>NC_051186.1:40007948-40632535 GCF_013339695.2 Rhipicephalus sanguineus | reverse complement strand
TTTCCGTCCTTTCACATATTGCACCTAACATTCTCATTCTATCGTTCGCTCCCAGATTTGCGTCTCTGAGTAAACTAGTAGGTACAAGTTTTCTGCCATAGAGAAAAATGCTTGCTGAAGGTCAACCAGTGGAGTTTAGCTTAGGTGAACGTGGGACATAGTATCATGTGTTTGATCTTGCAAAAAAAAAGTAAACCGAATAATGTAAGTGCTTACCTGAGCGTGCAGGGCTGTCAGTGCTGTGTGGGAAAGACCAGGACCAAGCTGCTCAATGTTGCTCTGCAACTCACTCAGAGTTTGCTGCTTGCGGGTCACTTCATTGGCGAGGTTCTGCAAAAAACAAAACAAAGAAGATTCATAGTGTCATAATTCTGATGTAATGGCCATACACAGCATGCATGATGGAATCCTTGAATAAAAAATGAATAACATAAGCGCATTTGAAAATCTGATCTGCATAAGAGCCACACCTCTCACTTCAAACGGTGAATGAACCGTTTCTTTGTAGCTGCAAGAAGCTCCGCTAGCCAAGCAGTACTAATTTTGCTATCTCACCATTTGCCAATGTTGCCAATGTTGTCATTGTTATCCAATGTTTTGCCAATGTCGTCATTGTTATCCAAGTCAACCAACAATAATCCATACAATGCCTCACAGGGTTAACAAAAGCAAGTTTTCGTGAGAGAACCTCAAGTTACAAAAAAGAAAAAGAACTTTGTATGTTTGATGGCTGCATCCCAACCAATCAAGCATCACCTTAAAAAAAGACGCGGAAGCCATTATGCAAGTCGACGTGAGGTTCAGGCGTAGAGGAAATCACAAAGTGACAGAGCCATACTGGCTTCTGTCATTTTCTCAAGATGCCACCTCTGCAATGTACAGGATGTGCCAATGTAAAGGCAAACACCACATTTCTTATTTCAGAATATTTGTCTTATTTCTGCAGTAAAGTAAGAAGGAAGTTCTGTCCAAGCGATCCTTCATAACGTAAACTGCATGGCAAGTAGCATCTAGTAAAGCTTTAAAACAGGAATCACTGTTTCTAGCAGAACTCCTTTTACTTCCAAGAATGATTGAAGACAGATCACATGTTCCCTTTAATATCGGTGCAACATGTACTAGGGTGTACATGCTTTACTACATTACTACTCCTTCTGTGTTACTACAACTCTTAATATGGCAGGCACAGCATGCAGTCACCGATGGTAGAAGCAGATATCCAGTATGGGGGAAGAAATTAAGATGATTGACCGCATCACAGCTCACCCTCAGTGACTCTTTCTGCTTCTCCATTTCAGGGGGCGTGGTTCCCTTCAGTGGTTCTTCCATCTGCCGCTCCTTTTCGGTCACCCAGGTGACGACTTCTTCGACTCTCGTCACGATCACCTTCCACTTCTCACCCGTGTTGTCGAGCGACTCCAGCCAAGACTGCAACAACAAAAAAATTAAGTCAGCAGGCTAGCAATACCTGCAGCTCTAAATTCGTTCACTGCTACAGTGGTAAGCTCTTACAACAGGCACCACTAATACCTCAAGACCACACTCTCAAGAAAAGTTTGCATGCGTTGGAGCTGATCTTGAGCCAAAACAATAATCCTTGTCTGTTTTGCTCATCTTTCCTTCCTTCAATGCTGTGCGCCCAGTATCTTCCAAATCACGAACGGCATGCACATTATCAGTGTAACTTATCTTTCTCGATGAGAAAGTAACAGGTGCAGATTTTTCAAGACAGGAAATGCAAGCTTGACAGACGACGATTATTGTTTGGGAACAAGATACACCCTGATCAGTGTAAACTTTTTATAAATCAACCTCTACGTTCACACAAGGTGATTTTGAAAACACTAAAGTAGTTTCTTTTTCCCCTTGTTAGTGCTCCCTAAACAAAAAGAAATTTTCACGCGACAAAATTTCATGCACCTCACCTCCAATACTATCTACGCAACAGCATATGTGCGCATCAAAGTGCATCGACACTACAGCTTGAAAACTTACACACACACAAAAGAAGAACAAGTTCGATTACTTGCATGCGATTTGAAAACAGTACAGCAGATTTGTTCCTCTGGTTAATGTTGACAGCAGAGACAAAAGCTTTCCAATAACCAAACTTCACACATCTCACCTCCAAGATGTTCTTGATTTGCTTCCAGCGCTCCATGATTTCAGCCAGGGTGCGCTGCAGGTCCGGCTCATCTGATCCCGCTTCGGCAGCCAGGTCATAGAGAGCATCAATCTTCTTCTTTGTGACTTCGTAAAGTTTCTGGAGGAATACAAACACAATGCACAATGCTCTCATAAAATTTATGCGGACTCCACCGTGGCTGAACAGGCATGACAGTGTAACGACTGCCTGTTGAATGATGGCCATTTATAAAGCACACCTAGAGCATATCACAAATTAGTTTTTTTGTTGTTATTATCATTAGCAGGCAACTACTACTAATCCTCAGAATCCATGGCTACACATGAATGGAACAAGAGAACTGTGCGCTGGCTGCATGATTTAGTGCGTATATGTTCAATGAAACGAAATATCCAGCCACTTTTCTGTTCTCTGTGCAACATACTACTCTATTCTGAATCGTACTGTGACGCAGATGACAGGTACATAGAATGCGTATTTACAAGGGTACGTCAGCAGACAGACAAGATGGCTGAAGAGCCACACGTGCAAGCATTTCAAACACACTCGGTCTTTGTCGAGTGCGACAAAAGAAAACTGGCGTGCATTTTTATTTGCTGTTTTTCAAAGCCACGGCAACATCTTAGACAGCTCTGAAGGATTGCCAGCACAGTTTTTGCATGCACGTGCACACACCGTGCACGTGCATGCATGTGTAATTAAGGTACAAAATGTGCTGCATCCTGTGACAGCTGGTAAACCTTTCCCAATCTTAATACGCTTTTCCACAGGACATCATTGTACTGCGCCGAAAGTGACTTAATTAAGCGTTCCATATGCGATAGATCAATACCAGACCATCTCAGGCTCTTTCTGTTCTTCCTCAATCAACACGTGATTGTTGGTGCATGCAATACGGCTAGTTTCCCCACTCTGTAGGCAGGCAATTGGCTTTATTTCCAGCACGAACAAGCAAAAAATATGAATTAACTAGGCTTGTGCGAATATTCGAGCACTTCGAATATTCAAACGAATATTACAGTATTCGAATTCGCTCCGACTCAGATTTAAATTATTGGAAATTGTTGGAAATGGACGAATAGGTGTATACTCAAACCTCGATATAACGAACACGGATATAACGAAGTAATTGAAGAATAGTCTTGTCATATATACAGTGTTATAAATAAACGTTTATAATGAATTTTCTGACATAACCAAGTTATCTTCATGGCAGATGTGACTTTGTTATAATGAGGTTTGAGTGTATATTAGCCCGTATGCAACCTCTCTGTAAAGGTGGTTTCACTGCAGCGGAGGGGTGCTATACCATGAATACACCTTTCCAAAAAAAAAAATCCGCACTGTCACAAAGCCCCACTTAAAGGTTAAATGAACATGTCATTCCCACATCGATTCATCGTTTTTTAAGTTTAAAAGCTTTTTATACCGGTTTATATGCTCTAAGTATAGTAAATTTAAGACGTAACATATTTTACAGGTTATCACTTGCATTCTACCGAAAGTCAAATCCTGCTACTACTGAAAGTTGCTTCCACTTCCTTTGAACCAAAAAGAATGAAATTTGCACATTCCTTGTTTCAATCTAAAAAAAATATTGTGCAGGTTAGTTGGGTCATGACAAATACTCTCGTTTTTCTTTATAATATGTGATATATACTGTTCTAATTCAATTCGAAATTATTCGACCAAATCACTATTCACTTCGAATTCGTTTTAAAGCTAAAATTTACTATTCGCACAAGCCTAGAATTAACCAAAACTTTGAATTATGAAGAGTCTTCTGTATGATCCTATACATCTAGGTTCGACTGTAACTGCCTTGTCGTCACCTGTTGCGGTGGGAGATGCAGAGAGAAGATAGACTTAAAGAGCAAGATATGCAAGCGTACTCCTCACCTGGAGCTGTTCCTGCTTGGCGGCCAGCTGTTCGAGCGAGTCGGGTGTGGGCAGGCCCTGGTCCAGGTTGGCCTCCGTGTCCTCGAGCCCTTGCGCGTCGTGCACAGTACGCTCGCGAGCACCTCGATGCGGATCTGCCGGTCGCTGAGCTCCTGCTTCATCTCCTTGCCCTCCTGGGCGAGCTCCTTGGCTGCCGACTGCATGACGTGGCATCTGCGCCAGCTCCGGCCGCTGACCCTGAAGCTCCTGCGTTTCCTTCTCTATCTGCTCCAGGACCTCGCGCTTGGCCTCGATCTCCTTGCTCAGGTCCTGAGAGAGAATGCGCATTTACAAAGCCTTAACGTCTTGGATCATCGTTTACAACGACGCATCCTGCTCGACCTCATGATGTGACCTACTGTTAGCAGATTACTGTGTTAGGCTGGCCAGTGCATATTTCACGAAAGCACATTTGGCACAAGTTTAAATTTTAAAGAAATAAAAAGGAATAGAAAAAGCACCAAAAGCTGGCAGTAACTGAAGAAATAACCTAGAACTTCATTTCTTCATTCAAATGAACCTGAAATGAAATTTAACAGAGTATTGCATTGCGCTAGTTGGCACATAGTTTACGCTAGTAGCGTTGTTTTGCACTCCTGTTGTCCCTTCCGAATTCTTCCTTCGCATTTAACCTTTCATTACATAACCTTTGTAGGCTGTGTACCCTTCTTGTTCATCTATGGCTTGAATGGCATTCTCAAATGCTTACTCTTTTAAAATTGGAATAAGCATTCGTGGTTTGAATAAACTAGACACTCTGTCACGTCACTATCACGGGGCCAGTGTCAGTCACTAGAAAAAATCTTGTTTTATCTCCAAAATCATCACATGCCGAAGGTGTCTCTTAATTAAGTCACCAGTGTGTCCTTATTGAAGAAAAAAGCAGCGATAATATGCTGTATTATGACAAATGCCAATGCAGGGGCAGTGACGGAACGTTTGATTGCTATGTGCTGCAGAAAAAATCTCTGGGGTTTCTTAACTAACGCTAGGGCAATTGAGACGAAAGCTTGATGCACCTTATCTATCATAATCCACCATAATCCACACATTAGTCCACCTACTCCATACTACTCCACGCCCTAATCCCCACCTTAATTCACCTTAGCCACTGTAATTCACTTCAATTAACCTTTATGTACTCTAGTACAATCTGAATTCACATTAAGTAACTTTGATACACGGTAATTCGCTTTATTTATTGACTTAAGTACCATGTGACGTTTTGTACCATTCATATTGATGCCTGTTCACCTGGAGTTTTTGATTCATCATACATATAATGCTTTCGCGTTAGTTAACCAACTGACCTGGACCTCTTCCAGCTGTTCGGGTACCGGGCCCTCAGTGGCTGCCGTCAGTTTGTCCTGAGCGGTGTCGAGCCATTGGCTGAGCCGGGACAGGCGGTCGGACAGGTCGGTGCCCTTGCTGGCTGCCGTCTCCAGCCGATGCACTGTCTCGTGCACAGTGGTCAGGATGGTGGTCGTCTTGCGCTCCGTCTTGTCCAGCTCGGCACGCAACAGGGTCTCCCTCTGGGGTCCCAGCTGTGTAGACAGTTCGTCGGCCAAAGATCGCAGCCGGGAAAGCATGCTGTCCATCGACTCCTGCAGTTTCTTGGCGGCTTCCTGCGCGTGCAGAACACCACTCAAAATCGGCAAGGAACGGCAACAACAAGCTAGGATAATACTACAAAACATTCATGATGACATATGTTATCCTTTCATGATGTTGTGCATAACGCTTTTGTGGTAATGCACGTGATGACAACAGGTCAGGATAATACTACTGCAAAACTTTCGTGATGACATATGTTATGCTGTTGTGATGTCATGTTTGACGCTCTTGTGGTGATGCTTGTGACGTTTTTGTGATGACATGCATAATGATTTCACAAAAACATACATGATGCTTCTGCAATGACCAACATTATGCATTTGAGATGACATGCATGATACCTTCAAGATCATACATGATGGTTTTGCGATTAAAAACATCAGGTTTTTGTGATGGCATACGTGGTGATTTTATGATGGCATACGCGACACCCTTGTGGCGACATACGCAAGGCTTTTGTGATGACATGCATGAAGGATATTGATGCTGTAAGCATCCCTAGTGAGAGGAATAAAAGGATGATGCGTAAAGGACCCACTGTGTAGCACATACAATCCCTAGAGTAACTATTCAAAGAACATAGCTCATAAAGCAGTGGTCCTCATATGAGGGTCCGCAAAGCCATTTTTGGGGGTCCTCGAAACTCATGGTCGAAAAAGAAAAGGCGATTTTTGAAAGGCACATTATGTCCTGTGACAGTGGTCCCTTCTGATTTTTGATCTGCTTCACTGCATAACATGTTTACATTGCGGAGGAGCTGACTTACGTTTCTCCTTCTTCGTGAGATGGCTGTAAAGTTTTCGTTGCAGTTTTCTATGACATGAGCGTGCAAGTACGCTTTTTTCAGGCTTGCATATTTGAAAAGCAAATACAGCTAGAAAAAGGTTGAATGTTGCGGCAGACTGCACACCTTATTTATAAGCTATCGAGATTGAATTGACGTGGCACTTTTGTTTGACCATTCTTTGCAAAAGTAGAAGAAATAAAAGGCACCCATTTCACGCTGCATTTTGTGTTAATTTACTAACTCCCCCCGCCCCTCCCCCTTTCTCTCACTGCAAGGGGTCACCCATCAGTTTCACCAGTCTACAAGGGGTCTCTGAAACATCCACGGCTGAGAACCACTGTCCTAAAGCTTCACCTGGACACTAAGTAATTTCCTAACTTGATCATTAAGTGCGACACATAGCTGCCATGTTCAAACACATTGCCAACAGTCTCCTGACTAACCTGCTTCTCCTTGATGCACTGTTCCAGCTTCTTCTGTTCCATGTCGGCCAGGAGTCCAATGTTGACCAGCTCCTGCTCAGCCTGAGCCAGAAGCCGTAGGATCTCCTGACGAAGCTTCTCAAACTCCTGCCAGCGCTGGCTGTCCTTCTGCATGTCATAAAGAATTTTGAACATTTACTTATCAGAACACATGCAAGACACAAAGATATTACAGGGGAGAGGGTAACATAGTGTCACATGGTCATGACGGTGAAGTACGCTGAACACAAGCTGGTACAGACGAAAACTCTTTCTTAGGCAAAACTTGTGCCCAGGAGAGGAAAAGTCAAAGTACAAGCAATACGCGCTTACACTGATAGCAGCGATCACAGTTGTCGGCCGTCGATAATCTGATTATTGGCGAAGCGCATCGTCTCTTATACATCAGTGATCAAATCTTCCAGTATTATCGTTGGTGCTTGTGCAAGCTCCTGACTAAGCTAGACTGCTCGCGTCCTGCGCATAATCTTAACAGAACAACCTCAAACAATCGCAAAGCTTCCCAAACATTGCAGTGCAGCCTGCGCCAACCGCTGCTAGCAGTTTTTTGTGGGTGAAGCCCAAATACATTAAAATAAAGAAATAAAGGGGCATGGCAATAGGCAGATCAAATAAAAGGTCTGCAACGTGCCTTCCAAGAGTACAGATGATCTTCAACTGTACTCTTAAATGCGAATACAATGGTCAAATCGGTGACACAGGCTGGCAGGAGCTTCCATCTGTTAGATCACATGCACACACATCACATTCCTTCTGTTTGTTACAGGTAAATGATGTGTACATTGACAATGGCTTAGAATGGGAGTAAACACTGAATTTCCTACATTACCAGAACCTACAATATGAAAACCTGACATGACTGTCCATTCGTGATGCATTGAGAATAATGATAAGATATGGCATACATGGCACTTCTTAAATTTGGTGCGGCCTAAAACGTTTTCATGGGTATGTAGATAACACCTTATCCAAATCCAGAGACTTCATAGCAAGTCGCTTATAATTAATCAACGAAACAATAAAGAACAGTTGTACAAGTGAAACAACCAAACAGTTAACACATGCCTTCTCATACTTGCTCAAAACCTTGGAGTTGGACTATAACTTTTTATATGCCATTCTTAGGGCTTTTGCCCATCCCTACATAAAGAGTTCGAAAGACTAAGCCACCCAAACTTATCAACTGATAGCGGCTTATCATGATCAGTTGATCAACCATGATTTATCAAGTGATTGTAGACTGAGGTCAATCAGTAGTATCTCGCATGGACTATCATGACAAAACACACTCATGAGAAGCTTAAGTACGACCAGCAATGTAATTTGAAGCCGCCATGCACTAATGGGTGCAGTTTACATGTAATATAGCACTAGTATACAGTAGACTCTCAGTAAACGGAAATCTGTTAAACGGAACTGCTGCTTAAACGGAACTGCATCTAATATAATTCGTTTCACTTTGATTCTGCACTCTCGTTCATCTCTCAGTAAACGGAACTCCTGTTAAATGGAACACATTTTCTTGGCCCCTTCAGGTTCCGTTTAATGAGAGTCTACTGTATAAGCAAGTGTGCACATTTGTTTGATAATAATTTCTCAGTACAGAGCACAAGCATCATTTTACCTGGACTGTAGTAGCGACAAAACTGCTGAGCGAGATTGCTAGACAAATCTTTAAAATATACTGGTTCTCCAATGCAGACGCCTCACTTTCCCACGTACACTACCAGCTGCTGCAGCACCACTTATCCCTCCAGGTAGATCATAAGAAACTTTATACAGACACATTTACAGTGCGTTTCAAGCATATTCCAAACGTAGGACTTACCGTCATGCGGTCGAGTTTCTCAACCGCTTCGTGGTACACCTGGGACCACTCTTCTTCCAGCTTTTTCACGTCGCTGGACACAAATTCCGGGGCACCCTTGACGGTTTGCAGGTCTTTTCCTGACTTGATGCTTTCCAGGACACTTCCCTGACGCTTCTCCAGCTCTTCCACCACTTCCTATAAATCGGAAATAAAAAAAAATTCTCATTAGCCCTGGAGTAAATTGCAAATCACATGACTCTGTGGGAGCACTCGACTCTTGCGTATCTCCCAGTGCAGCTACCAAGAACTTGCGTCTCCCGGCATCCAAAAGAAAGATGGCGTTTTAATTCCTTAACCATTTTGATATTTCAATAAGTTTAATCCTTAAAATGGTTATCTTTTATAAAAGTTCGTATAGAAAATTTCTCTCTTAAAAAAGCACGTTCTCGCTGTTGAAAAAGAAAGTCAAATTAGCTAAATGAAGTTCATTGTTAACTACTCATGAAAGCATTCGGCATTCTGAGAATAGTTTCATCAATCTAACAATTTTAATCATTCTAACGATGACAAAAGGCTTTTCTGTTAAGTAGACGAGCTACACTCATCCAAAACGATTTGGGGATAGTTCGGCAAGGACAAGATGTGCTTGTTCAAAATGGGAAAGTGGCTAATTAAACAGTAGAATGTGAGATGGCACAAGTGTTGCATGATGTTCATATAGTAAAAGCAATAACATAAGCAATCTATTTGTTTTCATTTGTATTTTTTAGAAGCAATGTATTACATCTTGTTTTGATTTGTTGCCTATGTTTGTACTGTTATATATTGTACTTCCACCTTGCGAAAATCTCTTTGGGGATTGCAGTATGTGTAAATAAATAAATAAATAAATAAATAAATAAATGAACTTGCCTTCTGTTTCTGCACCATCTGCTCCAGTTTCTCTGGACTGTCGAGGGGAATTTCTTCGGGGACCACCTTGGACTCCCGGACTTCTCTCAGCCAGCGCGTGACCTATGGTGTACCACAATAACAGCAAAAACTTGGCATTCGAACCTCGATGCACCAAATACAGATATAAAGAACTAGTAGTTATAAATAAGTACATTAAGAATAGTCATGCCATAGTACAGTGTTATGGATATACGGCTATAATAAATTTTCTTATATAAAAAAACTATTTTATGTCATATGTAACCTCTATGGCTAGGTTTGACTGTACGCCTTTGGTCTATAGACCAGAGTAACATTTTTTTGTAATGACATGTTCCCTATGATTTGCTGAGAAAAACATAGGAAGCAGATGTTTAGTATTGATTCTACAGGGGCACTTTGGTCTGCTTACAAAAGTTTCCCTAATAGGCCTGAAACAGTGACAGATATGGACACAGAACAAGTAGCGCTTCAAAGCAGTACTACTTCTGCAATCCATATAGCAGAGCAGAATGCTTCTTGCTGACATTTTTGATGCTCCTTGCCGTAAAGAAGAGGGATTTGACTACGCATATCTTTCCGTCTACTTGTGAATGTTTCACACGAGAAGCACACAAAGACAACGCACCTGGGTGACCTCCTCTCGGTACAAGTAGCACTTGGAGACAGTCTCGGAAACGATCGTAGTGGTCTCCATGACGGGCAAGAGGGCGCCGTAGCGAGCCACCAAGCCGGCCAGCCGCTCCTTCTCTTTCTTGGCTTCCTCAGGCTCCATGCCCGGCACCAGAGACTCCAGCCGCTGGTTCAGCCAGTCCAGGTCACCCCGGCGAGCGTCTACCGTCTCGCAGATGTCCTTGAACGATGAAGAGAAAAAATTATTGGCCAAGTTTTAAACTAAGAATTAAACTTCGTTCAAAATGTCAACCACGGTTACATAGACCTACAGCCTAAGTGTAGAAAAACAGAAGTCAAACAAGACATTTAACCAGAGCCAATGTTTTGACAAGAGAATATGTCTTCATCAGGTAATGAAGGAACGTTGAAACAATGGCTCGACACACTGGCTGGTCGAAAAGTTTGTCTCGTCAGTGTGCCAGCTTGTAGAGACATTGGCTCCAACGACATCCAAGTCTTCGTTCAACCGCTGTTATTCACTTTGAGCTACCCGTCTTACCGTGAGCTAGGAAAAGCTAAATTATTGTGCACTTGTTTGAGCCATGCGGAAATATCAATTTCTCCCATTACATGCAACTCTTTAAATAACACTTTTAAGCCGCTACTTTCAATTTCTAAATCAAAATGGTGCTTCCTGCAGCATGTAGAATCCTGCTTTCTTAAATGCAACAGATTTCGTTCACATCGGTTGAGCCATTGTCTAGTTGAAACCAACGACACTCAGTGCATTACAGGAATAAAACAAAGAAGAACGAATGGGAAAGTGGGGATAGCAGTATGTCATTGTTTCAACATTGGTTCTTATGTCATTTGTTCACATACTGCAGTGACTGCCGTCATTTTCCAACTAGATACATAAGTGCCATCATAACTGAACCGTTTCAACTCAACTAAACTGCTACAGTGCAGACCACTTATAACGTAACCGCATATAGTGCAGGACCGGTTATAATGCGGTCTTTTTCGACTCCCGTTTACCCTCCCATAGAACCGCATGTATACGCATACCGCTTATTGTGCAGTCCCCCAAGATGAGATACCGTTTATAATGCGGTTGCGGGAAAATATTTCTGACAAACGCGGTAGCGAGTGCGGTTCTCAAAGGAGGTACGCCGCTGGGGAGGGAGCGACGAGGTCGTTACAAAGGGCGAGGGTACGCACAGTGAACGAACGAGGGGCGGAGGGAGGGAAAAGACCGCGGCAGCGCTGTGCGGGCTCGCCGAGTGGGGAAGGATGGTGGTTGCCTAGGCGACGGAGTAGCCTTTGCACCGGCGGCGGCAACGCTCCGCGGCCGCTTGCCGGCAGCGCGTTCCGCGTGGAACGTACGATCGCGCCCTCATCAAGTGCGCTTTAAAGTAAGTTTCCTGTCGGGAAAAGCGTCGTCGTTATCACACTTGCTACAGATATCGCGTTTGCTACCTCGTCCGCAAAGTGAAAAGTTTTGCGGCTTCATGACGCGAGCTTTCGCCTTTTCTGCCAGTGCGCGAACTTAAACGAGCTTGGCGGGCTTTTGTCGCCGTTGATCTCCCGGCCACGAACACAAACTTCGTATCACGCGCGCTGTTCTTGGGTTAGTGCTTGAGTGCAATCTTTTCGACGTCCGATCTGCATGTTGTCTTGGACAAACTTCCCGCGACAACGTGCTGAACCGCACGCTAGGCCTAATCAACGTTGGTTGCTTTTCGGTAGCGGTCGCGGGCGATAAAAGTTTCCGTTTGGTGCGGAATCAACGAAACTTTTTGCAATGGCTGCACTTGAAGGGAAGAGAATCATATCGTTAACGAAAACGAGGGCGTGGTTGGCACATGCAACTCTCAAATGGTGGTTCCGGATTCGATTGCAATGTCTTGGACATCGCGTGCGCGCCCGTGAAATCGAACGATCGGTACCGCTCAGCACGTGAAATTTCGGTCGCGATTCGACATGGTTTCTGTGTAATGCGCATACCTCGAGGAGTCGAGGTGGCCTGAAACGTAGTCCGCGAATTTCCACGATGGCACTTTGTTTTGTCTGCTTTTTTCCCCCGTGTTCATTTCGTTGGCAATGCGGGTCTTTGGCGGTTAATTTTTGAACATTCGGTTGTAAGCGCCCAAAATCGCATATGTCGATTATCGGACACGCGAGGCTACATGCTCAACACATTTTGCGCAAGTGCAGCCTTTGAAGAAGGTTGTTTTGGTTATAGTGCGGTACCGCTTATAGTGCGGATATTCGCGACTCCGGCGACTTACGTTATAAGCGGTCTATACTGTACCTCATTAGACATAACGAACACGGATATAACAGATTACAGCATATAACGAAGAAAATTAAAAATTATCTCATCCCTATTACAGTGTAACAGACATATACATTATCACAAACACCTGACATGGCAAAATTGTTTTCGCGTCAGATGCAACTTCATCATAGCGAGGTTCAACTGCAGAGCATTTCTACATTTCAAGTTTCATGAAATGAAATTTGGAATGCGTTTTTCTAGAGGAATCGTAGTTAACTTTAAGATGTAGAGCCCCCTTCAGTGCATCTGTCACTCACCAAGAACTCGGTTCTCTGGGTCTCGTAGGCCGAGGCCGAGCTGGTGTCACTCTGCATGAGTTGCTCGATTCTTTGGTCCACTTGGTCCATCCAGGAAAGTAGTCCGTTAAACCTGCACATGAAGTTGGCTATTGACTACCCTTTCTATAAAACGGCAACGAAGCTATCCACCCATGGTTCATGACCAAAATATGGCAGTCATGATGTTGTCTGTAGAAGAACCAACAAATGGGATAGTTGGTAACGGTTTTTGAACATCTCAAAACTCAATGCAAAAACGACATGAACATGAGAAGAAAATGGCACACACCACAGAGCTTTAGTGGGTCCAACTTTCTTTTCATGTCCATGTCTTTCTTGCGCTGAGTTTCAAGATGTTCAAAAAGATATTGCCCATCCGACATCATCTTGACACTAATGAAATCTTCATGAAGCATACATGCGTAGTAGGATGCATGCATAAAGACTTGTTTTCGATATTCAGTCATGCAAGGAGGTCAACTTATCAGTTTTGCAAAGGTTATTTTAAGACTATAAACGTGAGACACATTTTGCGACAGAAAACTGTTAAATTGTGGTCAACAGTGTTGGTGACAATGTTGATTGCTTTCTTCCTCAGTGTTTTAATCATTCACCCACAATGCTAAGCTTTTTCTATCCAAATAAGTGAATTTTCCTGTGCACAAAACAACTCACACCATCTTACCACTCATCCCGGCATGAAACCGAACCAACTAGACCCATGCCAACACCACACTAACGCATCTGCATTCATTCGTGGCAATGAACCTGACTGCCCATCAAGCAAGATAATCGTCGTCGCAGCTCGTGGTCTGTTTTTCAAAAGACCATTATCAAGGAAGAGTAATAACAAATCGACAAAAGTCCGGGGTGACTCACTTCTTGGAGTACTCGAGCCACTCGTCTTTAGGCACTTGGAGGATCCGGTTGGTGGTCACAATGCGTTCATGCAGCACCCGGAACCGGCTCTGGCAGTCGGACAGTGGTGCCTGGTGACTGGGGCACGACTGTGCCAGCTGCTGCATCTCTTCAAGGCAGTCCTGTAGCGTGCCCATCTCACGGGACTTGTTGAAGTACTCCTGCAAACACACAGGCACACATGTGCAAGCATCCATAAGACACAGTACAAAATATAATCATCATTTAAAGAAGATACAAGTAAGACAAAGGGATGAAAGACTGCAGAGTCATATCTCTAGTACATCGAGCCTATGCTTTGCCTGTGACACTACATCCCTCACTGCTTATCACCTTAATCATGCTACCTGTTTCATACAATGCGGTTTATGATACCAAAGGTTGAGTGTGCAGACATGAACATAATGAAATGGAAAACAGACAACACAAACATCACCTACCGCAGAATTCTGAGCAAGTGCCCCCATCTAAGCAAGCACCTCCTCTAATTTCACTGAAAATTTCATTAAAATAAGGCGGCCATAAAATAACCACAACTCACTTCATGACGCGTCAGAATAACGCGAAGGTTTCCGCCCTTGTCTATGAGCTTCTGTTCCTCATCCAGCTCCTTGTTCAGGGTGTCCAAGTTACGGTCAAATGATTCCCGGAGCTCAGAGAAGATTTCATCATCGTTGAGCCGAGGCAGTTTCTGTTGCACGGCCTATAAGAAGACAAACGAGAGGACAACGTTGAGGAGGATTGTGGGTCAACAACACCCGATTGTCGATGTCACCACAACGACGAGGCATCGTGAAAAGAATAACCTGAATTTCATTATGTCACCTAAGCACAGAGCCTGACATTTGGGAACTGCACTGGCTATGTTGCGACTTAAACTGAAACATTTTCTTCTCGATTCTGTACTGCAATCTCAGACTATCAGAAAATTCTGCATTTTCTGTGACTTTTGCATTAAAAGAGCTATGCATCTTTGTACTGTCAGAGAAACTTGGAGAAGTAAAAATAAACGTGGCTGCTGCCTTTAGGACACTCCGATATAAAAGACACTTAGAGGACTATGCCTACTTAACGAAAATTAAGCGTGTGACAGCTCCCTCAGCAGCTCAGAATTAAAAATACACGGCGAGCTCACAATGTTGACTTATGTTTATCAACAAAAACATCATCATCAACAGTGACTAAGGCATGCGCTCAATAAAGAATACTGATCTCTTTTATAACTAGGCCTGCAGAAGGCTACAAGTCATTCCGCTGTCCCCACATACCAAGCTCTGAAATCCTCTCATGGGATGCGGATAAATTTGATTTTTCTGCAAATCCTTTGCCTTGTAAACCTGTGCTGTCATCGATATCATGCTCTCATCGAAGGCCTAATCAAAGGTGAAGGTTGACAGCACTTCTACTGCAACAAACAGCCCAAAGTGGCAAGCAAAGTTAACATTTTTGCTATCTTGAGTGCTCTTCATGATCTCTTATCACAATGTGGTACAGAGACAAAGTTAAAAAACAAAGAAGTGAGAGATAAGGCCAGGCAGCTACCTTCCACTTCTCCTTGATGTGCTGAACCCTGGCCTCGATAGCTGGGTGGTCTTCAGGAGGCAAAGTGGCAAGAACGTCTTTGCTTGTTTGGATCACCCGCAGCAAGATGTGTTCGTATGGCTTGCTGAAGAAGGCCTGCATTTGGGTGAAAAGAAAGCATTCGCTGTAATCTGCAATCAAATCAAAGTATGCGGTTTTACATACTGCCCCGAGATAAGGAATGAACTGAACACATCCATCATTCGCGAGAATGTTTAAGGAATGTCTAGAAAATGCATGCTGAAGAGGGGACTCAGACTCAGTTTTGAAGCTGATGGTCCTTTCTATTAATAAAATTAGGCTAAGAAATTATTTGCAAAAGAGGAAATAATTGGTATTCTGTTCTGTGACCATCAAAGCGGACTTGCATTTCCTTAGGCATTTTGTTTCTTTCAACTTTTATACAACTTGAGCAATAATGATGACTTTTCAGAATAGGACATACAAAGCTGCTGGGAGGCCGAAAGGTAAAAACTAGGCTTGTGCGAATAGTAAATTTTAGGTTCGAAGCGAATTTGAAGCGAATACTGATTTTGGTCGAATAATTTCGAATCGAATTCGAATAGTATAAAGAAAAACGAGCATATTTGTCATGACCCAACCAACCTGCACAATGTTTTTTTTTAATTGTATCAAGGCATGTGCAAATGTCATTCTTTTTGGTTCAAAAGAAGTGGAAGCAACTTTGAATAGTAGCAGGATTTGGCTTTCGGTAGAATGCAAGTGATAACCTGTAAAGTATGTTACGTTTTAAAATTTACTACACTTGGAGCATATAAGCTGGTACAACAAGTTTTTAAACTTAAAAAATGATGAATCGATGTGAGGGGAATATGTTCATTTAACCTTGAAGTGGGGCTTCGCGGCAGTGCGGATTTTCCCTGGAAAGATGTATTCACGGTATAGCACCCCTCCACTGCAGTGAAACCACTTTTACAGGAGATTACAAACGAACAGTGCGGATTTTTTTTTAAAGTGTATTCACGGTATAGCACTCCTGCACTGCAGTGAAACCACCTTTACAGGGGGGTTACAAGCGGATTAATATACACCTATTCGTTCCTTTCGAATACTTCGAAATTTTGAATAATTTAAATTCGAATCGAAGCGAATTCGAATACTGTATTATTCGTTCGAATATTCGAAGTGCTCGAATATTCGCACAAGCCTAGTAAAAACATTAGATGGTGTGTCAGCTCTATAAAGTGGGAAGTTCGAACAGTGCATCGTCTTTTATGGCCTAAGAACAGCATGTGACCATCTCCTGTAATGTGTTCTTTTCAATATCACGAGGGGGTCGTTAGGTGAACTGAGGAGTCACAGGCTTCCACTTGCTGTTTACAGAAATTAAGATACAAATATAAAGGGAACTGCTTTTGCCCTAACTTCTTTCTTGTATATGTTCTAACATGTTCTACCACTTGATATACTCTTACGAAGTGCAGAAACATTCACTGCAACACTGACGCTAGCAGCACCAAATGTGGACACAACATTGCCGCGACACTGAGAAAGTTGCTTCAACACGTTGTGGCAACACTGCGTGCTACTATGGGAGATGCCGACAGAAACTCACCCTGGCAGCTTCAGGATCCCTCCTGTCAGAGACGTGCACCTCGGCTTTGCTGAGCCAGTCCAGAGCTTTCTTCTCGGCATCGTTGATGTTCTCCCACCTGTTGGCCGCCTCTTGCAGGGCACGCTCCCACTGCTCGGCCAATGAGGCACAGTTCTGAGGTAAAGTACAAAGCACGCAAGGCAATACACTCGTTACTAAAGCTTTACCATAGAGAAGACGTGAAAAATGCATTTAGGAACAGTGTACTACAGATGTGTGCTGGAACATTGGCACACGCATCTGGCAACATAGGGCAGACATACACCACAGTACCATAAGGTCGACTCAGTAAAATAGCGTAAATAAGTACTGGAATGCTACAAGATGTACCTGGGAACACCGATATACCATAATACCGGAAGATGTATTTGTGAAGACACATTGGCATAGATGAAAACTGAAATACTGGCAGATGTATCTGACAGCATGAAGCGTATGCATGCTGAAATAACAAAGGTATATTTAAGAACAATACGCAGAAAATACGGAAACATATTAGGATATGCATCTGAGAACATAACAGATGTACGTTGAAATACTGGTCTATTCAGGAATACACATACTGGAATACCGATAGATGCGATCATAAATACAGTGCAGATCATGCTGAAATACCAAAATCATTAGCACTCCCATTTAGTTCATTATACCTTAATGTGTCTACCTCCTTACACAAAACGCAGTCAACAATGGTTGACCTATGTCAGGATCAGTAAGACCGACCAAACAGTTCAAATCAATCATGTCCACACTGCAACCACACCTACTGCAACATATATCTACTGCAACTGCCACACAAACACACAGAAAATGATGACAGGAATGTCATCCTCATACTTCTTAGTTCTGCATTTTTGCGACGGTTTTCATTAGTTGTTTATGCCTGGCTCGTTGGTACAGACTTAGTGAACCCATAATTCTAGCAAGCACACACTACGAACTACATAGAACCACACAGGACAACAGAGGACATACAGGACAAGCAGTTGTCATGTGTGGTTCTGTGTAGTCTGAAGTGTATGTTTGCGAGAATTATGGATTCATTAAATTTTCATGAGGTTAAACACTGTACTGCTGTATCCACAAGGTGTGTACCACAAAAGAAATCGAGTTACTTCAACGACATATACCTGGAAGCGATCGTTTAGTTGAGCCATCCTGGCATCCACCCGGGATGTGTCCAGACCCGGGCAGGCCCCAACTTCCTCCCTTATTTCCCGATGCGTCTTGTTCTTGGTTGTCAGGAGCGCTCTCATCGGAGTCAGTTGAGAGAAGAATGCCTGGAGACATGCAAAACGAGGCGTCGCTTGATTTGCGTCCTTCCAGCGTGCAGCACTCTATCAATGCAAATGTTCTTTCTGAACTACCTCTTCCGAGTTGGCCACTGGAGCTAAAGAAACTCTGAGTATTTGTGAAACACTTGAGCAAACATTCTTGAACAGGGGGTGTCGCTGGAGCCAATGTTTCAACGAGTGGTCTTGTCTTCTACAAAGTAACAACTTGAAGACAAAAAACAACTTGTCGAAACATTAGTTGTTGCCTTGAATAACACAAGACCACTTAAAATGTTGTCTCCACCAACACCCCCTGTTGAAGAATGTTTTGCATCTCTTCAAGCCCCCATCTGAACCTGAACTCTTGACGTGATAATATTCCATAATTGTTTACCAAGTTCACTTTATATGAACCTTATCTTAACACAGCAGCAGGGTGGAAAGCATCGCACAACAAGTGCACCCACCGCACACTGATGCAACTTCTATTCCTCATGTCACGTGATGACCCAAGTTGCACCGCAGCTCCTCCTAGCACACTCCATTACCCGTTTTAAACGTTTTAAAGACATTTTACAGAGGTTTTGTGTTTCATGGGATTCTTTGACATATCAGATAATTAGTTATATCTAGAGCTGTGCGAATAGCAAAATTTTGGGTGCAAAGCGAATTTGAATATTGAAGTGTGAGTGCGAATTGAATCGAATATTTTTCTAATATTTCTCGAATATTTCTCGAATATTTTTCTAATTTACTTCGAAGCGAAATTGCAGTTAGAGAGGATTCCTAAGCATATTCTTATGAGATAGCAACATGAAAGTGTTTCTTTTCGCTAGGTCGATAAAGCACTGGCGGGGTGGTGTTTCATAGTTGTCTTATCAAGAATGAGGCAATGTAGATGCCGAATTCTATTTATGTACATGATTTGGTGCAACCAAAGTGTTGCTGACAACACTTTTCACATGATAGACAAAGATGCCATTTCCTCAGCCTCTCCACCTCTTCTGTGGAAGCCCAACTGATGTGGCGGACAAGGGTGTGCTCCCTTCAAGTTCGGAGTGCCTCGTAGACGTCGATATATAAGAACATCTGAAATTCTGCATGCTAAAAAGCTTCGGCTTCCGATTTTGCGGACCAGGTCCAAAACAGCGTTAATTGAGCCCCCACCGCTGCCACATCTTTCATCTCCATGTTGGAACCAGCGTTTCTTGAGTTAGTACATTTGCGACCGTAGCAGAGCTTGAAAGGCAGCTTTGCCGCAATACCGGGGTGTGATGAGGTGAAGCATATTGAAAATCTAGGGACCACTTCCAATTGGACGTTGACTGTCTCTTGGCAAAGTTTGACCATAACGGAGCTTGTAAGGCAGCTTTGCCGCAATACCGAGGTGTAATGAGGTGATGCATATTGAAAAATCTAGGGACCACTTCCAATCGGACGTTGACTGTGTCTTGGCAAAGTTCGACCGTAATGGAGCTTGAAAAACAGCTTTGCCGCAATATGATAGTGTAATGAGGTGAAGCATATTAAAAATCTGAAGGGGTCATTTTCAATCGGACATTGACTGTATTTGTTTTTGGGAAGTTCGAATAGTTCGAATAGTAAAATTCCAGTGCGAATCGAATCGAATAGCAAACACTATTAGAAAAATATCCGAAATTTCGAATATTCGCACACCCCTAGTTATATCCAATAATTCAATCTCCTATACTTCGACCTCCTATTCCCTATATCCGGTGATCAGTTATATCAAAGTTTATTATATCGATGTTCGACTCCAGCTGTCTGTACAGTACTCACGAATTAAATCGCAAAAATTCTAGCCTAAGTAATGCACGTAATTTCATTTCCAGTGCCTACAGTTGTCATATCGGTCTAATTATTGCTCTAACAGTTACATGAGAACCAACATTACCTCTAGCAGCCAGATTTGCAGCGACATGACGCGGCTATCACAAGTGATTGCTCATAGCGGTCAGAAGTTCTGGGGAAAATGGAAGCTTGAAGAGATTAAAAATCCTCAAATACAGGGTCGAAATATTGGTTACAGTGACACCCCGTGTTCAAGGATTTTTCACCTGTTCATAGCAGTCATTATACAAAAAAAAAATGAAGTCACATTATAATCCATGAGTACTGTACATCTCTCTCACTTTCATGCATTTCCACAAGGACACCACCCGCATGAGGACACCACCACTTAGTACTAGTCTAGACGACCGACCACTGCGTACCCTGTGCTTCTCAAGCTGCTCCTGCACCAGGCTCTGCGTGTTCGGCACAGCGTAAGTAGCAATGGCATCCTCCGCCTTGTCGAGCCAGCGGTCGAGACGATCCAGGTCGGCGTCCAGGGCACGCACCAGCGATGTCACTTGGGTCACAGTGCAAAGCCGCTGAGAGCAACGCGCTTCCACGCGAACCTGATTTTCTTTTTCCTGCAGCAAAACAAAAAGACCAGGGAGACAAAATTGACACAAACACCAACCACAGGGCACAGGCAACAAAGTCTTTCGAATTTCTTAAAGCCTAGAAGAGCTTCTCACTGCGTTAGCTGGTTTACCACATCAGCACTGGCACTTACGTGCCGGAAAACATTACAAACAACGTAGAATAGAAGAGACAGAATGCACAAGAAACACGAGTGTGCCTTGACGTATCATTCTTATACTAAGCAATCTTGGTTGACCTGTCGGCAAAAAAGAAAGTGAACTTTCGTAGGCCAGTTTTTCATCAAGGAGTGCACCGAATGAAAGAAGTTCATGCAGTGCAGGCAGTTCAGGCATAACTCTGGGTAAAATTTTTTCATATAGTGATAATCCGGCACATGGTAAAACATTCCTGTGAGGGAAATAAAAAAAATATTCCACAATTCTTCCATCTCCGTAGCAGTGAAGGTGAATTCTCGAACATAGTTTTTCAATTAAACCACACACCGCGTTCTTTCAAAAAAGGGGCAGGGGTGTTCAGAAAAAGTCAAAACAAAGCTACACTGAAATAAATTTAATGTATACCAGAATCGAAGGGAAGGTGAACAGCCACGCACCTTCTTCATGTCAGCCATCATTTTGTCGACTTCTGTACGGCTTAGGTCTCGAACCAAAACCTGGGCAGTCCTGGACAAGGCTTTGTACTGCGACCGCTGTTCTTCCATCGTGGTCTGGAACCTCTGTCGTGTTGAGTACAGGGAACACATCACTGATATGAATCCCCAAGTGGCTAGACCTAGTTACTGATAAGTCCGCGAGGACATGGGTGCTAAAAAACTTGCTCATAAACTGTACCTAGGTAATCAAGTCGAAGCAGTGGAAGCCACAGCAGTGGAAGTCGAAGCAGCGTGCCTCAATTGCAAGTTGTTGGACAACTTGCCATCCATCTAGCTTAAAACTTTCGGACGATTTCATCCTGAAGACACTGTATGATTTTTTTAAAGGAAGTAAACGTCTCCCACTTAATGAGAATTTAGTGCCTCACTTCTACCCATCCACCTGTTTATAGTAACGACAGCGTAAAATTAAACACCAATAAAAAATTGACTAACAAATCACGCGTTATTCGTTATCAATGCTTCAGCAGGATTCCTCAGGTCTCCTTGCTGATACATGATGCCAACTGTCGAGGATGTTTGGCAAACAAAAGTTTTATCATCAATTAATTCCTGTCAACAGGCAAGGAAGAACCCTTGCTGAAACAGCTCTAGCCGACGGCACTCATCTCACCGAGCTGCCTCGGACAACAAAACTTGGTCGGTCAATGACTTGTCTGTGAGTTGAACAGTGAACGAGCAAGATGAGAGGAACTGTCGCATTCTGTTGTTGAGACAACTCCTGCTATCGGATTGGGGCTGCATTCTTATCGAACTGGGCTGTCCTACTTCTGTCTATGACCCCCGCAGTTACCTCATACAAGTTGTTGTCTTGTACATACCCCTATTTACATCAGCATAAAATGAAGATCACCAAGAAACAACAGCTCTACAGAAGGCTGTCCCGCCCCTACTTTTAGTTTTCAAAGCACAGCACTGTAGAAAAAAAAAATTTAATTTCTTGCATCTAAGACAACTACACCTCAATTTGTAACATGTAGTTGACACTTCCTCGAATGGCCACCGTAAGATTTCTTTTGTGAACTGCATGTTCCGGAAACCTGTCACCAGTTGGACGTACCTTCAGATCCTCGGCGTGTTGTTCCAGGGAAGGCACGTCACAAGGCACGTGGGCAGTGAGGAGGTGCTCCGCCTGCTGCATCCAGTGCTTGAGGTTGTCCAGGCCTGTCTGGAACTGCTGAGTTGCGCGCAGCGATTCGCCACTGCTCAGGAAAGGATGCATCTGCATTGCAAAGATGTGCAGAAATTGTGTCAAATTAGTAGAGTATGTGGCCATATATGGCCATAAACCATATATGGCCATATGGTTTATGCCATATGGCCACTGCCACAGACAGCTATGGCAAGCTATGTCCGCCACTCTCACGCCAGTATTGTATCCTGTAGAACTGTACCATAACTATACTGTAGTACTAGCTCCCTCCAGTGGCAGGTTTAATTTTTGTCCACATTATTTTCTTTTACCTTGTCATTTCTATGCTTCAGTTAAAAATACAAAGAACTTCCCCAATGCTCCACAGACCTGTGGCACAGCTAAATGTCATAATCTTGTCGAACATCACATCTATGTAGAGACACAGCAGCACACCTTTAGTTTTGCCTTCCACATGTCACTTGCACGAGAAGTACCTGAGGTTGTGCAATCATCCCAATGATTCCTTGCATATAATCTCTGTCACTCAAAAATCTTTCACATTCTTCAGCAGCATCCGGTGTGCTTTGAAAAGTATTTAGTGTGTCTCCTAGCACAAAATAATGTTTGTAAAATTTGCATGAATGCCTCATTTAACAAGAGTGACAGCAAAACCGGTGATAAAACAGTTGGTGTACATCAAGTCCACTGCACTCTTGTAAATATGTGAAAAGCTTTGGTGTCACCGTTAATAAATGCCTACACTTCTCAGAATGACATCGTAGATAGCAAGTACCTGTGGATACAGTGAGTCCCATCGCTGCTTGATGGAATGGACTTGGGCTCTGATGGTCGACGCAATATCATCTCGGCAGGTTGCGGCCAGGTAGTCTCCCGACTCAACAACATTCTTCTTCTTTTCGTTCCAAGCGGGCAGATCCTGGAAGAACTCCTGGAAGATAAACAAAAAATTATTAAAGACCCCAGTCATTGAGCTGCCGTTCGATCCCTGTCAATCAAAAATACCAAAGCAACAGTGAGGCTACGACAGACACCGTAGCGGAGGGCTTTGAACTACTTTTGAATACTTAGGGCTCCTCATAAATTTTACAATTCACAGTCGCGGATGCGCAGACACCACAAGTGGGAATCTAACCCATGACCTTATGCCTGGCACTGGAATGCCGTAGTTGCTGAGCCACTGTGGCAAGTTCGCCAAACTTAAATGCAGCCTGTTAACAGAAAGACTACTAGCTATCAACATAATACAAAAAAAAAGTTTAAAAACGTCATCAGTGTGCTAGCACTAAGAGGGGTAAAATTGAAAAAAGAAAGCATTAGTCTGACTGAAGCCAGTTGTGTAATGTCTACTGTAGTTATCAAACACCAGCACCGGTTGATGTTAGCTCGAACTAGTTAATGCCAGCTAACTAATGGTTCTGTTGGCCACTGTTGACAATCAAAGTAGGGGAAGGTAATTAGAGGTAACTAAAGGTAATCCTAATGCACAGCTCTATATTTACTGCCAAAGTGGCACCAAATTATTCTGTCAGAGACCAACAAGACTTTGGAAATTAGACGAATCTGCATCAACTTACCTGTTTCTGAGCAAGAGTGGACTGAAGTGCAATCTCGGCTTGATCCAGCCACTGAACCATGGGTCCGTAGAGTGCATCGTACTTCTGCCACTGGACCACAACCTCACTGAGAATGTTGCCGGAGGTGCGTAGTCGAGCCGACAGCTTGGTCCAGTGGTCGTGGATGTCACTCAGGAACCTGGCCTGGTCGTCGACCTCCTGAAATCCTGAAATGAAGCAATTCGTGACAGCATTGACAGATGATGCAGCACTAAGAACCTATGCCACTCTGACCTTCTTGTCCTTAGTGCTCAACCAAAGAGCACGAAGGACCGTGGATGAGCACGAAGGATCGAGAAGACGAAAGAGGGCAGGGGGAGGTGACCACAGGGGCGCACAAACAAGTGAAGCTTCAGTCAAACAGGTGTGTTAAAAACATGCGTCATTACAGTGATGTGCTGTCGTTCTTGGTGTGAGCTTGTCTGGTCCCTCTGTCATTCCTGTCCGCTGCTCCCTCTGTCGTTTCTGGTGTGACCTTGGGCTAGTCCCTCTCAGCCTAAGAGCATGAACAACCAATAAGACGAAAGACGGCAAGGAAAGGTGATCACAAGGGCGCACAAACGAGTGAAGTTTCAGTCAAACAGGTGTGTAAAGAACATGCGTCATTAAAGCACTGTGTGTTGTTTTTATTGGTGTGACTCTGTCTGGCCTCTCTGTCGTTCCTGGTGTGACCTTATACTTTGCCTTGATCCATCAACCACACCGAACTTCCCACATAAAATAAACCGGCTCTTTATACTCTACCAAATCAATTGTGTAGGCACAGAAGAACCTTGTTCGTATGTTTTTGAAAAAAAAATGTGGGGAAAAACGTACCATCTGGGAAAACGTAGAATCCGAATTCACTAAAAAACGCGCAGTTTCACTTGATAACAATATCACGAATGTTGGTGCCAAGATACTGTACAAAACGGGAACATATAAACAAGGTTCTACTGTAGTTGGTGGCGGTGTAAATCAAGAGAGAAGGAACAACTCACCGAGGGCTGATCCCCTCTGGCACATGTCCAAGGCCTCCTGGAGCTCTCTGAAGAGGCGGTCAAACTGCTGGAACACCTGGTCCCTCTCCAGGAGGTCCCTGTGTCTCCTCAGCAGCTCCTCAACCTGCACAGTGAAAGTCACCCGGTTGCAGCATTTCACACGAGGCACACCGCAGGAACGGTAGCAACAATTCTCTATGGATATGAGCTGCAGGTTTTCTCGCTGTAACAATTTGAACAATCTGGATATACCACGAGGAGGCGTGAAGGCAGTCAGACTAGTATCTATTTTGGAAGATAAGTAAGGAGTTACAATTACATTATCTAACTCAAAAATGTAACGATATTAAGGGTGATAAATTACAGACCATAACTGTACCTTTACTAAAAGGGTAATAAAATACTTTTATGTTAATTTCCTAACGACTCTTGTTAGTTAAGGTTGGTTGGCACAAAGGCCAGGCTCTTATCTGCTGTGCCAATTAATATTCATCTAACTAGTCATGTGATGCCAATATCAACCTTCGTTGTGTTACTGATCTCAAGGGCATGGGTTTGATTATTGGCCATGGCACCTGCATTTCAATGGGGGTGAAATGCAAAGAAACAACCGCGTGCTTAGATTTAGGCATTAAAGAACTCCAGGTGGCCGAAATTTATCCGGAGTTTCCCACTATGGTGTGCCTCATAATCATATTGTGGCTTTGTTACACATAACCCCAATAACTATTAATTATCAATATCAACCTTCGAGTCCAAAGGCCGTTTTAAGCATTAAAGATCATGCACTGGTGGAAGCATGACAGACGCACAGCCTCAAAGCCATCTACAAAAGCATGCAACCACTTGTTCGACCATAATGACACCAATGTGTCGTGCGTACACACCTGAGGGCGTGATCCGTGCTTCTGTTCCAGTTGGGCGACGTGCTGTTCGACGGACCGCACGAGCGCCATCAGCGCGAGCTTGCGTCGCTCCATCTCCAGCAGCAGCTGGCGCTTGCAGACGAGCGAGGACAGGGCTTCGAGCCGCTGCTCGATGTCAGCCAAGTGTTCGGGAGCCACGGTGGCTACAATGGCGGGCGACGATTTCTGGTCGGCCAGCCACTTCTTCACTTCATCCAGGTCGCTTAGGATGGACTGCAATTAGGCAAACGAGACACCACTTACGACAGCTGCCAGCGGAATGGTGCATTACAGATAAGAAGACAACCCTAAACCCTAATTCAATGGCATGGACGCAGGTGTGAAAGCGCAAGGATTTAGAGAAGAGATGAGAACATGATAGCCATGGGCATAGGCAACTTTATGAGCAGAATACTAGATTACAGTGAATGTATTGAAAGTTAACAAGCTCGTGCAGTCAAGGTGACCATCTGTTACCTTGTCATTGTTTTGAATTCAAGGTGGCTATATGTCCCCTTGAATTCAAAAGGGACACCATTAGTGAGCATCATCATCATCGATTTTCAGAAAAGTGCAAACACAGGTATCACGTCTAAAGAGAATGTCAACTGATGCCATGTAAAACAGCAAAATCTGGCCAGGGGGCCAGGGTGGTATTCATGAAACTTGTCGTCAGTAAACGCTTTCAGAGAGTGGCCACCACCAGGGAGATCATCCTATCATTGTGCCAATAGCTACGATGAGAGGCTGGTACTCAACCACTGGCCAGTTAGAAAACTATGGTTGATTTTGATGTGTACAAGATGCCTTGCTACAGGCCATAGAAATCACAAGAAAAACAATTTACACTGTTAGCAATAAGCGAAAATGGTGAAAAAACATAAATCACCAGTGTCGGTTCCCACTAGTCTAACACCGAAGGCATAGCATCATGTTACAGGCAAAGTTGCCATACTAGTAATAGTTCTTACCTGATGTTCAGCCAGTTTGGAAGCTACGGTGGCAGCATCCATCTGTCCCAAAGCGAGCTTGTCGTTGCGAAGCCTTTCCTCGGTCTGCGCCAGCCACTCCGCGACTTGAGCCAGTCGGCCCGGAAGGGCGGCGTCGAGTCGCTTGCGCCACTGTGCCAGTCCAGACTCGACCGCGCGCCAGCGTGATTCCATGAGCGGCCACGCTTGGCTCAGCACGACGGTGCTGTCTGCTCGGGCTGCACGACGTCCCAGCCTGGCATAGAGTTCACGGTGCCCGTCCAAGTCTCGGCACAGGTTCAGATAGCTCTGGAAAGGCATCAGGAAGACGTTCGTTCAGTTTGGTTAGAAAACTTTAATATGCAAATAGCCCTCTACATGACACGTGCCAATAAAGCAGAACTCAGCCCAATAGAGCACACTGTCCAAACTCAGATGCTATTAATCATTGACACCCTACCAGGCCCCTTTTCAAATTCTGGATACACATTGGAAGTTCTAATACCCTATCTCAGGAGCATTTCACCGAATGTTTCAAGTGAGTTCGCTATTGAAGGAGTTAGAATAAATTGAACTATCCTCGTACCATGCCCCTATAAGGGCATGGTACGAGGTATAAGGCCACTTTGATCGGAGGCATTATCCGCACTTCCACCACTGTGCGCAAGCAATGTATCTTCCCTGCACTCTCCCACATACCAGAGCCAAGGAACCACTTTATATTAACGTGAAAAACAATTGCTCCTTTTTTCTTTCTTCTCTTTCCATTCGCTTCGTGAAGCATTTCCAGAGACAGCACAGATCACTCCACATTGGACGACGAACTGAAGTCACGCAGGCACGTAGCCAGGATTTTTTTTCGGGGGGCGGCCCCAGGCCTAATTGTTCGAAAGACAGTCTTTCCATGGCAAAAACAAAAAAAAAGTTGCCTGGAAATATAGAGGGCTGGAAATATTTCGGGGGGGGGGGGGGGCGGGCCCCCCGGGCCCCCCCTTGCCTACGTGCCTGAAGTCACGTGCCATGGTCAGAGATGTTCCAAGCAGTGACTGCTACTCGTTTGAAGCACGACTTTCTCTAGAGAAAGGGTGCATGCTTTTCTGCTTAAACTTTACACTGTTTCTACTTTTTCATACTTTGCTGAAATGATTGCCCAATGCTGGCTGTACGCACCGTGCTCATTCGTTTGCAGTACTCAAACTTCATAAGGAGCTTTTTTATTGAGATGGCCGTTCCTCCCTACCTGGTACTCTTCTCGAAGGTTGGTGAGTGGCCTCTGGAGGATCTGCAAGGTGGTCTCGGCCCGCTTGAGGAAGGACTCGAGCACGGAGAGGTCGTCCTGTGCTGGGGCGGCCGACGTTGGTGAGGAGACTGTGGGCGAGAGGGGCTGCTCCGTGGCATATGTGCCAGGGTACTTGTGCAGAAACTGGGCCACATAAGTCATCACAGACCTCTCGTCCGGCTGGGGAACGTCCACGTCTGCGAGCAAACAGGACGCAGGTTGTCTATACGTAACTAATTGGACATCAATATACTGAACATGGATATAGCGAATTGTTGCGTACAGCGAAGCAAGTATAGAATGTTTGTCAGCGATAGCAGCGTGTTATGAATATGTTGCAATTATCGATGTTAGATATAATAAAGGTATTTTCAAGCCAGATACAACTTTCAAAAAGCAAGAGTTTAGTGCACACAAAGTCACTCTGTTACGTATGCAATTGTACAATCTTTATGCAGTTTTCATGTAGTTATTCAGAAAGTTGGACAGCTTGGCAAGTTAAGATGCATAGAATCACACATGAAAAGTAAAAAAAGAAATTCCAACACACGCAGAGGTGAACACAGGACAAGTGCTGACAATTGAAGGAAAATTTCAAATGGAGAAAGGCACAATAACCACAAAATTAAAGCTGCATGCACGGACGGTCAAAATGAAAGCAGTTGCAAGCAATAAGCTAACGCTCATTTTTAACAATTTAGCCAGCTGCAAATGATCTTGTGACTGATAACTTGCCCTATTAAATTTCAGCACTTTCTTGGTCAATTAATGGTTTCTCTGTTGAACTGTATGCCATGTGAATGGCATGCACAAAATTTCCTGTAGTGGAACAGGGACTATACACATGGGCTACTCGTTTAAATATCATGAATTCTGTGTAAGGAGATTGATTGATTGATTGATTGATTGATTGATTGATTGATTGATTGATTGATTGATTGATTGATTGATTGATTGATTGATTGATTGATTGATTGATTGATTGATTGATTGATTGATTGATTGATTGATTGATCGCACCTTCGGGGTCGAGTAATCGCGGGATGCCCAGCTCCCGGTCGGCGAGTGAGAATGCCCTCTCCAGGCGGTTCCGAGCGTCCATCTTCTTTGCAGAGTCCAGGTCCACAAGCGATGGCTTGATGCAGTGCACAATGGCCAGGAAGGCCAGGCCGTCCCGCCAGCTTGGTCCAAAGTCATTAACTTGGACACCAAATCGCCTAGACAATGACAATGCAGAAAGCATTCTCAACATCAGCTCCTGGCAACAAGGACTACAGGTACAAAGTATACATGTTCCCAAAGCTAAAGAAACTCCATGCTTCTTGAATGTATAGTGCTCGCATCAAAGCATTAATAACTGCATCATGCCACTATGAATCTGGCCACTAAACGTGATTTTGGCTCCAATGTAAGTGTATGAGCCAACATTATGCCAGTATGACACCAAATGAAGATATTGGAAACAAAAGTATGTGTATCACTTAGAATGATGCATTTCATTCTATGAACACTTCACAAAGATGACACTACCCAAGCATGAGGTTCGGGAAATACTTATACATATTAATTCCAAGCCTGGTGTATCACTGACATCACTGTGGCGTCATAATAAAGAGCAGAGTCTGCCGACGTCACGCAGCGATGAGTCTGATATGATGGTGTCATTCATAAAAATATAATAAATGGAAGCAGCACGTACATTTCTTCTGTCAGCAATCTTGTGATCATGATAACGATCTTGCGTATCATGATTTCATGACACATCCACCTTATGGGTCACCGAAAGCAAAACAGGGTTTTAGAGGAGAGTAATAGTATAAAAAGTTATTTATGGTGCTTGGACAATTCCTAGTGTCTCTTTTAGTACTTTGAGCACCCGCACTTTTATTTACCGCAAGAGAATGACAAGTCATAAACGTGACGTCAGTATACTCCTGCAACCATTAGCGAGCACTTCAACATTCTGTAATTCGGTTTCGTGACAACTTGTTCTACCGCAGAAGCAGCATTTTCCCGAGTGCAAAGATGGAAGCCTAGAGTCAAAGATGACATCGCAAAACAGGAACAGCTAGCAGGACATGACAATAATTTGCAAGCAACCGTTGCTGCCATCACAACAGTTACGTGCAACAGCATGTAAGGAAGAAAAAAATTTTGACATACGAACAGAATCACATGTGAAAGGAAACGAACGACACCATGTAAAATGTAAGTATCTGTCGTGTCTTACTGGCTGATACTGTTCTTGACCCAGTGCAGCAGTGCCTTGCGGGCTCCGCCCTTCCATCGCTCCGCGGCGGTTGGCCTCCTCGGAGAAACGGGTTGAGCAGCAAGCTGCTCCTGGAGCGTGGTTGACTCCAGGGAGCTGTCATCGAGCGAGGCTGGAGAGCCAGCGAGGAGACGTGTGTGCTCCTCAATCTGTATGGGAATGGACAAGTCAAGAGCGAACACACAACAGATCTTACAGTCAGTAATCAAGTAAAAGATCCGATAGAATCATGAGGTTTGACCCACCGAAACAACGCACAGACTATAAGAGATGCTGACCTAGAGGGGGTACTGGATTAATTTTCACCAGCTTAAGGTTCTTCAACGTGCACTTTAATTGAAGTACACATGAGCACCTTTGGATTCTAGTCTTGTCAGAATGTACCCAAAAACACCGGAATCAAACCCGAGACCTTGGGTTTAGCAGCAGGATGCCGCAACAACTGAGGCAATGAGGCGGGTAGTCTGTAGACAATGTACTACCATCCTGCCAGCTATAAGCTTCATGCCAACTATATAACTTAAGTATTCCCTAATAACTTCCACCAGAAACTGTCAGGAGTTTAAAATATCCATCTTTCATTTGCAAATTGACTCTTTTAAATACGGCTCTTCATGCCCGAAACATAGAACTATGGAACTGAACACCCTGCAACATCCGGTTGCCCGTACAAAAATTTTGTTAGTGTCCTAGAATACTTTCTTTTTCCTATATTGCATGCTTATTTGCAGCTACATGTCTATTTCCTAAGACAATATTTCTTCGCTTACTTGCCTTTGTCTAGATGTAGCTTGATGTGGATTGTTTTCGAGCATGTTTATTTGCTTTGGCGGTTTACTTGTTCTATGTACTCACTATAGCACTTTCCTTGCTTGACTAGATGTGTATAAATAACTAAGTAAAGAAACATATAACTTTGTAATTATGTTTGTTACATGCTGATCAAGAACAGGCATTAGCAGTGTAATTTCTTGACATGTGAATCAATGAAAAAAGACTATTTCTTTTGTATCATTACATATAACCAACCAAGAATACAAGCTCTCAGCATCTTTAGCAAAAGAGCCTTGCAGCATGAAATAAGTACACAAGTCGGCCACTCACCTGGAAGTGTAAGATAATGGTCCATATGAGACCAAGAACAATGGCAGGTTTTCCGTCCACAACATCTGTGGCGTTTATGTTGACAAGCTTGATCTGAAGCAAAGCAAATGTGAACGTCCAATGAACATCTCTCCCATGGAGAATGATTCAGCACATGTATGCTAAACTGGAACATCGGATTTAAGCCATCACCAAGGTTTCTCAACGTACTCAGCACTGACACGTGACCTAACAAATAAAACCAAGCAGAGGCATCAATTTCGGGGGGGGGGGGTGTACCACTGATCCCCCCCCCCCACACACACACACTTCCTGAACCTCTCTAGGAAAAAAGGGGGGTTTACCCTCACCACCAGCCCCTTTGCATTTTGGAAACCTTAGCATACCCACTTATTGACAGGATTTATTCTAGAGATGTAGTATACAGCTAGAAGCCTTGCATAGATAAACTTCAAGTTCTAATCAAAATAATAAATCATTTTGTGTGTCTCCCTCAATGCAAAGGTACTTCAGTCCCCTCCCACCCCCCTTAGGAAAATTGGGAAAGTGTTGCATCTCCCCAAAAATCATGCAACTACATGCCAATACATGTATATATGCATATAAGCCACCGTGTTTCCTAAAATTCATTCCTCAAAGCCTGGTTAAATGTAAATGACTGGTCGGGATGATTAGTTATCCAGTTCCAAGCTTGTGGAACCGCTTGTCAAAAATATAGATTGTAAACATTTGTTTCGTAGCTTTCTAAAGTCGTTCTTTTTATTTGACGTATACTTAACTCAGGACATTCAACTGCTCATTGAATTTAGTCTGAGCTTTTGTTTATTTGGAAGGTTGCCTTGCAGAACAAAACACGTAACGCAAGTGTAATCCAAGTAAGGTAGAAGCTCAGGGGAAGGTGGAATCTTGAAATGATGAAAAGCCCTTGGAACACGGGGCGTCACTGGAGCCAATGTCTCAACAAGTGAACTTGTCTTCAAGGCAGTTGCAGCCTTGAAGGAGACAAGTCTGCCTGTTGAAACGCTGGCTCCAGCGACACGTGTTCCAAGTAATGCAAGTATGTTATGTTTACATATGTAGTGAAATAAAGGATTGCGAAAAGAAAGGATTGCGAGCAAGGCTCTCTTGCGGGAGCCAAGACGTCTTTAAAGTATTGTCTTTTACCTCGGTCGGCCTTGTTCTTTTATTTCACTATATTTGTCTCCACCCAGATGGGAGTTTGTCACAATCTTGACTACATGTTTACATATGTAGCTTGTAACTTGATCAATGAACTCCAGCATGTGACATATGGTGTAAACTGTAGACCCACAGATGGTAAAGTGAGGTCGGTGGCCTGAGTGTAACACCACTTTTTGGATGACAGTGTCACGTTGATTAGGGGGGTGCAATCCAGGACTACTCCAAAGGGGTGTAATTCAACAGCTCTGTGGGTGAATGTTTTAAAAAGTACACCCAACATTTGCACCATCCAACTGGTGTCCTTGCAGGATATAATGCATATATTCTTTTATGGTGAGTGTAGTATGTATTAGTAGCATGAAGCAGATAATAGTTATGGTGTAGTTATGTATTATTGTAATTATTGTTGTAAGCATTGCAATTATTGCGATAGAGAAGTACTCATAATATGTAGCATGTCGTTGTCACTTTCTTTTTGGGTAGTATGTACGTATTGGTTCATTTTTGTACCCCCTCTCCTGCTTACAGCCTTCTTAGGCTAGCAGTACTTTACAAATAGATAAATATCCCCCAGCCCCACCGCAGGGTAGCAAACCAGTCTCTCACATGATCTGGTCTACTGCCCTACTTTGTTTTCCTTTCGCTTCTCCAAGCTCTCTTTCTCTTTTATTATGATTTTTAATATCCGAAAAACAACACAAAAAATAAATAAACGTGGCGTGAACGAAAGGATGACACAATGCCGTGCTGGCACAAGCACTAGATAGAATATTGTGCGGGTACCACATAAGACCCCCCACAAGTTCCAAAGACAATATTGACGGAATCGAGAATCTAAATCTGGCACCCATTCATTCATTCATTCTTTTTTTTATTTTTCCCGCCATTGTAAGGCGACACGGCGGGTGGGACCCACTAATCCGGGATTCGAGAAACCCACGCACCCGTCTGTGCTCCAAAAACCGCAGGACCGTGTTGACGTTGCTGAGGAAATGAGGCCTCCGCAGAATGCGAGCGCGTTCCCTCGGCTGTAAAGAGAGAAATGATTGGATGAGTGTAAATAAACGACGACGACACACAGCAATTCGGTTATAGTCGCGTTATAACACTCGTCAGCGTACACTAGCTTGTCCTACAAACACTTCGAAGGAGTCGACGTCGACAACAGCTAAAGTCGTGGAGCTGGTTAGAGTGGTGCGTGTTGCGCGAATTTGTCCACTTGCAAAAGGGTTCTTAGGTGGGCTAGTTGGTTCATGAACATTGTGGCAGAACAGCACAAAAGCGGGACAGTGAACACACAAGGCACAGCGCTGTGTGCTGTGTGTTCACTGCCCTGTTTTTGCGCTGTTCTGCCGTAATAACTGTCCAGTTGCCTTCGAACACTTTTTTTTTTGACAACATCGCCACGGCCGCCTAATTTTGGTTCGCCGTGTCGTTTAAAATAAGCGATCGCGAACACCCATTGCTTCTGAGAGCTGTCATACTGCAGCGGGCGATAATCGTAGATAATCGTTTTATAAGCTCAGTGCGATGACCACACCCGTTGCTTCTGAAAGCTGTCACATTGCAGCGGGCGGATGACCTTCTCATATCCGTTTTTTGTAACGCACGGGGTTACAGTTTCACGATTACATCAAGAGGCTCGGTCTTACCCACGGTGGCCTTACCTAATGCTCATGACGTGCGAAGAACGGCATAAATTTACATAGAAACGACTGTAACATCTCCATTCTCCACGCGCGATCATCGCGCCTCGGTTTGTTTACTAACAAGCGTCACACGTTGGGGCCCCGTCGATTGGTGTTTACGGGTCACGTGAGTAAACCCGACAGGCTCCACGAGCGAGCGCGCCAACTTCGAATGTGTGGTCAGCCGACATGAAGAAACAAAATTACAGCGTTTAATTCCCAGGCTCCTTTGCAGATTATGACAATGGTTCACGGCATTTATCGTTAGTTTCCTCAACGTACTTCCTAAGCCTTTAACGAAACCACTTGAGCGTACTTTCTTTCTTTTTTTTTTTTCGCAGAGATGGCAATTATTATATGCTCACCAACACTTGTCCTGAAAGGCATTCTAGTAAGGCTAAAAGTTTCGTGCCGTCTCGTAAGTCTTCGATGACGTCGTCTACTCGTAAAGGTGGCGTCCTCTGAAATAAAAAAACAGCAACAGACCGGCGCATCAAATGAAGGCCAACGCAAACAAATGCCATGTAATCGCTGACACCGAAACACGCCTGATCCAAACACGCACTTTTGAGTGGAGATCTTATTAGGGCTGCCTAACTGGCGAGAAACGCTGGTACTGTCTTATGGAAGGAAGCAACTTTATTGAGAGGTCCTGCATGCTTTAGAGACCCGGGCTCAGGTTCGCTTTCAAATTGCCTTTTGAAAATAAAGAAGTGGGGAACGATTTGGGCTAAGCGCGAGAAACGAAAAGGAAGTTGTAGGTCGGATGCGAAGTAAAGACGTTTTCAAGAGTTACGGCCACGGGTCCTCGTTTATTATATTACCGTGGATAATGTCAAACTATGCGTGATTAGAGAATTGTGCAACGTCGGCGTTTTCAACCTATCAGAGAGGCCGTAAGCGACCTCTCAACCAATCAGAGCTGAGAAGATGGCGAGCACCACAATATGACTCGAAATTCGACAACGTCGCCGACCGGCTCCCGTTCTGGGACGTGCGTGACTTGCCTGATTTGCATTGCAGTGTAGACAAGTTGTGTCCTGAGCTCCTGTTACAGATATTATAACAGGAGCTCAGGAGCCCGTTATCAACAAGACCAACCAGACATCATCATCCTGAATATTTAACTCCATATCACACAAGAACTAACACCTTCAAGTTTTCTTTTTTTCCTCGCACTATTAACGAATGGAACACACTGCCATTATCATTGATTGATTCAGGTGAGTCGATTGACCTGATTGATTACTGATATTCTAACACTGAAATTGAAATGTAAGCACTTATTTGTATATTTTTCGCCTTTTTGAATTCTGTGTTTTGTATTGCAAATTACCCCTCCTGCCTGGGCCCATGTGGGCCTGCAGTATGTTGTAAATAAATAAATAAATAAATAAATAAATAAATAAATAAATAAATAAAATATTCTGGTTTGTTTGCCCTACACACACCCCTAAGTGCCGTCTGTGATCTCTAATTATTCTTTCTCACCGGATTGTCTTGTCTTAATCAACATATTTTATGTCCCGCATTTGGCACACATAACGTTACTCGAGAGAAAAATGTGGCTACGAGAATAATTCAGTCACGACGACCGGACAAACAGTTTTGTGGTCTGTTTGGGGGGTGAGCCCGAAGGAACAACAGTGCAAACCTAGGCGTGCACAGGGTTCTCGATTGGGGGGGGGGGGGGGGCGTAGTTTTACCGCAATGCCTCCCCCCCCCTCCTCTCTCTTCCCAAAACCTTTCCCACTGAGTCTCTTACGATCACCAAGCAATGCATAGAGCAGGTTTTAGGGGTGGGGGCTGCTGCCCCCTTCCCCGCCCTCTTCTCGATCCCACGCCTACAAGCGTTACAATTGTAAAAGCCGCCTCGCTAGACTCACCTGTGAGAGGAAGTTGTTTATCCAGTTCATAAACACTTTCTTCTGCACTCGCTCTTGTTCATCTGAAGAAAGAGAGAAAAGACGCAGAATTGTGAGCCTTAATTATCCAATATAGTTGCAATCACAGTCTCTATACGTCAATCATTCAATCGAATACTCACTACATGTACATGAATTTGTCAAGACCACGTGGACAGTGTGTGTGTTCTTCAGCTCAAAAAGATTTCGTGCATGTTCGCGACGGCTTGAGGGAAAATAAAACTGAGAAATGAATAATCAGACCCCGTTGGAGAAGTTGACGCGGTTAAATGTCGATGCTTTAATGATGCGCACGGAATTTAATGAAAAAGAAATCCTATGAGAGTGCAGACGTGCCCTTTTACACTAAACGTTAAATCCTATTTGCGTCTTTTCGTCGCTACAGCGCTGTACGAAGCGTGCCACCAAAGCTGGAACCAATATTTAAAGTGAATTAAATTTTGTGGTTTCTGCGCCCAAACCACAATATGACTGTGACGCATGTCCTAGTGGGATGACTCCAGGGAAGTTTTGACCACCTGGTTTTGTCAACGTGCACCTATATCTAAGAACGCGAGCATCTTTGCATGAACAAAATGGCCCACTATTCATCAAAGCATTAAAGTATGTGCGCCTGGTAAAATAGTGAAGCTCGATAATTATCAAAGTTGCTGAGACATCGGGCTGCATTCAGAAATCTCTGAGGACGTTTAGGGTTTTCCAATCGGATGATGATGTTCTTGGTGCAAGCTAAACTTTTCTTTTTATTTAGCTTCACACGTGTAGTCACTACAAAGACTGTCATCCAAGTTACAGTTAAACAAACGAAAGAAAGCATTTACACTAATTTCGCGGCAGGCCCTGTCATATGGGTCGAAAAGGTGTTCTGCCCTTGGGAACACATCTCAAACCATGGGTGTCGGTAGGATTTGGTCTTGGGGGTGCAAACCCGTGTTGCATCGCGGCTGGGGGAGGGGGATGCGCTGATGTAGCTTTGGTGGGGGCAAGTGCTGGTGCGGCTTGAGGGGGGCAGGTCCCCCTTTTGCACCCCCCTGCCGACACCCATGTCTCAAACGAAGCACCTATTTGGGTTTTGGAAAGTATTCAGAAATCTTGCCTTTAGGCTTTTGGCTGACGCTATTCTCGTTATGCTCTGAAGATTTCCTTGTATACTTTAGTCACACATGTACTCACTACGAAGAGTGACATTTTCGTAGGCCACAAACTAATAGAAGAAATCATTCATGATTAAGCTTCCAGATGGATCCAAGTGGATCCAGTTACTTCCAGTACAACTGGCCACGGTACCAGTTGGTTCCCAGCATGGCTTGTAACTGGAACCAGTTACTTCTATTGATGGAGCCAGTTAGGCTTCAAATGTGACGAGCTGGTTTCCAGTTGGAACCAGTTGATTCAGAGCTAAAGCCAGTGCAGCTAAAACCGCGATTCCCAGTTACCAGGGGCGTAGCCAAGGGGGGGGGGGTTGGGGGGGTTCAAACCCCCCCCGAAATTTTTCAGTTTTGCTTGCGTATATATAGACGCACACATACAAACGCACGCACGAACATACATAAAGTATGGTTGAACGCCCCCCCCCCGAAAAAAATTTCTGGCTACGCCCCTGCCAGTTACACATTCTCACCTGGGATATACAATTCAGTTACGCGACTACTTTTGATCCGTTCGTCGAAAGCGTGTTCTGTCCTTGAGAAGATGTCTTACACGAAGCAGCGGGGTTGCCGTCTGCCCTTGAGCAGCAGACGACGGTGTCGTCTGCTCTCTCCCCCACGGGAGCAAATATCGCTCTTTTAGCGTGACACCTCGTGCACAGAAATAACTCCCCACAAAGGAGAGTCAGCACGTGACGACGGCTGACAAAGCGCGGAGGAGTCAATGCTCCCCCCAGCACCTGTATATTAAGGCTGGCAGCTAGAAATGCCCCCCCCCCCCTTTCTCACATCCCCCCACCCACGCAAGGAACCCGACTGTAGCAGAATATTTAGCTTGCAGACGACATGACACGACAGGGGAGGGGAGGAAAGGGGAGGAAGAGAGCGCACCCTTGCGGCTATCTTTAAAAAGGTTGAGTGTTGGGCTAGTTGGTGCAGCATGATCCAAAGGTTTCACAGCGCATGCAATGAGGACGAGCTGTGCATGGGTGTCTCTTTTTTGCTCGTCCTCGTTGCATGCGCTGTGAAACCTTTGGATCATCTTTAAAACTTTACAGCGACAGACAGAAGAAAGCAAAAGACCCCCTCCCCCTTTCCCGTCCCCACGCACACATATACACAAGGCATCCATGTTTAGTAGACTACTTAGCTAGCAGACGACGTGGCACGACAGGAAGAAGGGTAGGGAGAGAGTGCACTCTTGCGGTCATCTTTAAAACTTTACAGCAGCAGACAGAAGGAAGCGAAAGGCGAGAGCGTTGTTCATCAGCCCGACAAGACCTTTTCGAAAAGCAGGTGCACGCGACGACCCTCTCCATCAACACAGCCCTCCCTCTGCTCCTCTCCGGCACGAATAGGTCGCGGAGTTTGAGCTCGGAGAGGGAGGACGCAGGGTGCGTGTCCGTTGCAAAAAACCGAAAGAAAGAAAAAAAAAAAGGGAGAGAGGACCACGCCCAAACCGCCGTGGCGCCCGGAAGAATAACTTTTTTTTATTGTTTCTTCCCTCCTTCTCACCCGCGGTCGGGTGCTCGTCCGAACCGCGGTGTCGTGACCCTCTACGTACCGCTCAGATCTTTCTGAATTCTGCACAGCTCTCGTACTAAGCGCGATGCCAAATAGTTGTGTGCAGTGCCAGTCAACCCCTGCAGCACATCTTTGTAGTATACACGTGGTGCTGTGAATACATTTGTTCACGATTCGCAAAATCAAGTCGTAAAAGTCATATGCATTCGTGTGGTGAGCCGCTGTTCAGTGTCATATGGTGCAGCTGTCTGGCACTTTCTTGCGACTGCGTAGTTTTATTAATGACGTTACATGATACTAGAGCGACAGACGTCAACTATGCTTTCATCTGCATTGTGTGAATGGAGCCTTCTTGCGATTGTTCTTACGATTGTTCTTACGCGATTGTTCTTTTCCTTTCAGTCATTTTGCGGATCAACTGCTCGATCTGTACCAGAATACTTTAATACCTATCAAAGACCCTGCCTCTATTTTACTGCCCTCTTAAAAGTTATTGTACATCTCCCAATTCGAGCAGATTCAGTTTGGTTGAGCACATGCAATCACAAGAAGTACAGGAATACTCCTTCAAATTAAAGCTTGGGATCATCCAGTTACTCAGCAATGTAATATTTTCTTTAGCTCCTTTTGCAGAGCGAGTATGCTTTACGAAAGGTACTGTGTACGAGAGACATTTGGCAATATTCCAAGAAGAGAGTCAAATATGGGCGCAAGCAGATAAATGGGGCTTTTTTTTTTATTACTTCCTTTGCATAGCATGCCACACTTTATTGCGAGTAACCGAGAACCCTCATGAGGGGAGTAAAAGGCAGAGTCGAGCAGTTACTCTGCAAAAGGAGTTTTTTTAGAATCCCCTCTGTTTTTCGAGCTGCGAAGCGGTGTTTCGGATCTTTGTTAACGAAAAGGCGAAGCAGCAGCTTGCACCTGTGCTCTGCTTCCGCAAGCACTGCACAGAACTGCACACACGGATAGAGACTGAGGCGTTTCATGTTTGCCCGTCGCGTCCCAAGCCGGAAGGGCGAAAGGGAGTTTCTGAAATTGCATATACAAGTAGATTAGCGTACGCCAAAAGCGTAGCTCCGAATACATTCTTTTGTACTTTTTTTGCGATCTTTTACGTACACCAAGCTGTCCCCTCACTTTGAATCCGTTTATATTTATTTATTTATTTACCCTAAAGCCTCGGTGGCATTACAGGGGGGGGGGGGGAGCAGTGGTAGACTTATAATTAATAAGAACAGTCAAGTGCAATAAATTACAGAAAAATTTTAAAAAAACGTACATAAAACTACTGTAAAGGCAAATTTTGCTAACTAAAAAGAAAGAATAACGAGAAAGCACAGGCATTTAAAAGCCCAGTCCTAAAGCTAGGGCCTTTCCATGTGCCATTTTGTATGTTAGTACCAATCTGCCTGAGAAAACGAGTCAATAATGAAAAGCTGTAGTACATTCAGCGTACACGCTCACTGTCCTAGTACATTACTCTAGAGCACATCATCATAAAGCCCGACCTCCAAGATCGGGTGATACACACCACGCTCGCCGTAGGAATCTCGGAGGTCTCGCACAGAGACGAATGTAGCCGACGTCAGGCGCATGCCTTCTGCTCTCACTGCACGGAACTTGAAGCATAATCGAGACGGCAGATTGCAGTACTCCATCTTTGTTCATCGCTGCTACGTGCGCACGCGAAGAGCCTCTTCGCGCACCCATATTGCTTCACTTCTTTCCTCGAGCAGACGACAAGATCCTTCGAGCAGACGACAAAGGGGGTGACCGCAACTTCTGTTTTGTTTTTCCGACAGCAGACGACAAGGCGACGCACCCACCCCCCACTGCTGCCCTCTTTATGTTATACATCCATCATTTATTAGCGGACTCCATTATGCAACCGCCGCCGTTCCTCTCTTCCCGTTTCCCTCTCTCGATAGCCTTTGCGAGGAAGAATGCCGTGATCTCGTGACCCGCGAGCATTCTCTTACCTTTTTACTTTCTTTTCTTTCGGAGATTTATGCTCCAGTATTCGTTTCTTTCTTTCCTAACTTTCTATTTGAGAGTGAGCAATCAGAAAGTGGTTCGCGTGCGCGAGGTTATTCACTTATGCGCCGTCCTTATCTCACTGCTGCTACAGTGCCCGAAGAAAGAAAGAAACAAAAGATGGAGAGAATTAAAGGAAAGGTACTCGCTCCCTAACCACGTGACTAATGCCGCGTAGAGCGCCGTTTAGCCGTCGGGCGTACAGCTAGGCAACTTCTAGTTTTAGTTCCTGGTTCGGTAATAACTGAAAGCGTTATTTTCGTGTTTTCATCGGGGCCTCTCTTATCTACCGCAGACGATCACTCAATGCTGAAAGGGGGACCGCGCAAGTTTTTGTCCACCCCGCTCTGCGATGGCTTAGTGACAATGTGGCCTCTGAGATATGCAGAGATATGCAGAGGCGAACCCCGAGTATGCGCCGTGGTAATTTCGGAGGCCATACAGAACAGGCGTATACGGGATACGAAAAATTACACAGATGGCATATGAAAGAACGAAAGAAGGGGAGTCGATCAAGGGCTCGTTTTCTTTGTTAGACACAACCTCAAACATGAAACCAGAAGACAATGAAGCCAAGAAGAGTATGCATACTATTTTGGCAAATAATGCTCCCATGGGAGCATTATTTGTAGACTAATAACTGTACTGTAGTAGTTATTACATAAATGTAAAGACCTTCAAGTGGATGGAAAGACACCTTGCCGGCGGTAGATAACGCGTTCGATGCTTCACCAATTGAGCTACGGCGGTGGTGGTCCTCCCGTCCACTTTATCCGGCATATTTGTGTGTGTAATCCTGGGAATGTTAGCCAGCGCCGCTCGCAGCCATGACGGCGAGTGTGTAACACTCTTCTTTGCCGGCTGGCGTCACGTAGCACGCGATCTTTTTACCTGAAGGTATCAATACTGCCAGAACGAGACCTTAGATTAAGGGTCCGATCGTTCTCTTTGTTATATATACACAACCTAATGAAACTAAATAATATAAAATAATACGATACACGCTCAGTCACAAGCGGGAATTTCATCACAAAATGTATACAAACGTCGTGTTTCATCACAAAGGTGTGCCTTTTGTGGTGAAAGACTAATGAAACACGATTGAAGATGCGAAAGAGCTTCCCGTCTATGCCGATTCCAAAAGGACGCGTTTTTTTTTTCTTTCAGTGCACACTCATTGGTATACAACCGCCAAGGCCAGGAACTGAACCCTTGACCTATATTCGGCCGGGTATAAAGACATACCTTGCCCTTTAAATATTTTCGCCCGCTTTCACTGCAAACTCTCATTGCTTCCTTGAATACAACAAAGCATTCTGTTTGTTCAGCGCGAAGTACAAGGCGTGACTTTTGTAGTACAACTTCGTCGTGGCCACTACTACAAACGCGCGCCAGCTTATAAAGACTCTCTTTGACGCAAATTGCTATGTCCATTTCCGTTAAAGAGCGGCTACAACCTCCCACTAGCTCCTCCTCGCTAACTTGTTTCTTTGACTTGCGATACCTCGAAGCGGCTGGCCGAGGTACGGACCAATCACTTGGCTGCCTCAGGCGATAAAGTAACGTATAATTAACTCCCCAAGGAAGTTACCAGAGTTAAATCGCTCAGACGAGACGCGGCGGCAAAGGCTCGCAAGAAGAGTCCTGTAAGTATTGACAGCGTAATGTATGCACCACGATTCTTTGTTAAAACTATGCACGGGCTACTCATTGACGACGTGGGCGTGGTGAAGTCAGACCATGACGTCACCACGACCATACATGCCACATTGGAGAGGATCGCTAAAAAAAAATGGAGGAAAAGGAAAAACCACTGGGTCCCTTTAGAATAACGCTTAGGAGATCACAGGCGAAAGCCTGTACATGATCTGCTGGGCAGTCTTAATTCAAGTGATTCACTCTTGAATCAGTACTGATTCACTACAGTGTACGTTGATTCCCACGTATGCCACTTGAATAATTTTTGATTCCCACTTAATGAACTCTTAATTCCTTTTAATGTACGTTGACTCAATCTTGATTCAACCTTAATTAACTCTTAATTCCTTTTAATGTACGTTTACTCAATCTTAATTCACACTTAATTAACTCTTGATTCATTTTAATGTACGTTGATTCACTCTCAATTCATTTTAATGTACGAAACTTTATATTCACTTTCAATTCACTTCAATATGTACTCCTAATCATTCGGCATCATTACAACACGAAAAGCGAGAGACAGAGAGAGAGAAAGAGTGAGAGAGAGAGACTATGTTAACACTACAGGCTGCTGGAACGTTGTTTGACAAGAGCGCAGCTCGTGCTGATTATGAATATAATTAATACGAGCGCCATACATTACGGAAGACAGGTGACCAGCATGGAAACAAGGCAGGGAGAGAAATTACCGTAGCCGCAATTAATAAGCTATAGGATCCTTGAACTAAATACCGCGATAGCCATCTACTACATGCAATGCCAGCTTGCACAGGTGCCCGAGAGAAGGAAGACAAAAGATAAGCATTCCCGAATGGAGGCAATGACGTCATCTAGACGTCATCAATGCTTTCCGTGGATCACTCCTTCCGAGAATTGCTGCCCAGTTTCTATATATATGTATATGCTGTCTCGACAGTTTTTAGTTAATTAAATTCCCTTTTTCTACGTGCCAAAACCACCATACGATTATGATACATGCCGTAATGGGTGACTCCGAGTTAAATTCAACCACCCGGGTGTCCCAATTTAACGTACGCCTAAATATAAGTAGGCTTTTTTACATTTCGCGCGCCTTCGAATATGCGTCCTCTGTGACATGTAGGGAAGCAAACCCGCATCCTCGAGTTCCTGGTCATCATGCGATGCTCTGGAAATCACCAAGCACATCCACATTTCCGGATAGTGCAGTGATGGCCACTTTAACCAATCGGAAGAGAGGCCGTAACAACGCTCCGGACCAATCGGAACTGACGATACGGCGAATTAGATAAAATGGCGGAGTTGAATGTCCGAAAGTACAGTGTACTAGTACCAGAAGAAGCATGTGAGCTCCCAGGGGTGCTATTCTGGGTAGTGTCGAATTCCGCCATGCTGTCAAATCGCCATCTTGTGAGCTCTGACTAGCCCTGATGTACGACTTCTCTGATTGGCTTAAAATCCGCCATTACAGAATTTTGACATTATGGCGGAATTTGACCGTGTTCAGGGGCGCTATTTTGGACATTGTGAAATTCCGCCATTGGTCAACTCTGATTAGCTCAAGGGGCTGCTGCGGCCTCTCTGATTGGCTTGAAATGCCGCCATTACAAAATGTGACAATATGGAGGAATTGGGCATTGTCCAGAATAGCAGCTCAGAATGGCAAACACCAGCTTTCACCGCAGTACACGTCGTTTGATGGGCGCTGGACATGTACAACTATAGTCGGTTACAAAAACCTCATTGGTTACAACCAAAGACTAAATGTTAAGCGCCGCCCACAGCCTTCGCTGTCCCACCCGGAAGAAAATTTGCATAGATGCCACATCAAATTGCATTGGCGCGTTCCCGTGACGTCAAACACCCTACGCGTATTTCAGATAGGCGATTTTTCCATACAGAAACGCGCGCGTTGCTGGTTTTTGGTAAAAAAATCTTGAACTTGCTGGCGAATTTCAGCAAAGATTCCGACATAAGCCTAGTGTCTTAAGCAGGGACGACGGACTTTTAATGAATAATATGCGTAGTATTTACAATTGCAACGAGAAAGTACTTTGGCTACAACGGAAACCACCTCGCACAACTCTCTTGCGCAGATGAATGGCAGGCTCGGAACTGTTCCGGAGGCGTAGCTTAGGTTGTAACCGACCGTATGTATACACCGCAGCAAGGGCGCCGAGCTAACGACAAATTGGTATACTCTGTTCATCGAAGGACGTCACGTAGCTTCCCCATGCGGAAAAACACAGCAACAGCAAAAGCTGATCGTCTGGACACGTCTTCTGCAACAAGCACGGATGCGTGACGAGCAGACGACCGTCAGACGATTCAGACGAGATAACGGCTCGCGCACGAGCACGTGTAAAGAAAGAATGGAATTAAACAAAAGCAACGAATACATTTTTTCCCCATAGCAGGCATGCGTCTGCGCACCTGCTGCTTCCTGCTGTAGCGTGTGTCGTTCTGCAGTTACAGCACCGCGCATTTCATTAACAAAACGCGCAGCCGCATTTGCGATAAATGCGTAGCACGTCGACTCGTGCAATGCCAAGGTCGTCTGCTATTCTACTTCTGCTCGACAACCTATATTAATTAACGCAGCGTTCCGCGACACTGCAAGGACAGACGACAGAACGTGCGTATTCATATACACTGGCGCGTCGTCTGCTGCGGACCGGCGTTGCATCAGATTGCGTAATTTCCTTTACCGCATAATACGATTCTCGGCTCTTACGTGCATGCCTGTATATGGGAGCCCACTATAAGCCGCGTGCCTGAATTTAATGATGGATTCATTTCAGTTCCCCGGAGTCGCCTTTGTACGCAGTACAGTTCATATAATATATATTACAGGCCCTCACACTGTGTGTATGGCGCCGAATAGGCGCCATAGTTATGTCAGACAGGTGTACGTGTGGTGACATAAACACAGCGGGTGGTAAAATAAAAAGAAAGCAAGATCTTCAGGCGACACGCTGTGTTGCCTTCGCGACCATCTGTAGTGAACGTGTGAAGAGCTACGAGCGTGCGTTCCTGAAATTTAATGAACAGGACACATAATGATTGCGGCCTTATAGTGAGTAATCCGGTCAATTCCCAGAGCTTTTTTTTTTCTGTTTTAAATACCTGTGAAGTTCCGGAATGATTAAACTAGCGTGTCGCGTAGCATGCCGTCTTTATGTATATATAAGATCAGCACTTGTACCAAGAACAAGATTGCACTGCTCTTTTCACGACCGACATATTGCGGAACGGGAAGCATCTTGCTGCATTTTAATGATGGATTAAGTTGCGGCGCTTTCGATTATTACGAGTAATTCCCAGCGCCATCTTTCCTGTTTCTACTTTCTCAGCGACACCTGTATTACGAGCTCGAATGCGTCCGGAGTCGTGAGGAAGGCATCGCGTCTCGTGCGTTTAGTATGACAGATGACTTTCGTGCGCTTTTGAGCATATACAACTATGCCAGGGCACCTTCGTTCGCTCCTTTCTTTTGTCTTCTTTTTATTATTTTTTACAGCCATATTTTTTGTAGCCTTGGATATATGGGTGCAACTGTCTGTCGTAACATGTTGAACTAGTTTTATGATTCATTTACTCATTTATTTTTAAACAACCGTTCCAGTTCCACAAAGCAGCAACCTAGACTTTGAGCTGAGCGAAGTACAGCTTTACGTTTTGGAATAGTAAACCTACGGGGTGTTTTTTTTTCTTTTTGGACAATACAGAATGTTTAATAAAAAATGCTATGACAGTCAGGTTACTGTCGTCTTCGCAAGAACTCTACGTCAGGGCGGAAATCTTTTGCCGCCACTGCGGCGCTTGAGCTTGCACACATGCGAAATAGTTTGTTTGCGCCTTTTTAGAGTTTAAGAAACAAACACATAAGCAACACTCATAGAACGCAAAGAAACGATCGACTTGTATATTTTAAACGGCGTACCCTTTTTTCCAGACAAAATTACTGCCGCGACGCGCCTTCATTCAAATTTCGTCACTTCCTCGTCACTGCAGGTTCTGCGCTGACGTAACAGAGCCGCCGTGTTTCCCGCACGCCGGGCGCGGTCCCTTTGGATATCGTCATTAAAATTCGGTGATGAATATCTCGAGTGCGTGGAACTTCTGCGATTTCTAAAAAAAAATGATGTTTATGCCGTAAATTACGACGGCCTACCACTTTCCCATACAAACAACTGCTCCTAGTAGAAAACTCACAGTTAACCTAAGGCGATTTGAAAGTCAAAGCCATCTTCTTTTTCTTCTTAGTCGATGTATTGATCCTGCACCGCTACCCTCCGAAAGTTTTCTGCACCTAACGCAGTTTTCCACTGCCTCTAGGAGTGGAGGCACCCCGCCTGACTTTGCTCTGCCTCAGTGATCGGTCCACCTTTGACCAAGCTACGATGTCATCTGATGACGTCATCACGTGAAGATGCGTCACGTGACGTCGCTATGACGTCGTAATGACGTCATGAATCTTGGCGATCTGTGACGCCATGATGACGTCATATGGTAACGTCATCACGTGATGCTGATTTTTCGCATCACTCGTGTTGACGCCGCCGACGCGGAACGCTGGTCAATTTTCGCGATTTATGAGGCATCTAAGGGCACGTAGCACGTCGGCAGGATAACCGGTGGTCATTAAGGGTAACTGACTGGATTCCAAGAGATGGCAAACGCGTGAGGGGGAGACAGAAAATTAGGTGGGTAGATGAGATTAAGAAGTTTGTAGGTATAACGTGGCAGCAGAAAGCACAGGACCGGGTTGATTGGCGGAACATGGGAGAGGCCTTTGCCCTGCAGTGGGCGTAGACAGGCTGATGATGATGATGATGATAAGGCTTTCACCTTAATAATTAGTAGATTAGCTAACGAGTTCTTGTTAATTAGCCAGAGTCTTTCAGTGCTGTGGTGTGGTTCAGATGAATTCACATTCTCGGTGTTTAGTCCAGTGGGCAAGACACTGGGTTTCGAATTGTGAGTCTATAGGTTCGAGTTTGTTACATTGTTTACATTTAATTCTATGTGGCTATTCGTCTTACGTGACAGAGGGACAGATGGACACTCTGTTTCCTTGCTGAGTTGGCACAGAAATGCTTACGCATTAAGAAACATATACTCGCCGCCACCGGATACCACCAAAACTGCCGGCCCATTCTGCACAATAAAGCTTATTTCTTTTTCACCTTAGTCGTCACCCGCCACGGTGGTCTAGTGGTTATGGTGTTCGACTGCTGACCCGAAAGTCGCGGGATCGAATCCCGGCCGCGGCGGCCGCATTTTCGGTGGAGGCGAAGATACTTGAGGCCCGTCTACTTAAATTTATGTGCACGTTAACGAACCCCAGGTCGTCTAAATTTCCGGAGCCCTCCACTACGACGTCCGTCATAATCATATCGTGGTTTTGGGACGTGAGGCCCCAACAATATATATATATATATATATATATATATATATATATATATATATCCAATTAGTGGTCCTTTATTTCCGTTTTCGCTGCTAATCTACAATGTTACTACTTAGGGTTTATTAAAGAAAAAAAAAAAAAGAAGGAAGAGTGCATGCATTCGCTGAGCCACGCTTCTTATCTTCTTATGTGGACAAAAAGACGGCGATACGAGGTGCTAATTCGCGAATCTCGTCGACGCCCTCGTTTTTTCCAGCCAGGCAACAAAAGAAAGAAAGAAAGAAAGAAAGAAAGAAAGAAAGAAAGAAGTATCATACAGACTTCGCGTGCGAGTCCCTAGGAAACCGGAATGTCACCAACGCTTCGACCTTGGATCGCATGGTGCGCGTCTCGCAGCGAAGAATTTATTCTCGAAAGGCTGTTGTTTCGTAACCGCTCAGCAATCGCGGATACGACAAATATTAAAAAGAAACGCCAACGTTGAGGGAACGTGAGCGGAGAACGTTAGAACGACATTTTACTGGACACAGCAGCAAACAGCTGTACTCGTAGGTCACGTCGCCCCATTAATTAATCGCCTTCCTTTCTTCGAGGAGGGACTTGTATCTCTTTTTTGGAGATGCGTCACCTTCTTTTTGTATGAAAAGAAGTGTATGCGGCGGCGTGGCGTGCATTTGGAAAATCAATGGCGGCGGTCTCTTTGTCAGCTGTCCTTCGGAAAGGAATCGCTGAGGATGTGCACGGAGATTCAAACTGCACCCCAACGAGAACTTGCACCAAGTGGCCAAGTTGCAACGAATAATAAGTAGGTTGTACAAGATGTCACCTTAACGATGCAATTTGAAAGAAGACCTTTCCCATATCTCACATATGGGTCATTTCTGATGGGGGTTTTGGCGCCAGGATTCCGAGAACATTATTGATACCTATCTCCGATATCAGCAAAATCTGGATGCCGATTTTGAAATATAGAGTTATGTTTCACGGTTATGTATCAACACATGGTGGCCACAGGGGGTGCCTCACGAAAAAATGCTTTAGACCAGTCATGCCTGTGTAGCTCATGGATATAATTATTAAGAAAAGAAAAAAAGACCAAGACAGTCATGTGCGGGCCGCGAGGCGATAGCAAGAAGTCCGCGGGACGCGTGTTTGAGAACCATATACTGTATGCCTTTGTATACTTTGATCTACCGTTATAATTGGTTATCCAAGCTTACCTATCCTTATACCTTATTTATGCAAGCTTCTATCTCTATCTTTATCACACTCTGTGTAATTCTAATTCTCCGTGTCTATCGCAAGCCATCGTCATAATGGGAGTTAAGGATGCCACGTTAGTATTTTTGTACCACACGTCGCTTTTTCAAGGCCCGCGTGATGCTGCAGCTGATGATGATTATCTTTTAGGCTGGCGTTTTTGTTGATGCTGTGGCTGATGCTGACGACGATGTTTCGCCTCATATGCGCTGTCGACGCCACAGGACGGTCACACTCCACGCCTCATGAGACATATAAGCAGGGGCTTTGCCATTTCGAAAAGGGGGGGGGGGGTTCAACCCTCCACCCCCTTCGAAATGTTTCGATTTCGCATGTGTATATATACATGCACACATACAAACGCACGCACGGACATACAAAAAGGATGGTTGAAAGACAGAATGGGCGTGCAACTGCATGGAAAAGCAGCGTAACAGACGAATCATCCCTCTTATATGGACCAATTGAGAGCTTATTTACTCATGACGTCACGTGTTAACAACTGCCGCTGCTCTTGCTGCCGTGATAGTGTTGAGCGAAAGTGCAAGTTCAGTTCGCGAACTTTAAGCGCAACTAAACTTAGAGAACCAGGGAAACATCGCTGTTTCATTCGACGGATCGTGGATGACGCGTGGCCACTTGTTGCATATTGGCGTCGGTACAGTCATTGCATCACGAATTGCGTTGAAAAGACGGAAATGCCAGGAGATGATAACGCTCTCGTTTGTGTGTGTGTGTGTGTGTGTGTGTGTGTGTGTGTGTGTGTGTGTGTGTGTGTGTGTGTGTGTTTTGAGAGGTTGTTAAGGCACCCTTAAAGGGAAAACACTCCCGCGCTAATGCCGTTCGTGTGTAAATCTTGCTGTAGCTCTAAATCCTTCGCTTAATGCAGCTCCACTACCGCAGCGGTGGCTACATGGTTGAGCGTTCGCTTCCAATGCGGGAGGTACAGGGTTCGATTCCCAGTGCCTACCGGGAGCCCGCCGATTTTTTCCTAACGGGTAGAGGAGTACATCGACCTGGCGCTCGGTTGTTTCAGGGTACTCGAAAGGTGGCCCCACAAGGTTCTGTAAAGGCCCCTGGGCGCGCACCTTAACCCACCACAGCCTTGGTGAAATAGTCGAGCATCCGCCGCTGCTGTGGGAGGCAAAGAATTGCTGCCGCCGGGTACCTATCGGTAAAATAGGGACAATCGCATTTCCGGTCTGGTGCTTGGCAGAACGAAGTGCATAGTCGCTTGGGAGGGCACCCACCCTGTGGGAAATTGGCGGCATGGGACCGCCAGACCTAAAAATATGGTCATCCTCTTTTTTTTTTTTTTTCCATGGCGCTTGGCCACCACCTCGGCAATCGTACGCTTGCCGAGGTGGTGGCTCCCTGTTCTTGGTTATTTAATCGTTATTTCTGTAGTTTATATTATGATCATGATGATAACTTTCGGTATAAAAAGTCGTCGCCACCATCCCCGATTTAACTTATTTGTAGAAAACCATCATCGTTATTATTATCATTGCATTAGTTTATTTTGCACTGATTTTGAGCATTGTTAGCCTTGTTTTACGCCTGTATTGACCCCTGCGTCACCAAGCGACAGTGGACAGACGACAAGCCGGGCCACTAAAGTGCTAGGCACTTAAAAGGCTGAGAATAGTCTAACGCCGTATATAGTACCGAGGAGGCATCATTGTGTTGCCACAACTCAGGCCCTGACACATACCCCTGTCCGTGGGACGAGGCGTTGGTTCGCCCTTATCAGGTCACCCCTACCGTCGCGCTTTGGTCGATTTGACCTTACTATGACCTCTAGGCTACTTGTTAGCGATCAGAAACTTTCGTTTCCTAGCGATATAGTCGCCCATATCTTGTGCTAACGGTAGCTTCGCGGTCCAGAACCGCGCGGCGCGCAGTGCAACCCTATAGAACTTCCAGCAACTCCCCTGGTGTCAACCTGGGAGCCTCCTTGCACCGGCGGTGAGTCAAACCTTCTGGACGAAGTTCTGATATCATGCAGGATATGCCACGAACCCCACTTCAGAGCTTCGCCTCACCGTCTCCCAGTACGTAGCAAGTATTCTGTACGCTTGCCTATGTCACTGGTCAGTGAAGGAGGGATAGGGCGACCAATTATACCTTCAAGAATCGATTATGGGTGGTTCATTTCGCATGAGCTTGCGAGAGAAGCTCCCTGCCTTTCAAAAGGGACCCAGCAACACTTCTTCAGCGTGGTCAGAAAACGCTGCCGATCGGTAGTCGAGGCTCCTGAGACGCGAGCCAAACATGATGGCGCAGCACGTGGCCTGGAGCTTACAATTAATTCTCAAAGCAATCTAGGAATCATTCCTTCTTTCTACAAATGATGCCACATACCCAAACGATCGCGCCTTATACCCAAATTCACGGCCATTGGCTGATTTGAGCGTCGTGAGCTGCATAGTTATTGTGGCCGCCGAAAGAGGCCGCCATGTGCCCGTGCGCGCGCTCGTGATCACACTGAAAGTAAGCCACTCGTTCGAAGGAAAAAAAATTCACTTACGATTACGATGCTGCCTAATGCGAATTCTGAGCGCAGCTTCGTGTTGGGGCAAGGCCAACTGTGTTTGAAGTCTTGGCTTTCCGCAAGGAATCGACTACGCCATAAATCATAATTTCTGTGAAGTAAAACAGCACCCACTGCGCCATTATTCGTCTTTCTGCGGATAAGCGAGGTACCCGCTACACATATGTGCACATTGTTGATGCTGCACGTGGCTGATGACGGCGAAGAATTATGGCTGAGCACTTTGCAGTGGGTGGGAAGCATTAAACCACACACTCGTTGCGCAATTAGCATTGTGTGATGACTGGTTGTTATTTTAATCTTCTGCCGCGCAATATTATATAGGTTAACGCGATTTCTTGCCCGACATGACGCCTGTATAAGGTCTTTTTGCAAACGAGTTACAAGCACCAGCGTGACTCTGTGGTAAAGTACTCGACTGCCACACAGAGGGCTAGGGTTCGAATTACATTCGATCCTGGCTATGTTTTCTCATTTCATTTTTTTTCCGCATGTCTATCGGTTACGATAGACATGAAACGGCTATAACGGCAACGGCGACGGCGACGCCGCTCAACGCAGGAACGGGCGCCTAAGGGCTGCGCTCTAAAAGAAAAAATTGGCCGCGTATCTGCGTGCTTCGCTGCAAATGTCGTGTAAAGACGATAGAAGAGGCGCTGTGTGAGATATGGACGCCATCTGGCAATACGTCGGGAAACATGAGTGCTGTGTTGCGTGCTGGTAGTCCCGGCGCAGCAGCAGGCGAAGACCGGCGGTGACCAACGCGACCGGCGGGGACGCCAGCCAGCCCGAAAACGCGGTTTGGCGCGAAGCGCTGAAGCAGAGAAACGTCCGCACTCAACGAGTACTCTCCACACACTCTTTTATTTACACGTCGCCTGGGTAAAACAGGAACGCCAGAGCGGCGCCCACAGCCGGCAGCCTGAAGGCCGCCCACAACGCTGCTTTTTCATTTTTTAAATATTTTTTTTTCACCTTTTTGGCCTTCTCAAAACTAAAGTTTTTCAACACCAACCCATGGCATTCGTACAGTGCAATACAGAACAGAAACCGAAACACAACAATGAGCTCGTGCGAAGGGCAAGGAGGAAGGCAAATTTCAGCGCAGTCGCATTTTCAGCTTTGTTGAAACAGCGCTCACTAGACGACGACGAAGTAAAAGAAGGCACAGGACAGGCAGCGCCTGTACTGGGCCTTCTTTTACTTCGTCGTCGTCTAGTGAGCGCTGTTTCAATAAAGATGAACGCATACCAACTCGCTCAAGCTTCCATTCTTATGCATTTTCAGCGCAGCTTAAGAAACTAGGGTCCTTAAAATTACGTATGTATGCATTTTCTATTAAAGGAACACGCCACCTAATACTTACCTAGTGATGTTGCACCTCAGATATGTATGATATTTACTTTTTGATCGACAACGTTCACAAGTATGAACAGCCGTACCAGTTCAAGACGGCTGGCCCTTGGGCAAGTGGTTCAACTTTGGCCGAGTGGCTGAATCGAGGGACGTGCCGACAAACAGAAAGACAGACAGACAGAAAGACAGACCAAAATTTCTGCGTTTAAGTTCCCCAAGAAAGACTATCGTCTTTAAAAGTGATCAAGGTCATGACGTGCGCGTGACGTAACTTCTTTGTTCTTTCCCCCGTGTCATCCCTCCCTGCTTAGCTTCCAGCGCACTCGTCGGGAAGAGAGAAGAGAGAAAGTAGTCACAGCGTGCGACAAATCTCTGTAACTCTGCTCGTACTTGACAGATTCTAGAAATTTTTGCGGTGGTCGATTCCTGAGGCAATAAGCTCCTTCGATGAAGCCATTCGATGGTTACTTAGAAAATTATTGCAGGGCCCTTTTAACAACGGAGCGTTTCTAGGTCGACCCTTCGCCGTCCGGCGTCACGCAGGAGCAGAGCCAGTACACGTGACTAGGAGAGGAGCGTATCAGTGAAGCTGCGCCAAGAAGGTCACATGACCAGCTCGCCGGGGAAGGAGCGGACCAAACAGAGAGCACACCGGGGGAGGGTAATTCAAGCTCCTGAAAAATAATTAATGTAGCGCCATTCATGTCAGTGTACAGGCATATCCTCTCTCGTGCTCTCGGTTATCTTAGAACCCCCCTCCCTCCTCCTATTTATCTTCCTATTACCTTTCATTTTTTTTACCTTTTCCCACAACGCAGGGTTTGCTGCCTTCCAGCAGCGTAGCCAGAAATGTTTCGCTGGGGGGGGGGGGGGTTCAACTACACCTTAAACATGTTCGTGTGTGCCTGTGTATGTGTGCGTGTATATATACACATGCAAAACTGAAAAATCTCGGGGGGGGGGGTACTCCCCCCTCCTCCCCCGGCTACGCCACTGCTGCCTTCCTGTCTTTCCCGCTCTCCTCCGTCCTCCTTCGAATAAAAGAAACAAGGACCCTGTAGAATGTCAACAGCTGCGCAAGCGTCCTTCCATCCTCCTCGAGGGCTTCATCTGTCGGCCCAACCAAGCGACAGGTCGCCGAAGAAGACTGCGCGCCCACACGAGTGACTGACACCGCGAGCGACAAGGATGTTTGGGCTGTAGAGGCACCCCGCTGACTGTGCGCGCCTCGCGAGCCGTTTCTGAACTGCTTTCTCAGCTCGCGCTCGACAGAGGCACACTGAGGCAGCACGTTACAAGTCAGTCGCGCACGTCACAAAAGGTAAAGTACAACGCACCCGCGAAGCACGGGACAGGCGAAACACGAAGGACGAGCACAAAACACAAGCACACCACGCGTATGCAAGACGCCTCTATGTGTAGGGTAGCAAACCGGATCTGTGTTCTGGTTAATCTCTCTATTCCATATGTTCTGGGAGTGTCAAGACAGTCCCAATATATCGGCCAAACATAATCCTACATTAGTCGAGTAGGAGGCGTCCCTGTCCAGCTCTGTCCCCGGGCAGCAACAAGCCCTGATCGACCGAGTCCGGACGGCGTCAAGAGCCAATGGTCTTCCGGACTAGGAGGTCAAACCACTATACTCAACTTGTTAGAAATAAATGTTTTATTCTCTCTCTATCTTACTTTTTCTTTCACATATCTATCTATCTATCTATCTATCTATCTATCTATCTATCTATCTATCTATCTATCTATCTATCTATCTATCTATCTATCTATCTATCTATCTATCTATCTATCTATCTATCTATCTATCTATCTATCTATCTATCTATCTATCTATCTATCTATCTATCTATCTATCTATCTATCTATCTATCTATCTATCTAATCTGATATGATCATATAAGAATATCGGATAAGTGAACTTACGTAACATACCACTTTTTTTCTTTACACAGAAATGAACACAATGACACCAAGGTACGTGCGCACATCGTAAGCAAGTGCACAAACAGGAAACGTACTGTTTAATATATCCAAACATTATCTTATAGCTCTCACGCGTAACACAAGAATCCAAAACACACTCCGCGAGAACTGTAGGAGACGGGGCTAGGCTCTGACAACACACACGCGCGCGCACACACACACACGCAGATGCACTCACTCACTCACTCACTCACTCACTCACTCACTCACTCACTCACTCACTCACTCACTCACTCACTCACTCACTCACTCACTCACTCACTCACTCACTCACTCACTCACTCACTCACTCACTCACTCACTCACTCACTCACTCACTCACTCACTCACTCACTCACTCACTCACTCACTCACTCACTCACATGCCCGCACGAGGGCACAACACATGACCACACAGATTAATGCCAAACAAGCCCGTACTAGAATATCAAGATAAACAGAACACAACACAACACCCCACGACAAACAAAAGCGCACAAAAGAAAATTCAAGCACCCAAACACACACACGTTCACATTCACCACCTTACAGACACAAGAGAGAGAACGTGTGAGCGAGGCCGCGCGTGGTGTCAAAACACCCTGCAGCGCGTCACAACATCCCTCCTCTGCACACACACAAGCTCCAAGGGTTGAGACACCGCGGTGTGGCGGCGGGCATGTTTCGGAGGGCTGTGCCTAGTGTTGCGCTATAATCGGCATCGCCCGACGCCGGGATGGCACGCGACAAGGGCATCCGGTGGATGCCTGCCTGCAAAGACACCGCGCTCATTCGCCCGCCCACCATGCGGTTGCATCTCGAAGCGTGCAACATCGTCCTGTTACTATATGCGCTAACCATAAACTTTTGTCTTAGCGAGAGGCTCCGAACAAAGACCGACGTCCAAGTGAGGCAGGGGTCGCGGGTAAAGCAGATCCACCCCGCCTAATGCGCAGAAGAAATTACTGCACGAAAAAAGAAATAATAAAAGACAGATTGAAAGAGAGAGAGAGAGAGAACGCTGGAGTAGACGCTGCTATTTCAAAGCTTCCCTGGAAGCGTTCCAATATATGTTTGGGGTCTTAGGGTCTGCGTGCCTTCATTTAGCTATAGTAAGTACGTCTTGTTCTTTTTTGTTTGTCTGTTTGTTTGTTTATTTGTTTTGTTCACCTTTCGCGCTACCTGAGCTGATTGCATCAAACTGAGCGCCGGAAAGGCGGCATGCATACCGCAGCAACTCGAACGTCATGTCATATTTTTTCTAGTTTGTTTCTTTCCTCCGCTCTCAACTCCCCCCACCCATGCGATGTCCGTGTTTAGAAACACAGCAGGTGTGTTTCGTTACCTTTTAACGCTTCCACAACAACAAGCATTTCCCCGGTAATTAAAGAAAAAAAAGAAGGCACACTGCTCCAGCGATGGTCAGGAGTAATGGAGTACTGCTTGACAGATCCAACTCCCGATCAATTTAGTGACTGAATCAATTGGGATAGATTTTGTAGATGCGATAGCTCGCACGCGCCCCCGCAAAAGCGATTTCGAAGGCGTCTGTACACTTGTCGCGGAAGCCTTTAAGTCTGGCTTCCTCGCATAAAGAATCCTCGTGAGGTGAAGCCCGCTTCTGCAGTTATCACGCTACTTCTTGTGCGTCAACGTTGCTACAGTCAGTTATAACCTGATGGCTGTTCGGCCGCCATATTGAATTTCGGTCCGCGACCGAGCAAGGGCCCCCCTCCAAACTTTGTGCGATTATCTTTCAACGTAGGGGGAGGGGGGGCTTTCTCGGTATATTACGGTAAGTACTTTTTCTCGGTTAATGTAAATGCTAGGCATATTAATGGCTAAAGGTTCGTCCTTACTACATAAAATATTACTTCTATCTGAGCAGCGATGTCAGAATACCTGTAGAAATTTACCAGGACGTTCGAGTTTCCGAAACTAAAACCAGCTCCACAAACGTGTGTCAGTATGAAAAAGTCAGTTATCTCACACCTTCTAGGAGTGCTTGACGTCACGAAAACGAGTAAGCGCTATTGGATGGATCATTTATGCAAATTATCTGTGGGAGGGACAGTGACGGCTGTGGGTGGAGCTTACATTTTTTTTTTTTCGTAGGTTGTAACCGACTATAGACGGTCATGTAAGCAGCGACAGCGTTACTTTGTCGGATACACCTGAAGAAGTCCGGAAATACCCCGCCCTGATGACCGAAGCGCTGCAGCCGATCGCCTCCGCGACTAAAAAAATAGACCCACTCATGCACTGGGCGATGTTCTCCGAAGGAGGACTCACCGGCCGTCCTGCTCATGACGTCAGTCTGGAGTGCGCGCCCATTGGTGCAGGCTTGTATGCATACGCCTTTGAGGATAATATGCCGCGGACTTCTAAAGTTGTATCCGACTATAGGTTGTCAATAATGTCCGCAGACTTTTCTTTTTTTGTTTTTTTTTTTGCGTGTGGAAGTCTATATTGACCAGGAAAACCACACGAAATGTACTTGTTCATTAATTTTCCTGAATAAAGAAAAAAAGAGAAAGATACGTACACTTTGCATATATGAAACAGCGCTGCATCGGGAGACGATAGAGCACAGCCTATCGACACTCTACCGAATGGCGAGTTAACCCTATGCGAATCGTTTAGAGGAAGCCGGCAAAGGAACCAGGCGTTGGCTCTTGAGAGACGATTTCACGAAGGCGCGGTTTCACAAGACGTGGCGACACATTTTATTGCTTAAACTGTAGCTGTTACATTCCTCGCTGTTGCGTTCAAGCCGTGTTTGGAGCAAGCCGCGGCACTTCCGTTCATTGGATAGCGCCATAAATGCGCATCATGTAAGGGGTGGGGGAACTCATAACTCATGCGGATTCCCAAGCCGTGGCTATATATAGCTTTACAGCACGTCATTCGGTTTACAATGCGGAACAGCTAGGCTAGCCGTTTGCAGGTGCAAAGTTCTGCGAGATAGTTGCAATGACTGGCGCACCCGTTCTTATGTGTCTTGCCCGACTTGTGTATACTCCGTTTCTTACATCAGGTGCAACGCCGTGGAGGCTATGCAAGAAGTTCGGTCAACAAAATGTACATGTCCGCGTGTATCGCGCTTGGATTTCGTCTTTGTAAATGTGGCCTCCGTGATCGGCTCCGGCTGCGCGCTACCGAAACCAATCGCGGAGGCCACTACACGAAAAGAAAGAGACGCTAAGCGATCCAGGACAGTTTACTGACAACCGCATAAATAGCGGTGTTCGTTTATTTCTGAGGCACGAAACATCTTAATTTATAACTCAGTCTAAAAACGAAACGGCATCACATTACGGGTGGCAAAATCATCGCACTATTTCTTGGTGCGAATCCATCTACTGCAAGAAGTCTCGCTAGCTTCCATTGCGTTGCAGCTGTTGTATGAAACGGAGTGCAGTAGGTATGTCTCAGGCTGCCGCTGTAAAAGCTCGTTCGCACTTGCACCTAGCACTGGTCGCGCGACCATTTGGAGACCATTTGGAGGGTCTCCCAAATGGAGAACCCTGCGCAGGCCGTTTGCTCACAACAGAAAGTTAGTGGGGCGAGTCGATTTTGACCGATGACGTGAAAGGGCGCGAATAAGACTATTCAGAATAGAAAACAGAAACACAGGACAATGCGCTACTGACATAAATTATTCGTGGAAAAAATCATTTATGATGCATTAAATCCCGATAACTGAAACGCGGAGTGGTAGTGTAGCTGTTTGTGTCAATCCGTCTGGGTTGCTGGGATCAACTGTGTTATAAATAAATGTTTTTCCTAATAAAACATGTCATTTGCTATAGCACAGCATCGTCTGGTGTTTTTTCCATCGTGTGTTGTCGTCTTATTCGCGCCTTTTCACGTCACGAGTCCCGAACTTTAGTGGTTCAGGACACATGACGTGAACGAGACTTTCACCTCGTGACGCTCGCCATAACTGCAGTCGCGCGACTCGAGAATCGAGCAGCGAACGATCGAGCCAAAGGCGGCCATTTGCGACCAAGTTGTTCTCGCGACCGGTGCTAGTCGCTAGTGCGAACGAGCCTGAACAACCGCGACTGTTCCAGCGCGTGCGCAGAAACGGCGACGTCAGAGGCCATGTATCCAAGCTGGACGACGTCCAGTGACAGTCCCTTTGAGAAGCCGCGCCCCGCCTACCTGCCTCTACCTGGCGCACGTCAAGCAACAACTCGACTTGTCTAATTAGAACGGCTGGCGCCGGAGCAAAGACCGATGCGTCTCGAAGTCGAGCCAGACGCACCGCTCGCTGTCCACAAGGACGTGTGACGAAGAGGCATTCCCGAGTCACGCTCCTCGAGCGGGCCTACTATAAAAGAGTGCTGCTACTCCTCTTGCATCACACAGCAGACACGTGATTCAAGCAGCGTATGCTGAGCACCTTTGAACGCCTTACGCTGGACAACTTTCGGGTAGGGTGTTATAATAGCATCTCCTCCCATGTATAGGGTGTAGGCGACACCACCCTGCAGTGCAACGGTGTCCATCTGGTGACAGAACTGATGTACACCATTAAAGGTGTTAAATTGTCAGTATGAATACGTTAAAGACAGGTTACACCCTTTGTGGAGTATACGTTTGTTGCACAACAATAATCGTCACCTATCTTCGGTGCCTTTTCAACGCCGCGCTTTCAGGTCTCGAACGGCATGCGAGCTATAAGCATCCCAACCACGGGCCCGGAAATTTTCGTAGCCTTGTACTGTATCATGCTGGAATAAAAAAAAACTCACAGGGTCCCTTATGCATTCACTTAAGGCGACTCGAAGGTGAAAGCCATCTTCTTTTTTCTTCTCCTTCGATGTATTGATGCTGCCCCGCCATTCTTCGAAATGTTTCTTCACCTAACGTGGTTTTGCAATGCCTCCAAGATCGGAGGCACCTCACCAGGTTTTACATTGCCTCCGTGATCCGACTCCCTTTGACCGAGCTGTCATCTGATGACGTCATCATGTGACGTTACGTCACAGTGACGACATGACGACGTCATAATGACGCCAAATATTGGCTATCTGTGACGTCATGATGACGTCATATGGCGACGTCATCACGGGATGATGATCTTCTGCATCACTTGTCACCGACGTCGCGGGAAGCCGACTCCGACGGTCAAATTTCGCGTTTGATGAGACATTTGAGGCAGTCGCCTTAATAAACCTTGCACAAGCACACTTCGATATTTTGATCACAGCAATTGCAGACTTATTTTGTGCGCCGCAGGCTAAACGTACAGCGAGTTCACCTTGACTGCGGCTTGACTCCCGTGCCTCGTAATCGTGTGATGGTTTTTCTCCGTAAAACCCCAGATTCTTACATTCTTTTTTGCCTCACTAGTCTATTTGTGGCCTGTTATTTCGCTCTTTCGCTTTCCTCTTTGCCTCTTCCTATCTAATAGGCTATCTCGGCCAGTCTACCGTAGTGGTTATAAACCGTCAGCAGAGGGGAAAACAGATAAGCAAACGCCAAATGAAAAGAACGTTCGCCATATCCGCCGACCCACTACGGTCCCTTATTTGCGTGTGGAGACATGCAGAGGGCGTGCCAAGTCGGAATGCGTAGTACGCGTCCCGTCTACTGCGCCTCAGGGCCGGGAATGTTCTTCGATCGCAGACGCGGTTGCACTTTAGCGGCTGCATATCGATTAATGCGGCCACTCTATAGTACAACGAAGAAAAGAGAGAAAGGCAGGGACAGAGTAGTGGCGCAAACGACCGTGAAAGTACGCGCCGGTCAAGGTCTATATAGGTCTGTGCCTGCTAATTAGAGGGACTCTAATCGTAAAAGAAAAAAAGAAAGAAAAAAGAGATTTTTATCGCATTAGCAAATTACCCTTTTAAAAATACCAAAAACTCCAGTCATGGCACGTGAATAAGACGCGTTTGCTAATGAAAAAAAAAAAAAACGCGTAAAAACTGCTGGTGGTGACGCCACGTTGTGGTGCCCGCACTATAACTTTCCCTGACGTCATATATTTTTAAGGCCGGCATCCGCTAGGGCCTTACACAATTAATATAATCTCTGAAGTTTTACGTGCGAAAACCACGATATGGTCATGATGCACGCCGTAGTGAAGGGCTCCGGATCAATTTCCACGACCCGGGATTCTTTAACGTGTGCCTGAATCTAAGTACGCGGGTGTTCTTGCATTTAAGCCCCGTAGAAATGCGGCTACTGTGACCGGGAATCGAACCCGCGCCCTCGAGCTTTCAGGAAATTTTATCAAGCCAATCTCGTCAATATTGTCCCGGAGCGCCAGACAGACAGACAGACATAGAACTTTATTGGGTCCTGAGAAACGCTATACTCTTAGAGCAACGCCGCGGGCCGCTCCCACGTGGGGACGGGGAGGCCTAGCCTCACCGCCGCATCATGGGCTCTCTGGGCAGCCCGTAGTTGTGGTAAAAACTCTGAACTTCGTAAGGCAGAATCCCAATCCTGTTCTGTGAGCCGACTTGGGCCCCGTAACGAGGGGCACCGCCAGAGCATATGTTCAACGTTACTGATCTCCCCGCAGTCAGGGCAGCTAGACTCGAAAGCCTCTGAAGAGACGACGCTGAGGAAAGATAGACTAGGATAAGACCTAGTCTGTAGGCGTCTTTTCCTCCTCCGCACCGCAAGTTGTCTAGACCTCAGGCCGGAGCGCCAGACAAACAGCTTTTAAATCAATCAATCAATCAATCAATCAATCAATCAATCAATCAATCAATCAATCAATCAATCAATCAATCAATCAATCAATCAATCAATCAATAAATTCGACTGAGTGTAAAAGCTTTCGAGCATACCGTGATCTGTGTGCACTCTAAAAACGCATCTTATATCAATCACATCGTACATCAATCGATCGATCGATCGATCAAGGAATAAACCACACGCCTCGAGCCTATCAAGCAAATATAGGGCGTCAAATACCAGAACGATATCGTCTAGCGGGCGCCAAGTGACCTGGCTGAAGGAAAACACTTGACAGCCGTAATATCGCCGTAAGCGGCAATTATGGGGTCGACAGCTTCTTTAGCGCCCGCATATCGATTGCTGTTCGAGTGCCCCAGTAGACGACAGCTTTGCATACGTGGGGACGTTTCGACACATCCACGCGCGATACGACGCCAAACAGTGCGCGGCCAGCTCATCGCATGACATCAGCGAGCGACCGATAACAGAGAGCGCGCACACTCGAAGTCGGCACAGGGCCAGCGAAGACACTCCAAGTTGCGTATTACATGCATAAGAGAGCTGTAAGAAAATGTCGACAAAGAAAAAAAAAGTAGAGGTTAAGATTGTCTGGGCCGGTGCCCTCCGAGAGTCTGTATCTTATAGCAGGTCATTAGTAAGCGCGAGAGAGAAGACGAAAGAGAGAGAGAGAGATTCACAGAAAGAGCTGATAAAGAAAAGAAACGCAGAAGGAAATATCCGGGGCGTTTCACGTTTAAGGCTGTCGCCAAAGGCTTAAGCAACACTGGCGTGCCCATCGGACACCATGGCAGACGAGACACCCTGCTAGACGAGAGACTTAGCTGCTCTCCACAACATGTGTATTGCGCGTATCACTTGTGTGAGCTGTACGAGGAGTATCTTATTCAAGGTCATACTTGTCAACTCGAAATCGGATGAGACAGGTGCCAAGGTGCATCACATCTCGAGAAAGAAAAACGTTAAGAAAAAGAAGGTAAATTATATAGACTTCTCAGAACTCTGGCTTGGGCTGACCAGTTGCGATTTGAGGCAATTTGATCGTAGCGTGTTTTAACAAGACGGATACAACAGCTCCTGTCATCGTTATAAAAGCGAAAGCCTTAGATGCCCCCGTCAAAAGCGAGAAGTTCCTGTCGGCGCCAATACGAACGATGCAAAAAATCATCATGACGTCAAAGATAGTCAAAATCTGTGACGTCATCATGACGTCACATACATATAGTGACGTCACACGATGCCGTCATCGCATGAGGTCGTCGCTTGGTCAAAGGTGGGCCGATCCCGGATGCCCTGCAGAAGCGCGTGAGGTGCAGATAGCTTGTAATCCCCCCGATCCCGGAGGCAGTGCAAAACCACGTTATGTGCAGAAAGCTTTCGGGAGGGTCAGAGCAATCGACTGAGAAGAAAAAGAACAAAATGAAAAAGAAGATCGCTTTCGTGTTCGAGTCGTATGCCGAGTACAGTCGAGTCGACTCGGCAAGTACAACAGCTAGTATGTTGGTTATACTCGGCTAGTATACTAGCTATACTCGGCTAGTATACCGTCTATACTCTGCTAGTATACTGAGTCGAGGCAAATGCATGATACCGTGTAACTTTTGTTGCGTCCATCTTCGTAACGCTACGGCTGCTCCATCTTCCGTCAGCCGATGGGTATTCGAGGTAGCTTTGAGGACGGCAGCCGCGTCAATCCTTCACGCAAGTGACGCAACGGACACCATCAGTTTTATCAAGATCGAGTTGTTGCTGTTGCCGCAATGAGATGTAGTTCTTTGTTTTGTTGTTGTTATCTTTACAGAAATGCAGACCAATGAAGACATTGCCATGCTACTTAGTTTTCGTTCAAATATAAGTACGCGGGTGTTTTTTTATCTGTGTTTTTTTAACGTTTTGCCTGCATGGGCCGGAAATCGAACGCGCGTCCTCGAACTTACGAGTGCCTACGCACTGATAAATGCTTAGCGTAACAGACACCTTAGCTGCTAAGCTATACCGGTATAGCCGGTCTACCTACGCTACGCAACTCGAAAGGAAACCCCTTTGACTACCTCACGTCGCGATTTCTTTATGTGTACATCGTCATTACACTGCATGAAGGCGGGAAAGGTGTACAAAGCATTTCGCGCATTCGCAGGTGAGAAAGCGGAGGAGCGCGCGCATCGAGCCACACCTAATGTACGACGCACTCAAGTCTCCATGGACGCAGCTGTTTCTGTCTATACAGATCAAGTTGCTGGTGTGTATTGATTCAAACAACGCGAGACGAAGAACGGTATGACGCAAGCAGCGCTCGCTAATGTCGCTGCGGGGGCGTGGCAAGTTGCGACCTTACTCGCCGCGAGCGGAGATTGCTGAGAAAAGGGCAAAGGAGGCGATGGGGAGGGGGGTTGCGGTTGTGCTCTATAATGCACGGCAGCGTCATCGTCATTAGACCAACAATCTGCATGGCCGTGACCTAGCTTTCGCACAGCATTGGGCAATCGGAGCGCAAGCGCCGTGTTCTCTTCCGGGCTGCCCCCCCCCCCCCTCCATTATTGCGAAAGCACAAAGGAGAGAGGAAAGTGTAATGAGTTGTCGGTTGCGTAAAAAGATATACGTACGAAACTGTGGGCCACGAGCGTGACGTGTGGATACGTAGACGGAAAGAGAGTTGCCGTGCTTGACCAATAAAGTTCGACCGCGCTTGTCTCCAATAGTTTCGACCGGGTAATGTTTTGCTTTTGCGGGAGGCGTTCGAGTGTTCACGCAACTCTATAAAAGAAAGAGTTGCTCGGCTGACAGAATTTTCGTAAGTGCAGTACCTTCCTCGATTTACGGGTGACGTCAGCAGCGTTCTCACCGGCCAATAGACCTTTTTCAAGCAATCAAAGAGCTTTTCGCGTGAGCAGTTGCGCCCGTTGTTGGAGCTCGTGTGCTTGAGAAAGGTCCATTGCATCGTGAGAAAGTGAAATAAGAAAGGGAAATTGACAATCACCCATTCGTAGCACGAAGCCACAAGAATTTCAATTCCCTTTCCCTCCCCGCAATTTCAATTCCCCTTTCTTAACCCTTACGCCACCAATTGCGGGATTCCGTATAACTGATTTGCAATAGAGTGATATAAGGCTCTCGATGATTACGCGTACGCGGTTAGAATGGCTCAACATGTTTCGTATGCAGCGTATATAGTACACTCTTCGTTTTTTCCTTCGTGGGAACAGCCGCGGGTCGCCGGTGACGTAGACGCGAGTAGCCACGTTGATGGCGCCATCTTGTGACGCATGCAGAGTTTAATACACAAAGAATGTTTCGCATTTATTACGCAGCAGCGTGAAGTGGTCTCGCCTTCACGCGTTTTGACTCAGCGCCCCTCCTCCAACGCCGCTCTCATTCATCAGTGCTAAAAAAAACGCAGTCACTAAGACGCGTCTCACCAAATCGTTGCATGGTAAATAAAGAAAAATCCATTAAGAGCCCTTTCCTTGTGGGAAAAATGGGGGCAAGCGAAGTCTTACCAAGTGTGCCTGACCTACTACTTCCTTTCTGTCGCATTCCGCAATGCTCCCTCCTAACAGTTTCCTTCCTCCATGCCGGGAATCGGACCTTCATTCACGTGCTTAGCAGCGCAACGCTTCAGTTGCTGCAGGCAACAACGACCGTCATGTGTTCATATTCAGGCAACAATGGAACGTAGCAACGCGAAATGACAAGTCATCTCGATAAAGGATCAGATTGCCACATCAGGAATGGCTGATCGCCTCAAGCCCACTATCGAGAGAGCATCAATTATTGGAAAATCGCGTGGACAAATACGCACGTCACCAGCCCACCTTCGAGGGCCGCATTTCTGTACATTCGCCGGCGTCGTGTATTTCGCGTAAGACACCGCCACAGAAATGTATGAGTTATAAAGGCTTCGCCTAAAAAGAAAAGCCCATTAATAAATAGACGCCTTTATTCAATTGTTCGACACACGAGCAAACCCGGCTCACACACGTCGCCAGTTTCCTGACGACGCAACCGCGAATTAATATACACGCTTCGACGCTGTACGCGCGGGAGCGTACAAACAAAAGAGAGCTTGCGTAAGGAGCACGTACAAGTTGTTACACGCGCGATATGCACCGCTGGGCGTCTGTAGTTGGGCGTGGTCGTACGTGCGGAGGGACAAAAAGACGAGGATAAAGAGAGAATGAAAGCCTATAGTAGCTTCGCTGGGCACGATACACGGAACGCCGGTAGCAAGACGGTACATATGCAGGTAGCTCGTATAGCCCTTACAAGAATCAATGTCTATATTTGCCTAGGCTGCACGAACATCTAAAACAAATAGGCAGAAGTAAGTCAGGAAGTGAGATCGAATGAATGCAATGTTGCCGTTATCACAGCGGATAGACAACATCAGTCGAAATAAGCCAACGTCTAGTGAACATTACCTAGTAACATTTGCCAGAGGTCAGTTAACATTAGCCAGCACTAGCCTACGCAAGCCAGTACTTAGTTAATGTTAGTCAGTGCCAGCCAATTTAGATGCTGTCCATTGTAAATACGGCGGGTGACTAGGGTCAGAACTAAATTTCATCATCGAAAATAGTCGTCATCACACCCGTTAAATAAAGTGTAAGATCAGGAAGACGTATCCTCATCAAACTCCTTGTCATCCCGGTGCAATTAGACATTGGATGATTGACCCACAAGCTGATACACACGCTGTAAAAATAATTCTGGCTGTCTTACGTCCCAAAACTACGGTATTATTACGAGGGACGCCGTAGTGGAGGGCTGTAGGACCTTCGACCACCTGGGTTTCTATAACGTGCCCCTAAATCTAAGTACACGGGCCTCCAGCATGTCTCCTCAATCGAAATGTGGCCACCGCGAATGGGATTCGATCCCGCGGCCTTCGCGTGAGTAGCCGAGCACCATAACCATTAGACCAGCGCATCAGGTAGCTGTAAAAACAAGATGGGCGTCCGCCTTCTGTGAGCATGTTTCACCCCATATATTAATCGCCTTGCAAATGAGTACTCGTACTGTATATGCAAATACATTTAACTCTACATGATTCCGGCAACTAACGTATGTATGTATTGCAGCGTCAAAAAGGAGTACTGATAGTATTCTTTATACAGACATCCAACCTTAACCCTAAACGGCCATTCCGGCGACCACCATACGTACGCGTCATATGCGTGAATGACCTTCACCTCTGCGTTGTGAGCTATAAGTCAGGTGTTAACACAACTCGCAACGGCTATAGGCCAAGTGCGCGACCCCGCCGTCCTATCTTTCGTCATACGTCTTCCAAAGGACAGCAGCGCATCTCTCGCCTTCTGCTGTACCACTCGACAGTCCATATCAGATCCGAATGCCGGTTATCAGAGCAGGCATTATCGGTGTTCAAGTGGAACTTATCAAAAGCCGTTTACGTGACAAGAGAAGCGTGCATCCAAGGAGCGTGTGTGGGGTGGGGGGCTAGCTGGTAAGACATTATTTCGAGAACGCCCGCGGTCCTGAGTGTTATTGCGCATGCGCGTTGTCCCAGGAGGCAAGTTTAAGAGAGAGATAGAGAAATGCTTAATGCGATTATGGAGATGTTAGCCTGGCTAATCACCTGACGTGATGCTACAGGTGCCGGGTGATGATGATGACAAACACATAACAGCACACACTATTTTCAAAATTTCGCTAGGGCTGGTTAGGGTTAGGCCCGCAAGAACGTCAACAGCGCTTTCGTGGCGCGTAACGCGCAGGTGGTGCTTTGCCATGGGCCGAGAATATGCCGCAGTTCTAAGCTCGAGTCCCGTTGGAGGTGTAATGCCACCTTCATAGTTTGCGTGGTTTCAATAAATCAGTTCATAGTCAGCTTTCGTCCTGTCTTCTTCTACTCTGGTGTCTCGTTCCCAACGCAGTTTAGGATCTCAGAAGCGTGATGTATCGCTCATTGGAGAGAGAGAGAGAGAGATAGAATATTCTTGAACCGAAAAGCTATGTAACCTGTGTCCTGTGTCATCTTGTGTCGAGGTGACATCGACGAGTAGACGTGAGTGTATGTATACGATCGTGGCGACTCTTAAGATGGAGTCAAGTCGAATATCAGACCGCTATTTACTACCTCCTCAAGAAATGGAGTTATTATCACTTCCTTGGTTATTACAATGCATAGTACTTGATAACCTGATGACTGCGAGATGGTCTTTCGTTGCCCTGTATTGACATCGGAAAAGTTCGCCGAGATTTCTTGATAACACAAAACAGATTTACTTAGCCAAGTCTCTGTAAACAGAGGTGCGCTGTCATCTTTATCTATGCGTCGTTATTTTGCCAGCAGCCTTCATTGTTTGTTCGTTATCGGGACAATAAACACGACGCGATGAGACCACTTATCCGGTTTGTTTTCGCCCTACCGCCATAAAAGGGATTATCCGGCTCCTTTGCGTTCGCGCGCGCCATGGTTGTGTAACATTTCTTACCCCGTTATCTTAATTACGGGATTCTTGAAATCACGCGCTCATGCTTTTAGTGATGAATGGCGGAAAGACGTCAAAGGCTTGAAAGAGCTGTTCAAATGCGCGGATAGAGAGAGAGAGAATAAACTTTTATGATTGTAAATAAAATCTTCGTTGGATGGGGCCCTCAGTCCAGGGCTGTGCCACGGTTAAACGTGTTAGGCCAGTGGTGACGAATTTATTTGCTATTTTCAGCAAAGCATACTTCATTAGCAAAATTGTAGAATTCATTGGCTAGCTTTATCGTTTCTTTCTTTCTTTCTTCTTTTTCTTCTTTCTTTCTTTCTTTCTTTCTTTCTTTCTTTCTATCTATCTATCTATCTATCTATCTATCTATCTATCTATCTATCTATCTATCTATCTATCTATCTATCTATCTATCTATCTATCTATCTATCTATCTATCCATCCATCCATCCATCCATCCATCCATCTATCTATCTATCTATCTATCTATCTATCTATCTATCATCTATCTATCTATCTATCTATCTATCTATCTATCTATCTATCTATCTATCTATCTATCATCTATCTATCTATCGATCTCCCTATCTATCGATCTCCCTATCTATCTATCTATCTATCTATCTATCTATCTATCTATCTATCTATCTATCTATCTATCTATCTATCTATCTATCTATCTATCTATCTATCTATCTATCTATCTATCTATCTATCTATCTATCTATTACAACTGTTAAGTCGATGGCAGATCCCCGTGATGCCGTGAGTGTGTTAACTCCAGTGAGATTAATACGAGTTCTTTCAGCTCACCTTATTTATAAACAAGCCCATGTGGCCCACCAGACGGCATGCTTATCAGTTCAATGCAGAGGCGTTGCAGGGAGGGGGATGTGTTCAACCACCCGAACATTTTAAAGTTTTTATGTAGGTATATTCATACACGCACATAAAAACACACACCTGCACACACATATATAATGGTGTCGGACCTCAACCTCCTCGCAATATAATCCTGGCTGCGTTTCTGGTACCAGGAAATCAGTAACTTCCCGGATACAGGGAAGGCAAGCAAGGCGCAAACGCCGGAAACATAAAACAGCTATCATCAACGCGATGTATAGCTACGACTCTAGGACAGCAAACAGGATAATCTTTTACGCGCAGACGCCATCTCTAAAACGGCGTCCTTTTTGGGCGAAAGAAATATCGCAGCATCGCAACTTCGCGTAGCTCCCTTATCGCGAGATATCCATGGCATTTCTTTCGGGTGCGTTTGTTTACCACTGGCTGGAAGAATGCGCTGGAATCGTGCCGGATACGTCGAGCGACAGAGCACCGCATCTGCCTTTTCGATAGCACAGTGACACAATGATGTGGACATCTTTTTACATTCCCTTGAAAAGTGGGCGATGCGTAAGCTTAACAAAATACGTTGCGGCGCTAGTTGGTGATACATTCCCACTTAAAATATTCTAGCGCTACGTTTTACGACGACGGGACAGAGAAGAGAAAGGACAGCACCTGTCCCGTCATGCAATTCTCTGTCCTGTCTTCGTCAAAAGCAGCGCTGGAATATTTTGTGTAGGAATGCGTAAGCTGTCTGTATGGATAACGATGAAGCGTATGTCTATATGTCACACTGTCGCCCGTTCTCTTAATGTGCGAGCATTAGCAGGTGCGACACTGAAAAAAAGAAGTGCATAATTTGCCTGGAACCTGCTACGTGTTGAGTATCGTACTTACTCGCGTAGTACCAGCACTTTTATTGTTGGCTAATTGGCTAGTGCGCATGCGACAAATTCTCGGCCCGCGGTATTAAAGCACCAATTCACGCCTTACGCACCGCTAGGGGTCGCCGCTGGAGTTACCGAACTCGACAGATCTCAACAAAACCTTGTATATTCAGTGGCCCCCTCCTGTGCTGTCTACACCCCCCCCTCCCCCACACCTTTTGGTTGAATCCGAAAGAACACAATCATTGTCATGGACGCAAAAATGAAAATGAAGCAATGACGTGCTTCTCCCGACGACCTGCCTTTGGTCCCCGGCTTTTTCCGGGGTAAATACGGGAAGCAGGCAATGCTTGAAATGCAGCATCAGGGGTCCTCGTCTGGCATTATCGTCAAAAACATGCATAGACTTCAGCCCTGCGCTTTAAACAATGACGGGGCAGGTTCGACTCAGTAAAGGCATGGGGCAGAGTTGGCGCTTCCCTTAGAGGAATAGAGGGGTAAGCGATCGCCACCCTGCCCCCCCCCCCCTTCTGTGAGCACGCCTATGCGGTCAGAGTGTATGTCCTAATTATCGCCTGTACGAAAGAACCAGAATTTGCTTTTTTTCGAGGGACTCGTTTCACAACCAAATTAATCGAACTGACAGTTAGGCCGGGAAAGCTTAGAAGACGTACATTCTTGTCTTTAAAGGTAGTGTACAAATTGTGACGTAAACTGAAATGAATTGAAGTGGATGAGAAATCACCCTTTCCGTCGGTGAGATCCGAACCCACAACCTTCGATTTACGCGTACGATGCTTTACCAACAGAACTACGACGGAAGGCGCTTCCGCGTCCACTTTGTTGGGTATTTCTGCGCTTGTGTTAGCCTGTGTTAGCGCTGCATGTGTTAGCACTAGGAGTGTTAGCCAGCGCCGCTAGTAGCCCTGGCGACGAGTGTGGAACAATCTTTTTTTTTTACAGAGAGCGTCACGCGGGACGTGATCTTTTGCACGAGGCGGCAGCTGACTAGTAAACCCTCGCTATGAGTGAACGAAAGAAAGAGCTTTTTCTTTTCTTTCGAGGGGCTGTCAGCCGGTTGACCGCATGGCACCTAGAGTATAGAAAGCCAGGCGATCAACCCGCTGACAAGGATATCCAAGATACCGGTGAAGTTTGTATCTCACCCACAATCTCGCGCTAGTTGTCGTCCAGAGAGCACGCAGCAGATCAGCGCGTCGTGCTTACTAACTCGGGCTAAACCGATTGAAGCACAACCCCGCGGAATAATCGTGCCTGCCAACGCGAGCTCGCGTGACGTCCTTTAGACCCTGCAGTCAGGCCTCGAGACAGCATTACACGGAAGACCACCTGCGGAAGGGCAGGTGTATACAGCTATGAATCAAGCTAGCTAGGACACCGCGGAGAACGCGCTCTCCTGGACCGGCAGAAACCAGCTTCTCGCTTCTGCTATACCCGCACGTACCACCGTAGAACCAGTGCGACGCGACGTCCTTCAAAAGTGTGCGACCGGCCGGCTGCTGCCAAAAACTCCTCCCGCTCGAAACTGCACTAAAACAAAGAGACTCCTCCTCTCCCTCTTTAAAAACCCTTTTCCTCGTGGTGCAACGATTCCCCGACGCCCGAAAGAAGCAAGCCCCGACGAAAACAAAAACCGACGGAGTAGGTTCGAGCGCCCAGCTGAAAAGAAAGAACCGAGGGGTTGGGTATGTCTGGGATAAGCTTGGGGTGGGAGGGGGGTCAACTAAAAGTAATACCGAGGCGTTTGTGCGCGTGAAGGTGGTGGCAGGGGGAGGGTATATTAAAGGAAATACCAAGGCGGGAAGAGGGGAGAGGAAGCGCTAAAAGAAGCGAGGGGTGAGAGGGATAGGCGGCGGAGAGGGAACGCTAAATGAAGCGTGCGCTCTTGCTAGCCATGCACGTTAGCCAAGGCGCCGACCGACGCTGCGTGCTACCGTTGCAACGTCGTCGTTGCAACCTCCGTCGGCGTCTCGACCCTGAACTGCTCTGCAGAACGGGCCGCGGAAGAAGATGAAGAAGCGACGAAGAAGACCCGAAGGAGGATTGCTCTACATCCTCTCTCTCCACGCCTCTGTGAACAGTTGCAACTCTTCTTCCTTCACCGGCGCCCTCCTTTCCTTCGCGCTCGCGTAAAAGACTGATTGATGAAGGAAGAAGAAGTGGTTTTTGTACTGTTCCTACCTCCCTTTTAGCAGCATGTTGTGACTTATCGTTTCTTCCTCTTCTTCCTCCTTCTCTGCCTCTTAAGCGACAGCGACGCTATGCATACAACTGAGGCGAAGCTTTTTGTAGAACACCAGGGGCAACAGAAAGAGAGAGATACTTATTTACGGGACGACCCTCAGAGGTTCCCTGTTTCTTTTTTCTTTTCCTCTCTTTTTTTCTTCCCGTTTGTTTTTATTTTCTGTCGGGCGTTCAAGGGCAACTGAGAAGCTGCCGAAGTGCGAGTTCTTTTCACCGAACAGGCTTCCCATTCCGTTACCTGAAAGACTGCGTGAGCTGTCGGTCGTGCGTGAGCAAGGCGACCTCCGGGTGCGGTTTTGATTCAATGAATGAATGAATGAATGAATGAATGAATGAATCGTACAGGCCTACGTTAGAATGTCTGGCACCTAGCATCCAAACAAGATAGAAGAAGGGGGCTTGGAGCGATGAAAAAATCCTTCAACCGGGAGTGTCGCGGGCGCCAACGTTTCGCCAAGTGAACATGCCTTCGTCATACATGCTGCCTTGGCGTAGTCAAGTCCACGCAAGAAAATCTATCTATCTATCTATCTATCTATCTATCTATCTATCTATCTATCTATCTATCTATCTATCTATCTATCTATCTATCTATCTATCTATCTATCTATCTATCTATCTATCTATCTATCTATCTATCTATCTGTCTGTCTGTCTGTCTGTCTGTCTGTCTGTCTGTCTGTCTGTCTGTCTGTCTGTCTGTCTGTCTGTCTATCTATCTATCTATCTATCTATCTATCTATCTATCTATCTATCTATCTATCTATCTATCTATCTATCTGTCTATCTGTCTGTCTGTCTGTCTGTCTCTGTCTGTCTGTCTGTCTGTCTATCTATCTATCTATCTATCTATCTATCTATCTATCTATCTATCTATCTATCTATCTATCTATCTATCTATCTATCTATCTATCTATCTATCTATCTATCTATCTATCTATCTATCTATCTATCTATCTATGCACCCGTGATCGGCCCACCTTTGGCCAAGTGATGACGTTACTATATTTCAACATTCGTGTTGACACCGCCGACGTTCACTTTTCGCGTCTAATGAGGCTACTAAGGCTTTCGCCTTTAGATAAATATGAAAGTCCCTTTCCCGTCTGGTCTCTCTCTTCCATCTTTCACACTCCTCCCTCGCTCTGTATATCGCAGCACGGTGCACGGCGTCTCTCATCGTACGGACACCCGAGAAACGTAAACAACTATAAAAGCTGGCGAGGCGCGAGCGCCCGAGGCGCCTCGAACGAACGTATATAACCATTTCTTCACTTTCGCTTCCTTTTCTCTTGTGTACAGCTTTTACTAGCCTATAGGGTGAGCCCAGCTGTCTAGTTATACGCCGGCGACTCGCTTGAACCCACTTGTAACCACTTCTCGGCGTCTTCGAGCGAGCGCGCGTGTTTGCACGAAAGCGCCGACCGACGGCGCGCGCCCACGCGCGCCTCGTGTGTTTACACTTGCCTCCGCCGAGCAGGCCCTAGCTGCGCGGCTAGCGTGAAGTCTGTCAATTTAAAGAAAGAAAGAAGAAAGAAAGAAAGAAAGAAAGAAGGAAAGAAAGAAAGAAAGAAAGAAAGAAAGAAAGAAAGAGAGAGAGAGATAGAGAGATAGATAGATAGATAGATAGATAGATAGATAGATAGATAGATAGATAGATAGATAGATAGATAGATAGATAGATAGATAGATAGATAGATAGATAGATAGATAGATAGATAGATAGATAGATAGATAGATAGATAGATAGATAGATATGTGAAAGAAAAAGTAAGATAGAGAGAGAATAAAACATTTATTTCTAACAAGTTGAGTATAGTGGTTGGACCTCCTAGTCCGGAAGACCATTGGCTCTTGACGCCGTCCGGACGCGGTCGATCAGGGCTTGTTGCTGCCCGGGGACAGAGCTGGACAGGGACGCCTCCTACTCGACTAATGTAGGATTATGTTTGGCCGATATAGACTGTCTTGACACTCCAGAACATATGGAATAGAGAGATTAACCAGAACACAGATCCGGTTTGCTACCCTACACATAGAGGCGTCTTGCATACGCGTGGTGTGCTTGGTTTTGTGCTCGTCCTTCGTGTTTCGCCTGTCCCGTGCTTCGCGGGTGCGTTGTACTTTACCTTTTGTGACGTGCGCGAGTGACTTGTAACGTTGCGCCTCAGTGCGCCTCTGTCGAGCGCGAGCTGAGAAAGCAGTTCAGAAACGGTCGCGAGGCGCGCACAGTCAGCGGGGTGCCTCTACAGCCCAAACATCCTTGTCGCTCGCGGTGTCAGTCACTCGTGTGGGCGCGCAGTCTTCTTCGGCGACCTGTCGCGCCGACAGATGAAGCCCTCGAGGAGGATGGAAGGACGTGCGCAGCTGTTGACATTCTACAGGGTCCTTGTTCTTTTATTCGAAGGAGGACGGAGGAGAGCGGGAAAGACAGGAAGGCAGCAGGCGTAGCCGGGGGAGGAGGGGGAGTACCCCCCCCCCCCCCGAGATTTTTCAGTTTTGCATGTGTATATATACACGCACACATACACAGGCACACACGAACATGTTTAAGGTGTAGTTGACCCCCCCCCCCCCCCCCCAGCGAAACATTCTGGCTACGCTGCTGGAAGGCAGCAAACCCTGCGTTGTGGGGAAAAGGTAAAAAAAAAATGAAAGTTAATAGGAAGAAATAGGAGGAGGGAGGGGGGATAACCGAGAGCACGAGAGAGGATATGTACACTGACACGAATGGCGCTACATTAATTATTTTTCAGGAGCTTGAATTACCTCCCCCGGTGTGCTCTCTGTTTGGTCGCTCCTTCCCCGGCGACATGTCACATGCTTGGCGCAGCTTCACTGATACTCCTCTCTAGTCACGTGTACTGGCTCTGCTCCTGCGTGACGCCGGATGGTGAAGGGTCGACCTAGAAACGCTCCGTTGTTTAAAAGGCCCTGCAATAATTTTCTAGGTAACCATCGAAGCTTCATCGAAGGAGCTTATTGCTTCAGGAATCGACCACCGCAAAATTTCTAGAATCTGTCAAGTACGAGCAGAGTTACAGAGATTTGTCGCACGCTGTGACTACTTTCTCTCTTCTCTCTCCCGAAGAAGTTACGTCACGCGCACGTCATGACCTTGATCACTCACGTTCTTTTAAGAGCGCAAGCCCTTAGGGCGCCCGTTCCCTGCGTTGAGCGGCGTCGCCGTCGCCGTTGCCGTTATAGCCGTTTCATGTCTAATCGTAACCGATAGACATGCGGAAAAAAAATGAAATGAGAAAACATAGCCAGGATCGAATGTAATTCGAACACCCTAGCCCTCTGTGTGCAGTCGAGTACTTTTACCACAGAGTCATCCGCTGGTGCTTGTAACTCGTTTGCAAAAAGACCTTATACAGGCGTCATGTCGGGCAAGAATCGCGTTAACCTATATAATATTGCGCGCAGAAGATTAAAATAACAACCAGTCATCACACAATGCTAAATTGCGCAACGAGTGTGTGGTTTAATGCTCCCACCCACTGCAAAGTGCTCAGACCATAATTCTTCGCCGTCAGTCAGCCACGTGAGCATCAACAATGTGCACATATGTGTAGCGGGTACCTCGCTTATCCGCAGAAAGACGAATAATGGCGCAGTGGGTGCTGTTCTACTTCAAAAAAATTATGATTTATGGCATAGTCGATACCTTGCGGAAAGCCAAGACTTCAAACACAGTTGGCCTTGCCCCAACACGAAGCTGCGCTCAGAATTCGCATTAGGCAGCATCGTAATCGTAAGTGAATTTTTTTTCCTTCGAACGAGTGGCTTACTTTCAGTGTGATCACGAGCGCGCGCACGGGCACGTGGCGGCCTTTTTCGGCGGCCACAATAACTATGCAGCTCACGACGCTCAAATCAGCCAATGGCCGTGAATTTGGGTATAAGGCGCGATCGTTTGGGTATGTGGCATCATTTGTAGAAAGAAGAAGGAATGATTCCTAGATTGCTTTGAGAATTAATTGTAAGCTCCAGGCCACGTGCTGCGCCATCATGTTTGGCTCGCGTCTCAGGAGCCTCGACTACCGATCGGCAGCGTTTTCTGACCACGCTGAAGAAGTGTTGCTGGGTCCCTTTTGAAAGGCAGGGAGCTTCTCTCGCAAGCTCATGCGAAATGAACCACCCATAATCGATTCTTGAAGGTATAATTGGTCGCCCTATCCCTCCTTCACTGACCAGTGACGTAGGCAAGCGTACAGAACACTTGCTACGTACTGGGAGACGGTGAGGCGAAGCTCTGAAGTGGGGTTCGTGGCATATCCTGCATGATATCAGAACTTCGTCCAGAAGGTTTGACTCACCGCCGGTGCAAGGAGGCTCCCAGGTTGACACCAGGGGAGTTGCTGGAAGTTCTATAGGGTTGCACTGCGCGCCGCGCGGTTCTGGACCGCGAAGCTACCGTTAGCACAAGATATGGGCGACTATATCGCTAGGAAACGAAAGTTTCTGATCGCTAACAAGTAGCCTAGAGGTCATAGTAAGGTCAAATCGACCAAAGCGCGACGGTAGGGGTGACCTGATAAGGGCGAACCAACGCCTCGTCCCACGGACAGGGGTATGTGTCAGGGCCTGAGTTGTGGCAACACAATGATGCCTCCTCGGTACTATACATTACGTTAGACTGTTCTCAGCTTTCTAAGTGCCTAGTACTTTAGTGGCCCGGCTTGTCGTCTGTCCACTGTCGCTTGGTGACGCAGAGGTCAATACAGGCGTAAAATAAGGCTAACAGTGCTCAAAACCAGTGCAAAATAATGATGATAATAACGATGATGGTTTTCTACAAATTAGTTAAATGAAATGGCGAGGATGATGACGTTCGAAACGATGGTGGCGACGACTTTTTGTACCGAAAGTTATCATCATCATCGTACGATTGCCGACGTGGTGGCCAAGCGCCATGGGGGGAAAAAAAAAGAGGATGACCCTATTTTTAGGTCTGGCGGTCCCATGACGCCAATTTCCCACACGTGGGGGCCCTCCCAAGCGACTATGCGCTTCGTTCTGCCAAGCACCAGGCCGGAAGTGCGCTTGTCCCTATTTTACCGGTAGGTACCTGGCGGCAGCAATTCTCTGCCTCCCACAGCAGCGGCGGATGCTGGGGCCACCTCTCGAGTACCCAGAAACAACCGAGCGCCAGGTCGGTGTACTCCTCTACCCGTTAGGAAAAAAGCGGTGGGCTCCCGGTAGGCACTGGGAATCGAACCCTGTACCTCCCGCATTGGAAGCGAACGCTCAACCATGTAGCCACCGCTGCGGTAGTGGAGCTGCATTAAGCGCAGGATTTAGAACTAAGCAAGATTTACACACGAACACGGTTTTTCCTTTAAGGGCCTTAACAACCTCTCAAAACACACACACACAAAAAAAAACGAGAGCGTTATCATCTCCTGGCGTTTCCGTATTTTCAACGCAATTCGTGATGCAGTGACGGTACCGACGCCAATATGCGACAAGTGGCCACGCGTCATCCACGATCTGTCGAATGAAACAGCGATGTTTCCCTGGTTCTCCATGTTTAGTTGCGCTTAAAGTTCGCGAACTGAACTTGCACTTTCGCTGCAAGGGCAGCAAGAGCAGCGGCATGTGTAACACGTGACGTCATGAGTAAATAAGCTCTCGATTGGTCAATATACGAGGGATATCAGTTGCGATTCGTCTCTTACCCTGCTTTTCCATGCAGTTGCACGCCCATTCTGCCTTTCAACCATCTTTTTTTTTGTATGTTCGTGCGTGCGTTTGTATGTGTTCGTGTATATATACACATGCGAAATCGAAACATTTCGAAGGGGGTGGAAGGTTGAACCCCCCCCCCCCTTTCTAAATGGCAAAGCCCCTGCTTATATGTCTCATGAGGCGTGGAGTGTGACAGTCCTGTGGCGTCGACAGCGCATATGAGGTGAAACATCGTCGTCAGCATCAGCCACAGCATCAACAAAAACACCAGCCTAAAGAATAATCATTATCAGCTGCAGCATCAACGAAGACGCTGGCCTTGAAAAAGCGACGTGTGGTACAAAAATACTAACGTGGCATCCCTAACTCCGATTATGACGATGGCTTGCGATAGACACGGAGAATTAGAATTACACAGAGTGTGATAAGGGTAGATATAGATAGAAGCTTGTATAAATAAAGGTATAAGGATAGATAAGCTTGGATAACGAATGATAACGGTAGGTCAAAGTATACAAAGGCATATAGCATATGATTCTCAAACACGCGGCCACATTTCAATTCGGCCTTCTCGGGCGCGTGCCCGCACTGTGCGGAGGAGTCGTCTGACACCTATCACATGGTGTGGGCATGCTCCTCCAATCCTGCCTACCCACCCCACTCCCACCCCACCCGAGAGGACTGGGAAGCTGTCCTGCTCGGCTGCTCCGACCTCCAAGCCCAACAAGCATTGGTGGCTAGAGCCCGGGCCGCCGCGGCAGCTACAGGGATACCGGACTAGGGATCCCTCCTAGTGTTTGTGAAGGGCGGGCCCATCCGGCTCACCCCGTCCACACCTCTCGCTGTATATAGAGTAATAAACGTTTTCCACCACCACCACCGCGGACTTCTTGCTGGCGTCTCGCGGCCCGCACATGACTGTCTTCGTGTCCCCTTTTCTTTCTGAATTATATCCATGAGCTACACAGGCGTGACTGGTCTAAATCATTTTTTTTCGTGAGGCACCCCCTGTGGCCACCATGTGTTGATACATAACCGTGAAATATAACTCTATATTTCAAAATCGGCATCCAGATTTTGCTCATATCGGAGATAGGTATCGATATATGTTCTCGATATCCTGGCGCCGAAACACGCATCAGAAATGACCCATATGTGAGATATGGGAAAGGTCTTCTTTCAAATTGCATCGTTAAGGTGACATCTTGTACAACCTACTTATTATTCGTTGCAACTTGGCCACTTGGTGCAAGTTCTCGTTGGGGTGCAGTTTGAATCTCCGTGCACATCCTCAGCGATTCCTTTCCGAAGGACAGCTGACAAAGAGACCGCCGCCATTGATTTTCCAAATGCACGCCACGCCGCCGCATACACTTCTTTTCATACAAAAAGAAGGTGACGCATCTCCAAAAAAGAGATACAAGTCCCTCCTCGAAGAAAGGAAGGCGATTAATTAATGGGGCGACGTGACCTACGAGTACAGCTGTTTGCTGCTGTGTCCAGTAAAATGTCGTTCTAACGTTCTCCGCTCACGTTCCCTCAACGTTGGCGTTTCTTTTTAATATTTGTCGTATCCGCGATTGCTGAGCGGTTACGAAACAACAGCCTTTCGAGAATAAATTCTTCGCTGCGAGACGCGCACCATGCGATCCAAGGTCGAAGCGTTGGTGACATTCCGGTTTCCTAGGGACTCGCACGCGAAGTCTGTATGATACTTCTTTCTTTCTTTCTTTCTTTCTTTCTTTCTTTCTTTCTTTCTTTCTTTCTTTCTTTCTTTCTTTCTTTCTTCTTTCTTCTTTCTTTCTTTCTTTCTTTCTTTCTTTCTTTCTTTGTTGCCTGGCTGGAAAAAACGAGGGCGTCGACGAGATTCGCGAATTAGCACCTCGTATCGCCGTCTTTTTGTCCACATAAGAAGATAAGAAGCGTGGCTCAGCGAATGCATATTGCACAACTGTGCGCACTCTTCCTTCTGTTTTTTTCTTTAAGAGGCCATAAGTAGTAACACTGTAGATTAGCGGCGAAAACGGAAATAAATGACCACTGAGGGGATATATATATATATATATATATATATATATATATATATATATATATATATATATATATATATATATATATATATATATATATATATATATTGTTGAGGCTTAACGTCCCAAAACCACGATATGATTATGACGGATGCCGTAGTGGAGGGCTCCGGAAATTTAGATGACCTGGGGTTCTTTAACGTGCACATAAATCTAAGTACACGGGCCTCAAGTATCTTCGCCTCCGCCGAAAATGCGGCCGCCGCGGCCGGGATTCGATCCCGCGACTTTCGGGTCAGCAGTCGAGCACCATAACCACTAGACCACCGTTGTCCTAACATGACTCTTGTATGGGGTCTTTTCCCGAAGCAGTTTGAAGCATTAAGGTAATAATATCCGGGATTTAACGTCAGAAAACCACGATATGATTATGAGAGACGCTAAAGCACTAAGGTAGCTCTGTGGTAGAATACTTTACTGCCATGCATAATGCCTGGGTTAGATTCCGGCTGGAGCAGTGATTTTTATCCTTTGCATGCATCGGTATATTTCACCGATCGACAACGCAGCCGACACGCACCGCATTTTCTGTCACACGGACTGCTTCACACTGTCGCGCCAAGATTTCAGAAGTCTGGGCTTATATAGGCCAGTAATTTCTCTCTGGACCCATGATAAAGTTTATTACTTACCTATAGACTGAATCACCTGTGGCGCATACACCCGTACACCATAGGCCGCGGTATGCGGATATGCGCTGCACGTTACTGATGGAAAGGATTTCATGAGATATGCGACAGGGTACTCACATTATTCCTGCGAATCGTGTTCGACATACATTCACGTCCTTCTATGCCAATTCTGGTACGTACCAAGCTAAGGAGGCGCCGACCACGAGAGCGCCAAGACGTAGATAGATAGATAGATAGATAGATAGATAGATAGATAGATAGATAGATAGATAGATAGATAGATAGATAGATAGATAGATAGATAGATAGATAGATAGATAGATAGATAGATAGATAGATAGATAGATAGATAGATAGATAGATAGATAGATAGATAGATAGATAGATAGATAGATAGATAGATAGATAGATAGATAGATAGATAGATAGATAGATAGATAGATAGATAGATAGATAGATAGATAGATAGATAGATAGATAGATAGATAGATAGATAGATAGATAGATAGATAGATAGATAGATAGATAGATAGATAGATAGATAGATAGATAGATAGATAGATAGATAGATAGATAGATAGATAGATAGATAGATAATTATGAAGTGCATCAGAGTTTCCAACGTGAAAACTTTGATGAGTGCGCTGTTGAGGTGCCGGAAATGCTGGCGCCTCAACAGCTGCTCTCGTAAAAGAAAATATAATAAATCAAAGGAGAAAAAACAAACCGTCGTGCCGCCGGGCATCTGCTTCATACACACCGCACTGCTCTTAAAAAGAAACCTCGGGCTTTTCGCACAAGCAAAGCCCGCGTTTATATAGTGGTTCCAAGCACAGTCTAAATAGTATCTCTTTCGAGGAAACCAATATGGTTCGCTGATTGCTATGCCCATGAAGGTTTAAACCTCCTTGGTAATACCGAAAGTTTCGCTAGTATTCTGCAGCTGTCTATATTTTTTTTAAAGCACAGGACAACGCATATATGCCATATACTAATACGCGCACATTATATATAGATCATATGCTCATACCCATGATATCGCATACGTCGTATATCATACGCGTGTCGTATATTTCATACAGTAATAATATAATCGACAGTGAAAATTAACCGTTTTTCTTCTAATCATATCGTCAGTTTTTCAATCCGGCTGTTGGTCTTTCGGAGACAGTGTGTACATTACAGATATAGATTTTTTTTTAGTGTTATCTCTTGATCATATGCCTAGGTAATTACTGCTGTGTCGCCGTCTTTGCGCCTTCCCATTGCAACGTGAAGACAGATCACTCAGTCATCCTATGTCAAGCATCGCTGCTTGAAGGTAAGAAAGTAAGAAAGAAAGAAAGAAGACAATAACTTGGCAGCATGCACTGTGTACGCATAAGTGTTTGTACCGCGCACTTTTATCTGCTCCGTCATCTTTACAGCCGAGATCGAGACGTGATGGGGTATCCGAGTATCAACACCAGTCACCTTAAGAAGACAAACACTCCAGTCCAACCCATTATTATCATAATCGCCGCTGTCTCAGGAGGTGGCGAGATATTGGAGTGCTTTCGGGAACTTATGACAGATAGTCTCGTCATAGCCTATTAAGGCGATCGAAAGCCTTGGATGCCTCCTGAAACGCGTAAAGTGGCCGTCGGTGTCAACACGAACGTTGCAAAAAGGTCATGTGATCAGAGATTACGACTGACATCACAGATCATGGAAATTCGTGACGTCATTATGACTTGGTCGCGACGTCACATCATAATGTTGTGTCACACGATGACGTCATTACACGAAACCGTCGCATGGTCAAGGCCGGGCCGATCCCGGAGGCAGTGCATAATCAGGCGAGGTGCAGAAAGCTTGCTATGCCTCCGATCTTGGAGGCAGTGCAAAACCACGTTAGGCGCCGAAAGCTTTCGAAGGGGGCATCAATACATCGACTGAGATCACATCAGTCCTGTTTTTTTTTACAGCGAAAGCGGTCATGAAATCACAACAACGATCATCATGACGCCACTACAACGTGACGTCACACGATGACGTCATCACACGACATCATACCTTGGTCAAAAGCGACGATCACGGAGGCAATGCAAAAGCAGATGAAGTGATAAAAGTCTTGAATGCCTCCGATCCCGGAGGCAATGCAACACCACTATATGTGCGCAAGGCTTTCGGAAGGGGGCGAGCTTGGATCAATACATCGACTGAGAAGCAGAAGAAGAACATGGTTTCACCTTCGAGTCGATTGCATAAGGGACCATATGAGTTTTTTCGGACATGCTTGAAAAATACATCGACTCAGAAGAAAAAGAAGACGGCTTTCACCTTCGAGTCGTCTTAGGAGAATGCATTAGGGACTCTATGTGTTTTTATCGCTTGACTATGCATATTGCTATAGTCTACAGGGAGTTCATAGCGAATATTGTAGACCGCAAGTATATTTTGCCAGTGGAAACAACCTCGTTGCTACAGCATTTGTCCATTAAATATAGCGCGATCTCCTTCCACAGTTAGAAGAACATGTCTATAGAAAGAATTCTACATGGTCTATTGTCTTTCGTGTGTAGCCAATATATGCAACGCAACTGCATTATAGACCAAGAGACACAACCCCATGATGGTTGTCGAATTTTAGCTATGTAGACAGTCTGTGCACCTTCCAGGGCTAGAAGTCTATAGACAAGCAATGCAGTACAATTAGTCTACTTGCTATTGTCTATGTGTAAAGATCGTCTGATCACTAGACAAAAAATAATAGGTCTACTTACCGATCGCTTTGTTGTTGTTCGCTTTGTGCACTTTTCATTGTCAAAATGACATGTCTGTAGATATGCAGCGCAGGCTACTTTACATTTAAATTAAAATATGCGGCTTAACGTGCCATAAACACGATTTATGTAGACCACCTGTATATTAATTACACTAAAGGGAATAGACTAAAAGTTGAAGACTTCAATCTGCACAGATAGCGTCTGCGCTTTACACAGACAAAAGGACAAGTCCACAAAGCAGCAACGAAGTAAAATTTGTCAGTCGCAGCCAAAATGCATGTAAGTCATATTTATATTAGGACAAAGAGAATAGCCTGTCGTAGATATTTAATTGCTCATATATGGTATGTGCATTTTTAAAACTAGAAAGCACCAGCTGCTGCCGCTCTACGGCGCACGCGGTCACGTTGTGCTCGTCTCTCTCTCTCCTTTCACTCTCCTCTTTGCGTCACAATACTCCTTTCCCCCGTGTAGGGTAGCCAACCGGAACTTCCTCTAGCTAACATCCGTGCCTTTCTAAGCATTCACGAAGTCATTTTCCTTTCGGATCGGAATGGCTGGTAACCCTCATTGTGACAACTTCGGAAGCAAGGAGACATTACAAGGCATATTTCGCGACTCTCCTCGCTACAATGCGCAGAGACAATCGCTCGCCATTGCCCTAGCTCGCACAGACCAAATACCGATTACGGCAGCAACCATATTAGAATGCCGTCCTGCTAAGCCATCGCGGATGACGGCGACAAAGGCATTGCTAAAATTCTTCAGTACAACAAATTTGCACACACTGTTATAGACTAATAGCGATATTGTGACTATGTGGAGTGTGACTTCGTGTGTGCGTGTGTATGTGTGTGTGCTCCCCCTCTCCCTCTTTCTCTCTCTTTCTACCTCTATATTTTAATCTCCCCTATCCCTTTCCCCAGTGTAGGAGGGTAGCATACCGGTTATTCTGAACTGGTTAATATATTCCCTCTCTCCCATTCTTTTCTCTCTATCTTTCCGCAGTAAGAAGGACAAGTCCATAGAAACGCAAGCGCTTGAAGTCTTATATGAAGGCCATCTGAATTCGTGCTTACGGATCATCCACCCCGCTTTCTGAAGCGTCAGCAGTCGGCATGAACACGTCTCCGTGGAGGCCGCCCTTGTAGTCGTAAACGAACCCGCACAAAGATACAGGCCGGATGTCTATTCGCGATAGCGATATATGCTATCCTATACGACTGGCGGTGTCTTCCTTTGACGGTCACGGACAACTGTGTGCATTGTCGGCTCTGGCAATCTCTGCATAGCGTAGCGACGAAGGGGCAACGGTTGCCGTCGTCCCTCCACTCACACACGCAGCGGTGCTTGAGTGGCTACATTGCGTCCTCCTCCAACGCGGAAGGTACTGGGTTCGATTCCCAGTGCCCATTGGTTTTTAAGGGTACACCGACCAGGCACTAAGTGTACACACATTGGTTTCGCTGATGGGGATAGAGGTACACCAGCCAGGCGCTAAGTGTTGCGGGTACTCTTATTCCAAGAAGGTGGCGTCTCCTTTCTGCTTTGTTCTTTCACTCCTCTTACATCTCCAACCAAATACGCTTAGCCGTGCTCTATTATTGGCTGCAGAAATAAACGTCTTTCTTTTCCTCAAACCACTGCTACTCGCGACTGCTCTGCTGTAGTGAAAGCAGGAAGCTCAGGGACAGAATGGGAAAAAAGGGGGTTTCCCCCCGAGTGCAGATAGTGTTTCCAGAAGGTGTGCCTATGGTTCGCGAGGAAGTGTCGGTTATTCTTTTGAAATATCTGAGAGAGACTGGCCTTGGTGACACTTGGTAAACAATATACCGGAAAGAGAAGCTCGGGCGGAGTTATTGGTCTGCCTGGCTAAAACCACATGCAGCAACAACATCACTACCACCAATGTCGCGCCAATGTCGTTCGCCAACACTGGCGCGACTTTCTTTACTTTCTCTTAGGAGAAATTGATCTAGGTGCTAAAGGGCAATTACACTTGGGCAAGGGGCAATTTGGGATACGGACGCACTAACCAACGACTCCGAGAGTGTCTATACCTTCTGTGCACATACAAAAAAGGCAGAAGTTCAGGGGAGGACGGAAGCTTGAAGAGATGAAAAATTCGGGAACACGGGGGGTCGCTGGTGCCGACGTTTCGACAAGCGGACTTGTCAGCCTTGAAGGCAAGTCCGCTTCTCGAAACGTCGGCTGCAGCAACACCCCGTGTTCACGAATTTTTCATGCCTTCTGTGCGCGTATTTCCGAGTCGATCTATGCAAGTGGCAATACCACAGATGACATTCCAACGTTGACTCAGAGAAAACGGCAGCACCCGCTGCAGTTTCCCGTATAAATCCGAACACGAACAATAGAGTCAGAAGTTCAGGGGAATACGATGGCCTGAAGTGATGAGAAAAGAGCAGGGGACGTCGCTGGTGACAAAGGTTTCGACAGGAGGACTCGACTACAACCTGACGAAGGCAAGTCCTTTTTGTTGAAATGTTGGCGCCAGCGAAGTTGCCTGCTCGGCGATTTTCTCATCTGCCACAAAACAGCACATCTGGGCGGGAGCAATTATCGAAAGCATGCCGCTTTGTTTTTAGCATTCGAGGGAAGTTTCGATGTTTTTTATCACTCTGTAGCCTTGACCCACAAACGGGCTGGCCTTGGCAGCGTGCCTCTACGTCAAGCGATTGACACAGTGACAGGCTCGTACGACACAATGTGACAAAGCGACATTCCAGAGACATTACGAAACGAAATGGTTTGTGCTGTATTAACGAGTACAGCTGTGGATGACAACTCAAGATACTTCGTGATGTAGGGGAAAACGAATAAATGACTTCATGCTGCAAAAGAATTAGCGTTGATTGCACTCTAATACGAAATATAATTAAATGCTGACAGACTCCAGTCCCGTCTGTCCGCGGAGCTTGTGTCAAGAGTTTTAGAGATAAGGCGCGATGTGAGCTTAGCAGTCGATATTTTTTTATTGGCATGTGAATACGTGTACTATATGTGTTCTGTAAAGCGCGCGTTGTGTATGATAAAGCAGTGTTTTGTGGAATCTGTTATGTATATATCCATGCAGCGGCCATCAATAAGTCAAGCAGTCAATATCGCGTAAAAGATAGCAATGTACACGAAGACCAAAAGTCGTCCATAAGGTGATCGTTGGGGGTCTCAAACGATATTTTGTAAGTGAAGCGGAATAATCCATACCAAGTGCGGGTTCTTTCTAATGGGAATTTACAGCTTCTACACTCTCGTGCCAGGAAAGCGGAAGAATGTATGCGGAAGCTCTTAATAGACTAGTGCATGAGATGTATGTCACGAGTCTTCAACAACTTCGTTCTAGGAAATCGACTCCCTTGAATACAAGTTTAGCGCTGAAGTAACTGTATAAGACTCCCGTGGGTACTAAATAACACTGTGTAAAAAAAAATACAAAAATTCGTACGGAGAGAACGCGTAGTCAATAAGATGTCTACAGGAGTTCTGCACGATGTATCATTGGAAGATACCTTCCCTATACGTGATTAGCAGGCCTGACAGCATTTGAACAAGCAGGTATATAAGACGTCCGTGGCAAGTCGAAAGAAAAGTGACGTGAAAAAAAAAAAAAGGAATCTTTTAGAAAGGTATAAATAGTACACAAGGTATCAACAGGAAAGCGGTCTGCCGGATGCATACTTCTAGAACGTTTCCTTCGCTACCTTGTTGTAAGACCTCGCAACTTTCGAGCAAATGTACGCTTGTAAGACATCTATGCGAAGTCGCAAACAACAGTAATTAATAACTGTTGGGGTTTAGCGTCCCAATTCACCACGACATGATTATGAGGGACGCCGTAGTGAAGGGTTCCGGAAATTTCGACCATCTGGTGTTCTTTAACGTGCACCGAAATCTAAGTACACGGGTGGGTCTCAAGCATTTTCACCTCCATCGAAAATGTGGTCGCCGCGTCCAGGATTCGATTCCACGACCTTCGGGTCAGCAGTCGAGCACCATAACCACAAGACCACCACGACTGGTAAGTCGTAAACAATGTTTGTTAAGTAAAACAGGGACATAAGTAGTCTATAAGATGTCTTTGAGAACGCTGAACGTCGTATTCATATCTTCAGAATGGTTCTATGGCTACAGACTAGTGAGTGTGCACCAGAGAACCTTCAAACAACCAAGTACGAAAGACGTCAATGGGAAGTCGTGAATAATCCTGAGTAGGAAGAATCCGTACGGAATAATGCCTAATCCACGCAAACGGCACAAGCGGTCTACAGGAGATCTACTGGGAGCCTCTGCGCTAGATACATGCCTTCAGAATGGTTTATTCACTGTATACGCGGTCGGAAAGCCTTCCAACGTTTCCATCGTTTGACCAAGCGAGACAGCACTTCTTTTTTAAATCCCTCTCTATCTTTTCTCGGCCTGTCAGGCTTCGCTCGCCAGGGGCGTAGGCAGAAATTTTTTCGGGGGGGTTCAACCATACTTTATGTGTGTTGGTGCGTGCGTTTGTATGTGTGCGTGTATATATACGCAAGCAAAACTGAAAAATTTCGGGGGGGGGGGTTTCAACCCCCCCAACCCCCCCCCCCCCCCCCTTGGCTACGCCCCTGTCGCTCGCGTCCACACAATCGAAACTCGGCAGACGCGACAGACTCCATCTTTCTCCCTCCATTCCACGAACCGACCGCCTCAAATTCGAGCCATCAAGGGCGTGACATGTGTATCCGCGTCTCGTCTACGTAGCAGCGCCCTCCGCGGTCACGACGTCTCCGCGACGCCACGACTCGAAAAGTACGGCTCGTGTTTAGCTCGTTCGGGACGTCTGTACGACGTACTACGCGCCTATTAAGCACGCGCGCAGGCACACGAATTGTGTTACGCCCAACAAACCGTGCCAGGTCGAACGCGTGGATTCAAGGAGCGCATCTGATGCGTGACATCGAATTGTACACTCCATTTGAGCAGAAGTAATTATTATTATTATTATTATTATTATTATTATTATTATTATTATTATTATTATTATTATTATTATTATTATTATTATTATTATTATTAATTGTTGGGGTTTTACGTGCCAAAACCACGATAAGATTATGAGGAACGCTGTTGTAGAGGCCTCTGGAAATTTCGACCATCTGGTGTTCTTTAACGTGCACTGACATCGCACAGTATGCACGAGCCTCCAGCATTTCGATAGCTGCGGCCGGGATCGAACCCGCGACCTTCGAGTTAGCAGCCAAGCACAGTAACCGCTAGGCGGGTATTATCGTTGTTACAGCTAATGACGCTGATGCTGCTGTTGCCACTGCATGCGGGCTCCAGCACTCAAACACTGCGGGTTTTTTATCATCATCTCCGTCATCATCAGCCTGATACGCCCACCGCATGCGCACAGACCTCTCCCATGTTCCGCCAACTAACACGGTCCTGTGCTTGCTGCGGCGACGTTATCCCGGTAAACTTCTTCATTGTGATCTACTCATCTAGCTTTCTGCCTCATGGTTGCCGTACTTCTGTGTCCACGCGCTTCGAGTTGTCGATTAATTCGCCCTCGCGATGCCGATTGCTAGCTTCCTGTTCAGCTGAATTGGCAGAGAGGCCGTCCCGGAAAGGCGTTGGTCCCGGGTTCGATTCCCGGACCAGGACTAATTTTTAGGCAACTAAGAGGCTTTCCTTTCTGAGAAATCCGCAGGGATTTCCTGGAGGCTTCGTGCTACATGCGGGTGTTTGTCAATCGACGCTTTTCATAATCCGCAAGTGCTCTTCCCTGCGCTGCATATTGGGGCAACTAATGGAGGCACCTGTTGTGCTTCAAGTGGAGAGGTGGTCCTACATGCGTGTGCTCGGGCTTGTATATTATGCGTGTTTACATCAAGAGAGCTGCGTCTAAATTTTCCGCGTCATATAGTGCAAGCAAATTGCGCTTGAAAGTGCTGTTTCCAGAAGTGACTAATGGGCCGCCATTAGTTGGGACAACTGCATCGCAGGAAAGCTAGCTTTACAATTACGAAAAGGGTCTATTTGCCTTTCTTAAGACTAAGCACTGTACACGTACCGTTTACACAGTTCACAACTTGTTTGCCTCAGCTGCGTCTAGTAGCTCATTCGCAGCCCTGCAAATCTCGGCGGCGAGACGCTTTGCACGCGGATTGCACACAAGAAACGCCTCGAGAGTCGGAGCAAATATATTCTGAGCAGTACACGCGCCCGCAACCTACACCGTCGCGGTATGCGCGCACCCGTCCGGAGCCGGATACTCCGGTTGCCCACGCATGGAGATAAGTCCCACGAGTCTGCAGCTTAGTGTTATATAAGCCCGCCTGCGAATGCGGCGCGATCCATGGCACGCCGCCGCTCGCTGTAGACAGTGATTCATCTCGAACGGCACGACGCCTTTTGTTCGTTGATATGCACGCAAGCGTGAGCGAGCCTACGGGGAAAAACCGATGGCTTGATCTTTCGCGTGGTGTGCACCGCACTATATAGACTTTCAAATTGCTTCTCGAACTGACTTTCGAAACGGTGAATTTAGAATTGCTCGAATTGACTTTTTGAAATTACTTTCGAATTGTTCCTCGAATTTCTCCACGTTTCTTATTGCTCCTCGAATTGACTTTCGAATTGCTCGAAATGACGTTCCGAAGTGACTTTCGAATTGCTCCACGTTCCTCCCGACGTTTGGGAACAAACTGTTCTTAAGGAACAGAAGAAGGAACCGAGTAATAGTGACACCTGAGTTTATGATTATAGCAGTGACAATTATGACAGCGCATATTATTATTACCGTGAAAATAGAAGCAAGGTGTGTGACCGGGCTAGTTGGTATTCCATATTGACGTGAACAGCGCGTGTAAACACAAGGACGAAGAAACGACGAGGACTAGCGCTGACTTCCAACTGAAATTTATTAACACAAACATAGAAAAACGAGAACAAGTAGGCACACGTGATCAACGCTCATATGAATTGCGCATGACGGCAGGCATGGAGAGGGAACCAAGAACCAAGAAGAATTAATAAGCAAAAACCACAAAACCGCGAAAAGACCGGAGTATGTCTAGGTTATCTGGCCGGATGAACTTAGGTAATCTATTTCTTTTTCAGTGAGGGCGATTGAAGGTTTGCTGATACAATTGCCTTTAGCGATGGCAGCAGCTTCAATGATTATGCGCGTGCTATCCTGGCGATGCCTAGCTAAAATCTGTGTGTTATCAAATGCTGGAGCGCACCCGCATTGTGAACAGTGCATTGCAAGAAAACCTTCTGTCCCTCTGCGTACCTTTTGGTTATGCTCTTGCAAACGTACGTTAAGGCACCTGCCCGTCTGGCCGATATAAGTCTGTCCGCATGAGAGTGGAATGCTATAAACAACGCTACTAGAGCAGTCAACGAATTTATTCTTGTGGTTAATTTTGGATGCGCTTTCATCCCGTTTTAGAGGGTTAGTCCTGACACGCAGCTCGGACAGCTTGTGCGGTGCCGAAAATACGACTGAGATGCCCGCCTTTTCACCTATCTTTTTTAGCTTATGAGAAATGGCATGCTTATACGGGATAACCGCCACCTTATTTCTCGCTGGTGCCTGAAGATCAGGAGACCTACTCGACGGCTTGAACTTTTCCCGCAGCTTGTCAGCGACAGAGACGAGAAGGTGACGGGGATAGCCGGCTGCCTTCAATCTACCTATCTGCGAGAAGAAGCTGTCGTGAATGGAGTGATTAAAAAAAAATGGAGCGCCAAAAAACCTCTCCTGCCGTACACTTCGGCTCACAGTAAACTTGTTAAGAGGGGAATCATCCAAGCATGCTTGCACAACGCCCTTGTTAAGTCCTGCCATCACTCCATTCACGACAGCTTCTTCTCGCAGATAGGTAGATTGAAGGCAGCCGGCTATCCCCGTCACCTTCTCGTCTCTGTCGCTGACAAGCTGCGGGAAAAGTTCAAGCCGTCGAGTAGGTCTCCTGATCTTCAGGCACCAGCGAGAAATAAGGTGGCGGTTATCCCGTATAAGCATGCCATTTCTCATAAGCTAAAAAAGATAGGTGAAAAGGCGGGCATCTCAGTCGTATTTTCGGCACCGCACAAGCTGTCCGAGCTGCGTGTCAGGACTAACCCTCTAAAACGGGATGAAAGCGCATCCAAAATTAACCACAAGAATAAATTCGTTGACTGCTCTAGTAGCGTTGTTTATAGCATTCCACTCTCATGCGGACAGACTTATATCGGCCAGACGGGCAGGTGCCTTAACGTACGTTTGCAAGAGCATAACCAAAAGGTACGCAGAGGGACAGAAGGTTTTCTTGCAATGCACTGTTCACAATGCGGGTGCGCTCCAGCATTTGATAACACACAGATTTTAGCTAGGCATCGCCAGGATAGCACGCGCATAATCATTGAAGCTGCTGCCATCGCTAAAGGCAATTGTATCAGCAAACCTTCAATCGCCCTCACTGAAAAAGAAATAGATTACCTAAGTTCATCCGGCCAGATAACCTAGACATACTCCGGTCTTTTCGCGGTTTTGTGGTTTTTGCTTATTAATTCTTCTTGGTTCTTGGTTCCCTCTCCATGCCTGCCGTCATGCGCAATTCATATGAGCGTTGATCACGTGTGCCTACTTGTTCTCGTTTTTCTATGTTTGTGTTAATAAATTTCAGTTGGAAGTCAGCGCTAGTCCTCGTCGTTTCTTCGTCCTTGTGTTTACACGCGCTGTTCACGTCAATGTGAAAACAGAGACGGCGAAGCACTCGAGAGTGGGCTTTTTTTTTTTCGCATTTTGCGATCCCATCAAAATGCGGCGGCTTCCAATGCCAGGAATCGAACCCGCGTCCTATAGATCTTTGCCGCTAAGATATATGGCTACTCCACTACTACGGCGATCTGCATGTTTTCCTCATTTTTTTTCTTTTAGCGTTAGACCAAGTAATTTGAACTACCCACTTGCATCATCTGATCTCCAGCGTAACGACTTCATTAACGAACACGCGCGCCATCGCTATTATTAGAGGCTGACGTAGGAGTATGACATGACGGCGCCAGCTTTGCTGAGTAAGGGACACGCTTTGTCGAGTCAAATATGTTACACACACGTCGCCAACTCGAGTGCGGAGTATAAGGAGTTGGAGTAGTTGTGTAAGATCATCGGAAATGCTTAGGGGAGCTGAGCCACGAATGAAAAAAAAAAAGAAAGAAAAAACAATGAAAGAAAAAGAAGCAAATAAAACGCCAGAAATGTGTCGCCATTTCTCTCCAAGAGTCAAAGCCTCTTCAACGATATTCGACTCCAGCAGACATCTCTTTGACTTCGAGATAAGAAGAGCGCGAACGGCCGTGACTGCAATGCATGGGAATGCCGTCACTTCACCCACTGCTGACGCATCCAAGAAATTGCGGAGCTCGTCTGCAGCCACTACGTCTAGACGCGTACGCACATATGTTCTTTTTTTTTTCTTAGTTAACTCGCCTGTCATAGTATGTAGTATGCACGTAGCGTGCGAACGTGGAACTCGTCTATTTCGCGGACGAATTTAGACGGCTTCCAGATCGCTCGTGCTGACGTGTTGTAGACGAATTGCCATTCATGCGTGCAGACTTGTTCTTTCTTTTGAACTGCGGACTCTCACAAGAAATGCTAAGAATTTTTCGTTTAGCAAATGCAAATCAAAGAAGAACTCAAGCTGGACTTTATACCTGTGAGTTCATGGAGAGTGAAATAGACAATATAAATAAAAATTTGGAAGTTCGTTGGCCAAGGTTTATTCCAGTTTTATTGCACATCTCTAGAACAATCTCCAGCCGCTAACGAGTGCTAAGAGGATGGGGGGGCACACCCGGCTAGTGCTCCCCCCCCCCCCTCTCCCCAAATTTTTTTTTGCCCCCATGGGATACAGAGCACAAAATCACACTCGACCACACCTACCTGCCCGGACCCTACGTCGGATCAAGGGCATGCCCCCCCCCCCCCCCCCCCCCCGCTCCTGAAAGGAATTTCTGCCTACGCCACTGCTCGAAATATCTCAATTTTGTATGTATATACATGTACACATACAAACACATATGTACTAACACGCATAAAGAGATGTAGCCCCCCCTAAGCTCCCTTCGAAGTAAAGTTCTGGCTGCGCCCCTGGCGAAAGCGCTTCTCTTACGTTTACCGTTAAATTGCCACTGTTCTTCTTTTTTTTTTCTACCAGGAGGAATCCACGTGTTCGTCGAACAAGCATGCGGACATGCGTGTATGCGGGACGCAACAAAAAAATGACGGATAATTAATAACGAAAAAGAAATATAGGAAGCGCCGCATCTGGTCGCTCTTCCCGGTAATAGCTGACACAAGCGTGAGAGGGCGGTTCGACGACGGGAAAGAGAGCGCGGCAACCAATTTATAAATAACAAAAAAAGAAAAGAAAAGAAAACGAGTGCGGGGAATAGCCCGTGCTATTTCGCAAACCCGTTAGCCTTGAGGCTCCCACCGCAGCCCGGCTGGTCGCATCGATCAAATATACGAGAACGCGTGCACCGGAGAGCTTGCTAAACGTCACGGTTGCATAACCGACACGATGATCCCAGTAAGGCCACGCCACTCCTAAATGGTATCGACGCTAAGTGGAACGACTGGGGCAGTTCGGACGAGCAATGTACGGGATGTTCCTAAATGATGCTCCCAACTTTGATCGCGCATAAGTCGGAATTGAGGATCGATAGAAAGTTGTGGTTTTGCGGCGTAATGTTCATGTACACCTATGGCCTGTATTCACAAAAAACCTCTTAAGCTATAGAGTTTTCGTAAGAGAATATTTCAGCCAATCACGACGCGGGACATATTATTAGCGAAGGCGGCTGATCAATTGACGAACGCACTTACGCAACAGAAGTTTTGTGCACTAGGCCCCTTAAGTTTTGATCTATACGTCAACACTTCCGACAAATTTCTTTTCTCTAATTTCTTTCGTTTTTTTTTTTTTTTTGTCTTTGCTACGAGGCACTGACGAAAATGCCACTCCAGGAGCCGGCACAGTGTGTGGTATGGTTGATGGAGACCAAATCTGCCATTAAACAACTTCGAATGGTAAATTCGAAGTTGGTCGGTTAGTTTGCTTACGTTCGTTACGGTAGAACAGCTCGGATAGCAGAACAATGCCGAACCCTACACTCTTAGAAAAAAACTAAAGAGAGAATCCTCTGACTTATTTTTTGTGAGTCCTCACTTGCCACGTATATGACTCTCTTTAAGGAGACAAGTTAACTCCCTTAGGAGATTAACAGCTACTCTTTTTTTTTTCTTTCTTAGAGTGTATCCGGAATTAATACAGCTATGTTCTACAAGGGAATTTACTACACACTCGCAAACATCTACATATGCAGTCTTCTTTCTCGTCTCGTCTCCTTCCGTGATGGTTACGGGACTCGTGTATTCCAGCAAGCACGTACAAACTATACTCCAGCAACGTGAATAACTAACATTAATACCCACGGTGGCGCGCTGCAAAACTTGATAGGAAAGAACGGACGCCCTTAACCTTGAAACGGTTAGCGCGCGGCGTCGGCCGGGGGCTTTTCGTTATACTATAACTTGCGCTACCACTCTTTTTTTTTTTTGTCTTTTAACTCTCAAGGAAAGCGAGCGCCAGGTCCTGAACAAGAAGCCGGCGCCGTATAATACGCGCGAAGCGTGGACACTGCACGCGAAACGAAAGCGCGTCGCGGTCTTTTTCCCACCCTCCAATATCAGGGCTGCGTATTCCGTTCGACGCGCTCGCGGCTGCAGCCTTGGCGCGTTATGTACGCTTCCGTGCGTTATTCCAAGACGTCTTCAAGACGTCTCTGTCAGCGAGCCCCGTATAGAAAGAAGGACATCCTCATTACGTGTGCGATCAGTTTCTGACGGGACTATGTTTACTCCCGGACGATATCTAGGTCGAGCCGTGGGCGTAAGCATACATAGCGAACGCTGTACGTCTATGCGGGTAGCATGCAGTACACAGGGCCCTTTCATATACCCAAGCCCTGACAACACAGATATCAACAAAGACGTTTATTACACGTCTCGTAGACGCCTTTCGTATCGCTGTATTTTTTTAACGTCTTGTGCGTACAAATTTACTGGTTATTCAGAAACAAAGCTTTGTGGATATATAGAAGGATCCATCTTGACCACACTGTCTAACTCACGACCAACGCCTTTTCTTGGTAGTTACGGCGTAGACGTTATTGGGCCACTCTAGACGAACTGCTTTGGACCACAGTGTTCTTTTTTTATATTTTGTGTGTACGCACTTTGCATAGGGGCGAAAATGCTTTTATCCCGAGAAGCTACAGTGCGAAGCTACAAACAGAACAAAAACCGGTTTCTCAGGAACGCAGCTTCGCATGCTACAGACAAAATATCGTCTTAGTCTGGGTGGCAAACCTGCGTGCCATGGCCTTTTCGGCATCCTTTCAAGTTCAGTCTAGAAAGATCGGTAGACGTGAAACTCTAAAAGCGTCTCTACAAGACGTTTGCAAGACGTTAAACTTGAAAGTATGCTTTCAACTTGAAACTACAGTACGAAGTTACAAAGGAACCACGTAGTAGTTTCTCGGAAGCAAAGCTAGAAGAAAAAGAAAGTCATATTCCGCATGTCGAACTCATGACCAACGCCTTTTTCCAGCTGCTTCAACGCCCTCTACTTGAAGTCGTATACGCTGGTGGCTACAACCGGTTACAAGTTACAACCTAATGCAAGCGCCGCCCACAGCCGTCGATGTCCCATACAGAGAAACGTTTTTATAGATTCCCTATCCAAACACATTCGCTCACTTCCGTTACGTCAAACACTTTACGCGCATTTCTCATAAGTATTTTTCTCATACAGACACATGTTCGTGTCGCTGGTTTTCGGTCGAAAAACTTGAACTTCCTGGCAAACTTCCGCGAAGATTTCGGCACCGCTTCTCGGGAAGACGTGATATTCTAAATAGGGACGACGCACCTTTAATTACTAATACGCGTAGTATTTACATTAGCAGCGAAAAAAGTACTTATGGTTACAACTGAAACCACCTATCACGACTCCCTTGCACTGATGAATGGCATACGCGCCGCAGTTATGGAGAAGGAGCTTGTGTTTAGTCTTAGTTTGTAATTGACCTTTTTTTTTTTAGGTACACACGTCGAGGGAAGCTCCCACGCAATATCTGTAGATGCCGTATCCGATTCTCCCGTCCTCCTTAAACGAGCGTGTCTTGTGCGCGCATCATGAATACTCCGCTGATTGCTGTCGACGACGAAAAGAGAGAGAGAACTTCACCGCCATGTTTATATCCCTTCCCCTTTCACTCTCTCCTACGAGGGTTTTTCGGCCGCGATCGTGACCACGGAGAGACAACCCGCGAAGCTCGCGGCTGCAGCTCTCGTAAAAAAAGAATAAAAAAAGAAAAAAAGGGGGCGTCCCTGCGGCGCACCCCGAAAACGTGGAGGTGAAAAAACAGCTGCTCGCGTTTTTTTTCTCTCTCTCTCTCTCTTACACACACCGGAACGCGCGCGCCGACGCAAGTGTTTCATAATGCACCCGTGGTGTTATGCGGTGAAGCGACCCTCGTCTCAGGCGTATGACACAAGCGTTTGCAATATTGATCGCCATATGCGACAAGGTATATAGCGCCCCGCTAAAGCACGATACACAGAGTATACAACTCACGTTAAGCCTGCATGTGCATGTGTGAAGGGGGGGGGGGGATGCCTTAAGTGAACTGCGGCACGCAGTCTGTATAGTTGGTGCCCAGCAACGTACGCGAATTACGTAAGGAAGCATTCTGATACTACAGTCGGCGTCAGAAATTTGGAGACCACTAGGTCTGAGAAAACTTTGGATTTCCCGGCAACACACAATTGTATTAGGTCCAACTGCGCAGTACCTTGTTGTTAGCGCGTTTTAGAACAGGCCGGAAATCTAATTTCAAGGCTAGCTGCAGAAACACAGGGTTTACTTAGCTTTTTCCTCGCCTTGCGTTGTCTCTAAACTTTCGATGCTGCCTGTACGTAGACTGTACTTGCACTACGTAAGTCTTGCATAATATGATCGAATCACACGTGTTCATACTTGAAATTGTATCCCTTATCCCTTCCCCTAGTACAGGGTAGCAAACCTGACATCCCTGCATCTCCTTGCTTCTCTCCCTCTCTGCGTACACTCTAAGGAAGAAAAAAGAGTGTGTGTTACTCATTTCGGTGAGTCCAGGCTTGCCACGTTTATGACTCTCTTTAAAGAGACACGTTAACTCTATTTTCGGTCCCAAAACTCTCCTACGAAAGTATATAATGATCTCCAAAGAGAGTGCACTTGTCTCCTTAGAGAGAGTTATACACATGGCAAGTCAGGATTTACAAAAGGAAACAAAGGATTCTTTTTTTTTTTTTCTTGGAGTGTACCAGAACACGCGTATTGACACATCAAGATGTGTACGCGGCCTCGTGGTCATGGCGCTTACTGCTGCCCCGAAGGTCGCGGGATCGAATCCCAGATGCATTGCGACGGAGGCCGAATGCTAGAGGCCCGTGCGCTTCGACTAAGGCGCACGTTAACGAACCCCAGATAGTCGAAATTTCCGGAGCCCTCCGCTACGGTGTCTCTCATAATCATGTCGTGGTTTTGGGACGTAAAACCCCAACAATTATTATTATTATTAAAAGGTGTAGGAAGTTCGAATGCATCAACTATAATACTCAACGTTCGCGAAAAACGGGACACGTGACCTGGTTACGTCACAGATGGCTCGTGCGGTCGCGCGATCACCTGGAGAGGAGACCCCGCCCTTCCTTCCTCGAGGGCCTCTCTTCTCAGGCGCACGCCACTGCCGAGAGCCGACGCCCTTGCATGCAGTGCTTTTCTTCGAAGCCAGCGCTCAAGCGACGCGATAAGAGCGTGGTTAATTAATTAGTTTTATGAACGCCGAACTGGAGGAAAACGCCTCCTCTTCGTGCAGCCCCGACGGCGCCGCCGTACCCGGAAAAGTAATTCTTTATTCTTGATAATTTAAATTTAAAAAAGATGGAATGCTGGGGCCTAACGTTCCCTAAAGTTCACAGTTCAGTTGAAAGTTCACAGTTCAAAGTTCGCAGATCAAAGTTCACAAGAAGGAGGCCGTAGTGAGGGATAGGACTACAGAGAGCGGATCAACTTCGACCGCATTGATTTGTTTAAGCTGCAGCTCAATCTAGGTGCTGGGACGTGTCGGCAATTTATCCTCACTTTGAAACACGGAGTACCGTGACAGGGAATCGAACCCGCGGCCTCGTGCATGGCTCTCCAGCGCCCATGGTCGCGCGCGTCATTCGCCACGCGTTGTCGGGCATCATCCCTAACAAATGTTGCTACAGAAGCTGGGCTATGTTAATTACTATGGGCATCTATCACACTTTAATTAAGAAGTGTAGTTATGCATAGATAATACTTCATGGACAAATGTCATTATAAAGATTACGTTTTTTCTATCGATCGTTTTTTGGGTACAACACATATTCTGTCAAAACACGATTGAATTTGTAATTCGTGCTCTTCTGCGACCATCCACACTACCCCCACGAACACTCAAATATTGGCTATAAGCAAAATCAATAATATAATCGACTCTTGTCAGCGGGCACTGCACTGCAGATGAAAGAAACGCAACACATGTTCAAGTATCTTCGGCCTCTTGAGTGCACACGATCATACGCCTAATCGACAAATAATCACAACTGGAAGAGGTTGTTGCGATAGCCCCGTCTTCTATGCGATCCCGCAAACGCGTTATGCGTTGCCACTGGAGCACGGAATTGACCAAATGCCCTCGAAACGACATACAGCGATTGTGACGAGGCTAATCACATACGAAGAGTCATACACGGCGAGATCGTACGTCGGCGTATCCTGCGACACATTTACGACCAATTGTTTATGCAACGGGGCCGAACGAACACCGTAGCAAGTGTTTCTGTTTCTGTGTGTATATCGTGTCTCGACCAACGATTACCCATATCAGTAACCAATTGCAAACATTACATAAGGATGTCTCTTATCAGTTACGTGCCTCTAATATAGACGCTTTCCAGAGTGAGTGACCTGTATAAACACCACACAAAATTCCGCTAATATATAGCTTGTCATGTGAAGGCATAGCTGTCAGCGCCGTGGCGAATGTCTCAACAATCGCTTCCTAACCACGTAATCGTTACGGGGAATAAGGAAGTGACGTTTCATAGGTCACAAGAGCGATTATGAAGATTGCCAGCCCACTTGACACCTTTTGACGGCGACGATTTTATAAGCTTAGTAACCCACCTAATGTCATTCTCACTTGATGACGTCTCCGTTACAGAGCACCCCGTAAGTAACACTTCTGCACGACACACATTCCTACAAACGTACGGGCAAAAGCCCATACCTTAACGCGTACCGTTAGCACTCACTAAAGGACGTATCCCATGCAGTCTTTAACGAGACAAAATATTTTCGTCCATAAGTGTGGATGGTAATAGAATCAACTGAACTGAACTGAACAGGCGATTTTCATGGATTGAGTCTTTTTTTTCCTGTCGTGATGATGATAATGATGATGATGATGACGCAATGTTGAGAGAGCTCCCGGTACTCCGAGACCGACACGCCCCCATTCTAGCATCGCTACGAGCGGACAACCACGTGCTCATGCGGGCTTGTCTAACTAGAAGCAACAAATAGAGAGATAAACGTCTCGGCGACCAGAGACTGACCTCGAGCCGAATGAATGTGCAGGTCGTACTGGCGACTGGACAGCACTTGCATGCCCCTGCGCACGCACGGCGGTTCCTTGTAAGGCTCGTGCACCGGCAGCTGCCTGGGCCGACCGTTGTGACTCGGCGAACCCAGGGCGTCGCGTTGCGGAGACGAAGGCGACTGAGGCGTCGACGGCGTCGTCGACGACGTCCGACGAAACATCGCGACGTCTTGTCAAGATCCCGCACCTCTCTCTCCTCTCTGTCTTCCTCGTTGTCACACAAACCAGCCGTCGTCACAGGTGACGGACGGCTTCACCGTAAAGCACTCGAATAAACACGAAGGCACGGCGACGGCGGCCCATAAGATGGTGGGGGTATGGACCCCGTGAAGATGAGAGGAGTAAGCACGGCGAGCCACGAAAAACACGTGCTCCGGACGTAACTTGGAACCAGCAAGCTTTCACAAACACCGGGCTCCAAAACGATCGGGCGAAACGCGCCCGAGACGTTGGGTTTTATAGGAAGCTCCAAGCACAGCCGTCACCGCTTGCAGAACCGATCACGCATCAGGTGAAGCGCGTGTTGTCCGGCGCTGTGTGTTCCTGTTCTTCCAAATCCTCTCCTAAACAGCCAAAGCGGGAACTTAAAGACCAAGGTTTAGGCTTGTTCCCCCCGTCCGAGCTGTCGTGCCTCAGGGGGGGAACCCCGAGCTCTCGACTGCGTGCGCGATTGGAGACCGTTCTCCACACACTACTGCCACCACCGACCGAGCGCTCCGCACTCCGCCTCCGCTAGCGTCGCCGTCGATCGAATATGTGAAGGGATTGCGTCGGGAGCGAGCCAGGCCAGTTACCAACACGCTTCCGCCTAGCGCGGCTACGCGCTTCTACTCGGTTCCGCCAGTAGGCGCGCCGCAGCGTACAGTCGCGTTATAGTTGCTATGGCGACAGCAGCTTCCCTCCTTCCTTAGTATGCCCTTCTCCCTCTTCTTGACTTCCTCTATCTCTCTTGTACGCCGCTCGCTTTTATCATTTTTTGCCCCCCTCCTGGAAACACGGCAGGTGAATGTATCCCTCGAATAGGAACGTTCGCGTGTGTAATCTATAGTCTGTGCGGGTTCCGCAATCACTTAATGACCATTGTGTCATTTAGTGACGCATGGATGAATGCGGAACGGACAGCAGACAACTGGCGTCGTCTGCTGTTTCGTAGTAGTTATGGGCACGCCATCTTCATCCCCTCTTGATCTCTTCCCCGTCTCTCTTTCGCAGACCTTAAGAAACACGGAAGTGGATGCGTCGTACGAACAGGTAGACGTACTTGTATGCGTGGTCAAGAGAGGGAAAACGGTTACAATTACACGGCGCTACACTTGCGCTACGCGCTGGGTGCGAAATGCGCAATTGTGCGTATGGATAGATGATACTACGAGAGGAACTGAAGGCGCTAAACCGGTGCTAAATGTGCACCAGTTCAGCCCACCCGTATAGATGGATGATGCACAATGGAGAGCATATGACTAATGAAGACGACGCTGAGGGCTCTAAACTGGCGCTAAATGCGCACCAGTTTAAAACAATGGAGAGCAGACGACAAACGACGGTACTGCGGGCGCTGGTGCTGGATGTGTACTGTTTTAGCACCCATACGGATGGATGACACACAATGAAGAGCAGACGCCAGATGACGACGGCGTTACCTTTATTCAATCATCGCTTCAGCAACGATTGCGCCGCCGAACGAAACAAGGTCGCCCAGCCAAATTCGTAGTACTACGCACGCGCCCTTCGAAAGAAAGCCAAAGTCGCGGCGCCGCTTCCGAGCTTTCGTTCGCCTTGAGCGTCGTTCTTTAAGCAGTCCCTTTTGTTTTCTTTTGTTCTTGAAGCTTACCAGGGACCGTGAGAAGTAGGGGAGGGTGGTAGGAAATATGGCGCGTTTGTCCAGGAGGCAGCAGCAGACGACAGCCGCGTAGCAGACGACGCCGTGCGAAGGCCACGGGCTTTGGCTGGCTGCTCTATCGGTTATGGAGGTCACGATTACGAGAGCGCAGAGAGTGAAAGAAGGAGAAAGGGTGGTGGTTCACTTGAGAGCGAGTGCGATGGTGAAACAAAGAACGAAAGAAAGATAAAATAAAGAAGAAGACAAATGCGTACAGTTATTTAGCCGAGCTGCCGCCATGAGTCGGCAGCTCGCGCTGCGCACCTGCGCGTTTGCCCAGCCGCTCTGGCTGGGCAGGCGGTAAAGAGAATTAAAAGAGACAGAGTGAAAAAAGAAAGAAAGAAGGCATAAGAGAGTGAGGGAGATGAAAAGGTGTATAGATTGCTGCCTGTGAACATGGAGAAATATTGCGGCTCTAAAAAAAAGTAAATAAAAGCCAGCATAGCTGTCTCTAGGAAAGAAAGATACTGATCAGTGTAAAGGAAAGAAAGAAAGACAGAGAAAGAATGGAAGGAGGAAAAGTAGCATAGCGCATTGAAAAAGGACCTTGGGTTGAGACAGAAGAGGAATAAATACATGCCACGGCCCCTTCCCTCCCCGCTTTCAATGGAGAGAAAGAAAGCTCCCGAAAGGAATAGCAGCGGCTGAATTGTGTCTAACAATAAGAAGAAGGAAAGAAAAAAAAAACGTTTCTGGCTGTTCCCCTAGCGGCAGAAGCGAAAAGGTGAAAGGGTTAACGACGTCCATTGAAATGACGTTTCGCGAAAAGAAGTCAGTCGATCGCCGGCCGTGGCGGCGGCGGCTTTCTTGAAGAAATTGCGAGCCTCTCGCGCATAATCTTGGATTCGAGAAGTTAGGCTAAAGGTGTTGTGGGCCGCGGATTAACATTTGGGAGCCGTCACGTTGCATCGTATGCGCGAATCAAACTGCAAGGCGTGTGCGTGAGTGTCTCGTGTCAATCTCGTACGAGTATCCGAGGCGAGGGTTGAGGATTAACATTTGGAATGCAGTAGCAGGAGTTCATACGCGTCGCTTCGTGTGGTCACCGTTTGAAGTATATGTATTATGCATATGTGCGTGGCCTGCGGATACGTCCGTATGCCGGCGGCCAGCGACCGCCACAAAGGCGTCCCGCCTTGTCATTTCCTTGCCGCTGTAAGCACGACGCATGACACGTGATCCGGATACCCGCAAGGGAAGGAGGTTGGGGGCAAAATAAACAAATAGAACACAAATATTGAAGAGTAAGCGTCAGAAACAGCCATAGCAACAACGTCCTTCTGCTTCAAACGAAGCAGGCGACAGTATTGGCCCCATCTGGAAAAGCCTGTATACGCAGACGGATTACCCACGTATACTTCTGTTACTTCTGTTCCCAACGGTGCATGCAGACGACATGTCAGCCGCTTTTAATTGCCGTCTGGAAAGACTGCAGCAGACGGATTATCCCAATTAAGCCTATTCCGCTGCGATTTCGCCGATGCATCTGAACCAACACGATTTGATTTTGATTTGATTCTATCTGTTGATCACAACACATGTTATTGGAGGCGAAAGGAAAAGCCATTCAAGGATGGCTTGAGGGAGGTATTGTCAAATACAGCACCAAAGACGCAGGTGTTTTGTTTACATTGTCGAGCACTTTTACAAACCACATTATAAACGCAACACTGTGACACGTTGAAGAAACCACCAACTTAACTCGTTTGTCGCTATAGCTGTGTCTCTTTTGACAACGTCCGCATCTCGCTTGCGACATCAGAAAACACGTGCGGAGGGAGCCAAGGTCAAATAATAAACAAATATATTCACTCGTACACTGAACGTTGCGCGAAAGGCTCGGCACGCGAAAGGCTTTCCGTAATCGCGTAGCGACCATGGCTCAAAAGAGACTCACAACGTGTAATACACCACGAATATGCCTTAATCTCCGATAATTATATTTCAGTTGGCGTTCGCGCTGGCATTCAACAAAACATTGCAGCCGATCTTAAGGAAACGGAGAGTCAGTAGAATGTAAACAACATGTAAATGTAGCTTTATCTGTAGTAACCGGCCACACAAGGTTCAAAAGAAACGTGGCGTCACGAGGGTTATCCATAATCAAACTCCGTCCAAAGCGGCTGCCAAGGAGGAAGGGAAAAATGGCGCCAGCAAACGTGGTTTATTTTCTTGTGTGTGTGTGTGCGCGTGTGCGCGTGCGTGCGCGCGTGCGTGTGTGTGTGTGTGTGTGTGTGTGTGTGTGTGTGTGTGTGTGTGTGTGTGTGTGTGTGTGTGTGTGTGTGTGTGTGTGTGTGTGTGTGTGTGTGTGTGTGTGTGTGTGTGTGTGTTTTACACTAGCGGTCGACTAAACACGCATATATAAACGGGCTCAAGTTGTCAATGTTCTTATTCCCGTGGATACCTCGTGTCAGACTTGAATGATCGTACCGGTTCCAACATATGGGGCTGAAACGTGGAGGATAACAAAGCAACTAGAGAAAAAGTTGAGGACCACGCAGCGTGCAGTGGAGCGTAAATTGATGGCAGTATACATTAAGAGATCGGAGGGCGGCAGAATGGGTCAGGAAACAAACAGGGGTTGCAGATATCCTAGCTGACGTCAAGAGAAAGAAATGGACATGGGCTGCCCACGTAATGCCTAGGACAGACAACAAGTGGACAGTATAAGAACAACAGAATGGTTAACAAGGGATGGGAAACGCAGTCGAGGAAGGCAGAGAGTGAGATGGAATGACGAAATTGGGAAGTTCGCAGGGATAAAATTGAATCAGCTGGCACAGAATAAGGTGAACTGGAGATTGGGAGAGCCTTCGTCCTGAAGTTGACCCCTAAATAGGCTGAAAATGATTATGAGGATTAATACTGTGTCAAATGTGGCTACAGCAGAACATCAGGGACCGCCCTCGTCTCTTCTTCGTCCCGTCTCAGCACTGCTAACGCCTTCACTAAAACAAAACAGCCCCCTGGACGCCAGGAGAATCTCGTTTGAAAGCGGATATTCCCGAGAGCAGAATGGAAACGAGTGAGAGAAAATAAAAACACTCAAGAGAGACCGGTTATTACGAAAATCCCCACGACTTGAGCGGCGTAAAGCAGAGAAAGAGAGTACCGCCACAGCTGAAGAGAGAGATGGAGTGAGCGGTTGTGTGACGTCAGGATGAGACAGAGGGGGTAGGGGGGGGGGGGGGCATACGAGAGAGCGAACGGTAAGAGCCGCATGCAAGTTGGCTAAGCGCAGCCGCACACGGGCTTTGGTTTCTTTCCGGGAATCGCTTAAAGCCCCCTCCCCGCTATACCCTTTCCACTGCCTTCCTCCTCACAACGCATACACTCTACCGCTCCACGAGCCGGTGTGCGTTAATTGCGGCGACGCGAGTGACCCACTTCCTCAAAAAAAGAAAAAAAAAAGCTCTCCTCCCACATTTTCGTTGCGATGAGAGCTGCCGCTGCTAACGCGCATGAAGAAAAAAATTATATATATATATACTCAAGACCCCAAAGCTTGCGGAAAGGTTGGTACGTGGGAAATGGGGCGGAGATACTACTTGTGGACAGATGAGATGATGATTACGGTGATGTTCACTGCATACCATTTGAAGAGAGGCGGCTACAAGTATCCATCTAGCCTCTTTATGATAATGTTATTTTCCTGTAATGTAGTCGGACATCATGGCTGTCTCTTTCTGCCCCCCCCCCCTCCCCACTTCTTTTTTCTTCATTTAAGCCTCCTTTTTTAAAACAAGGTGTTTCCGCTAACTTGCGCCAAGCATGCTTTTAAAGGGACACTAAAGAGAAACAATGAATTAGTTTAGATTGTTAAGGTGTGCTCGGAGAACTCTTGTGTAGTTTATTTCACCACCATAGGTTTATTATTAGAGGAGAAAACCAAGTTCAAAGTCTCATTTTTAAATTTCGCGCCGAACTTTGTAATTCGTGAAGTAAAAGATTTCAAAGAGCATTTAACGTATTTTGGCGCCATTGGCTCGACGAAATTTCCACAAACTCGTTATGTCAAGTCTCTGGCCCCCTCAGAGGACAACGTACTTCGATTTTGCCGATTAGGAACTACCTAGGCCCAAGCAGGCGCCGTCGAAAATATGTGACGTCACGGCAAATGGTGCGGGAATTCCAAGGTGGCGTCGCCACCTGCATTTTCTTTTTGCGCGTTTTCTCGCTTATTAAGCGTCTTCTCGCAGCAAGCGTGGTGTTTTTGGTATCGTGGAAGAGTACTTCACTAATGCGAGAAAAATCGTTTTGCTCTTTAGTGTCCCTTTAAATTTCGCGCAATTTACAAGGAAGCTGAAAAAAAAGTAAGGTAGTTATCTTAGATAGACGAAATAATCCGGTGTGTCTGAACAAGCGCTACAACTATTGCATTGAAGATGTTTCGCTGGAGTGAGTATTTTAAAAGTCAATTAAGCAATCTTCGTTAATTGACGAGTTTGCTTCGTTAATTGCCCAGATTAAAAAAAAGATGTCATGACGCGCAGCATATGGCTCAAAATAATAATGGGCCAATTCGACATGCGTAGCCCACATGTTCGTTTGTTCTTACACTCGGCGCAAGTTACCTGAAACACGCTGTATAGCGCACAGTCGCCTGCGCCTGCATAACGATTCTGGCTCTGTCAATCTCTTCGCTGATTTGTCCTTTTAAAAACGCGCGAAACTTATCTTGCCTATTGCCTCAACCACTGGCCGTTCAATACGTCCTTCCACCCGCTTTGAACACAGAAAACTCCAAGAGAACTGGACGCCTACCCACTGCGGGTCCTGCCTGGATGAATATCTGGCACTCTATTACAATGTGCTATGTAGTTCCCACACTTTTAGTTGCATGAGGAGCGTGTTAGCCAGCGCCCCCTGTACGCTTATTGGAAAGACGCGAAGCGAATACGGCGTGCGCGCGCATTGGGCTCTCGAGCAGTAGGCGATCTCGGTATCCTGCCTTTCTCCTATATACTGCAATGATGTGTAAGATTGTTAGATCTCAAATACAGATTAGGACTTTAATATACAGGGTGTTCAAAATTAAGATTTATGTTTTTCTTAAAATTCAGCACTGCGAGGTACGGGAAACCCACCTGTGCAGACGAGCCTTTCATCGAAGGGGACACAAAGTGAGACAATAATTATCGCTGTCAGCCACCAAATTAACTAAGACTGAATAACGAATTTTTTAATGAGAGCAGCAAGCGGGCATGTTTGTATCGAAAAGTCGGAGGCTGTCGCCTTCCTACACAGTTCCACTTGGAAGAATTCTAGCATGTCTGTGCCCCGAGATATCCCGCTGCAATGTTTAATTGCAGTTTGCATGATTACGCATGCGAGACAGTGAGCACTGGCGCAAAGCTCCTGCCCGATGTGCCGCGGCAGTTGCGTGCGGCGTTTAATCTCACAACGGGTCGAAGGCATAGGCAAAGATGATAACGGTTACCCTTTTGGTATACCGGCTGGCGATAACAAGCAATGACTGGTCGTCACGTCAGGGAGGAACGTTGCGCCGATCCTCACCGTCTTGCATGAGTAATCATGCAAACCGCAATTAAACTTTGCAGCGGGATATCTCGGGGCACAGACATGCCAGAACAATTCTTCCAAGTAGAACTGTGTAGGAAGGCGACAGCCTCTAACTTTTCAATATCATGCCCGCTTGCTGCCCTTATTAAAAAGTTCATTATTCAATCTTAGTTAATTGGGCGGCTGACAGCGATAATTATTGTCTCACTTTGTGTCCCCCTGGATACATAACTTATCTGCAAAGGTGGTTTTCGAGTCCTTCCTTGTGCTGAATTTTAACAAAACCATAACGCTTAGCTTTTAACACCCGGTATATGTTCGTGACGGATTCAATGTCTTCACAGTGCTATGACCGAAAGAAAATGCTAAGCTATAGAGACGTCATCTTAAAACGCGCTGTCGTCCTGTGTTCGTCTTTCGTTCATATGGTCTAATTGTCAGTCAATTTGATAGTACGTTATAAGATGAAGTCGTACACCCAACAGCAGAAGTTTACAGGACAACGACTCTACAACAAGTGCATATTTCTGCTCTATTTGTGCGCAACGCTTCTAATCCAGCGGGTGACTATAGGTTACAATACCAATTACAGACTGGAACATTTATTTGTAGATTTTTTTCCCAGACAAACAGAGAATATAGAGTTTTGAAACATTTCGCGCCTCACAAACTTTTGCTGTTGCGTGTATAAACGAGTCCCATTAGCGGCCTTATTAGCACATGGAGACTGTTTGGAGCAGTCTTTTTTTAACAGCGAAGTTGTTTAAGCTGGCCGTTATTTGTGTGGCCTATCAGAAAACTATCATCATCATGAACGGGTATGTGCCACAGAAATTGGGCAAATCCCACTGCCCACCACTGGTTCACTAGGAGATAGAGACAGCTATAGAAAGAGAGAGAGAGAGAGAAATATAGAGAGAAATAATGGGAATAAAGACATAAACAAGATAGAAACACAGAGAAAGATAGGGAGAGAAAGAGAAAGAAAAGGAAACACAGAAAGAGTGAGAAAGAGATAAAAAAAAAGAAAGATCAAGAGAGAAAAAAAGCAGAGAGAAAGAAAGAGAAGAAAGAGATAGAAATAGAAAGGAAGAAATAGAAAGAAACAGATACAAAATAGAGACACAAGAAACAGAAAAAGAGAAGAAAGAAAGAAACAGATAAAGAGAAACAAAGAAGGCCACCCAGCTGTGCCCTTCCTTCAGGCTTGGCACAACTAGTTCGAAGCTGCCTGACTAGGGAACGGGAAAGGCAACGGCGACTGCGAAGAGAGCCCGAAGCGATGGAAGCCCTACGCCAACGACGACGTGCCCGTAGATCTACGAGAGGTGCGAACGCTCGGTTCTGGAGTTTGCACATCCGTCTCGTAACTATAACCTAGCGAAAGCCTAGCAACAACCCATAGACGCCAACCAGATCAGTCTTCAGAATCGTCCAGTTTCGCTGTTTCAAGCCTTGCGCGACTTAGTGCAAGCGTCGCCATTTTTTTTTCCTTCTCTGTTCTGGCTCCTTTCCAAAGATTTACAAAAGGTCAGAAGATACATAAAGAGGCATCCAGATTACAATGGTACAACTTATCCTACTTATTGTGTGTACTTATTTACTTATCTTGCGTTATTGGTGTCAGACGAAATGGCCATCTCTTGGCAGGCCATGTCAAGTACTTGATTAGTCGGGCAATAAATACAAATAATTATTGTGAATTTATTTTTGCTATTGTTAAATGTGATGTCAGTCTTCGACATCTTTCGTACATTAAGGTGTTAAAGGCACTTTTCGTATATTAAAAGAAGCTCGACATTATGCTGTGGGGCCCTGAATCATTCAAGTAATATCGCGACTTTTTAGCTATAGAGCGACGTGAGCGAAACAATAACGGTTTCCCATTAAACGCAGTTAAACGATGCAGTTCTTCTGACCGATCAAACCGGTCTTCGACGTTTCGATTTTAGCCATGGAGCGTCTACGTCATCGCAAACGCGCGTCAGCTCTCGCTGTGTGGTCTTCTTTTTTGTGTTCTCGGCCTTGACATCGTTTCGAACACCCACAGACACTGCTCGTATGTCATCCCGATACACGTACCGACGGGTTTGTCTGAGCAAGTATTTTCGAGTACCGCTTTTTTTTTTTTTCTCGTTATATCGAGACACCTCGAGAAGTGTGCGTATAGGTGCATGCGAGCCTGAAGAGAGAAGCCTGGTTCCCGGATTGGAAGGTTCCTCGAGTAAAGTAACGAGACCCCTTATGCCTAAGCCCAAGACGAGTGGAAGGCGAAAGCCACCTTCTTATCTTTCTCCTTTTTCACCTCAGCCTATTGTATTCTGTTCTCTATTGCAGAGTATATTGTACGTAAGAAAGCCGTACTTTTGAGGGTTCAAAAAGGGTACTGCATTGGAAAAGTACCCGCCATTCCCGTGTCCTAAATTAATGATATAAAGATTGTCCAGAGACGTTTAGTAGATTATTTCGAGTACGTCGGTGTGTATGTTTGTGTATATAGAGAAAAAGTTAAAAGTGCTGTCATAATGTGAACATTCCAGGATGTCTAAAAAAATAAAAGTTTATTGACTTCCAGTGACGCCTCGGGCACAACTCTTGCCGTCATCTAACTTGTTTTTTCGTTGTTTCGTGTAGCTTGGGAATATGCCACACATATACCGTAAAATCCCGAGCAAGTGCCCCCCATCCGACAAGATATGGTCGGGGGGGAGGGGGGGGGGGTGAGCGGGGCGCTTGCTCGGTCATGGATCAAAATTCAAGATGGTGGCGAAAAAGCCGCTCAGAATAAAGAAGGCCCACCCGTGCTTCTAATGAAATGCTTTATTGAACACGCATGCATTCACTGTTTTTATTCACCTCATCGGGTAATTAAAATGAGTGAATGAAACAATGCAAATACCGGGAGGGGCGGGGGGACGCTTGCTCTGGATTTTACGGTAGACATACGTGTTAACATTTGTACATGTTACACATGAAAGCGTAAAGCAATAAGTCTGTAGAAATTATATACTATCTATGCCGGAAACAGAAACAGAGGTTTATAAGAAGAAATCTCTCATAGCTCGGTTCATTCAAGTATTCGTTTGGTATTTAACTGTTTACGAAGAGATGCCTCCCAACCGCCTTTTCCAACCCCTATAAGTTGCGTTATGCAAAGAAGCATAAATGACTTACAAGGAGTGCCTGTGTTCTTTATAGCGGAATGTTTTAGAGACTGACAAAATATATCATCTTCTCGGACGACCTGGACAGGCACGCTTAAAGCGCACGGCAGCACTCGCAGCTTTCACTTTGCAACTCGAGAAAGTGCGTAGGTTAAGAAAGACAGCTGTCAGCTTGGGTCACGTGACGACGACCAAGGTCGTTAGCGGATTGCGAAAGAACTGGCACTCTAGAGACGACCCGCCATTAGCGATATAGTGAATTGAATACATACTGTCTAGTTCTTTAAGCGGGAGGCTGGTGACGTAAGAATAGACTAGGGTGGTTACCCTAAATAGACCCCGAGTAGCCACCCTAAATAGACCCCGAGGCGACGTCGAAAAAGCGGGTCCTTTCTCAAACGTAGATCGAAAAATGCAAAGGAAGAGGACAGCTTGGGAAGCTGTATACCGTATAGACTCGTGTATAGGACGCGTCTCCAGTTCACTTCACCGCCCGAAATTTGTAAAAAAAAAGAGACCATTCTTTGTTACAAATGAATGAATGAATGAATGAATGAATGAATTAATTAATTAATATTTACTCCCAAAGGTACCTCTTGTACTCTGCTGGTGATAGGGAGGGCAAGCACGCTGCATTCGCTAGATGTGTTGTTATGCTCCCATTACATCCGATGACAACTCTCCGCTAATTAAGTAGTTGATTAGTTGCTCTAATTACTACCGTAATTGATGTTTCTATACTCGGATACTTCTTTAGAAGTCCGCCGCATTTCTTCTTCAAAGGCGGATGCACACAAGCCTGCACCAATGAGCGCGCACTCCAGACTGACGTCACGAGCTGGACTGCCGATGACCCCGCCTTCGGAGAACATTGCCGAGTGTGTGGGCGGGACTATTTCGTTAGTCGCGGAGGCGACCGGTGCAGCGCTTCGGTCGTCTGGGGGGGGCTTCTCCGGACTTCTTGAAGTTGTATCCGACTGCAGTTATACGTTAACCTGTCTGCCGCCACAGAAAAACATCTTTACACACAGCTCGAAGGAAATAACAATACACGAGAAGAACAAAAAAACAACAAAAAAAAACGGCGAAACACGAGCGTTGACTCACGACTCAAGGTTTATTCACGCAAATCACACACATAATAGATTTGACAAACTTGTGAACGCGGAATGTCGCAGGGGCCGACGTTTCGGCAAGTCGACTTGTCTTCTTCAAGTCCGCTCGTCGAAACGTCGGTTCCAGCGACGCCCGGGGTTCACAAATTTTTCATCACTTCAAGCTTCCATCTTCCCCTGAACTGCTGCATATATAGATTATTACATATAAAGATTTGGAAAAAGCTTTTGACAACGTGTCTCACGCACACATTCTGAATGCCATATCGGACCTCAATTTGGGCGCATCCTTTCACGGTTACATCAGCTCCTTTCTCAAGGGGTGGAAAGCGACACTTAAAATTGGAGACCTAACAACAGAGGCTTTCGAGCTTGGCCCTAGAGGAACACCGCAGGGAGCGGTCGTTTCACCACTATTGTTTAACATAGCAATGAGAGGTCTCTCGGAAAAGCTATCTGCTATAGACGGAGTTAGTCATACAATCTATGCAGATGACATAACTATATGGTGCACCAAGTGATGTGAAGGAGATGTTGAGGCGAGTCTCTAATCGGCAGTCAATGAGGTTGAATCATACCTGGAAAACACGGGACTAAAATGTTCCCCTAGTAAGTCCGAGTTACTCCTTTATAGACCAATCAGACGAGGTCCCAAGCCCAGGGGATGGAAGCCACTCGCAGATGTCGATATCAAGCTAACCACACGTGATGGAAACCTCATTCCTAGAGTCGAGTCCACACGCATGTTGGGCATGGTTATCGAATCCAATGGATCCAATAGGCTTACGTTAGATAGGATGACAAAGAAAACGGAAATGGTCATCAGACTCATTACTAGGGTGACTAATAGAAGAGGAGGCCTGAAAGAAGACAATTTACTCCGGATTTTCCATGCCTTCCTCATGAGCCACATCATCTACGTAGCGGCCATGCACACCTGGCACAAGTTCGAGAAAAAGAAGCTTAACACCCTCATTCGGAAAAGCATCAAAAGGGTGCTAGGCATTCCTATGACGGCTAGCACAGAACGCCTTTCTCAATTAGGTGTGCACAATACGCTGGATGAAATCATCGAAGCACAAGAATCAGCCCAGCTTGCTCGACTATCCTGCTCTTTGGCAGGGAGAAGAATCTTAGCCATTCTGGGCCTCAATCCAGTGCTGGCAGAGGAGAGAAGCCATCCAATCATCGAGGAGCAAAGAGAAAATATTCTTGTCGCACCGATCCCTCGCAATATGCATCCGCAGCACAATGAGGGAAGGCGTAGAGCAAGAGCGATTGCGATCCTGAAGAAGATCAAGGATGATCCTCAATCGGTCTGCTTCGTAGATGCGGCACAATATGATCGCTCATCTCACTATGCCGTGGTCGCAATAGATAACAGAGGTGAAATTATCTCGTCGGCCTCCCTGACTGGGACCACTTCTTCTAAAGCGGAGCAGGTTGCTATTGCTTTGGCACTCTTGGATGATAAGAGGACGCAAATCTACTCGGATTCTAGATCGGCAGTCAGGGCGTTTGCCTCGGGCTCCATAGCGAAAGAGGCACATGACGTTCTTAAGAACCGGACCATAACTATGCACACAATCATTTGGTTCCCGGCACACCTAGGTCAAACTTTGGACTCGCTCACCAACCTCAACGACATCGCCCACTCCCAAAAGCGCGCGTACTAACTCTCCGCGCGGGAGGAGAAGCCTTGTCACAGAGCAGGGTTCAAGAGTTCCGAGACACTTTATTCACATTTAATGAATTCACGAAGCATTTTTATCTGGAAAGAAGAGTATTTCCTCCACCACACAAAAAGCTCACGAGACCACGGGCGATGACCCTTAGGATGCTACAAACTAATTCTTATCCGAATCTTGCTTTCATGCACTGTCTATTCCCAAGTGACTTCAGCTCGCAATGCCTTGGCTGCGGTGGAACGTGCGATTTAGAGCACATGCTTTGGCGGTGCCCCTGGTTACGTGGGGATAAGGACCTCACAGAGCAGAAATGGAGCTCGGCCCTCAAGAGCTCGGAATATCAGCATCAACTTTGGGCTGTCCAGAGAGCCTGCGATGCGGCGGTTAGGCTAGGTCTAACTGTCCCCACGTGGGAGCGGCCCGCGGTGTCACCCTAAGGGGTGGCACTTCTCCGGATCTTTAAATAAAGTTCTTCGTACCGTATAAAGGTTATTTCCATCACGCTGTGTGTAAAGATGCAGATGTAGCGACTCGATTAAAACTAGCTACTGTGACACAGAAAAAGTATTTACAAAGGCGGCGAGCAAGTATTGCATTTTACACTATTTTTTTAACAGCGGAGCTTCTTAAGCTTCGCAAAACTCCGCGTGGCGTTTGCATAACCTCGAGCGGGTATGCGCCACTGAAAGCGGGCATGTGCCACTGAAAGCGGGTATGCGCCACTGAAAGCGGGTATGTGCCACTGAAAGCGGGTATGCGCCACTGAAAGCGGGTATGTGCAAAGCAGCTCCTAGAATAGCATAGCCATGCATAGTGTAGTACAGTGAGGGGGTGGGAAATGGAAGTGAGGGTGAGGGTGATGTGAGGATGGTGAGGAGGAAAATAAGGAGGGAAGGCCACCAGCTCAGCTGCTTCCTGTGCCTTCGCACCACCAGTGCCTATAGCTGCCACGATTTTTCAAAAGGATTTTCAGACACATTTCTCGAAACAGCCTGTATACGTCCCCTGTGCGGTAGGAGCAATTAATATTGCCAACTCGCCATGTCTTCAAGTGGCGAGTGCTCCGGCATGTACTTTTCCCACGAGGTAAAGTCGACTAGGAAGGAAGTCAATCATCGCGAAGCACTCCTTTTACCCGGCAAACTGAGGAAACACTTTTATTTTTTTTCTCTATGCCTTCTCACACGCATTTTCACTGCTGGCAGCTCAAGCAAGCCGAGTGATTTACAGTCGTCGAAAAGCAACTCGGCAGCCTCTCCTCTCCCTCTGTTCCAAGCCAGAGGAACCAATACGGAAACAGAGCTAGAGCACACCGGAACTCGAAGAATGCTGGGAAGAAGGAAAGGAAGGAAGAGTTATGGAGAGATGTGCAGATGGGGAAGAGAGAGAGAGGACGGCCTTGAAGGAAGCGAAATGCCAAACGTCTATACAACAAAGAAAAGAGGTGCACAGACCCGCACGCCCACGGGCGGCTGCCGAGAACTAGCGAGAAGAGCGCGAGAAATCGCGTGAAAAGGGAACCGTACAGCTCGCCTCCAGGGGCGTAGCCAAGGGGGGGGGGATTGGGGGGGTTCAAACCCCCCCCCCGAAATTTTTCAGTTTTGCTTGCGTATATAGGCACGCACACATACAAACGCACGCACGAACATACATAAAGTATGGTTGACCCCCCCCCCCCCCCGAAAAAATTTCTGGCTACGCCACTGCTCGCCTCCACCTTACTTTAAGTACAACCGGTACAAACAAATAATCGCAAAAAAAAAACACACACACACACAGGGGCCCTTATGCATACGCCTAAAGTGACTCGAAGGTCAAGGGTGTGGCTATCTGGTCATCATATTGTTATTCGATGACGATGGTGACAATCAGATGATTCGGTGAGTTATGTCATTATCATAATAAAATAATCTTCATAGTCTATGATGATGATGATGAGTGACGTGAGCTACCGAAACTAATGTGACCGCCATAGCTCCGATGACGACGGTGGCTTGCGATAGATACAGGGAACAGACAGACAGACAGACAGACAGACAGACAGACAGACAGACAGACAGACAGACAGACAGACAGACAGACAGACAGACAGACAGACAGATAGATAGATAGATAGATAGATAGATAGATAGATAGATAGATAGATAGATAGATAGATAGATAGATAGATAGATAGATAGATAGATAGATAGATAGATAGATAGATAGATAGATAGATAGATAGATAGATAGATAGATAGATAGATAGGAAACGCTCGAAGTGCCAAAGGTTTGCTAAGAAATTCTTCGCATTTAATAAAACGAAATGATGACGATGGTGATGCTTGAAGCGTGTAAGCGCGCGTATTTCAAATCTAGCGGTGGAATTGCGACACCACGTGACCTCTCTAGCCAATCACACACACTCGCGTGCTTATAGCTTCGCTGTCCAAAGGTTTTGTCAGTACCCCCCTTTCTGTTCACATAGGGCGGGTTTTTCATTAAACTTTCAGTTGATAAGACAGCGCCTGTGTCGTGTGCTTTCTTGTATTTCGTGTCTTGTTTGCGCCGACCGTCATTAACTAACAGTTATCGTTTATAATTTCATGGCACTTGAGTATGAGTGGGTTCGACTGTAGCCAACTGCGGCGGGCTCGTCGAGCACTTTCTGCTGGAACACAGCCAGCCGAGTGAAAAGAGTTCCAGTGGTGACGTCGAAAGCTCGCGTTGTACGTCACTAAAGCCGCGGACGCTGCCGCGCCCTATGGGTTTACGGTCCGGAATGAAAGCTTCTACGGCGCATGCGCGCAGCATTAGAGCGCGTTTTTCCACCTCTTTTAACCAGCGTAAGCTCCTTCCTTTCTATGACGTCACTGCTATACTGCACTGAGCGTGGACGGGGAAGCGGCGAAACCGTTGTCTGCGTTTGCTCCACGCTGGAGCGTCTATGGGGCGGGGGATGGCAGTGCGCTTCCTAAATTACCGTCTCGGACGGACGCTGACGTGCTCTCGACAGCGGAAGACCGATCCATTCTAACCCCCCCCCCCTCCCCCCATTTTGAACTCCAGTGTCAGTGGTCGCCTACGCCGGTTCGCGGCAGTTCTAAGTCGTTTCAGCCTTTTCCTTTCTCTCTTACAGTTTTTATTTCATTTTATTTTATTTATTTATTAGCCTCAGTGTTTTAAGATTACAAAGGGGAGGGCACGGGCGTAGCAAATGAGTGCAATGCAAAAAAAAAAGCAACGGCAATGATATGAACACAGACAGCTAAAAAAAAAAAGATATAAACGATATACCTGTATTAATAGTTGAATTATGCAAAGTAAATGTTCGACGGCCGATCACATGTTAGAGGGAAGAAATGTAGAAGTTAACATTACTACCTACGGAGCACGTAAAAACTTAGAGCAAATAAGAATTACAGCGCATAATAATTAAACAACAGTACAGAAGCAGAGGAACACGGGCTGGTTTGAAAAGTGAAGAGAGGGGCTGGATTTTACATATATCTCTGCAGATTGCGCAGGTTAGAATTGAAATGATCACGGTGAGCAATGCTTGTGAAGTTTTTGTGAAGAACCCGCAGCAACACACAGTATCGTCCATGGTAGATCTCCATGCGAAGTGCTTCTATAGAACGTAATCAGATCAGTTCATAGGGTTCGAACAGTCCATAGAGCGAAGTCAAACAATGTCCATAAGGTGCAAACTGTCAGCACGGTGTAACTAAACCAGTTAAAAGCGTGTAAACCACCCGCAGAGCGCAATTAAAACAGTCCATCTGGCGTAACCGTCCGCAGGTGGCCATAGATGTAAGCTGTTCTGGCGTCCCACACGGCGGCTCTTCTCATACATTGCTGCCACGTTCAGCATTGGCCATACTGTTGACGTCCACTGCACTTTCTACACAAACGCATTCAACGGGAAATGCGTGGAACGTCAACCGACAAAGGATAATTGACAACCACCCATTCGTTGCACATTGAAGGACTCTGGTTGCACGAAGCCACAAGAAAATACACACGGATATCTCGGAAAGGCCTCGGTCCCGGGTTCGATCCCCGGATCAGGACAAATTCTTCTTCACCTAAGAACGCTTTTCTTTCTGAGAAATCCGTATGGATTTCTTTGTGGCTTTGCAAAAGGGTGATTGCCAATTCTCCATTTCGCACCCCTTCCGCCAACTTGCGGGATTCCGCAGAACTTTTTTGCAACGTCACCTGGGGCTGATTCGCAACGCTTATCTTTTGTAAGTGCGTTTTCGCATTGGTCAAACGGCTTCGCAAACGATATGCCCGCATCGTGATTGGCTGAAACATTCTCTTATCAATTTTTTTTTGTTTACGAGGTTTTCTTTCTTTCTTTCTTTCTTTCTTTTTTTGTAAGCATGTTGCGCGCCACTTTCGCCCATCTGAGGTTCACAGCAACGGTCCTTTAACGCCGGTGGCCCATACCGCAGTATTTAGCCCTTTCTCGCCTTACTTTTCAATTGTCATTTTTCTTTGCTTTTCCTTCTTCTTTACTCTTCATTTTGTTTGCGGCGTCTTGTTGCCTGCACCGAACGCCACTATACTGGTGGAGCTATGGGAGAAGGGGGGAAAGGGGGCTGTCTAAGTATAGCCTGAGCCGCGAGAGCCGGACGCAGGGCCCAACCGAGAGCCTCTCCAAATAGCCTCTCCACGACGGCAGTGCGAGAGAGGAGACACCGGCCAGCCAGAGGCGCAGCCCTTCCGGCGCAGCAAAGAGAGCGGTGGGATGAGGCTGTGAGCAAAGCCATCGGCGACGTGGAAAACACTGTCGCCGGCCAACGCGTGCGCAAGCGAGGCACGCGTTTCTGCCACCCGAATGCATATAGGGTGACCCTTAGGGACGGCGCGTTGCGTGCCAAGTGGAGGAGGGGACGGTGACGAGCTGGCCAGAGAGCTGGCTGCTTGGGTTCGCCTGCCCACTGCGACTTCCGACGCCTACATTTTAAATGCGCACAGCGTTTCTGTGGTAAACTCCCCGCCATTCTGACCGTCAGGGTGTATCCAACCGCTGGTGACGTCATAGACACAACACACACGTGCACGAGATTGAGATAGTAACGTGAGGGGAGAGCAGACGTACAGTACATTTGGATTCAAAAGCGACATCACTTTTTTTTTAGTATAACGACCGGTATGCGCAATTGCTCGAGATAAACACGCCATGTCGCGACGAATCCGGTCTCTAAAGATAATGTTGATTCTGATCTATGCGTTCGAGTCGAAATTACGCCGATATGACCCGAACTGAAGACTGTGGAAACGAAAGTATGTGCGTTACTTAGCCCTAAATTGTCCCGTTTCAATCTGCGAGTACTGTACACTCGTAACATAGGAGGGAACAACTAACTGGTGCTTAATCAACAATTACTTGTAATGTAGCGACATAAATGTGGCCTATTGAACTGCAATAGATACCTTTCCACTTTAGGATTTATGATTTATTATTTATGATTATGATTTATGATTTATGGATTAGGATAATGAATACTTTTGCGCTTGACAACTGAGTGTAGCCGCTTTAGCATTCAAAATGTAATTTAAGTGTTCCCGCTCATATTGCTGACGACTGTACATAGGCGTGTGCACAGGTGTGGAGGGGGGGGGGGGGGTAGGGTAGGTTAGACAGTCCCGTTAATCATCTAAGGGGGGTGCCAAGCCTGCCACGTGCCGTTACTCGGTCAGACCAGCCCCGGCATTGTCTAAGGCGCATGGATTTGCCACGCATGTTTTTGACGATAATGGCGGCCGAGAAGGACACATGATGTTGCATTCCGAGAGCTGTTTGCTTCCTACCGTTACCCCCAGAAAGCCGTAGACCAAAGGCGGCCCGTCGTGAGAAGCGCTGCGTCATTTTCATTTATACATCCATCGCGAAGCTTCATTACTTTCAAACTCGACCGACTGAGAATTAGAGGATGGGGGATTGGGGGGGGGGTTGAACCCCGCGCACGCCGTTCCATCTCTTTATCTCTCCTTCTTAAACTAATAAAACGTTCAATCAATCGTTTATAGGTTCAATCAATCGTTTATATGTTCATTAATAATAATTGTTGGGATGTTACGTCCCGAAACCACGATATGATTACGAGGGGCGCCGTAGTGGAGGGCTCCGGAAATTTTGACCGCCCGGTGTCCTATAACGCGCACCTAAATCTAACTACACGGTTCTCTAGCATTTTTCGCCTCCATCCAAACGCGGGATCCAAAGGTCGCGGGATCGAATCCCGGCCGCGGCCTGGATTCGATCCCGTGACCTTTAGGTCATAAGTCGAGCACCATAACCATTAGACCACCGTGGCGGGTGTGTTTGTTCGTTAATCCAACCTCCAGTAAAACCTCATCTAAGCAGTTTTTAGATGAAGCTTGCGAAATACATCTTGGGCCCGAATCCCCAAAGCTTTTCGTTCATGAGAGCTGCTCGCCATTGGTCGACAGCTTTCGCAAGTGACCAATGACCGCTTTCACGATTTCTGGCACCTGCTCTCACAAACAATTTATAACATAAGAACACCCGCCGCGGCGGTCTAGTGGTTACGGTGCTGCACTGCTGACCCGAAGGTCGCGGCATCGAATCCTTGCCACGGCGGCCGCATTTCGATGGAGGCAAAATGACAGAGGCCCGTGTGCCTAGATTTTAAGTGCACGTTAAAGAACCCCGAGTGGTCGAAACTTCCGGAGCCCTCCACTACGGCATCTCTCACAATAATATCGTGGCTTCGGGACGTAAAACCGCAACAATTTTTATAGAATAAGAACACTCATGCGAACACCGGCTCCTTTTTATCTGGCAGGCAATACGAACGATGCTGGCTGACATTTGGTGCAAGGTTGATACATCTGGCGTTATTTTTTGGCAGGGAGCGGAACTTGGCAGCTATCTACGTCAAGGTCATGCACCCCTCCGTCTTGGCGGCCTCGATTTATACGATATTAATAAACGAATGAGCGGCGCCAGCCGGAGGCATGACGAATTTTGACGCACAGTGAACATATATATGCGCCAACAGCGCGTGCCTAAGAGCTATACACATTTGGGCATAGCTCTTGCGGATACAGCCCTGGAGCAAGCAGACTTCTAAGATATATGCTGGAGGTGTTGATGCAGCACGCGTTATCAGTTGGAGTAAACACGGATCGCACTGTCTGAAGTATAGGCCGACTTTTCCCCCTCGCCGATCTCCGCAGCACCTGCGGCCTCCAGCAGAGGCACACGAAGTGGTAGCCCACTGGCTATGGCAGTGCATGTTACTCGATGTTGCGGGTTCGATTCCGGACACGATGGCAGCATTTCGACGAGGGGGTAGGGGATGCAAAACCGCTCGTGTATTTGTACATTTAGGTGATTGTGAAAGAACTACAGGTGGTCAGATTAATCCGGGTAATGTAGTCGGGTAAAGTAGTGCTTTAGTGTATGGCAATCACCTAAAGAGTCGCTGGTTTGCGTAACTATCGACGCCCAAGAATTCCCTCCAGCGTATACCGGAAGCGCCAATATGGTCTTCTCCTTTGCATCAAGTATCCAAGTTCTCAAATGACAATTTCTCTTGATCGAATTAAGCCTGTCAAAAATTATACGTTTCAGCTGTAGCAGCGAGGCGTGTGTTAGTTGGGTAGCGCTGCTTTGTCAAGCATATGGTGTGTCAGCATGTTTTTGGTTTATAACACCTGGTGCTTTATCAAAAGTTCCTCTCTGAACGACATAGTCTCGCCTTCGAAAACCAAGGTGAGAATTCCTCGTGATGGCCTTAAGGCACGGCAAGAGCAGCGATTGACTCGATCCATTTCTCACCAAATACATTGTTCGGAACCTGGACACCTCTTGTCACACCTTAAAGATAAGACCATCCGTCCTGCTGCCAACAAGGTCCCTTTTCTAGACTTGGAGTGTTTGTTCTCCATTCGGTACGCCATTGTGAGTCAACACCTTTATCAGTGGTCAAAAATGGTTCGACGTTCGCGATGCTTGATGTAGTGGCATGGGAGGTAGAACTAAAATGCTGGGCGAGCACCTCATTAACACATTGCCGTGAGGCACTGTACCCGTTTAAGATGGGTCGTGAGGCATTTGGCTAGACACTACACTGACATTTGGGCATCCTATAGACACAACGAAAAGACGCCTTTATTGTGGGTTAACACCTGCAAATTAGTCTATACGACGAAGTTGAGTCTATAGGCTGCCGTCTGTAGGAGCAAACTTGGAATAGAGTACCACCGTAAGGAATTCTCGATCATGTCCCTACCGTATAACACAGTCAACGCGCTTGCTTTCGCTATGCAAAGGTGTCACAAATCAGCTCCAATGCCCGGATTACTTGTCAGACCGAGATCGTCTCAGGGCTACATTTCTGTAGGCGCCCAGATGAGAGGGCGCCGATCGCGCCATATGTTAGCAATATGCCGACTGCAACAATGTTTTAGACGCATAAAGAAGACCTAGTTTCAGATCGTGTAGATATAAACGAGCCTCTGAACAAATTATCACGTTTGAATTACGAGTGGTAGCGCCAGGGAAGCTCGCAAAAATAGCCGCTATTGACACCGAGGCTGAAAGAAAGATGTCGCTATTACAGACGCGTAGTAAGGACACGACCTAGAACGCTCGCTTAAAGGTAAAGGAGTCGCTGAAGCATCTCGGAAGCGGCGTGCCTTGACCTACGTCATAACGACAACCACGAGGTGCACGTGCTGTCTTCTGGTACCATGGGTTGCGTTTGAAGGCTGCTGACAAGAGGACTATACAGTTACTAGCCCTGTGGGCCTTGCAAAGATTGCTTCAGTAGTGTAGTATGTAAAGTACCGTCCACTATTAAAGGGAACGCTCGAATGAGCACCTTTCATATTGCTGGTCCCCTAGCGGTAAGTGGATGTGGAAACAATGTTCCTGCACGGCTCTAGTCTGTCAAAAAAGAGTCAGAACTGTGAAGCACCAGCAGTATTATGCAAGCCTAAGCCACTAGGCTTCTGCAAGAGAGCGACATCCGGACATGCCCTGCGCCTAAGCGTTCCCTTTAACAGTGAAACCGTCTGTACACGTCTTCACTCACAGTGAATTTATGCTAAGTGAAATATTGTTGTACTTAGCCTTAAAGATGAGAATGAGGGGAACACGTGCAGGTGTACTGTACTCACTCTGCAGCTGCTGGATGGCGAGACGGTACTCGAGCTCCTTCTCATCCACGTAATCCTGCGACTGCTGGGCGATCTGCTGGGCCAGGCTGGGGCCTCCGGGTTCCACGTACTCGCAGATGGGCTCCTCGGACCACACCCGCTGGCCCGACGGGTGAGGCACCACGTCCAGCGGCACGCGGCGAGGACTCGGCGCACCACCGCCGGTCGATGTCGTTACGTTCGGAGTCGTCAGTATCGTTAGCTGCACCGGATGCTGCTGCTGCTGCACACCAAGTCGCGGCGAGGGCTGAGACCGCGGCGAAGCCTGCTGCTGGCGCTGCGGAGGCGGAGTCGAAGACCACGGCTGGTCGTAGTGGACTTGACTAGCACCAGCAGCAACGCCAGTAGGCGGTCTGTACGGCTTGGGAGAAGGCGAGGGCGAAGGCTGAGGTCTGTGCATCGTCGGAGAGCCATCGTGTCCGCCGGGATACGGAGGCGTCTGGAACTGGACGTGCTTGTGGAACTGAGGCGACGGCTGCTGATGCTGGGGCGGGGTCCAGGTAGTCCCGGCGGGGCCCGGCGGCTTCCAGACGTCGGCCTTGACCTCAATGACACGCACGCCAGCCGGGGACGGCGGCTGGCGGGGCGAAGGCGTTGAAGACGCCGGGCGCTGCGGTGGCGTCGGCGGGACCGCCGAGGCGCTGCGAGCAGCGGCTAGCTGCTCCTGAAGGCGCCTCTGTTGTTGCTGCTCCAACTCCCGCTGCTGTTGGTGGAGCTCCTTCTGCTGCTGCTGCCATGAAGAAGCCATGTCGTCCTCCCCGTGACCGTCTGCGGCAGGGTTTTCAACCACAGATTGTTGTTGTTGAGGTTGCGGTTGAGGCGGCTGCGGCAGCGACGACGAATCTGGCGCCTCGGGGGCTCGCCCGGCGCCCTCTTTGCCGGGCGACTCGCCAACGCGACCGGCGCCGCGCCCCTGACGATTGCCCATCCCGGAACCACCTGGGCGACAAACACGGTGTTTGGGGCCCCGTGGGAGCTAAAAGACGGCCGCTTGCTTCTAAGTGGTCGTCGCCGCCGCATGCCATGAACGGATCGTGCAAAGACTGTCCGCTAAAGCAAATAGCTTGCTACAGGGCTTGGGCGAGTTGGGGATGGCGGGACCTTCTACGCGTACAGCGCGCACAAGGGCAAAACTCAAAGGAAGAATAGGCCTCTTCGACTGTCTGTCCCTGACAGTCTCCAGACTGTACTGTGAAATATTGTACTGGCGAACAAAGACACGGAAGAGACGCCAGACCTCAACTGCTGTTGAAGTTTTTCGTTGTGTGCCTCTTCCTATCCTGTTCGTTTCTTTGTTCGCCAGTACAATGTTTCATAGTATTCACCAGAACCAACTAGACCAGCTGTCAACGCTCCGGACTGTACTCCGGACACTGCATTAGCAAAACTCATTGTCCGAGGAAGTCCTATCAGTCCAGGATTGCTTCCGGCAGTCCTCGACCCTCAGGGACAGGCTATCAAAAAAATCCATTCCATATTTCTGTTTCGTCCTTGCGCGTGCTTCGCGTACAGAAGATCACTCTGCAACACAGGCTACAGCTGCTAGCTTGCAGAAGCGGGGCACTACACCTGCAAGCTTCAAAAGTATAAGCGAGAATGGCCTGCACTGCTTGCGGAAAGCGGATGGTTATGGCCTTCTATACATTCTGTAGCATTTTATGTCATTCTATAGAAAAGCGCAGACGACAGAGACGTGGTACGTCGAAGCGTATACGTGTGTACTACGGCGGCAGGGAACAGCGTGTCGGCTTTGGGGTATGCGGCTCGGAATTATATGCAAGACATAGATGAATGCAAATGATGACGTATACTGCGGTTATTCAGACAGCTTGCCGGCGCTTGCAAGCAGCGACTAAAACATAGAAAGATGCACTTCAGCATTTCACAGATAGGCACATCATTCAATACATACACTGGGACGAAAACATTCCTGATAGAGCAAGGCTCAATGAAGTCGCCAGAGCACAACACATGGACCTCGGACAAGGCCTTAAGTGAAGGTCGAGTTATCACAAGGTCTCGCTAACAACAGCAATGCACATAAAAAACATGAACGGGCAGTATAAGAGACGCGTCGTTTTAAAGCATGGTGACACTAATGTTCTCTGCTTTGAATAACAAGCACCATAAGAGCGCTTAAAGTATTAAACAAAATTTTGTGTTTATGAATCTTATGAATCGAAAGCGACACACATTCTTTTCCTTCTTACGACGAAGCTTTACAGAGTTGTTTCACAATGTTCCTTCTGTGCTACGACAGTTGCAAAGTAGGAAGTATTCACTAGGCGCATGCGCACATTGTACAGAAAAGAGCCAGCGAAACGCGTGGAATTCGTCCGATATAGCTGAGACTGCAGAATTAAATGTAAACTAAGCTCGGATATAGTAAAGTTCCGTTAAAACGAAAAAAAAATTGCCCTGGATGTAGTGAAGCATTTTTTCGAAATCGAACTCGCTATAGACCTTGGACAGCGTCAAAGCCGACTTCCACAAGCTTAAGACACAACTTAAGCTTAAGAATCACTTCATAATGACTTCTACAAGCTCAACAAAGACGTAAGAATGACTTCAACAGTGCTTAAAATTACTCAGGAATTACTTATACATGCTTAAGAATACTTCTAGGGACTTCTGAAGGCCGTGAGAACTCTCTTAGAGTCTTATACAGATTCGCTGTATTTGATATACGAGTTCATTATTTGCTGTTTTTTCTCAGACTGACGTACATGTATACGTCAATCTGAAAAAAAGAACGCCTTCTTCCGTCCTTTATTGCCCGCACTAAGAGGGATGCCGCTGACAGGTGCATCGCATCTTTGTGACGTCACTTCATGGGCACTTTATATAGCATAGACAGCTACATAATGCAGCGCAAATATTATATGTTACGACGAAGATCCCCCGGATGCACTGTCAGAACCGTGAAGCGAGGACTCGACTCCAGGAGGATTAATTAGGCTGTCCCACCTATCCGAGAGTCCTACTCGTGAGCCGGCCGTTTCTGTAACTCCACGACTCTTGACAAATGTTTCGGGCCTCTTGCCTCCCCGACTGGGCCACTCTAAATATAAAGACGCAGCCGCCTTCCCGAAAGACGCTGAGCTAATTGCTTTGTTTGCGTTCAGTTCGCCAGAGCAAAGAGCATCAGCCCTTGCAAAAAAAAAAGAAAACATTACTATAAATGGTGTAGTGCTTATGTTTACATTATGTTTATTTCAATGAAATGTCAATCGAGAAGCAGAAAAATTAAGTGTTGGGGTAGTTGGTACATGGTCTACGGTGCTATGGTATATGGAATCACCTTCCTTTCTAAATACATTATAGAGATATAACAGTGTTCCTTATTGACCTGATGCTGACTTCGATATTACTTCTTCTGAAAAGCACCAAGGCTAAGTATTAAACGAGTTGGTACATGGTGCCATCATGAAATATGGTACACGGTGCATGATGTCATCTGCCCTTTAAATACATAATAAAGAAATTGTAGTGTTTCCTATTGACCTGATCCTGGCTTCAATGTTACCTTTGCTAAAAAACCCTACGGGTAAGTTTTAAACGAGTTGATACATACCAAAGGCCGGCTGGTGCCCTTACAAGAGCATTACGGAGATGTTTTGTTTCTGTTGACTATATGCTTATTTGAAAAAAAAAAAAGAGGAATGCAACTTGAGATGCAGCGAGGCTAGGTGCTTGAAGGCTAGAAAAATAATCTCAGAAATATATTCTTGTTCTTTCATTAATATTAAGCTGACTAAAGTAGAACGTCCGTTGGGATGCAGCAGGAGTAAGTTTTGTACGCGCGGCTACATGGTCACCAAAGAGTAGTTGTTTCAAAAGCTCTATGGAGGTGCTGTCATGTTTTCATTCACATTTTTTTTTTTTGCAAATAGATGCATGTTGAGACGTAAGAAGCTAAGCGCTGGACGATTTGGTTCATGGTCACCATGGCGCAGCCCTTACAGAAAACGCTATATAGATAGTGTCGTGTTTCTATTGATTTTATACCGGTCGGAATATTGACTTTATACTGGCCTCTACAGAAATGGCACTTGAGAAGAGACAAGTCTAAGTAACTGTTGGACGAATGCTCGTTTGCCCCTTCACCGTCATATGAAAATGCAGTAAATTGCCCAGGTAGCTCGACCCCATTATCAGCAATGTGTACTTGGTTTAATGAGCGAACGTCATGCTAGAGTGATTATTTGCTTTCGTCGGCACAGCGACAATGAGGACAAGAAAGGATGTCGTACGTATATCCCGACTAAATTCTCACCGCCATTGCGCCATAGACTCGAGAAGAAAGGCGAGAACTCTATTGTTTGCTGCGGACGCGCCTTGGCTGAGCATTAGCGTCCGAGTTTCCAAGGTCAAGGGTGCGAGTCTCATTGCTAAGCGATTCGCGAAGCTGCCGCACATTACGACCGCACACGCAGAAAAAGAAAAAAGAAAAAAATCAACGAACGACGGTTGCATGTAGATGAGGCCGTTGCCATAGTCGTCACTTATCAGCTGCACACGCCGTTAATACGACCTATCTCCTTTAAAAGATCGTACAAATCGTGGTAATATGCTGTGTTCGTTCCACATCAACACAATGCACGATTGAATATAGCAAGTGCGTATCATAAAGAAAGGAAGACAATAATTACTTTCGTAACATGTTTCTATTTTTTATTGACTGACGGGAAAGCAAAATCATAGATGAAAGCATAAGGATGAGAAAAAAAATTAAAGAAAAATAATAAATATAACTCTGCGATAAGACGGAAAGGCGGGCTAGTTGGTTTTGCTGCATAGTAGAAAGTCTGCACACACCACACGAAGACACAACGAAAGAAAGTACACAAGGATCAGAGCAGGACCAGCGTATATAAGGACCAGCGGACTGCGCTGGTCCCTGCGCACTTTTTTCGTTATGTCTTCGTGAGGTGTGCGCAAATTTTTCACTATAATTCTGCGGTTTTACGTTCCCAAACCACGACGTGAATGTGAGTGAGGCGTGCCGTAGTCGGGGGGGGGGGGGGGGGGGGGGGGCTCCGGATTACTTTGACCACACGGTGTTCTCTAACGTGCACCTAAATCTAGTTCCCGGGTTTTTTTTTTTTTTTGTATGTCGCCCCGAAGAAAACACCAAGAATCAAACCCTTACTCTCGAGCTTCGCACTGCGACACCTTAGCCGTTAATCTACACAGTCAGTTCAGGTGTGAAGTAATCGTACACATACTTAACGACATATCGTTACGTGTAATAGAAAGAAATGACAAGGAATGTCACATCACCACAACGTTCACCCTTATCAAGCATGTGGTTTGTCATTCATCTTATTGTTGACTAAGACCACCGCCTTCTCTTTGTAAGGCGTATAGCTGCGAACCGTACCTGCTAGATACTCTAAAACCTCGATATGGGGAACACAGATATAACGAATCATCGTTTATAACGAAGTGTGCAGTGTTACGAATGTGCGTTTATGATGAATGTCTGCATATAAAGAAGCCATTTCTTGTGTCAGATGAGACTTCGTTATAATGAGCTTTGACTGTACTGTGAGCTGGCCTCCGTTAAAGTAGCACGACCAGCTACGACCATTGGGCACGCGATGACTGGTACCACGAAACACCGCTTCAAATCCTACACAGCAAAGCCCTTGCAGGCCCCTACTCGTACAACGCACTGTCATAATACATTTGTATACTTGGATAATACACGACCCGCCACGGTGGTCCAGTGGTTAAGGTGCTCGACTGCTAACCCGCAGGTCGCGGGATCGAATCCCGGCCGCGGCGGCCGCATTTTCGATGGAGGCGAAAATGCTAGAGGCCCGTGCACTTAGATTTAGGTGCACGTTAAAGAATTCCAGGTGGTCAGAATTTCCGAAGCCCTCCACTACGGCGTCTCTCATAATCATATTGTGGTTTTGAGACGTTAAACTCCGACAATTATTATTATTTTATAATACACACACAGACACCATTCATTATGTCTTGCAAGACAGGATCGCACTAAATGAAATCCTGGTAATCCAAGCCCGAGTGGCGACGAGCTGGGCTATGGGATATGGGCTTTATACCACCAGCGGTCTCTCACCCTCTCCTAATCGTCCCTCTCTCCCTCTATCGAAAAAGGGTGATAAACACACTCACCAGCCGTCTCTACATCGGCAGCCCATGCCTATAACAAGCGTTAAGGTTCTGTGCAGGCGAAGCCGAACACTGCGATGATAACGCCGAACACACATGCGCACATGCACATACACGAAAGTTACACCTGTGCGCTAATGCGATGAGTCAAGCCACTGCTGTCATCGGACGGTGCTTCCGCAGCATAAACGTCTATGCCTGCAGCATCAGCGCTTCGTCTCGTCAAGAAAGGAGGCGGAGGAGGAAACCGGCGCGTACTCTCTCTCTCTCTCGAATTGCACGGCGTATCCGGTTAACGGGACGCTGCCGACGCCGGGGCAAATGGAAGACACCGGACACTATAGAAAACACGGCGGGCACGTCTACAACCGCATATTGACGGGGAGCCTTCTTTTTCAAGGCCACCACAGCCGCGTGCACTGCTTAAGGGGCGAGAGGGACATGCGTGCAGGTCAGTTATAACATAACGTATCACGTCAGAAGCAGTTATAAAGAGAAAGAAAGAAAGAAAGAAAGAAAGAAAGAAAGAAAGAAAGAAAGAAAGAAAGAAAGAAAGAAAGAAAGGAAGAAAGAAAGAAAGAAGCAGAGGGCCCTGTCTGGGAGGAAACTGTTGCAGCACTGGACGGCACAGTATTCGCAATGCCCATAGACTGTCGCGCCGCCAAGCGGAATTCAGAAGCGTCCTCTCGAGGAGGGTTAGTAGACGACAAAATGGCAGCACTACGCAGTCGCTCCCTTGTTCAGCTGTGCTAGCCTCAGTGTTAACGCGCTGGCAAGAAAAGAACACTACGGCTTTGCATGTTCCCTGCATCAGTGAACAAACCGGGCCCTCCGTGACACAGGAAATCTGATTCGTTCTTGCGAGACGCGAAGTTTTCGTGAAAATACGTGGCAACTCGCACTTTCAATACTATAGCTCACAGCGTACACATACTATCAGCTTCGCGAGGCTTTCTGTAGCCACGTAGGTTAGTTAAATGTTATCGTCTGACATAATCAGTTGAAGCTCACCCTGTTTTACTTGCATATAGCATTGGTCAGTGTTTCTTGTAGTGCATGAATCCCATAACACCGCACGCGGGAGGTCCCGCGGGCACGCGATGTGCATTCTTTTCGATATTCATGTTTCGATCGTGCTGATCGAACCTGCAACATGCGAGTGAAGTGAATTGCATGCACACGGCTAGAGTCTCAGCATGGCGGTGACGCAAGCGCTACTGAATGGGATATGAAATGCTTGTGTTCCGTTGAAGACGTAACTCCGCGTTCCCGACTGCGCAAGTAATGACGACGGCGTATGATGTTTGTAAACCATCACCACGTTCCGGTCCCGTGCAGCAGCGATGGCGCTACTCGCTGGCGGCCTACTACTGCGACAAATCCGTCAGGCAGGCTCAGCACGTACTACCTCGGAGTGCCGTTCAGCTCATACGTCAGTTCTATTTCATGCAGTTTTATGTAGCACGCACAGGATTTCGCAAAGCATCGTTATGCACGCTAACGGAGCTGAAATATAACCTTTCACGCCGCAGCAAATAATTAGGTGGCGAGTACTTAGCACTTTCCATGGTTTGGGAAAGCATTTTAGTCTCATATCCATTTCAGCGCAGCTGATGACTTCATCCGGTGAAAGCAGCACGGGTCGTACGTCCGCACGTCCTATCTGTTCCTATGCTAACAAACGGGTTGACCCTCCTCCTGGCGCCATCTTGAAAAGCACGGCGCGCCACCTATAGTTCGTGGGCATTGCGAATAGAAGCGAAGTAGGCATGCAGCTCAGACGTATACAGGGTGTTACAGCTAACTTGCGCTTAGTATTACAAAAACAAACACATGATTTACGCATGCCGAATTGGCCCAATATTGTTCTGAGTCGTACGCAGCACCTCGGGATATTTGTTTTCCTAATCCGTCAAGCTGGGTAATTAACAAATATTGCTTAATTAACCTTTTAATTAGCAACTTTAACGAGAAATCCTCAATGCAACAGTTGTACCACTTGTTCTGAAACGTCGGAATATTTCATCCATGCCAAGACATCTGTCAATACGATAAGCCATGTAATTAACAAATGTTGCTTAATTAACCTTTAAAATAGTAAGTAACGAAAAATATTCAATAGAAAAGCTGTAATGTTTCTTCAGCAATGTCGGATTATTTCATCAATGCTAAGATAGCAGCCCTGTTTAATTTTTCAAGTTTTTTCTTTAGAGTGCGCGAAATTTCAGGTTAGTTGAAACACCCTGTATAACGAACAAGGTCTGAAAAGTGGCAAGAGAGAGAGAGAAAGAAAGATGGAGAGCTAAGGCGCTCTTTCTAGAAACCGCTGCTGCTTGCTTACCTCGTCAGGGCACGTCCTCTTGAAGCACGTCCCCCTCCGAAGCGACAGTGGCGAGGGATCGCTGGCTCAGCTGCCTTGTCGCTTATTCAAGCCCACAACGCCACCCCAAACTTGCAGACGCACGTTTTAACGAAGATCACGCAGAGATGTGAGACGAGTGACGGTACAAGAAAGAAGCTAAAGAAAGCAAAGTCCAGTCCCTTTGGCCGTCCGGGTCTCGTACCGGGTATCCTCCCTCTATACGACGTTCCACCACAGACGAGGTCCCCTTCGTCCAGCTCGGTGTGGGTGATCGGTAGTAGACCGCGGCGTGCACTTCAAGACGGCTACTCCCCCCCAGGTCCCTCCTTCCTTCTTGAAGTCGTGGCGCAGCTTTTCGAGAAGCTACGGCTTCTTCTTGTGCGGCCAAGACCCGCTGTCGCGGCTATGGAGGCAGGGGCGCGAGCACTGGCTGCTTCGCCCACCGGTACTGGGCGCCGGCGGTGTTGGAAAGGACCCGTGAAGATGGGAACGAAGAGGTGCTTGCGAACGAAGGGTGTGGTGGCGCTTTGTGGGCGAGAGGGATGCAGAAGAGGGTGAAAATGGATGAGGAACGCACACACTGAGCCAGGACAGCTGAGAGGATGCTCGAGAAAGTTCTTCTCTATACCCTCAGCTTCAACACCACCTCTCCCTCATTCACTGCCCCCCATCCCCCCCTCCGAAACCCACACACACGCACCTACCCGTCCCTTTTTCTTTGCTTTCACTGCGAAGGAGCCGAACGGTTGCTGCTAATTTTGAACACCGGGGCGCGGGCGCCGGCGCCGAAAAAACGACGACGCTGTCGTCTGTGCACTGAGTCGTCTGCTAGCGAAGCAGCAGAAGCAGAAGTGTGCCTTCGAAGCCGGAGGCCCCAGCCCGGTGCCCGGAACCCCGGACCTGGACCTGGACCCCGGTACTGCAGCGCTGGAATTCACGCACGTCGCCCACGCCACGAAGTCTTCTTCACCGAAGTCCTGCGAGTCGTTGCGGTCGAGGAAGCGGTTGACTTCCCGCCGTCGGCATCCATGACTTCATAACGATCGAGTCCTGACGAAAACGCCACTTGTTCGCCTGTTCCTTTCTTCTTCTATGGACGAATGACGAATAAGAGGGAAGGGGAGAGGGAAAATGCAGGTTCCGTAACCTGTCGCTATTCGATGCAGCAGCGACAGCTGCTTCTGAGTCGCGGAGTCAAAAGAAAACGCTGGCCTGCGCGGAATGTTGGAGCGTGCGTGCGTGCGTGTGTGTAAATAGGGCGACGCGTCAAAGACTTCTCCGAGAAAGTCTTTGCGGAACGACCATGCGAACACACCGGAGGCACTTGACGGCCCGCTTGGCGCGATACGTCCCAGATTACGTCGGCATGCTCCCCTATAGCTGTCGTCTTGCCTATCTGCCGCACCCCAACGGCCTGCGCAGCCACCGCGCACCTATATTCTACCGCAATATACTCGGGCCTGGATTGCCTCTGTTGTCTTTCGTCGCATGTGTTAGACGCGCGCTCCGTATCTTCTTGCCTCTGCACCGCAGTAACCGGCCCATCCGCTTCACCGTCAAGCAGCTTTCAGCTTCTCTCCCCCACCCCCTCCTTCTCTACCCTGATCATTTCCAGTCACGAGAATCAGTGTGGCTAACCACCTCACCAACTTAAAGGGACCCTGAAACGGTTTTTTGAAGTTTTGTCAGCGTTTAGGCAGCAGCATCCCCAAATCATTCGCACCAGAAATTAAGCGCCGCACTGTGTACCAAGGCCGCTACGGAATTTATATCTATACCCTCCTCCTCACCACTGCCTTGCACCCTCAACTCACACACATGCTGGCATCGCCGGCGATCGCAGCGCTCTCATGAGCGCACTCGAGGGTTTGAGCTTCGCGACCGGTTGCGCGTAATCTCGGAGGCCCAACAAAGACGAAGCTCGCGGAGTGGTTGATATCTGCTCCGACAGGTGCCGCCACACTACCAGCAGAACTTTTATTCTTCTATACGGCGACAATCTGCAACAGCATGCGGACAAACAAAAATAATTCGAGAACGGTCATCGATAAGTGTAAACTCGGGCAATGTGGTTGTGTCTTCAGGGGTAAAGTTACAGCCACAAAAGCGTGGATCGTGGCGTTGAACGGATAGCGAGAGCGCGACGCTCATTGCAGCGACGTGCTGAAGGGATTCCGCTCGCCAGATGCCTCACGAACATTGCACGATGTCGCAGCTTTACAAGTCACCAATTGCTTGAAATTGCTAGATATGTGGTACACGACACGGCTAGGGAAATTATGTCCAAGAAAAGAAACCTCGAGATAAACACTGTCGCTCAGCTCACGTCAACACGGAGTACGTTGTAACACAGGCAGACGACGCTCGCTGCCCACAGAAGGTTCAGTGACGTGTACTGGACATATCCAATCAGATCAGCCGCCTGCGTGACGTCGCGCTTCCAATACGACCCGCACTGGAAGTGGGCGGTTTGAAAACGCGTTTGGCTGAGCCGCTGTGATCGGTGGCGATTCGCAGCTTTAAAGCCTTGTAATAAATTACACAGTTTTCGCACAGAGCTTAAATCGGTCTGTAAATGATCCTTAGGACTTGTTCTACCGGCTCAATGTGTTCGTACATAATCGTCAAAACCGTTTCAGGGTCCCTTTAAAGGCTCGTTCACACCTGCGAATAGCACCGATCACGCGGCCAAGTTAGTAGCAAAGTGACTGCTTTGACTTAAAGGGACACTAAAGGCAAATAACAATTTATGTCAGAGTGAAAGCCCAATGTATGAAAACTTCTAAAATGGCAATATTATCAACAGCAGTGCCCTACTTACCGAGAAATTAAGCTAAATGTATCACATGATGAGCGCCACGAGTGGGACATTTTCGAAGTGATCCCGATGACGTAGGGAAGTCGGCCTACAATAAATCACCAGTAATCAAACTAGCAGCAGTAAAAAAAAAACATTCCGAGCATCAAAAGACGTAATAAAATGCTGTTTGTTCGTTTCCGCTTGATTCATGGAAAACAAAACCTCCGTGGCGTTGCCATGGGGAACGGCGCGCGTGGTTCAAAGGTTCCGTTTTCGCCGAACTGTGCCTCGCCCGTCTCAGTGGTAGTTTCGGGATCGCGTACTGCCGTGCGTGTTTTGCGCGCTCGTGAAAGTCGCTCTGACAGAAAGTTCGACAAAATGCCGCATGCGTGTGATATTGCCGGATGCCCGAATGGTGCACAACGCCAGTGCTGCAGCAAAGAAACCGGTGTGTCTTTTCACTGGGTGCCGCGGAATGAACCCTTACGCTCGAAGTGGCTTAGTGTCATGCCATTGCGCCAGTGTGCTAAACAGTCAAAACCTCTGCGTGTGTGCTCGCTGCACTTTCGTACTGAGGATTACGAGACCAACCGCAACTTGGTGACGGCTTTGAATGTGCCCATCCGAGCAAGTCTTTGCCGCAACGCCGTTGTTGCTACTGTGGGTCCCGCTACTTCCGCTCGGCTGCCACTAGTGTCGGCGGCCGCGCAGTAAAAGCGGGCAACGTTGGGCACGGCAGCAGTGACGTAGGAGGGTCGTATTTTCAGGCGGGAGATTTGAAGCGCGCTAACGCAATGCGGACCACTAAAAACGTGATTTTATTTCAAAATAAGCACTTCCTTGGCACAAAAGCAGCGCTACGAGGTTTCTGGACCACTATTTCAACAATCAACGTCGACTTAATATTTGCCTTTAGTGTCCCTTTAATCTTGTAATAGGCTGCCAGGTGACAAGGGGTGCTATCTTGGACACTGTCAAATTCCGCCATCTTGTCGAATTCAGTAACAGCGGCATTTTAAGCCAATCGGAGAGGCCGTAGCAGCCCTCCTGGCCAATCAGACTTGACTAATGGCGGAATTCGACAATGTCCAGAATAGCACATCAAGACCGAAGAAAATGAAAGACAACACAGGGTGATGCGCAGGCTAACAACTTACTTTATTTTGAGCATGGAAGGTTTATGTACAGGCTCGAAAAAGAAAGGAGGAACGCGAAAAAGGAAGGGAAAATTCAACGATCAAAGAAGGTAGACGATAGTCAAAGAAGGCATATCAGCCTCCGAGTCAGACAGCGTCACTGACACGTGTCATGTGTTATGCATGCGGTAACGTGGTTGAATGTATTCTACCTTTTTTTTATTGTTGAATATTCCCTTCCTTTTTTCGCGTTCCTCCTTTCTTTTTCGAGCTTGTACATAAGTCCGTCTATAAAAATCTGAGGTTTTCGACTCGGGGCTTGTTTTTTTTTTTTTTGTAAGAAACAACGTGATCAAGCCAACAGGCGATGAAGCGGTAAAAAAACATAAGAAACAATGTTTGTAGTACTTAACTGTAGTATGGTTATTATTATGTAAACTAGAAATGAATTAAAGTAGTCGATAAAACAACTTCCCGCCGGTGGGGATCGAACCCACCACATGGTGGTGTGACGCAATAAATATTCAAGAGGGCTATAAGGTGGGCTAGTTGGTGTTGATTCATCTTCAAAAGTGCGCTTAGTGAACACAGACAAAAAAAAAAAAACGAAAAAGTACAGGACTGTTGCCTTATGTCCTGTACTTTTTCGTTTGTGTCTGTGTTAACTAAGCACGCTTTTGAAGATGAGCAAGAAATATGTCAGGTGAGAGCAGCGCGGTCTCCCGCCTCATTTGCCGTGTCGTTTTTCAGAGCTAAGAAAACGTCATCATCAATACGCACCACCTAGCCCGCCAAATGCGTTATACTACAATAACCCCGGTGAAATAAGAAAGGGAATTCTGAGGGCTCGTTCCTCTGTTCGACACAACCTTTATAAAGAAGAGAGTCATGGCTAATACCCGATAAGTGAAACAAGGGGACGACCGCCGCCGGAGCTCAATTGGTAAGAGCATCGGGCGCGTAAACCGAAGGTTGCAGGTTCGGTCCCTGCCGGCCGCAAGTTGTCTTTTCGTCCACTTTACTTTCTTCACATCTATATCCCAATTACTATGATACACTTAAAACTGTAGAATTAACGTCACCTATACCTTCTTTGACTTCATTATCCGCTGGTTTTCATTAAAGTAAATGCGGCCAGCAGAGACAGGGAGAGCTCGCCGAGAAAGCTTAGCGGCTTTTAAAACGAAGTGCGCCGCCCCGAAACATAACCAAGAGACCGTCCCAGATTTTCCCGCGTGTCAACCGGCTATATTTTCCTCCGGCCAGAGAGAGAGGAGAGGGGCCGAAAAATCGCCGCATCCACTGTTTACGGTTCACGCGGTCCACGCCGACATGACTCCACGTTTCCTCCCCCAACCATGTCGTTCTTTTTTTTTCCCCTCTCTTTCTTTATCTTCTTCAATCCCTTCACGGTTGCTGCTCACTGGCTACAGCGTTCTGTCGCGGAGCCTGACGTCACGGGTTCGACTGCCTGCAGCGGTGACCGCGCTTCCACTTATGGGGAGCATAATTACGCTAACATACACACTCTAGGGAATAAAAGAAAGAAGGAGATTTTTTTAGAGAGGCTCGTTTCTTTATTATACGCAACCAAGTGAACCCAACAGTTAGCCAAGGAAAGCATAGGGTAAATTAATGGTTGTAGTTAGACAAGTGTAGTGTTGCCCCCAATTTTTGGTCTCCAGGATAGGAGGCACCTCACCTGGTTTTGCATTGCCTCCGTGATCGGCCCAGCTGTGAGCATGCTACGATGTCAGGTGATAACGTCATCATGTGACGTTACGTCACGTGGCATCACAGTGACGTCATATAAAAATTTGGGCAATCTGTGACGTCATGATACCGTTATACGGTGACGTCATCACGTGATGATGATTTGTTGTACCACTCGTCCCCGACGCCGCTGGACGTCGACGCCGGCGGTGAATTCTGCGTTTGATAAGGCATCCAGGGCTTTCGCCTTAAAACATATCCATAATTTTATCTACAGTCCGAGGTCCCTGAAGAAACGTTACGCAAATGCAACGCAAGTCAGCTGAATGCCAAAAGTACGTACGAAGCCTTACTTTCGCAAAGGGCACAGCAGATGCGGTACGAAAGAGTAAAACGTGTTTATTTCAGTTCGAGTCGAGGAAAACGCGCGGTCGTCGCGTATTACACAATGCGTTGGCAGACGTACGGGGACCCGTCCCGTATTTTGCTTTGTCGCTTTGTTTTCCGGTTTTACACGTTCGCGACGACTTCTCGTTGGACCTGTAAAGGTGAAACGAACGGGCTTGTAGCCAGTAAGGGCGATAAAAAGTAAAGAGTGGTTAGAGGGGAGAGAAGGGAGAGAGCAAGGCATTCATTTTGCCCTGGCGGCGTATAAGGAAGCGCAGATATGTTGCAGTTTGTAGTCAGTTGGCATGACTTCAGTGCTCGCTCCCTGATAGATGGTGATAACTAAAAGAAGAGTTTCAAAGTGCTGCGAGTTGCCAATTGAGTTCGCACATTACACTTGAATATAGAACAGCTGTTTCGTTGCTTTCTGTCTTCATTATGTACATAGTAACAATATAAATAACTTTTTTTTTAAAGTTATGTGGCATTTAGATATATAGGGCATCGGACGTGAAATTCGAAGGTTGTGGGTTCGGATCCCTCCGACGGAAAGTGTGGTTTTTCATACATTTTAATTCACTTCAATGTGCGTCACAATTACTACATTATATTTAAAAGACGGCAATTAATGTCCCTTATGCTCTCCCTCGCCTAATTTTCTGTTGTGTCAATTTGTTTGTGTCTTATAAACGAGCACTTCGAAAGAAATTCCACTTCTTTCGTCCATGTGGTAAAAAGAACACTCGTAATCGCTGAATAGATTGGCCCAAGAGCCGCGCACCGCTCGCGCGAGAAGTTAAAATTAAATTGTTCATGATGACACTACGGCAATTTGATTTTCCAGATATTTATGGAACTTGTTAACTTCGTTAGTGTATAGCCTTGACTTTCTATCGCCATTAACGGGCACGACCTTTAATAGCGAGCGATTGTGAGTAGTAGCTGCTACGTGTAACTTGACTGTCAATACTATTACTTATTCATCATCATAACCAGCTTGTCTTATGTCCACTGCAGGGCAAATGTCTCTCCCAATGACCTCCAATTTACCCTGTCCCGCGCCAGCTGATTCCATTTTATGTCCGCGAATTTCTCGATGTCGTCATACCATCTCGTAACGCACTGCCGTGCTTGGGTGCGTTTCCTGTCCCTTCGTATGCATTCCGTCGCTCTGAGTGACCATCCGTTAACCGTCTTTGGCATCATGTAACGCACCCAGTTCCACTTTTTATTGCGATACCAACTTTTTGGGAACTCGAGGTGAATATTTGCCGTCGCCGTCATGTTCCGTATAAAGTCCGAATCGATAACGTCACTCCGTGCGTCGTGTGTTCTATGAACGCATTAAAACTTGCGAAGGCTGCAGACGGGCGTGGATCAAGCAGAGGTGAAACGCGCCGGCCGGCTCCGTCGGGTGAAGGAACATGAAGGGTGCCGGTGGGGGGGATGCTGTGTCGCTCGGGAGAAACCACGAACTTTGGTCAAAAGGGCGAGGTCGCGAGCGCTATCTCGCCTGAGATCAGTCGACAGCGAATGCCCTTGTGCGTACTGCGCCCTCACCGCTTACTTCGGGTTGTGGTGACAGGCAACACGAGAACCACTTCGCTCCATGGAGCGGCCGTACGCCAACGTTTTGTAAATTTACGCCTGATCGGATCCTAAATGAGTTAGCTACTAGCCTTATTTTGTGCAGCCTTCCAATTTGTCGCTGTTGCATTCATTGCTTCGCCTTCGCGGCGAAACTGTGACTTCTTTCTCTGAATACCTAAAGGTACCGGTTACCCCTATTTGTCCACTGATCCACTCTGCTGTCTTCCAACCTCTTAGTGTTACGCTTGTCATTTTCCGTTCCATGGCGTCACTTAACATCACTTAATAGCTAATAACAATAGTTCTTGAAAACAAACCTAACAGTCATAAGCCTAATACTAAAAGAGCCAATCTGCATTGAACAGGCGCTCGCTTAGCGTTGTATTCTCCTGCCAGTGGCTCAAAATGCGACGATAGTTTCCCTGCAACTTTCCGGTGAATTCCTGGTTTATCATCCGCAGTGGGTTGCACGGTCATTTTGCTAATATTATCATCATCATTACATGATGGAAGGCTTCGGAGACGTCCGGTTTCCCGCCAAGGTTAAACCCTCGACTTGGCCCCCCGTCAGAGCCCAGCAGGAACGAGAGGCTTCTCTCACGAGGTACCGACTTGCTTCTACTTTCTATTCAATTCCATTCTATTCTATTATTTTTCAATGTGCTCGTAAACAGCTGGACGCCTAAGGCCCGTACTCACAAACCAACCGTATATTTATCTCTCGTTTTCTTTATCATTTTCGTGTCCTTAACGCGAGTTAAGTACACCATTGCAATTTTTTTTTAATATCGCACGAGCATCCAACCCAGGATACGGTAGTTTCTCGGTGAGTAGCAACGAAATCAGCAATACGACGATCAGCGTCACACCTTTCTGAACGCATGATCGCACATATAAGGCTGATAGTGCATATATTCATCTGTAAGCAAACAGCGTAGCAGATGGTGCTCGCGCACGAACGTGATCTCTGCGCTTGCGCGTCATTTAACCAATATCTTTACTTCTCGCCTATGTTAGGCGCAACCATGTCCAGGGGTCAAGGCTTGCGCGATATTATTGAAAAATTGTAAGGGTGTAGTACATAGAAAACCGCAAGCACGGCAAAAGATAACTGAGGTTGGTTCGTGAACACTGTCTTCATATTTGATTATGAAGCAAAGTTGAGGGTACATTATCAATGAGGAAAACGGGACATAAGGATAATTTTGGTTTGTGAGTACGGTCCTAAGTGATGGTGCAATTGTAATTCCCGAAGAGAAAAAAGAAAGGAAACAAATCGCGAAATGGGGACAAATATCGGTAATAAACGGTACACACACAATGCTTCACGTAATCTTGTAAAATTACCCACGCACGTGTCAGTCTTATTCCCATTACTTCCTAGCCTTTCCTTCGCCAATGTCTTATTATTACTCATCTATTTATTTATTTATTTATTTATTTATTTATTTATTTATTTATTTATTTATTTATTTAGCACATACTGCAGACCACATTGTGGTCCTTGCAGGAAGGGCATGATTAATTGCTAACAAAACAAATCATACAGATAAAAAAAAATGCATGTTCACACATACCTTTACACTGATATTCGGAAGGCTGTAACAGAATTGCAAAAAAAAAAACGACACAATCAAGGTACAAAAAAAAAATTAAGCTAGCTTCTTACTAGTGGTGCCAAGCCAGAAGGAAGTGCGGAGCTGGGCAGCCTTCTTTGTTTGTCTTCAGTTTTCTCTTTCTCTCTTTCGCTCTTTCTTTCTTTTCTCGCTTCCTCTTTCTTTCTATTTCTTTCTTGTTTCTATCGCTTTCTCTCTTTCTTCTCTCTTTCTGTCTTTCTTCCCTTTCTTTCTATGTCGCTCTTTCTTTCTATGCTATGCTTTACTCTCTCCCGTCCTCCTTTCCCTCCTACTCGCTCTCACATATCTCTTACTCATCCTCACTTCCCTTTTCCACCCCCTTGCCACACTATACTATACAAGGCTATGCTATGCTCTGCCGGCGTGCCTGGATAGCCGAGTGGTTACGACGCTCACCTTGGAATCGTGGGTACGCCGGTTAGAATCCCGCCATGCCAAGGAAATTTTTCGCCAAGAATTTCTCTCTCACTCTTTCTTTCTGTCTCTTTCTCCCCCCCCCCCCCTCTCTTTCCTTATCTCTATCTGTGCTAGTTCTCTCACCCATCAGAGTTATTGCATACACGCCGGACGAATTGGCGCACGTGTTCTGGCAGTGAAGATGAAGAGCAGGACGAAGAAGAAGAAGAGAGGGCGTGCCGGTTCATGACGATGATATTTTTCTGTTGAAGACTAACGGAATCACAGTAGCTTAGCAGCCCCGCTGTAAAATATATAAAAAATGCACGTATTCAAACAGAGCCGTCACATGATATACTGTGCTGGCAGATAATTCCATTTTGAAATGGTTCGTGAAAAGGAATAGAACTTGTCTTAGCAAAGATATGATTTAATGCATGACAGCGACGATGCCTTGTTTGCCTTGTGGAAGGAGGGCTTGTATATACGGGGTGTTTCAAGAAATGCCTCCAAAATCCTCAAAAATTAGGGAAAGGCGATATTTGTTCGACGCCTTTACAATTGCTTCTTCTGTAGTCGCAGGCACCTTGAGATGGCTAAAGACATCATTTGGGGCAGTAATTAAGAAAGTTAGATTAATTAACTTCCTCTACTTAGGGGAGTTTGGAGGTTATGTCGAATGGGAGAATTTATGTCCTTCATGCGAAAACCAGTTGCAGCTTTGAGGTTTCGAAAAAGCGGCCTCTAGAAATAATTGCGATGTCAATCAATCAATCAATCAATCAATCAATCAATCAATCAATCAATCAATCAATCAATCAATCAATCAATCAATCAATCAATCAATCAATCAATAAATAAATAAATCAAAATCTTTTATTTTCATCATTTCATACATAAGGTGAGTTGGAAATTCAGCGGCGAAACCGAAACCGAAATGCGGAAGAGCGCTACTGCCATATTCTTATGAGACGTCCAGAATAATCAGTGCGCGTCCTGCGGCTCTGTCATCGTTGTCTTGAAGAATGACGTCATTCTGGTCGTTTGCTTGCTGCGTTAATCGGTGCTTCGGTTTCGGTTTCGCCGTTGAACTGGGTTGAATTTTATTACGCCACAATAATTACTAGAGGCCGCTTTTTCTATATCTAAACGGCGATGGGTTCTACACACGAAGAACTTCATTTCTCCGATTTGTCATAACCGCCTAACTCCAATAATTAAGAAGTTATTTACCTTCTTAATTACTGTCCCAAATGATGTCTTTAACCATCTTAAGATACCTGCCGCTACAGAAAACGCATTTGTGAAGGCAGCGAGCAAATATCGCATTGTCTTGATTTTTGAGGATTTTGGACACATTTCTTGAAATACAGTTAAACTGCGCTACTGAGCAGTTAAACGCTCCCGTTAGACTTGTACACACTTCCGAAATGTAGACGTTCAACGCTTTTCTGGCTTGTGGAAAAAAAAATACTTGCATTTTCATTTAGAAAGCGCCGAGATATGTTGAATTTTGTTGCTGTAGGGCGGCATCTGTCGTAAAAACTCGGCAACGAAAAAAAGGGCGCCGAGATCGAAATACGTCCCGCTGGGCGGCGCGCCAGCAGGCTAGCGCTATGATTTCCAGACGCCCTCACACACAGGCGTGCGCACTGAAGAAGGTGGGGGGAGGGGATATTTCGTCTTTGCACTGCGTTCTGATCTTTAGGGCCTCAGTGGGAGGGGGTCGAAGCGGGGGAGCGCTGCGGCGGAACTGCGCCCCCCTGATGGTGAACACTGCGGACTCCTGTGCCCGCACAGGCTTGAACGATAGACACTCTGGAACCGTGTGGCCTTGTGCGATGTTTGAACCGTAAAAGCCAACTGCAATGTAATCTCGACGGAGGTTATTTTTAAAGGAATCGGGGCAGCTACGCACTAGTGGTGTGAAAACTGAGGAAAGAATGGAGCTAGGGGCGTTCCTCTCCTCCTTTCCTTCCTCCTCACTCTCACTTCCCTTTCCCACTCCTTACTGTATTATACTATACGTGGCTACGGTATGTTTCCTTTCTCTCTCTGCATCTTTCTTTCTATCTCTCTTTCTATTTCTTTGATTCTCTCTCTTTCGTTCTGTCTTACTCTATGTTCTTCCTATCTCTTTTGTGTGTCTTTCTTCCTTTTCTTTCTCTCTTTCTCTTTCTATCTCTTAGTCCTCTCTCTCTCTCTCCGTACTCGTTCTCTCGCACATCCGAGTTATTGCGCCACACGCCGGACAAATCGGTCCACGTGTTCTGGGAGTGAAGAAGATCAAGAAGAGGACGATGAGAGCGCGCGCCGGCCGAGCAACGCGCTAGAAGGTAGAGGCCGGTCATGATGATGATAGTGTTTTGTTCACTCTGCACGGCCTAACCTCGAAATTAATTAGCTCAGTCAGTCAGTCAGTCAGTCAGTCAGTCAGTCAGTCAGGCAGGCAGGCAGGCAGGCAGGCAGGCAGGCAGGCAGGCAGGCAGGCAGGCAGGCAAACTTTATTAAAGTCCTGAAGAGGGGCTCTAGGAGCCACCCAGGGCCTGGTCTGCATGCGACGGGCGCGAGAGCCTGAGGCTCCCGACGGCTAAGAAAAAAAGAAGAAAGAAAAATAAAGGGATATAAATATAGGTCGCCAAAGAATATTGCCACAGACCAGTGAGGCCTGACGAATGAAATAGAGGTGACATTAGCGCGAAGTGTTCTTCGTCATAAATTATCAACTCGCCCAAGTCTAGTCATCTAAACATGCAAGGCTATAGCAACCACGGCGATATTTAATTAACATCGAGATTTATCTGCAACAGTCGACACACAATTAAGCATCATCATCAGCCTGACTACGCCCACTGCAGGGCAAAGGCCTCTCCCATGTTCCGCCAATCAAGCCGGTCCTGTGCTTGCTGCCGGTCACGTTATCACCCGCAAACTTCTTAATCTCGTCTTCTCACCTTTCTTTCTGCCTCCACCTTATAAAGCGCTTGTCATCTGTTGCACGCACACGTCAACACGTGTAAGCATACTCGCAAAAATACGTGTAGTAAGGTAGAGAGGTAGGAAATCAGCGCAAACAAGACGGAACACAAGAATAGGAGGACACAGTCCGAGTGCTTTCTAACAAATGAAGTTTAATGTAACGAAATGAACACGACGAAAACCAACAAATGGATGCGCAGAAAACTTAGGTGACGTCAAAGAAATGGTTGAGCTTGCGTACACACACACACACACACACACACACACACACACACACCACACACACACACACACACACACACACACACACACCACACACACACACACACACACACGTGCGCGAACACGCAAACACAAGCAGACCCTGCAAACACACACACACGCAATCATACAAACACAAGCACACTCACGCAATCACACTAAAACACAGACGCGTGCTCGAAACACACACAAACACGCGCGCAATCACGAAAGCAAACACAAACACACGAAAACTAACACAAACGCACACGACGCAAGCGTGCGCCACTTGCTTGAACGTTACGTCGATATGGTAGAAGACTTAAACCGACGTGTCGACAGTGCGATTATCATCGTTGAAACAACACAGCTTTAACTATTAGAGGAAGGACTACAGAAAGGAGCGTGCAGGATGTTTTTCGTTCGTCTTGTGGTGCTTCATAAAAAAATGAAGGCCAACCAGCCTAGCCACCTGTCCATAATTTTGATGCAGTTCATTTCTCAGCGGTAAATATATATACCTTTTTTATATAGTTTGGTGAGAAAAGGCGGAGAGGGCATGTTTATGAGGGACGTCATTAAGGAGCGTACACGGCTGCGGCTACCGTTGTATAGTGCTTTCTTTCTTTCTTTCTTTCTTTCTTTCTTTCTTTCTTTCTTTCTTTCTTTCTTTCTTTCTTTCTTTCTTTCTTTCTTTCTTTCTTTCTTTCTTTCTTTCTTTCTTTCTTTCTTTCTAGGTAAATAAGTTAACTACAGCACGAGTCCTCTTTCGTACATCTCTCTCTGTCTCTCTTTATGAGTCTCAAATTACAAATTCAAGGAAAAGACCGGCCATCACTGTCATTAAGTTTGTGACAGCTCCTTCAAGTTGCCTAATGAGCAGCTTTTTCTTTTTAACTTTTATACCCAGTCCTTCGCGCTCAACTTCAAGAACCCAGAAGTTACAGTACATCGTTAGGACCGGCAAGGTCTTCAGACCGCAGTTAGCGGCATACGAGCGCTTGTTGTTGCGAAGTGCGTGCGTTTGTAACTACTTGCGCACAACACAGCACGATTCACCTTCGAGCGTCCTCTGGAAAACGGTTCCGAGTGGTATACCACGTCGAGGTCGACGTCAACACCCTGGGAACCTTGCTACAGAAGAGTACTACCCGTCACGGTGGCGTAGTGGTTATGGTGCTCGACTGCTGACCTGAAGGTCGCGGGATCGAATCCCGGCCGCAGTGGCCGCATTTCCGAAGGAGGCGAAAATGCTTGAGGCCCGTGTACTTAGATTTAGGGGCACGTTAAAGAACCCCAGCTGGTCGAAATTTTCGGAGCCCTTCACTACAGCGTCCCTGCAGCGTAGCAATGGCGTGCACATAGCAGCGCCTAACCAGCAAGGTATCAACGTAGTCAGCAGAACAGAAAGAACGTTCATTGAAAAGTGTACCCCGCATTTATAGGCAACCGAGTGGCAGGAAGATAATGCTGGGACTATCGCTCGATAGTCAGGCCAGATGAGGCGATAACAGGTGCGCGCACACACACAACAAACGTGAAGATACAACATTCCCTCGTAATCGTATCGTGGTTTTGGGACGTTAAACCCGAACAATTACTAAATAATAATAAAAGATGCAGCTACACCTGTCTAACAGCATATTGAGCGACAGTGGTATTTTATGGGGAATTCGACATGGAACGCTCATTTTATTCAAACTTGTTCTATTTTGTGTCAATCTGTCTTTCTATCTGTCTATCAGCATGCGTGCTTTACATATCTATCTATCATCTATCTATCTATCTATCTATCTATCTATCTATCTATCTATCTATCTATCTATCTATCTATCTATCTATCTATCTATATCTATCTATCTATCTATCTATCTATCTATCTATCTATCTATCTATCTATCTATCTATCTATCTATCTATCTACCGTGCCTGCCTGTCTAATTTTGCGTGTCAGTCTGTGTCTACGTGCTTATCTGTACGCCGTACAGAATCTTTCTGTACGCATTCCACTAATTCCATGTCTTGTCCCTAAGACTTAGTGGAATTTATATGGAATCCGCATATACTTTGCGAAATTATACGGATAAAATATAGACTTACTGGAATGTGGCATGCTAAGCGTGTCAATTAGGGCACCACATCTATCCTCGCTTGTCTGTTCAATAACGAGAACCTCGGTGACGGATGCTGTTTCGCCCTCCGTGTAGGTCCTCGGTTCGACGCCCATCTCGAGCTGCTTCTACCGCCGCTACCGCCAACGGCGCCGCCTCCGGCAACGGGTGGCGAGGCGGGCTCAGCGGCGATTCGAGCTGGAAGTGGCGAGCTGCTCTGCTCATCGCGCTACTAGTGGTCGTCGCCGTGCTCGGGCTCATCACCGGTGCCGTGTTCGCGAAGACTTACCGTGCGTATTAGATGTGTGAGCCTCGGTTTAGAGACAGAAAATAAAAAACAGAGAAAACTTACTGGGTCCCTTATGCATTCCCTAAGACGAGTCGAGGCCGATAGCCATCTTCTTTTAGATGCACAGCATCTTATGGCGGAGTTCAATCCGGTGGTGGTGGTGTGCGGCGTGACCACCTTTACTGCGCATGCGCAAACACTCTCCCCACACCTCCTCTTCCTACTCCCCCTCTCCCGTCCCCTCTCCACTCACCCTTTCCACTTTCCCCTCTTCCCTCCCCCCTCGACATGCATGGGCTCGACATGCCGACATGGGCTCGACATGCCGAAACGCTGCTTCACATCGCCTCGTGGTCCCATTTAGCGTGAGATGGTGTGAGTTCTTTTTTTTTTCTTCGATCCATGTGTTGAAACTCCCCGGCCCCCGTGGGAAAGCTTTCAGCACCTAACGAGGTGGTACAGTGGTTACGGTACTCCGAAAGATGTGTGTTCGATTCCTGCCGCGGCGATGGCATTTCGGTGGAGACAAAATGCAGGATGTTTCTTGCACGACTACATCGGTGCTGCAGAACGAGAATTTTTGATTAAAACAATCTTTTTCACGGAATTTTCTTCGTTGCCATTCTGTGATTATGCATTCTGACCGGTGAACTTTCCGTTGCACTGAATAGAACAGGTTCCACATATATTGGCTGTCGGTCTCTTTGAGCGCAGGCGACTAACGTAAATAGAAGGAAAACTTATGGAACAGGATACCAACGCGTTTGTATCTGCGCCGGCGCTCAGCAAAAAAAAAAAAAAAGAACTTTTTCGAGGGCTAGATTTCTTTCTTGTATTCAACCTAATGAAACCAACAGATAATCAAGCCAATGAGTGTTGGCTTGATTAGGAAAGAAACATAGCATAGAAAAAGATAAAGAGAAAGAAGGACAGAAAAAAAGGAACACAGAGAAAGAGAGAAAACGAATGAAAGAGAAAGACATAGAGAGACAAAGGAAGAGATAGAAAGAGACAGAAAGAGCGAGAAAGAAAGCACAACATAGCCTTGTAAATAGTAGCATAGCAAGGGAGTGGGAAAGGGAAGTGATGGCGAGGAGGAGTGGTGTAAAGGTGAGCAGGAGGGAAAGGAGGAGGGGAGAGGGTAAGGCATAACATTGGCCCCTGAACTTCTGCCTTAATTGGATAAGGGAAGTTAGGTATGATTCGAAAGTGACGTAATGGAAGGAGCAACTGATTATTCGTTGTTTCTTCTTCGTTTCGTCTTCTTCCAACGCAGTGGACGCTCCCGCCGCAGTCTGAATTGGCGACGGTCATCTACAGCATCCAACAACAGCAACAGCGGCACCTTCCTCACGTCTTCCGCGAAAAAAAAAAAATTAATAAAACTCACAGGGTTCCTTATGCATTCGCCTAAGACGACGCGAAGGCGAAAGCCATCTTTTTCTTCTCAGTCGATGTATTGATCCTCCCTCACCCCTCCGAAAAGCGTTCTGCATCTAACGTGATCTTGCACTGTCTCTACGGTCGCAGGCACTGCAAGCGTTCTACACCTCACTTGGGTTTGCCCTTGCCTCCGTTTTCGACCCGCCTTTGACCGACCGACGACATCATGTGATGTCGTCATAGTGATGTGATGATGACGTCATAAATTTCGGATATCATCTGTGACGTCATGATGACGTCATATGGTGACGCTATCAAGTTATGATGATTTTTTTGCATCACTCTTGTTGACGCCTCCGACGCGGGACACCGACAGTCAACTTTTGTGTTTGATGAGGCATCTCAGGCTTTCGCCTTAAGAAATAAACCGCTTCCAGACGGTACAGGGCGATACGGAATTCTCTCACGAGGAAAAAAAGGGCACTTCGGTAACGAGCAGGGCGCGCTCCTCCGTACACACACGAGACAAAGGGGAAAAAAAAGCAAATAAAAATGAACGGGGAAAAAGAAAATAAAAGCCCCAGAAATTGCGGGCGGCGGGAAGGTTAATCCGCCCGTGCCGGTGTCGCCTACACTACGTAATGAGTCTTTTCAATGACGAGAAGGGTGAAAGGGAGGAAGGAGATGGTACGTAACGCAATTTGCGCGAAATAGAAAGACCATATCTTCACGCTCTCTCTCTCTCTCTCACACACACACACACAAACACACACATGCATACGAGCTCGCGGTGAGTCATTACACCGCTTACAGTCGTTTAAACTCGTTTCCTTTTCCTTCTTTCTTTAGTACACACTCACTGCTGTCATATCTGTGTGTGTTTGTGCCAGTTGGTCAAGGGCGATCAGATGTGTGCGCGCGACGCAGCCGGCGGTAGACGACCTTCCTTCAGCAGTGAACCTCTTTCGCCCGGCGTGCCCTCCAAGTCGACGCCCCTGGCAGCGAAAAGTGGTGGGGGGTAAGCATGGAGATGCGGGAGGGGAAATGCGTAACGCTGCACGCATTCGCAGTATCTGCCCGATATCCGTCTCCGGGCGCACGGTTGTGGTGGTGGTGGTTGAATCGAAACTCGGATCGCAAGCGGATAAGAGAAACGTCGTTCCCTACTTCCGCACACCTTCGGATCCTCGTCGGCAGCACGTGAACGTCTCTTCTCGCTGATGAAAAAGAACTACAGCGTCTTGTGGACGTAGTAAACGTCCGTTCTCTTAGGTCCAGCGCACCGTACCTTGGTAAGTGGCGGGGCGTTCCACAAGTCCAGCACTCTTCCTGACGTCGCCACCCACCTCCAACCCCTCTGAGAGCCTCGGGACTGACTCACTTAGCAGCCGCAAAACGGATCATAGTCTTGGCACTTCTCCTTCACACGCCTTCCAAGGACGTCATCTCACCGACGGGCCATTGTCTTCGCTGTTCCTCGTGTGCGCGAGCGTAAGCGCACCGGGACCATTTCAAGCGAGCGGTGTTTGTAGCGTGGCGTGACCATTGTCTGCGTGCGTAAGACCGTCCGTGTACAGCGCTGCTCCGTACCAGTAAGTGAGCTTTGTCGTCCGGTGGTGGTCAGTAGAGCTGAAGCGGCCGGAGCGCGAAGCGGTCACCAGGGAGGTCCAGCTCTACGAGAAAGGTGCGTCGATCAGTCGGAAACAGTGGTGACTTTGTATCTAGTCTTTACTTGTGTGAATACAGGGAACTGCCCCCCTTAATGTTGACGAGCGAAGCGGCTTGGTCATCGAAAGCAGTGGTCACTTTGTCACAAGCCAGTGCAATTGAGTGAACACAAAAGGACTGCGCCACCAAGCACTGTTGACGAACGAAGCGTCCGGGTCCCGCTGGGTCCCACGATCCAAGGCAAATCCTTCTGGCGAATCCCATTGATGAGAAGACTGTTGGATGCGTACGTCAACAACAGATGAAGTAGTCGTCATACTGTCTGCGTCCCTGCATCCGTGGTATGCACGAACGATTACCGACCGTCTCGCTGTGAAGCAAAGGAACTGGCCATTTGGTCGAGGAGAGAAGCGGTCTTCTTGCAAGCCCGGCTTTGAAAAGAACACAGACTGGTCCGTGCAGCCACGACACATGAAGTATTCACCGCATTGTCTCGATTTCTGTATCCTTTGTACGCCCAACTAACTCTCCTCCTGTGAAGTCGCTCACCCGATCGACGACCCAGGAACAATCACCTGACAAGTCCAGGTACCAGGAGTACTTCTGGGGCTCTCCGTACAACGACGACGCAGTTGGTGACGAAGCAGTTGGCGCACTTTCTCCGTGTTTCTGTCAGGTTCACTCAAGGACTTGTCCACTAGATGCTTCTAAAGAACCGAAAAGGGGAATCTAGGTAATCGTTTCTAGAAGACCAGTCGACTTCATCGGCGCACCCCAACCCGGACGAGGGGCGTTGCCGGGGTGACCCCAACTACCATCGCCATGGGTCAAGTCTGGAGCAACCTGTGGGACGTCCAGTTGCCGTTCAACTGCTACGAGACGGCTCACACCTGGACGCCCATGTGTCACCGGGCGTGGATCGACCTCTTCAAAGATGTGATGGCGTCGACGTTCCCGCTGCACCTGATCTTCTACTCGGTATGCCCTTTCTAGTCTCCATAGACGCTTCGCTTTTCCTGTATGCATAACAAACGTGCTAGCTCCATTGCAGGTTTGCATCTACAAACAGATCGAGAGAGGTACGGATAGTGTTTAGTCGCGAAGCCTTGTCCCTATCGGTCCAGACACATAGCCTTTCGACGGTAAATCTTGTCAGAGTGGTTCACTGGGCGGGTTGATGATTCGTGATACTTGAAATACGAGCACGCAACTACACAGGGACACAAGAAGACAGGGACCAATCTTGATTGAGACTTGAAACAACATGTTCCCCTTCCTTGTTGGCGGAAGAGTAGGGCCTATTGGACACCCCAGTCCTGTGGTAAACCAGTAGCTCATCGGCCTACTTTTGTCTGCTTGCGTAAGCCGCTGGCGGACTTTGTATCCAAACAGATGTATCTGGCTTGATTTCCTTCGGGAAGTCGCGTCGTGATTGGTCCACGGGTTTTGTCAAACGAGGCCAGGTATAATCTGTACATTGGGAGTTGCATGGCGCACTTATATTGCCCTCTCTTGTTGATGGAAGAGGAAAATCTAGGACAGCGTCTCCATGGCAACTGGCACGGACTCTGATCGAGTCTTGGAAGATCGCCCTTGTCCAGACCGCTCTGAGTACACTGATAATGTGATCAAAGGTATTCTGCGGCTCATGTCTCGTACTGTGGTTGATTAGGGTATGGCAATGCCACTGTTGGCTCGCCCCGGTCGAAGCGGACGTGGCGACTTCATTTGTCGTGTGTATGCGAAAGAGTCGTTATGGCCGACTTCAGCAGGCATTGCCGGAATGTACACTTTAACGATAAGTGCACAGAAAAGTGTTCCCACCTCGTGTGCCGTTCACGAGCTCTCTAATAGCAGAAATCTTGTCGTTATGCAGCGGACCAACTTATTCTAGCTTATCAGGTAAGAATAAGTGCCAATGACTTCTTAGAATGTATTTTCCTGCCTGATTGTCCCTTGGAGTTTCTGCAACCTGTTTTCAAGGATTTCTTTATGTGTTCTTCAAACTGTACTACGCTTTTGTTTCTTATTTTGAGTCATTGCTTATTTGTTTGTTGGCTTGGTTGCTTTCTTGTTTGTTTGTCTGTTTTGTGTGTGCGTGCGTGCGTGCGTGCGTGTGTGTGTGTGTGTGTGTGTGTGTGTGTGTGTGTGTGTGTGTGTGTGTGTGTGTGTGTGTGTGTGTGTGTGTGTGTGTGTGTGTGTGTGTGTGTGTGTGTGTGTGTGTGTGTGTGTGTGTGTTTCTTCGCTTGAGGGAAATACGTAAGTCAGCTTGTTGGCTTGCTTGTTTGAACCGAATAAGTTAGCTTTTAGCTTGTTTTTTATTTGCTTGCTTGTTTGTTAATTACTTAGTTGGTTAGGTCGTCTATTTGAATCGAACATATTGCTGCAACATATAGCGTTGTTATGGAATGTGCAGTGTTACTTGCACAACAAATTGCCACACTCCTGGGAAGATAATTAAACGACGTGAATTAAGTAACGTTTAATTATTTCATTTCAAAGCAGCCGTTGCAATTGTAAACTTTAAGCTGCGGAGCAGCGAAATTTTGTTTGTTTATCGGAAATCGTAATATCGCATGGTCTTAGCAACGGGCCAATGCATTATTTTTGTACATTTGGATTCTGATGAAGTCCCGAAAGTAACTCTGGTCTTACAAATTCGGCTTGGCACTCATGACTTCAATCGTGCATATTCAGCCTCCATTTCACAGTTGGAACATGTGCCCCAGAGCGAATAACCAGAAAGTTAATTAGTGAAGCTGTTAAATTAGCATCCTGGACGTCGGAATATATGTGCTAGCAACATCTACCTCTAAGTAGGTCACCTCAATTGACAGGATCGCGCTAATGTATATATACTTCACATTTTTAAAATTGCGCGAAATAAACAAAGTGAGCGACAAAGAGAGAAAGAAGGACACGGCTTGTAAGTGTACAATTTCTTTCCCAATTTTCTCTGTTCTTTTTTCCCCCTTTTGTTTCGCTGGTGCCATTTTCGGATTCTGTACCTAAAGGATGGGCTACATCGTTCATTGCTTCTTTCTGAGCTGTTTGCGCAATTCTTTTAAAATTTTTACTCTTTCAAGGTGCAATCGCGTTCATTGTTCTTTTGTGACTGCTCGTTTCTATGATCTCTGGTGCGTAACGTTTCGTGTTTGCTTACGCACTTCCCCGTGCGTCTCCGTCGGTGGAATACTGGCAACGCTCCCGTTTTTTTCTGTTCCGCATAATCTGCACCTAACGTACCCAGGTAAATGTTCTAAGAAATGCGTTGGCATCTCAATTAGGCTCTCAACGACCTCCCTACGGCTATTAGCAGTTCAGAAGGATTTTCTCTGCGGCACCCGTTTATCTATTTATTAAGGCGAAAGCCTTAGAGGCCTAATCAAACGCGAGCACTAGCCGTCGGCGGCGTTGGCGTCAACACGAGTGATGCAAAATAATCAGCACCATGGGCTGACGACAACATGACGTCACGATCGCCAAAATTTGCGGCGTGGTCTTATGCCGTCACCATGACGTCACATAACATGATGTCTCATGATGATGTAATCACATCACATAGTCGCTTGGTAAATGGTGGGCCTATACCGGAGTGCAAAAACTTTCGGGGGGGGGGGGTGATCAATACAATCGACTGAGAAGAAGAAGAAGGAGGAGGAGGAGGAGGAGGCCATTGTCATGCAGACGCCATAAAATCAATAACTTCATGGACAGAATTTAGACATTTAAAATTACCGTGGAAAATCCAGGGGTGTCAAACTAGACAATTGGAAGTAATATTAACTAGGTTACGATGCCGAGTGCCCCCGTTGAATCTATATGCACACAGGGCTGGTCTGGCGATATGTCCCTTGTGTCAATTTCGTTCAGAAATCAAATCAGTAGAGCACTATTTTTTATCGGGTCGACGCTATATATTGCAAAGAAAAAGACTTCTTGAAACTCCATGTGCTAAGCTGGGGATAATCTTAACAATAGACGCTATACTCACCCTCGGTGCTTCGGATTTGGGCGTCAGCCACAGGAATGTTTTTGATGCTGTTAGTGCTTTCCTTCATGAAACAAAACGAATGCGATTTTTAAATTCCTAATTGCAAACTAATTCCTATAGTAGCAATGAATCAATATTGAAAAAGAAATCAATAAAAAAGAAAAAGACGTTCAGTTACACATTAATTTCATTATTATAATTTCTAGTTATGATGAGTAGTCTGGTCTGAATGTACAAATAATTACTGCGCTCGTTCCTTTTATATGTTTGCTTGTCCTGTGTCTTTAAACATTAGTTATAACTAACCATGTTTAAAACTTCATATCTACAATTCTTGGCCAATCCCCCAGTGTGGGTATGAGTCATGTGTAGCGGCACATCATCATCTTCTTCTTCGAGTCGTCTTAGGCGAGTGCATAAGGGACCATGTGTCTTTTGCTTCAGCAGATTTCCGAGGCAGTTATTCTGCGAGTAGTGTCAGTCTTCGATAATCCGACATTGCGTCGTTCGGCTCCAACTTCGCACTTCCAACGTGTGTACTAACATGGTCCAAAGTTAAATTTAATTAAGATGATTTCCCATGCAAGACATGCCGACATGCCGAATGACGAGGATTAAGGATAAGAAAGCGCGAGCTAAAAGAAAAGAAAAGAAAAACACACATCAGCGCTGTCAGTCAGTCTAAAAAAAACGTTGACGTTCGTATCTAATTCTGCTAGGTGCCGCGATTGCCTTCAAAGTTATACCATAACCACCAGAACAAGAATTAGTTTGTCAGTGACAAATTAATAATTACGGGAGGCGCATGCGCAGAAGGATGTTCCGCAGTCAGAAACATAGGGCTATGGTGGGCGTGTGGACAAGAATTGAGGAAATCAAACAGCAACGATAAGATAATAAATTGTCTACGGTAAAATCCTATTGAATTACAGCCACGTCGCCGTAATTGTGCATTATTCCACAAATCTTCGATGACTTGACAAATATTGACAAGACACTGACCTCGTGGCGAGTTTGTATACATGCTGTGGCAACAGCGCGAAATACAGCAAAAAAAGAAGAGAGGCGAAAACCGCAGACTTCAGTGAAGTTTCTCGCCGAAACGCTGTCGAATATTTGTCTAATATTCGGAATGTCTGACGTCACTACAGCTGAACACGGGACAATAAATATAACAGCAGCGCGGTAACCTCGCGTAAGATGACTTGCATAATAATGCCATTAACGTCGCGTCGTCCACGTTCTGCGAACATATTATAATCAGTGTATGCTGCAAACGTATTCCTCGCTGCGGCTTTGCCACGTTCCTCCGTTGTGTTCGTAACCACACACGAATGCTTCATGGCTTTTGTTTTTTCTTTTCTTTTATTTGCTTTCACCGCAAATATTGCTACAGGCTTATCAGTAATCTGATCTCAATCGCTATATTTAATCTATAGCATCTAGGAAAGCCCCCCCCCCTCCCACTTTAGCCCTACAATCTCCTTTTCTATATTTCTCCAAAGCTTCTAATTTCCGCATATCTATCTCGTATCTCCACTCCTCCTAACTCCGCTTCAAGGCGAAAGAGTTCGGTTCACTGCCAACAACCCTGAACCTCTTTCGTCGCCCGACGGTCGCAGACCTGTTCCTCTATTTTTTTCTCCCCCGTCTCGACAGCGTATAGAGTTTAATCTATCCAGGCCATCGGCCTGAGGACTGATCAAATATTCCACGTTGTATAGTAACTCCCCTCTAATCACGCGCCCATATCTACATCTATTGCGCGTGTGTTTACAGACGAGCGCGCTGACTCGGGCCAAGGGCGAGCCCCTGGAGCAGCTGATACTGAGCTACGTGATCGGAAACAGCCTGCGTTCATCCCTCAGCATCGCCTACTGCTTCTTCTTCCTGTGCGCATTCGCATGCATCTCAAGGTGAGAGACACACACTTACGATGATGATGGCTTCTTATTACCGTCTTTCTCCTCCTGATAGACAATTTTACGTAAGACATTACGGACGCCGCCTCTACTTTAGGCTGTTAAAAGAATGCTTCCTTACCCCGAGGACCTCGGCGAGCCCCGGACTTCCTATCAGGAAATAGCCCAGCACTATCGCCTCGCGCGTCGAACAAAACCACCGCCGCATCGCAACTTTCGCAAAACCACAAGAGATCGCGTGGCGTCGCCTACAAACAACTCCGTCCCGTGCCCACAGGTATATACGCACATTTACCCCGATCGTTTCAGTCCGCACTGCTCGCAGTGTGGCTCCGTCGCCTCCCTTTCTCATACTATGGGACTGCAGCGAGGATCCACCCCCGCCTGATCACCTGACCACTCCTTCGCCCGAGGCGTACTCTGCAATACGGGCCTCGAAATACAGCTCCGGGCCATTCAACGAACTGAGGAGATGGCGTCCAGGCACGGCCTGACCTCTGTGAAAATAACTCTCTGAAATTCCTCTGTGAAAATAATCTTTTTCACTTCAATAAAGTTGGTTCTCTCTCTCTCTCTCTCTCTTACTTTTGTATACCACAACGTGAATTTATAAAGTCATGGAACGTCGAATGCACCAACCCAACCGTTTTCATGGGTTTACGTCCGCCGTAGCACTGTTCCTTTAGTTGTTAATTGTACAAAGCGGCAAGGTACAAAATGGAAAAACGGCCCAATATGACGGCCCCGAAACCCCTCCGCAAAATAGTCTATAACATGAACTGACTATTTTATATTCATAAAGCTGGTCTAACGCTTTATCCACGGTTTAACGCTAGCCATCTTCTCAGAGGCGAATGCAGAAATTTTTTACGGGGGGGGGGGGGGGGGGAGGGGGCGTTCAGCCACCCTTTTATGTATGCTTGTGCGAGCGTTTGCATTCGCGCATGAAAAACTGAAAATTTTCGGGGGGGGGGGGGGGGGTGAACTCTTCACCCTGAAATTGCACCCTTCCTTAGGTGATTAAGTGGGGCGGCGGCCCTCCTAATCACTTTGAAGGGTTGCAATTTCGGGTTGGAGGTTCAAGACCAACCCGAAGGAGGGGCGGAGTGTCTGCCCCATACCTGTCGTAAAGTCGTACCTGTCCCGCCATTAAGGAACAGGGTTACGGCCACGCAGGTTTTTAACGATAATGGCAGCCGATGGCCCCTCATGCTGAATTCCAAGAACTGTTAACTTCCCATCTTTACTCCCTGCAAGCCAAGGACCAAAGGCAGACCATTGTGACGTCATCGCTTCATTTTCATTTTTCTTTCATCCATTGTGAAGCATGTGGTCTTTCGGTCTCGACTAGGGGGGGGGGGGTCGCTGCGATGGACGCCCCCCCCCCCTTCTTATGGGGAACCCTGAGAGCGCCTATGGTAATCATGGTGCCTTGACGTAATCATAGCCACCATGTTGGAGTACCAGTGCTTTTTAGGAGCTCCGTCCATGACGTCACGTGCAAGCTTGCATGCATAGGAGTACACTATATAGTCGGAAGACCGGGTGGCCGTGCGGTCTTTTAAAAACCGCACGTGGTGTGGCAACCTGCCCGCGTAGCTCTTAAAAAAAGAAAATTAACGTAAATAAAAAGAGAAGCTATATTTATACTGCCTCTGCACGAATGCGTAAGTGCACTGTCGCGTTTCATCTCCGTAGAAGAACTACGCGTGCATTTATATTTAGTCTGTCCAGATCTCGGGAGATAACAGCTAGAGATGTATAGGGGAGATTCGGAATTTAGATACGGCGAACACCTCTTACAAGTGAACTGCTTTGCCCTCTTATTTGTACGCACGTAACTCGCGGGTACGTACGGCCCTGACCGAGTTGCAGTGTTGCCAGCTCACGAGCCAAACACGCGGCGAAACGACGACGAAAGCGTACGATCGTTTAAGGTGAAACGCGATACGATCGCGGCATAGTATGGCACGTCTTACGATTCAGCGGTCTCTCTAGTATAATAGACGTTCTCGACACTGGCACTGCGCAGTTTTTTTTTTTTTTTAAATCAGCGGAGCTGTTTATGAGCTTCGCAAAACCCACGGATCGTCCGCGCGAAACTGGGTGGGGGAGCGCCACAGAAAGCGGGTATGGGCCAAGCAGCTCGTAGCGTAGCATGACCATGAGTAGTATAGTACAGCAAGTGAGGGTCAGGAGGAGCGAAAAGAGGAGGGGAGAAGGTAAAGCATAGCATAGCGTTGTATAGTATAGTATAGTATAGTATAGTATAGTATAGTATAGTATAGTATAGTATAGTATAGTATAGTATAGTATAGTATAGTATAGTATAGTATAGTATAGTATAGCAAGGGATGGGAAAGGGACGTGAAGTTGAGGAGGAGTGATGTGAGGGTGAGGAGGAGGGAAGGAGGGGGGGAAGGCTCGGCAGTTTCCTCTTCTGTCTCCGCAACACTAGTGCGTAGCTCCACCAATTCTTTTCTTTGCTTTAAAGGGACACCGAAGAAAGACAAGGCATTAGTTCACCAATAAATTATACTCTGAAAACTCTACTGTCGTTAGTTTGACTGCCGTAGGTTTATTAATAGATGAGAAAATCAATGCTAAAGGTTTCACTCTTGAATTTCCCGCCGAAATTTCCGATGATGACGTCACGGATATCAACAGCGTCTTTTTTTTTGTATTTTGGCCGCATTGGCTCAACGAAATTTCCTGAAACTTGGTACGTTAATTCTCTGGCTCCCACAGAAGTCAATGTACTTCATTTTTTTTTTGCCGATTAGGAACTACGTAAGCCCTAGTAGACGCCATCAACATCTATGACGTCACAGCGACTGGGGCGGGAATCTCAACGTGGCTTCGCTACCCGCATTTTATTTTTGCGCCTTTTCTCGCTCACTGAGCGTCTTCTCGGAGCAAGCGTGCTGTTTTTTGGTATCGTGAAGGAGTAATTTACTAAAACGTAAAAAAAAATCATTTTTCTCTTTAGTGTCCCTTTAATGCGTAAGCATCCAGAAAACTTCGTTGGACCAATGTGTCTAAAATACGCGAGAAGACTTCGAAGTTCGGGACGTCACGTTCACATTCACATGTTGAATTTTCGGCGCGAAATTCGAGAATGAAACTGCGGCCATTCCCTCATCTGGAGATTATCCTATATGATGGCAAAATTCATGACAATATAGAGTTCTGAAGGAATAGTTTATCTGTCTAAACTGATTTAATGTTTCACTTTTGTGTTCCTTTATCGTCCCAAAACGACTCAGTCTATGAGAGACGCCGTAGTGGAGGGCTCCGTTTAATTTCGACCACCTGGGCTTCTTCAAAGTGCATTGAAAGCCCACGGTACCCGGTCCTCTAGCATTACGCCTCCGCCGGAATGCGACCGCCGTGGTCGGGATCGAGCCCGTGCCTTTCGGGTTAGGAGCAAAAGCGACGTAACATTTTTGCTTTTGTTTTCTGTCATTCGAGGTTCATTTTTCCCCATTTATAGCTCAGAATTTTTTTTACTAGAGTGCGATCCAAAAAGATCTCTGCTTACTTCCGATAAAGTGACTCACTTTAACTGAATGAACAAAAGAAACTGAATTTCTTTTTTTCGATGGGCTCGCCTCTTTGCTAGACGCTACGATGTGAATCCAAGAAGGTTAGGCCAAGGAAAGCATAAGGGTCATTAATTCTTGTGTTTAACTGGAGCGTAGTGATTACGGCGTAAATTGACAGGAATTAAAGTGGACGAAAAGGTCACCCTTTCCGTCGGTGGGATCCGAACCCACAACCTTCGAATTAGTAATTACACAACACCGTCTCTCCGCACGAGCGCGTGCTAGCACTCTGCAGCCTCGCTCTTCCGCATAAATTAAGCCTCTCTCCAGATATCGCGATAAGAGGGTATGCGGAAACAGATTGCGCAGCCCGATTTGGCTAATACCGTTACGAGTAGACCGCGCCGATCTTTTATTATATATACAGCCCTGACCGAGATACAATGTTGCGCAGTTCACCGGTTAAGCGCTTGGATGCGAGGTAAACGAGAAAACACAGAATATACGAGAGTAAACGTTGCGGATTTTACGTCCCAAAACCACGATACGATTACGTGGGACGCCGTAGCGGAGGGCTCCGGAAATCTCGACCACCTGGGGTTAACTTAACGTGCTCCTAAATCAAAACGCACGGGCCTCTATATTTCACACAGGAAACACGGGAAACCTATTAATTGTTTAAGTGGAACGCGATAGTGTGTCGTTGTGGTGTGGCAGGTTATGCGATTTAGTAGGCAGCCTCAGGTTATTATATATATTTATCCCTTTCAGTCACGAATTATGGTGCACTGTCTGCAAATGCATCAAATTTCCATGGCATGATTTCAAGGCACTCAGTATTACATTCCAAGAAATAAAACAAAAGAATCTGTTATTTTGTGTGAGTTACAGTAATTAATGCTGATTAGCGTGTAATTAAATTTCTAATTATTCTGCAATCAGTCAGCTTTAATCCTTGCATAAAAGGAATCAACTAATAGGCCCAGAATGCCCGCACAGTTTGTTTTTTGGTTGTATGCTTTTCGAGCGAAGAAAAAAATACTCTTGACGTTGGCCCTGGAACGTCGGACGTCGAACGATCGTCGAACATGGTAGTGTCTCTAGCAAAGTGATCATCTGCAGCAATATACAGTATAATGAAGCTAGATAAGCGCTAGTTGTCCACTCAGGAAGCCTGCACGAATGTGCACACTAAGTTTCAGGTGACAAAGTCTGGTCCACCAGACGAAACGTTAGTAAAAATATACAGTGCCGAATCAACGAAAGTCGTAGTTTCTTTCTTCATTCCCTATATATATATATATATATATATTATATATATATATATATATATATATATATATATATATATATATATATATATATATATATATATATATATATATATATCGTACGCGTGTGTGTGTGTGTGTGTGTGTGTGTGTGTGTGTGTGTGTGTGTGTGTGTGTGTGTGTGTGTGTGTGTGTGTGTGTGTGTGTGTGTGTGTGTGTGTGTGTGTGTAGAGACAGAGAGTTAGAAAACGTACACGCTCAACCAGAATAAATATAAGAAAATTAAGAACATAGACATGTCCAAAAACAAAAGAATTCGTTTGCTAACGTTACGGCCGGTGGGCCAGCCTGACATGCATGTCAGGTGCATCACGAATTACATGACTGATGAAGGTCAGGCCACCGGCCGCAATGTTAGTAAACGAATTGTTTTGTTTTTTCAGGCATGTGCACGCTCATTTTCGTATATAGATATGCATAAGTACAGCTTCCATGGATCCGGTGATTAATAAGTAATAAGAAGCGCAGGCGCACGTACAAAAACAACAAAAGACATTCATTCGGTGTTTCGGCCGGAGACCGGTCTTCTTCAATTGCGTAGTTAACAGGCACGTTTGTTCGATTTATCACCGTTCGCTCAGAGCGAGATGCGAGGGTATAGAGCTCTTTTTAATAGTAAGGAATCGGCCACTGCGCTAAACAGTGGAGCAGTGAAAGCGCGAACGATTGCACTGTACTCTGGGTAAGCTAAATCTGTTCAGAAAAAGTCAGGGGCCCTTGCGCTATCGGGAAAATGAGAACAACCGAAGCTTTTGTCTGCGTGTGTGGCGTACTACATTTCTTTCTTTCTTTCTTTCTTTTTCTTTCTTTCTTTCTTTCTTTCTTTCTTTCTTTCTTTCTTTCTTTCTTTCTTTCTTTCTTTCTTTCTCTCTCTCGCTCTCTTTCTTCCTTTCTTTCATTCATTCATTCATTCATTCATTCCTTCATTCCTTCCTTCATTCCTTCCTTCCTTCCTTCCTTCCTTCATTCCTTCCTTCCTTCCTTCCTTCCTTCCTTCATTCCTTCCTTCCTTCTTTCTTTCTTTCTTTCTTCTTTCTTTCTTTCTTTCTCTTTATCGCCTTGCGCAATGCTCCCTCCTAACTGCTTCCTTCCTCCATGGGACCTTCACCCACGCGCTCAGCAGCGCAGCACTTCAGTTGCTACAGGCAACAACGACTGTCATGCGTCCAGGCAACAACGAAATATGGCAACGTGAGACAAGGAGTGACCTCGATAAAAAGATCACATTGTCATATCAAAAACGGCTGATTGCTGTCCGGCTCATGATCGAGAGAGCATCGGTTGGAAAACGGCGTGTAGAAATGTACGCATCTAACTGGCGCACCTTCGAAGGTTTCATTTGTGCGCACCCGCATTCCTGGCACTCGCCGGAGCCGGGATTTTCGCGAACTGTGCCGCCGCCATCGAAATCTCGAATTTGTAAGAGCTGCGCTTGAAAGGTGCCCGATTCAGGGAACTACGTACTCTGTAGTACTAGTACTATCAAGGCGCATGCAGTAACCTGTCTCTATTTTGAGAATGAAATCTTGGATATCTTGCAGTTCCCAAATGAAGCTTTATTGAACCGTCAAACGTAAGAACTAGGGGCGATTATACACTAAATACTTATAAATGATTCTCTACGCTGCAAGGCAACAAGATGCATGTTAAGTTTAGAAAAAATTATTCCATCAAAAGACGCTGCGAACACTTGGAAACAGTCTCTATACAACAACGACATTAACATACACAAATGACTAAACACATGACACAAACACAAATATACATGAAACGTTTTAACAGAAATGTCCATGTCCACAGGGTGCCCTTAACATATGCTACCAAGGACTAACATACACACACTTTTCACAAAATACACAATGTAAATGGCAATGTATACACAGTATACATGACTGTGAACATGTCAGCATATATGTACAGCAGACGATATGATACACGTAATTTACATAAATGTACAGTGTTAGCATGAAATGTGTATATACAAGAACCCACACACCTACGGGAACATGCACACACAGAAATAATCAATACAAACAAATTATATGCATTAATAGATCAGTGCTTGGTGACCTGGTTACAAGAACCAGGCCAGGTCAAAAACTAGCCGCACACGTCCATTTGCTACCGACAGGAAGCGGCACGACCACTGTCGTAGAAATTCCTCTTCCCCAAGGAAGAACAATTCCTCCGACAAAAACGACAGCAGTTCGGAGTACAAACGTTCCAGAATCGGAAACAGAGCACGACGACGGTGACCCGCTGCAACAGCCTCACACCTGTTACGCCACAAACAAAAATCCCCCGCAGCAATTAGAAGGCGTGCAAAGCGACTACGCGAGCAACGACCAGACGTGACGAAATGATTAACTCCTAGGCCACGGAAACCGGTATTAACAGCTCTCCAAAATACCTTCGCAATTACACCAATTACACATTGCTGCAGCACATGCTGGTTGGACTCTTGCAGCGGACAGTTTGGACAAGTAGAAGATGGGACCATGGCCCACCTCTGCAGTCTGTCTCGTGTTGGGAATACTCTCCATCCCAGACACCACATAGAGATGGCCAGGCAGAAAGGATGCCGTTGTTGCGCTCCACGAGACAGGACTCGAACGTGTTACACGATCTGGAGGAACCAGGGGGAACAGCAAGGCCGCCGTTGTATCTACAACGCGGTTTCCTATAGTCGGTGACAACCTAAGAATAAATATAAGCTCCGCCCACGAGGCCGCATTGCTCATATTTTGCATGCCTCCGCGCTGCAAACGAAGTAGTTCCTAAACAATGGCAATCATTTTCATTCATATAAACCTTATTTTGCAATACTGCACTGATATTGAAATAAAGAAAGCAAAGCTAGATAAAATAAATTGTGAAGGCACGGAGTTCAGCGTCAGCATAACAATATATGTGTTGTTTAAATCGCACCCCCCGCCGCGTTCATCTCGGAGTCTATACGAAAAAGTAACGTACATCTCAAAGGCGATGTTTCTGAGCAGTACATAATATGATATTAAAACAAATAATGCCAGATTTAACATATAACTTAAAATAAAGGAATCGTTATTTTACGGTTTCACAGAACAAAACAGGGACATTATTCACGTTTAATAAGGTCATTTGTAATTTTTTTGCGAAACTCTCGCCGCCAGCTTTCTTACTGACTGCTGTAACTATGGCAACTGTGACTCAAAGCGAAGTATGGCGAAGTGGTCTGAGATCACCTTTGTGAATTTCGACTCTTCTGTTGCCGTAAATACCGCATTTGCGTCTCTAGTCGCCTAGCTTGTAATCGTGTTTGAGGAATACGCCAAGGCTTCATCTGATGTCTTGTTTCAACGAAATAAAAGCGTGTAGCACACATGGCGTTTAACTGTCGGGGCCATTGCGTGCGTTGCCGTTCACGCCAATGAGGTGCACGCGGCTAAATTGGCATTGACTAAAAGCTTTACGTGGAATTGTTTCTCGCTTCGACAACTTGCACTGGCACTGCCATTACCACTTAAGCCCTTGAACATTCAAGTTTTTAGTTAATTTATTATTAATTTATTATTAATTTATTGCATAACTGCGTCACCCCAGTGGGAATTACAGCAGGGGGGCCCACGTTTGCTAGAAGAGGGGCCCCTACCTTCTATATATGTGTTTATCTGTGCGAAGGTTTATATATATACGTAGATTGTGAAAAGGCTGTCATCGGTTACCGTAAGACAAATAGGAAAAGGATACACGCTTCTCAAAAGACAGTTTATTTGTCAACGTTTTGATCGGAGACCGATCTTTATCAAGAGAAAATTTACGAGGCTTCGATGCGCTTTTATAGCATCGTCCTCCGTGCAGGTAGAGCGACAAAAAAAAATAAATAAGAAAAAATGTAGAAATGAAAAAATCAGGAGCCAGAAGACGACAAATATTCACTCGGACATAGAAAAAGCACGTGCATCCTCGAAGAAAAAAAGGAAAACATATAGATGTCTACATAGATAATCTCGGTGGACACAATCAGTAAGTACATTCCTATCGTACATTGTCAAGCCCCAGCTCTCCGGCTCCCCCCTCCTCATTTGTTCGTGAAGCATAGTGAGGGGGTGAGGCTCCACAAGAAGGGATAAGCGCTTAAAAAAAGGGTCTATGCACTATAAGTTTCACGAGTTTAATATCAACAAATTATCACTGCGTAATACGTGCACACAATACACGCGAAATACTAAAAAACGCACGTTAGACAAAAACAAGGATTCCGAATATGATATCGTGAAGTATGATGCAACGCCATTAAAAACAAAAGCTTTTTTTTTTCACTCAATAATAGTTTTAGCGGCGTCACTTCAGTTACGATCATGATCCATGCAATCGACGTGTCACAGCGAGCGCATCATTTCACGGTTTGCAGACAACGATTACCTCGCACGGCGTTTCTCATAGCAAGGCGTTCGTGCATCGAGCGCGATACTTACGCGACGGGCACTTCAACCTAGCAAATCATTCTGGGCTGGTGGAACTAAATTCCGTTGATACGACGCAACTGCGCCAATAGACACATGTCACATAACCACAAACGCATCAGATGACCACAATTATCTTCTTATAAATCACACACCACTGCATATTCTCCACACCTGGTTTGTTAACTTTCGCATTGTGTTGCGCTAACGGGCTATGTCGATCGCTTTCTTTCTCTCTCGCCTCGTCCACACATACGTCAGTTATATAGGCGCACAGCACGGCACATATCACAATAGATCACCAAGATTCCCACGTTGCGAGCTCCAAGCAACACACACACGCGCACACGTGGCAACACTAATGCCATGGCTTTTGCAGGCGGTAAATTCTACACAGACGCGCACATTCCGACTTCACTTTCACCTCACTGCACACGAATGAACGCGACGACAATCGCCGATGTGGTGACCCTCAGGCGATATGCTTGATGCATCCAAACGATGGAGGGAACACACGCCGTGCTCCAACTTGACGCTGCCGAAACGACGGAACGCGCTAAAGCGTCGTAAAACACTCCGAGCTGCTGCCGCTTCGGTGCACTTCAAACGAGGCACAGTCGCAAGCTTCTACTGCATCGGATGACGTTCGGCGAGGGCGATGCTGGGTACGTGCGAATAACACTAGGAAATAGCTTCTTCTGAAATAAACAAACACCGCAGGAAATTCGAAATGACGGATCTCGGTCTCGGTGCAGCTGTACCGCGCCTCTCGTCGCGAACGGCGCCATGTTGCATTTTTCATTGGTTCGTCTTAACCGTTACGTCAATGTAAAGATCGGCCGTAGTTGGACGCGCATAATACAAATGGACAGCGGTACAGTTTACTTTTTATTCTTAGCTTGTCACCGACTATAGAATGTCTACATCAGGACAAAGCGAACAAAAAATAATCTCAAGAGCGATGACGAAGGCAAAGATAATATACGAGGTGATAACCTACACATAAAACCTCCGTCTCTGTTCCGGTTAGCAGCGGAGAGACCGCATCAAACATTTTATACAACACTCGTAATAACCTGAGTTTAAGTGGAAACGGTAAAGATTTTTGTAGCGAGCGCAATCCTTTTAACACAACGTAAGTTGTTACTGCGAAGTTCAGTTCTAAACGTACTTAGCAAGGTGGCCCACACAGGAATGCATATTAATGCTTGTGGCATTGTACAAAAATTCAGCCCTTCCTTGACCGGGGAAATGGGGGCCGAGCGGAGCTTGGAGATGGCGTACCTGACCATGGCCGGTATGGAAAGGTGCGCGGGCGTTAGGAACGCCCGCACGCCTTTGCAGTCCGGCAGTGGCAGCAGTGGCATGACCTGCTGCTTTCTTTTAGGAGCTTGCTCGCGCCTTGTCCGTTATCGGCGGCGTGTAAACTACTTCTCATTGGTCCCGCCATGAGCGTAGCTGCGCTCTCTCCGGTGATTTCAAGAATGCTCACTAGACGGCACGCCGCCGCTCACGGCGGTGTACACCACGTTGGAGCAGCAGTAAGCATGATAATCAAGCTAATCCTAGACAATCAGGAAAGCTAAGATCAATCAGCTGAACCTTTGCTAACGCTACGTTATCCTGGCATAGCCGAGCTAAGCCACTGCAACATTTTTTTCTTCTCTTTTCCCACTTCTGCAATAGCCTCATTGAAGCTGCAGTATGTAAAAATAAATAAATAAAATAATAAATAAATGTACCACGATCTGAAAACGTTTTAGCTGCGCGAGTTGTTCGATGCGCGTGAGATCATGAGTGGCTGGTACGGGTCTTGCAGACTAATATAATTGCGTGTCTGCCAAGACCGTACGGAATTACCGTACTTACAACACCGTAATTTAACACTGCTGGAAGACCCTATAATATTTGTGCTTCGAACAAAAACCAGCTGCTACGACTCTCTTGCAAACGTGAAGGACAGGCGCACCACGGTTTTGGGGGTGAAACTTACATATTTAAGGCCAAAGCCTTATCTGGCCATGTTGGCGCTCCCATTCGCGAGACATGCGCGAGACCATAATGTCTCCTAATGTATCCCACGTGACCTTGTCCGAGTGATGACGTCACAACGTAACGTCACAGATCGGCAAAATGTTAGGCGTCATGATGACGTTATCTCACATCATCTCTTGGTCAAAGGCAGGCGGATCACGGAGCCAGTGCAAAACCACTTGAAGTGCGGAAAGCTTGCATTGACTCCCATGCCGGAGGCAGTGCAAAACCACGTTAGACAGAAGCCTTCCGCGGGGCGGGGGGGGGGGGGGTGCAATATCATCAATACTATCGACTGAGTAGTTAGGCGTGGCTTTACTATCGCAAACACCAATGACCAGCGGAGCTGAGGAAAAGCCTCAGCGACGTATTGCAAAGTAGTGCAAAGCTAGGCGAACGAAAGCATGGTTTAGCATAGCAGGATCAAAGCCATGTTTATGGGAGTTAAGCATTGCTTGGCTATTGCTTGGCTAAAGAGGAGGAAGGGAGAGAGTAAAGCAATGGAGTGTCAAGACAAGGAATGAGTGAGGCGAGGGGGCAGGAGGATGGAGGTGAACGGGAAACGGAAATGGGTGTGAGAGTGAGGGGGAAGGGAGAGTAAAACATAGTGAAGCGTCGCAGTACTTTCGTCGCTGAGGCTTTCCCTCAGCTCGACTGTCCATTGGTTTTTGCAATGGTAAAGCCGCGCTTGGAATCATTTTTTGCTTGTAATCGACTAGAGTGCTTTTGTGCCTATCAGTGTGCGTCTGTTGTGTCCAGCTAGACGGAGGTCAAGGATCTTGGCCTCGCCTCGTGTTCATTCGCTCGTCATCGTCTCGTGCTCGACCACGCGACGCCACTTGCACAGTTCGCAAACGACAGACTATCAACTGCAACACTCGGTGAGCCGCTTTGCTAAACGCAGAAACCAACTTCAAGGAAACTGTTTATGTTAAGTTAAAGGAACGACGCTCGAAACAAAACATTTGTCGTTGCACTTGCAAGCGGTGGTCGCGTATTAACTGTATCACTGATGGAGATTATATTAAATAAGGTGTCGTGATTTTCCAGCTCCTTGTTGCTGTGTTCGCTATAAAATTCATTTTTTATGGCAGTGCTTCACCTGGTTTTTGTAGCCAAGTCATCGTACAGTGGTTGACACGTGTATATGGGCGTCCAAGGCAACGTCGAGCGGCGCCACTGCTCTTATCGCAACTGGGGGCATCCACGGCCACAACACTGCCGCTCACGCGCAGAGCTCTCCCATTGCATCTGTGGTGCGTCACAATGTAACTATTGCTGGCTAGCACTGCTTTGGGCCGAATGAGGAGCGCATGCGCGCACGTGTCCTTGCCGCCGCCTCTGGCAAATCTGGCGACAAACCGCCTTCGCGGGCAGCGTCTGCCCCCAGTAACGCATAACCCAGCCGCGCGAGCGCGGCGCCCAAACTTGAGCTTCGGCTCCCTATAATGTGTGTGTATTTATTTTTTCTGTGTTTTATGTCACCGTTGCGTGTGCGTTCTTGTATATATAAATCTCATGCTATCACTATCCCATTATGTAAATTGCCTGCGGCATAACATCTGTTGTACATGTATACTTGCATGTTCGTGAAGTCATATACATTATGTATATACATCATCATGTACATTGGGTATACTGTGATAAGTGTGTGTATGTCTTAGGGACATCCTGTTTTCTGCAAAAACGTTTCATGTTATTGTGCTTTCATTTCTGTATGTTACTGTTCTTGCGGTATAGACACTGTTTCTCAGTGTTCGTCTCATCCTACGATGGAATTAACTTTTTCTAAACACCGACAACGTATTCTAAATCGTTAAGCATTTCTAAACATGAAAACTCACAGGGTCCCTCATGCAATCGGCTAAGACAACCCAAAGGCGAAAGCCATCTTCTATATCTTCTCATTCGATGTATTGGTCATCCGCTTCTGAAAGCTTTCGGAACCTAACGTGATTTTCCACTGCCTCTGAGATCGGAGGCAATAACAAGCTTTCTGCACCTCACATGGTTTTGTACAGCCTCTGTGATCTGCCCGCCTTTGACCAAGCGACGATGTCGTACAATGACGCCACCATGTGACGTCAGCATGACGCCATAATGATGTCACGATGGCGTCACAAATTCTGGTGACTGTGGTGTCGTGATGATGTGATGTGTGACGTCACTGATGTCATGTTACATTGAGGTCATGTGACTTTTGGTACACCAACTGCACATACACACATTCACTTGAGTAACACGTGACCTTTCACCGACGAACATATAAGGCTTTCGCATTAATAATCATCATCTGGTTTTTTCGGGTGTCCTTTCTCGAAATTTAGGCGCTCGTCACTTTTCTATCAAGAATCATAAGACACGCTCATAGCGTGTACGACGTTCATGGCCTGGAAGCACCGAGCGCGTGACGATGACGCACAGAAAAGTACGCGAGATCGGTTATGACTATTGTTGCGGAAAGCGACAGCTGTAGCATACTAAGCAGGGAGTGACGTTACTGCACGCTTCATACGTAGAATAAGAACCCGCTAGAAACATGACTTCATTTGTGTCGTGATAGTGCTACGGAAATCCAAACATGGTAAACATTCAGGGGAAGAAGTAGGCTTGAAGAGACGAAAAAAGAAAAACAACAACTTGTGTAGCGATTGTTGTAGTTCCAAATCCTGCGCTAATTCAGCTCCAGTACTGTGAAACCCGAGGAAGTGCGTAGCACGGACACCCAGCGATTCCCGTTCGCAGAGTTCCCACTGCTCCTTTTACCAAACCGTCGATGACGGAAATGTTTGAGGTAAGCATGTAGGATTTCCCCAGCACCCGAGTAGAATCTTGTTAAGGAGATTCGCAAACTCGGTGTGCGACATGCGCGCTACTTTTTGCTGCGCTTTATCGACTGCCTGCCTGTTGTGGCGATTGAAATACGTGCAGTCTTCAGTGAGTTCCGAAAGCTTGCTTCCCCCTTCAGATGTAGCGCCAAAGGCGCCGGAGAAGCGCCGGTGGAAGGAGCAATCGCGTGCTTGGCGAAGCGGTGACGCTCTCTCTTGCCTGGCGCAGGTGTCAGCCACATGTTTCTGAAACGTGTTTAGCGATAAGTTAATTATTCCGACTGCTTCTCGGTCATTTCTGTTAATTATGATATTTTAGACCTTTCTCGTTTATTTTGCGGTGGTTTTGAACATCGCTAGCCTTGTTTTAGGCCTGTATTTGCCACTTGATTTTGAGCGTGATCACGTCACGAGTTCTACGGATGAACGACAAGCCGGGTCCCTAAAGTGCTACGCAATTAAAATCCTTAAACAGGGAGTGCCGCTTGAGCCAACGTTTCCACACGTGGTCTTGTCTTCTTAAAGGCAGCTACTGCTTACCCTCGCGCTTGAATGTGTTCCCGTGTCTGTGTTACTTAGGGCGTGTATGTGTGCCAAGACCACTGTAAATAAACAAATAAATAAATAAATAAATAAATAAATAAATAAATAAATAAATAAATAAATAAATAAATAAATAAATAAATAGAAATATTATTACGAGGCATGCCGTATAGTGGATGGCTCCGGAAATTTCGACCATCTGGTCGAAATTTCCTTCTTTAAAATGCACTGATATCGCACAGTACACGGGCCTCTTGCGTTTCGCCTCCTTCGACATTCGACCGCCGCGGCCGGGATCGAGCCCGCGTCCTTCGCGTCAGCAGCCGAGCGCCGTAACCACCGGTCGAAACTACCGGAGCCCTCCGTTACGGCTTGCCTCATAATCATACCGTGGTTTTGGGCCCGTAAAACCCAAGAAATTATTACTCTGTCCAACAAACAACGTGTTTGCATCTGTATACCACATCGATGCAAAGGTCTGTCCACACCTGTTGCAGACCAAAACGTTGGTGTTGGTGTAACCGAGCTCCCTTGCTGTACTGCCGTCGGGCGATACGTAGGGAACGAATACATAAGTAAACAAAAAGCGTGACAATAGCGACGTGCCAATCGAGGCGCAGAAATGCAGGTCCTCCGCAGGTTAACTTACCTTGGTCCATTCGTCCACTTCGTTTTCAACGTTAGTCCCCCATATATCGCTGGATGCCGTGCCTGAGGCTGCTTGACACGGCGCTTCCGAATACTTGCTCATACTGCCCACTACGTACTCATACTGGTCATTACGTTGTAATGGCGCTACGGTTGCCTTAGACGCTAGGCACTCGACGGCAGTATCAACGTTGGTATGATCTCGTTACACTGCCAAACCAGTCGCGCGTGCGTTGTGCCAGTGTTGACGCCAAAGCAAATCGAAACTGCGTATAATGATGTCAATGTTTACGCGGACGCCTTGCAGTTGCATAGAAGCGCGGCATTAGTTACTACGTTAAAGCGATTTTCTATGGTTAAATCTTGCGCCATTATCGACGATATTACCTAAGACACGCTGGCGCCGCCACCCAAGGCTGTTAAGCGAATGTTATCTTATTTTTGTGAATCGCGATGTGAAATTTACAAGGTTATGAAACGTGGAATGTAGCAACCCAACCTGTTTCATGCGCATGCGGCTGTCGTAGCACTGTTCGTTTAGTCGCTAAATTTTTAAATTTTACATGTGTATGTATACACGCACAGAACACATGTACACAAGAACATACATAGAGGGTGGTAGAACACCCCCGCTCAAAAAATAAAAATAAAAAGAAATTAGGCTACGCCCCTGCTTAAAAGACCTTGAAGCTCTCATTCCGCGTCGGTCACGAGATCCCTTGGCAGAGTCGTTTTTTTTTTTTTTTAATGCGAAGCATTTCTTAGCGAACTTCTGCGACTTTGAGCGTATCTGTCTATCCATCTAGCCGCCTACGACTGTGCTCTCCTGGTCGTTTCGTTAATCGGATGTATACCAAAATTGGTATGGCATAACATGACCGTATTGCGAACATAAATGACAGGTCAGAACATGAAAATAATGACACACATGTCATGAAAAGCATGATTTTTCTTTACCAAGTTAGCCGACGCTATATACATTGCGTTGCTCGGAGTTAGCGGCGGGGACAGAAATAGCAATTCTCGAGCCATGTAGAGTGCTTCATGGAGTTTCTTCACGATTTATTAGGCAGACTGGTGTTTATATTGCTATCTCTATCTTGATCACTTCACCTGCGCGTACTAAATTATTTGCGACGTCATTCACCTTTCTCTACATCAACTTCTATTTCGATGTCTGCTCTATCTCTGGATATACATGTTAATCTGAACTACAGTTCTATTAGCGTAATGCGGAAAATAAGTTTGCATCGTACAGAAGCGCGTGCCACCGCGGCCTTGATAAGAACATAAGAACCAAAAATAATACGTACCATCGTGCTCGTGGTTTCGGTTGAAAGCCACACAGCAAAACAGGGGGAAACTGGAGGAGCGTATGCAGAAAACCGCAATCCATGTAGCAATTTGCCAAGAACAGTGTTGGCAACATTTTTATTTGCTCTCCAAGCAACGTGCTGACAATTATTTGAGCTTACGGTGATCAAAGCTAACTATTATCGGTTACTCATACTCATGTGACAATTATACACACTTAAGTTGCTGAAATGAACCACGACTTCTTTGAGGAAACGTAGGCGATTAACAAGTGGCGACGGCGGAGGCACAGTCCGATGTACAGACGGGTCCACTGTTAAAGGGAACACTTGCGTTTCGGGTATGTCCGGATTTCGCTCTCCTGCAAAAGCCTATATATAGTGACTTAGATTTGGATAACACTACTGGTGGTTGACAGTTCCGAACCCGTATGATAGATTAGTAACGCGCACGAACAATCTTTCCGCATCCACTAGCCGTTAGGGGACCAACAAAATGAAAGTTGCTCATTCGAGTGTTCCCTTTAACAGTGGACCGTACTGTACGTACAAGCGACCGAGAAATAGTCACACTCAGCCAAGACCCTCGACAAAGCATGCTGATTCGATGCTCGACGGTGTGTTTAATGTCTATAATAGCAACAAACACTGCAAGTTTCCATGGTCCAACAACATTGCCGTCTGCATTTCACGTATTTATCAGTATAACAAACCCGGAAGACGTGAGGTTAATCCACAAACAGCACCGGCAGAACGGCACCCTAAAGCGGATTGCTTGTGCACATCCACCAAAGCGCAATGATTCGGGCACACTGGATAAACAACGAGAACTGTGGCTAGCACACTGAACCAGATTTTTATTGTGTCACGGATCACTTAAGCGCGCGCTAACAAGGACAAAGGGAGGCGACGACAACACAAAAAAATAAAGCGCTTGTGTTGTCGTTGCCTCCCTTTGTCCTTGTTTGAGCGCGCTTAAGTGATCGGCGATGGAAAACCAACTAGCCCAAAAATCAGTGCTCCTTGAGTTCATTTTTTATTGTAGATTACAAATATCCACGCCTTCGCCATCGTCAGAAAGCTTGTTGGTGAGGGCAGACGCCCACCCCTTTCCCACTTGTTCGCATTATGCGCTTTTTGTAGTGGCACGTTGATGTATTAAATTGGTAATGAACGACATGAATTGAAACAGAGACCCCGTATGAAATCGCTGCGTCCGACACGGAAAAGTTTGCATGAACGAAGCAACTCCGAGATTTCTGTGGAATATGCCTAAACGGGTACAGATTCCACACAAAAATGATTTTACAACAGTTATATTTAATGGGTGAAAGAACTGCGCCCAGATAAACCCACCGGTCGAAGCCAAACCTAACCGACTCTAACCGAAGTCTAACCGGCTCCGAGGCGGATGTCAACGGAAAGTAGCAGTCACTCCAGGTACGGTTCCACCGACGATGCTCCACAGAAAAATTGTGGGGGATTTACTCATATAATCATCACGACATTCCATTGAAACGAAAGACTGTCGACACAATCGGCGAATGTGCATGAGAATCGGGTAGACGAACGACACTCTTGTTTATGATAAAACACTTTTAGAACAAATTTGTTGCAACGAGAAAACAACCGACCCAAACAATGGCCAAACAGGTGTTTCGACCACTTCCATACAAAAGGTTACAAAAGAATGGTTCATTGGCTGATGTAACCACCCTTACATCAAACCTGAGACGAAGCCAAACGGGCTCGTACCGATACAAATCAACGAAGAATTTCGAATAAACCAGTTCAACGTATGAACCAGACCCAAGTTCGAACCTCGGTAGCAAGCCAAAATGGCTTCTACCGATACAACACGACGACTTTCGAACAAATCAGGTCAGCGAAAGAACACGAGTTCGAACCTCTGTGGCAAGCCCAATGGGCTACAAATACAACGCGACCACTTTCGAACAAATCAGGCCAGCGAATGGACAGAACCCTAGTTCAAACTTCGGGTGCAAGCCAAAATGCCTTCTACCGATACAATACGACGACTTTCGAAGAAATCATTTCAACGAATGAACACAACACGACTTGAAACCTCGGTAACAAGCCAAATTGGCTTCAAGCAGTACAACACGACTTTCGATCAATTCAGGTCAACGAATGAACACATCCCGAGTTCAAACCTCGGGAGCAAGCCAACAGGGCTTCTGCCGATACAACACAGGGACTTTCGAACGAATCAGGCCGACGAATCAAAACAACCCGAGTTCAAACCTCGGGAGCAAGCCAAAATGCCTACCGATAGAACAGGACAACTTCCGAACAAATCATGCAAACGAGTTAACACAACCCGAGTTTATGAACAAGCCAAACTGGCTTCTACCGGTACAACACAACGACGTTCGAACATATCAGGCCAACTAATTAAAACACCCAGAGTTCAAACCTCGGGAACAAGCCAAAAGGGCTTCTACCAAAACAAAACGACGACTTTCGAACAAATCAGGTCAACGAATTAACAACCCGAGTTCAAACCTCGGGAACTAGCCAAAAGGGCTTCTACCAAAACAAAACGACGTCTTTCGAACAAATCAGGTCAACGAATTAACAACCCGAGTTCAAACCTCGGGAACAAGCCAAAAGGGCTTCTACCAAAACAAAACGACGACTTTCGAACAAATCAGGTCAACGAATTAACAACCCGAGTTCAAACCTCGGGAACTACCCAAAAGGGCTTCTACCAAAACAAAACGACGACTTTCGAACAAATCAGGTCAACGAATTAACAACCCGAGTTCAAACCTCGGGAACAAGCCAAAAGGGCTTCTACCAAAACAAAACGACGACTTTCGAACAAATCAGGTCAACGAATTAACAACCCGAGTACAAACCTCGGGAACAAGCCAAAAGGGCTTCTACCAAAACAAAACGACGACTTTCGAACAAATCAGGTCAACGAATTAACAACCCGAGTTCAAACCTCGGGAACAAGCCAAAAGGGCTTCTACCAAAACAAAACGACGACTTTCGAACAAATCAGGTCAACGAATTAACAACCCGAGTTCAAACCTCGGGAACTAGCCAAAAGGGCTCCTACCAAAACAAAACGACGACTTTCGAACAAATCAGGTCAACGAATTAACAACCCGAGTTCAAACCTCGGGAACTAGCCAAAAGGGCTACCAAAACACCACCACCTTCGAACAATCAGGTCAACGAATTAATACAACCAGAGTTCGGGAATAAGCCAAACGGGATTCTAACGATAGAACACGACGGCTTTCGAACAATTCAGTTCAATGAATGAAAACAACCCGAGTTAGAACCTCGGGGACAAGCCAAACTGGCTTATACCGGTACAACACAACGACTTTCGAACAAATTAGGTCGACGAATAAAATCACCCCGAGTTCAAACCTCGGGAACTAGCCAAAAGGGCTTCTACCAAAACAAAACGACGACTTTCGAACAAATCAGGTCAACGAATTAACAACCCGAGTTCAAACCTCGGGAGCTAGCCAAAAGGGCTTCTACCAAAACAAAACGACGACTTTCGAACAAATCAGGTCAACGAATTAACAACCCGAGTTCAAACCTCGGGAATTAGCCAAAAGGGCTTCTACCAAAACAAAACGACGACTTTCGAACAAATCAGGTCAACGAAATAACCCGAGTTCAAACCTCGGGAACTAGCCAAAAGGGCTTCTACCAAAACAAAACGACGAGTTTCGAACAAATCGGGTCAACGAATTAACAACCCGAGTTCAAACCTCGGGAACTAGCCAAAAGGGCTTCTACCAAAACAAAACGACGACTTTCGAACAAATCAGGTCAACGAATTAACTACCCGAGTTCAAACCTCGGGAACTAGCCAAAAGGGCTACCAAAACACCACCACCTTCGAACAATCAGGTCAACGATTTAATACAACCATAGTTCGGGAACAAGCCAAACGGGATTCTAACGATAGAATACGACGGCTTTCGAACAATTCAGTTCAATGAATGAAAACAACCCGAGTTAGAACCTCGGGGACAAGCCAAACTGGCTTATACCGGTACAATAACACAACGACTTTCGAACAAATTAGGTCGATGAATAAAATCACCCCGAGTTCAAACCTCGGGAACTAGCCAAAAGGGCTTCTACCAAAACAAAACGACGACTTTCGAACAAATCAGGTCAACGAATTAACAACCCGAGTTCAAACCTCGGGAACTAGCCAAAAGGGCTTCTACCAAAACAAAACGACGACTTTCGAACAAAACAGGTCAACGAATTAACAACCCGAGTTCAAACCTCGGGAACTAGCCAAAAGGGCTACCAAAACACCATCACCTACGAGCAATCAGGTCAACGAATTAATACAACCAGAGCTCGGGAACAAGCCAAACGGGATTCTAACGATAGAACACGACGGCTTTCGAACAATTCAGTTCAATGAACAAAACACCCCGAGTTAGAACCTCGGAGACAAGCCAAACTTGCTACTACCGGTACAACACAACAACTTTCGAGCAAATTAGGTCAACGAATAAAATCACCCCGAGTTCAAACCTCGGGAACTAGCCAAAAGGGCTTCTACCAAAACATCACGACGACTTTCGAACAAATCAGGTCAACGAACTAACTCAACCAGAGTTCGGGAACAAGCCAAACGGGCTTCTACCCATAGAAGACGACTTTCGAACAATTCAGTTCCACGAATGACCTGAACCCGAGTTACAACCTCGGGGACACGTCAATAAGGCTTCTACCGGTACAGCGCAACGACTTTCGAACAAATCATGTCAACGAATGAACACAACCCGAGTTCGAACACCGGAAACAAGCTAAACCACGAATTTAGAAGAAATCAGTTCAATGAATGAACACCCCGTGCTCAAACCTCGGGGCACTGCGAAATGGACGTCTGCCGATACAGCAGGACGACGTCGTTAGAACAAATCAATTCAGCGAATGAAACTACCACCACGAAATCAATGCTCGAGCTAAAGCCAACAGGTGCTTCAACCTATTCCAAAGGGGATATGCATGTACAATAACGAACCATCCCTTCGGCACCCTGCAACCAGTACGACTGGGGAAAAAATTTTAAGAAGCTGACGAAGAGATTCGTAACGGTTTGAAACTGAATCGCCAACGGGTTAAGGTTATTGCCAGGGACACAATAAGGACAGGTACGCACATCACCAGGCGCACACAACTGTATTGAAACGCAAGTTGGATCCATTCACAACCCAACAAGAGTATAGATGAGCTGTGAACGTATAAGAAAATGAACGTGCGCGCAAACATGGCACTAGCACATAAGTGCACTATTACAGAAGCGCACAACGTAAACAAATGTCCTTACCCTCACCGTCACAAATTTACAGATAAACTCATAACTGGAACATCAGAGCTTAAGACAGGGCTTTGGAGCATGTAACGCGAACATTTGTTCGAGTCTTCGGCTTCGTATAAGTTTCACTGTTAGATGTGTCGCCCATTGACAGAGCAACGCATAACTTTCACTGTAGGGCAGCTTGCTACGATAACTAGCTGACGCATCCTTTCCTGCGTAGGCTACAGCAAAAAAGTACAGCACAACTTCCAACGGCTGGTCAAGGGACGGCGACCACAAAGTCTTTCTTGAGGACACCCACACGCAGTGAAAACAGTACCGGACGCCATGAAATCTTACAAACGTGCGGAGACTTGAATGGTTCAGAATCCCCGGCAGAACGATGAGGCAGGACGTAGGCACTCTTGAGGTAACGCCAGGAATGGTACCGATGTCAGTGACTGGGGATGGACGAATCTTCAGCGTGGTACAGGCGAGAACCCACGTTGAGAGCCTGAAACGACATATCACGTGCGTGTTAGTTGATTCAATCAATCCCAAGACACGGACACAGGGGAAATAGGGAGAAAACGGGCACAATGCCAGCCTAGCCTTTCGGTAGGAGGGAAGAGATTGAGGAAAGGAAGATATGAGAGCAAGAGGAAAGAAGATTGGAAAGTAAAGAGAAAATGAAGACTGACAAGAATAAGTAAAAACGCGAAAAAGTTTAAGCGGGTGGGCAGATCCGTTTGGTGTATAAAAGTCAGCGGAGCTCAATGGGCCTGGTCTCTGCGAATAGAGGAAAGGAAAAAAAATCTTCGAACAGCAAATGTCGTTGGAGGCAACGTTTCGACAAGCGGCCTTGTCTTCGTCAAGGCAGCAAATAGACACGTCCACTTGTCTAAACATTGGCTCCAGCAACATTCCTCGCTCAAGGAATTTTTTTTTTCATCTATTCAAATCTCTATCTTCCCCCAGCTGAGCTTCTTGTTTGCATTCCTGCGTACTCGATACTTACCGAATGTATAGCAGGCACAGGGAGTAGTCGTCAGCCAGCAGGTCACAGAGGGGCTGGGGCCAGCCCACCGCAATTGCTTCTTGTCTCGTGAATGCAGGTAGGTAGGCAGGTGGAATGTAGGTGGGTCGCAACTTAGGTAGGCAGTAGAGGATCTGCAGGAACCAGCTCAATGTCCTTGTCGAGGGTTGCAGTAGAAAGCGGACTTTGGCAAGCTGCAACGACACACGGTGGAATTGTTCAACAAAGGAAAATACAGCCGCACGAAGAGTTGCGCCAAAGTGACGCGTACCAGCAGTAGATCCAAGATTAGCAACAATGTGCCGTCTGGCTGGATGACGCCATCAGCAAAAGAGAGTGCAAAGGAGACGTCCGGCCATGTGACGCGTGGTGCTCAAGGCGATCTCAGCTACGTAGGTAGGCCTTGGAGGATCTGCAGGAACCTGCTCGATGTCCTTGTCGTGGGTTTTGGTGGAAGGCAGACGTTGGCAGGCTGCATGGCATCACGGTGAAATTGTCCAGCGCACGAAAACACATTCGCACGAAGAGCTGTGCGTACGTGATACCCACCTAAAGTAGTGCACGACACTTCTTGAAGTCTCTCCCGCTGACAGGACAATCGGCGATTAAATCTTGAAGAAGAGCTGCCGACGAAGCTACAGGACGTGTTGGGTTCGACAAAACCTCTCCATGGACACCGGCTCAAGGACAGTGTTCGATGCACGGCTCGTACAGGAACGGGACATCTGCAGGCTTTGGTGGATCTGAAAGAATACAACGACCGCTTGTTAAACATATATGGATGGCTAGATGGGGTTGTACCCTACCGTTTTGATCGGGCGGCGGCTCACGCCACCTAGCCTAACTCAATGAAGTACTAACTCGAACTAGTGAAACACAAAATTTCACTTTTGCCTTGATTTTCGTCACCAGTACGGTAACCTACTCTTGCTTATTTCTACCAGCTGCTTAAATTCTATCTGGCCTTCGCTGACCCTAAACCCTAATGCTTTGAGAAAATCAGCCCCATTGCCTTGGACTGTAGGGTGAATCCCTTTACAGAAAAGTATCAGGTGTTCAGCCGTTTCCTCCTCGTCTCCACATGAACCGCATAGAGTGTATATCCCTTCGCACTTGCTTCGATACGTCTTTGCCCACAATACTCCCGTCCTGGCTTCAAATAATTAAAAGAAAAAAGACGTACCTGTTCGTCGTGTCCAAGGGCTCTGCGCTCCATCCATGGACCCGTAGAGAGTCGGCGTCACGCGGAAAGGAAAGCCTGGAAGTAAGCCTCAGAACATCATAGTAAGCATGGCACCGCGAATGAAAAATTATGAAAACATACAGCAAACGGGAACAGCGGCAACAATTACAATGAAACCACGCTGTAGGGCAAAGATGCATGCTCTCCAGCAGGGCTGTGTCTAAAGGCTGGCGAGGCAATTCCGAATGCAGTTTTGCTTCCGCGAAAGCACATTTCGCTCGAGCGCACTATCGCGCGCGGGGCTACTCGACACGAAATAGGTGGTCGCTTCACAAACTCATTCGGAAGGGGTCAATGTCCCTGACGAAATCGAAAAAGAGGACAACTGTCAGACAGCCTGCCTAACTTGGAGCTAAGCCTGAAGCTATACGCGTCGCGACCGCCCACTCGCACCCAGTCCTCTTCGATTCCGTCACGGAAAAAGACCCGGCCGCAGTAGCCGGCTACCATAACTGGGGTTCCGATTAGACACCAAAATTATAATCAAGTAAGCGCGCGCCACTCTCGCCAGCCTCGGATGCGCTTGTCATCTCTTAGAATGTTGCAACGAAACTTATCGCAACCATGGATAGCCCTAGCTGCTTGGTGCTCGGATGACTTGCCGTGGTCAGACGTCCATGTATGGCAGCCTGCAGGGACGTGGCATCTGAAACGTTCAACAAACAGAACTTCAGAAATACGAATGTAGGAAGGACTGGTGTACTCACCGTGAGCTATATACGTAGTACGCAGAGCGCGGGCCGCGTGTTCCAAAAACTCGGACAAAGCGGGCGGTGCGTCGAACGGAGTGAGGAGCGTATCACAGTAACCGGCAAACACAAAGCCCACACAAAAAAGAATGCAACAAGGTTGACCACTTACATTGACTGCAGGCGGAAGCGCTGACCTGCAGCCTGATGACGCTTGTTTATGAAGCATTAACAAAGCTAACGAGCTGACAAGGCAATTCCGCATGCTGTTTGCTTCCTCAAAACCCCAATTTGCTTAATGAAACTCGAATCGCGCGCGAACTACCTCGTCACGAAACTTCATACGGAACGGGTTAATTTCCCTGACGCAATCGAAAGAGGACGGCTGTCAAACTACCCTGCCTAGTGTTAGCTATCCTGCCTAACAGCGAGCTCAACCTGAAGCTCGTCGCCACACCGACGACGTGACCCGTCCTCTCCGATTCCGTCACGGCGAACACCCGATAACGCGGCCGCAGCACGCCCTCAAAGATTCGGGCTTAATTTTACAACGCATCTAACCTCACGTAACTTTTTTTCAAGCGTAACCAGACGCCAAGCGTAGTGCCAATTCGATAAACTCAAACTGACAGATTCTCTAAGCTGCGTACCACCCTCGCCAGCTCGGGGACTCCCTATCTTACTTGTTGACCGATGACCAAACACTCCGTGAAGAAGGGTGGCCCCTGCTGGTAGTCGGGGAGCGGTCCACGGTAATTAAAAGTTATTAGTCCGGGCGACGCCGACGACTGGTCAACGCGCACAACGAAAAACGAGTCCACGGCAAGGCATGACTTGCGACTTGCTTCTCCGGCTTCGCAGGAGAGCCATTGGTGTTAGGCCTAAGGTAACGTCTCAAGGTCTGAAATGAAGCCGAGCGTCGCATGTATTCCAGGGGCTCGCGTGGAGTGCGACAACTGTGGTGAAGCAGGAACTGGAGGGCAAAAAAGAATGTCCGTGGCTAAAGTTGGTATCCACTCCTGCGCGTGTCAAGCAGCGGGCAGTCTCTGGTAGCAACCGCAGCACATTGTCAGCTGAGGTGTCAGAAGGCTTGCCGGGCACCGACGAAATTTTCTCGAGACGTTCCTCACATTTTCAATACCCGGAGGTTGAAGCCAGTTCTTTGTCGAGTCCTTGTTGAATCCGTGTGGAACGCACGGTAACGCGCGTGTCATGTCGTCAAGCGCAGACACTGCAAGCCTGTAAGTGCGTAGGTATGACAGCCGTAATAACGCAGAACTCGGCAGACGAGCACAACACGCAGCAAGGTGGAAAGACGAACGCGAAATGCCGGTCCTCTAGACCCCGTTTGCTCGCTCCCCGAACACGACGACCGCGAACCCAAGCTGCTTGGCGCATGCGTCGATACGACTAGAAAGCTTTCTTTGTTCGCGGATTGGTCAATCTTGCACCTACGTCATTGGGCTCGCGAGCCGCCACGATGGCATTATCACCGCGATCAGCGAGACTGGCCGATGTCCCAAAAACAAAATCTCAAAAAAAAAAAAAACAATGTCAGCGTGCTGCTGCCGAACATGGCATGTTCTAGAAGCTTCCCCTGTGTTCTTCGACAGCAAACTGCGTAGTTAGGGCTGTCGCTTTCGTTGTATCGAAATATAAAACGCTCGCATTCGCGAAAAGGCTAAATAAATGCAAGATCTTCGCAGTTTAATCTTGACGTCATCTTCATTTGCAGTACTTGCTCGCAAAGGCTGTTGCTATAATGTCCGGAAAAATATATAGTTGCATGTATTTCTGCGAGGACAAAGCGGTCTCCTTTGCATTCGCGATGATATTCTGGACACGAGCGTCGCCGCACGTTCCGGGTTTATTAAATTATGAGTTATTTTCGTGCCACGATCCTCTTATGAGGCGCGCCGAGAGTGGCTGCGTCCGATTAAGGTTTGTGCGCCTAAATGTGACCACATTATAGCGAATTGAAGATAACATTTGGGGTTTTTCGATGTGATTATGAGGCACGCCGTAGTTAAGGACTCCGGAAATTTCGACCGTGTGGTGTTCTTTAACGTGCACCGACATCGCACAGTACACGGACCTCTTGTATATCGCCTACATCGAAATGCGACCGTCGCGGCCGGGATCGAACCTGCAACTTTCGAATCAGCAGCCGATCACCGTAACCACTTTACCATGCACCGAGGCGGACGCGAATTGGAAGAAAACAGCGCTATAAGAAGACGAAGGTGCGAGAACCCAAGGCGCTCACAACCAAGCCATGTGTTCACGTCTACATATACTACAAAACAATGAGTAGAAAGAAAAAAAACAACACAGGAACTGCTAAGCTCGCAGATTCGTGTTCGACTCGCGGCCACGGCGGCTGCGTTTTCGTTGGGGGCTAAATGCAAGTACACCCGTTTGCTTTAATCTAAGTGCTCGATGAAGAACCCCAGGTGTTCAGAATAGATCCAGAGGGTCGTCGTGCCTCGTCATTATATCGTGGTTTTGAGACATGAAACCCCAGGATTGCATTCATGGGAATACGAGTAAACGGTGCGTTGTCAAATGTTGGAGAGGTGCGAGGTTTCATTTCGAGGGAGAGATATACACTGATGATGGCACGCTGCAGGGACGGCGCCAGGGGGAAAGGCCACTCCGCCCCACCCGCCCCCACGAGCAAAGATAATCAAAACACAGCGCATAACTTCCTCGTCTCCCTGACCCCCAAAGGAATTCGCTTGTCGAGCTCCATTCGAGTTGTCGAGTTCCTGTCGAGTCTCAAAAGGGGCGTAGTCAGCAAGGACGGATCGATGCAGCCTACACGACTTCAGCGTACTGGCACTCGAGTGGGTAATCGCGACCTAAGAGGGCCGTGGTCTAGCGACGGTGATTATATTGAAGCGCAGAAAACACTGGATTAAAGGGGCCATGACGCCCGATTTTCGATCATAATCCGCGTTGGGTGGGCTAATCCCTGGGCGTTCACAAAAAAGCTGGCGGAATTTTAGCGCATTCGGTCGAGCACTTAATTTATAATTGAATATGTAGGCTTACGCCTAGGGCTCCGCGTTTTGGGAGTTTATTTTTCTTGAAATTCGGAGCGTGTTTTTCGGGGTCTATATTTTTGACGGAAATTCGGCCTTTATCGGAGTTTATTTCTCGTAAATCCCCGATTCTCCGAAATTCGGATTTTAATTATGCATTATTCTCAATACTCCAGTGTCTTAGGTGAAATGATATCTGAACACGAAAACATCAGAACACATGAAGCGTATTTTAGTTGTCTGGATGGTTTGAACGCACAAACACATATACACACAAGCACAGATACACGAATACTAAACACCTACGTTTGCGCGTATTACAACCTTAAAGCTAGTTAGACGCAAGCGTACTTTACGAGGGCTGTATATTTGATATCGTCAGAGGGCCGTACGGCCGCCAGGGGACCGTATATCAAGATGCGTGTCGCGCTCCGGGGAGCCCTACGTAGTACGTTGACGTCTCCCGCTACGTGCGCGACAAGCCCTTTGATAAATGTTCGATGGATGCGGTCTACGAGGTACTGTTGACGGGAGGTACAGTTCATATTGGTCTAACCGGCCAATGTATGAATGACCGCTTAGAACATGCGCTTTCGATAAAGAACGGAATAGGGTAATATTGACCAATACTTATTGTTGGACGAGTTGGTTCATTACGGGGCAAGGAAGTACCAGCGCGAACACACACCCCCATAAAAGAAACTACACGTAACACGTACTAACCAGCGCTGACTGACAACTGGATTTATTGACAGAACAACACAGATTATAAAAGACAAAGTGAAGCACGAAAAAAAGAATGGGGGGGGGGGGGGCGGGGGTCATACTGGCCGTTAAAATAGGAGCTTATGGGATAAATCCGAATTGTCCAAAAATTGACGGGCGAGTGTTTATCGATTTTTTTCGGATTTATTCGAAAACACGAAGCCCTACTTATGCCACAGGAGCGAAGGATCAAGACGGCTGAACCAGAATCGACGCCAGCAGGGAACACGAGCCGTGGCTTCACGTGCCACCATAGTCCTGTTTCCTTTTCTCTGTGGTGCCACTGCCAATCGCCGTCTTTTAGATGCGAGGCATCTTATGGCGGGGTTCAATCCGGCGGTGGTGTGCGGCGTGACCACCCCTACTGCGCATGCGCGAACCCTCTCCACACACCTCCTCTCCCACATCCCCATCTCCCCTTCCCCTCTCCCACATCCCCCTCTCCCCTTCCCTCCCCCTCTCCACTTCCCCTCTGAAACGCGGGCTCGACATGCCGAAACGCTGCTTCGCATCGCCTCATGGTCCCCTTTAACGGAGATGGTGTGATTTTATTTTCTTCCCTTGAGGTCGCGCGCTCTCCGTTTTTGTTCGCCGCCCAAGGGAGGGCGTTACAAACATTTTCATAAAGACGCGAGCGGCCTGATCGTCGGGCAACACTGGCGCATAAGCTTACTTAAGGTCGGGGCCAATTATCTGTCACGATAATTAATGCAAATTAATTGAACGCGCTAATTGAACGAGCAGATGGTTATCTTGTGAGAAGCTGCGGTCGTTACGGTACCTGGCGGAGCACATCTCAAACCACGTGCATCTTGCTACGTGGCTTCCGAGATCCGCTTCGGCACAAAGATAGGCCAAGGAATACGCCAGAGAACACGAACGCCGACGTGTGATTGCCACCGATGCCACTACCAGACACCTACGCCTAGGATTACAGTTGTCTGTGTTTAGAACAAACTGTTAACGATTTAGGGGGTTATACGCACTCTACTATGAGTCAGCAGTAAGCTGTCCCTCCATCCGCCACGGTGATCTAGTGGTTGCAGTGCTCGACTGCTGACCCGTAGGTCGACGGATCGAAACTCGGCCGGAGGCGAAAATACTTGAGGCCCTTGCACTTAGATTTAGGCGCATGTTAAAGAACCCCAGGCGGCCTAAATTTCCGGAGCTCTCCACTACGGCGTCTCTCATAATTATATCGTGGTTTTGGGACGTTAAACCCTTACAATTATTCACTATTAAGCTGTCTTTCCAGGAAGCTATCACCATTGTGGAAAATTTCCAGAGTTGTCTCACACCCAGATGAAACCGATATAATTATACCTCTCGCTGAACACCAGGCACTTAGTTACGCGTCTTATTCATCATACAGAAAAACGTCTCTGTCGTTCGTTTTAGGAAGAAAAACGCGAACGCGTCCAGACAATCTTTTCTAGAAATTCTGAAATTGTTCCTCGGCCAAAGATATTTCAGACAGAAAAGACAACTTTTTATTTTCTAATGTGACCACAGTCGGTTACGACCGAACAATAAATAGTGGCTCCGCCCGCAAAACTGCAGTTCGCCTGTCTTTCACAGTCGTAAGGGTCGTATACCGGCTGGTCTTCGTTGGAAGCGCAAGTTCTTTCCCTCCGCTAGTTTAAATACCACCGTCGGTTACAACCTATTGTAAGCTCCGCCCATAGCCGTCGCTGTCCCACCCAGAGAGAATTTCCGTAGGTGCTCTGTCCAATCATATTTGCTTATTTCCGTGACGTCAGGCACCTTTCACGTATTTCAGGTAGGTGACTTTTCCATACAGACACATCTTGGTGTCGCTGGTTATCGGTTTAAAACTTGAGCAAGGTGTGTGACCGGGCTAGTTGGTATTCCATATTGACGTGAACAGCGCGTGTAATACACAAGGACGAAGAAACGACGAGGACTAGCGCTGACTTCCAACTGAAATTTATTAACACAAACATAGAAAAACGAGAACAAGTAGGCACACGTGATCAACGCTCATTTGAATTGCGCATGACGGCGGGCATGGAGAGGGAACCAAGAACCAAGAAGAATTAATAAGCAAAAACCACGAAACCGCGAAAAGACGTCAGGAGAAGCAACCGGAGTATATCTAGGTTATCTGGCCGGATGAACTTAGGTAATCTATTTCTTTTTCAGTGAGGGCGATTGAAGGTTTGCTGATACAATTGCCTTTAGCGATGGCAGCAGCTTCAATGATTATGCGCGTGCTATCCTGGCGATGCCTAGCTAAAATCTGTGTGTTATCAAATGCTGGAGCGCACCCGCATTGTGAACAGTGCATTGCAAGAAAACCTTCTGTCCCTCTGCGTACCTCTGCGTACCAGCGCTAGTCCTCGTCGTTTCTTCGTCCTTGTGTATTACACGCGCTGTTCACGTCAATTAAAACTTGAACTTCCTGACAAACTTCAGCAGATATTCCGACATCACTACTCAGCCAAAAGTAATACTTTGCGCAGGGACGACGACCTTTTAATTCTTAATACGCGTAGTAACCACTTTAGCAGCGAAAATGTCCTTACTGTTAGAATGAGAACCATCCAGCACGACTCTCTTGCGCATCTGAATGGCAGGCGCGCTGCGGTTCTGGGGGCAGTGCCTGTATTTATTAGATGTGAAGCATCTTATACTGGAGTTCAATCCGGTGGTGGTGTGCGGCGTGACCACCCTTACTGTGCATGCGCAAACCCTCTCCACTTCCACTCTCCCATTTCCCCCTCACCACTCTCCCTCTGAAACGCGGGCTCTACATGCCGAAACACTTTGCATCGCCTCATGGTCCCCTTTAGCGGGAGATGGTGTGGTTTTTATTAGGTCGTAGCCGACCATAGGCACCTTGGAAAATAAACGGTCGTCGTTTGTGACTGAAATATTACGAGAAGGAAAGCATTAAAGGACATTGCTGTTACCTTTTGCTGAGTACTGATATCACGTTATTTGTTAAAATTTGTCGGTATGGTTAAGCTTTCCATACCTAAAACCAGCGACACAGAAGTTTATCTGTATCGCATAAGAAAATTCGCCATGGTCATCACTGACCACCTCCTAGGGACAGCTAGGTAAAACTCCCCCATAGTGTAGTATGGAGTACTATAAATCGTCTGCATTTTTCTTACTCGAAACATAAGCAAAGTCCTTGATTCTCGCTTTCTACACAACTCGTATGACTCGCTTTCTATACAGCTGCGTACAAGTAAGCCGAAGTAGAGTGCAGAGTATTGTGAATCGTTCACCTATTATTAGGGCGTAAGCCTTAGATGCCTCGTCAAACGCGAGAAATGACTGTCGGCGTCGGCGGCGTCAACGCGAGTGATGAAAAAAAAATCACAATGTCGTGACGTCATCGTGACGTCACTATGACGCCACATGATGACGTCACCACTGACGTCATCGCTTGGCCAAAGGTGGGCCGATCACGGAGGCACTGCAAAACCCCGTAAAGTGCGGAAAGCTTCCGACTCCTCCGATCCCGGAGGCAGTGCAAAACCACGTTTGTGGCTTAAAGCTTTTGGGTGGGATCAATACTGAGAAGAAAAATAGAATGGGTTTCGTCTTACAGGCGTCTTAGGCAAATGCATAAAGGACAGTGTGTCTTTTCCAAGGAGGTTGAAGCAAAATTATTTAAACCTCCTTGGTCTTTTCCAAATAGCATAACAGAGATAATATGTATTGTTAGGTCGTAACCGACCGCAGCTTTATACATTAGCAGAAAGTATGCTTCGGCGGTGCCGGTAATACCGTACCGTTTACGCGGCGGTATTAATGTTCCACGTTAAATGTACGACTATCCGAAAACGTTTTAGCTATGTTAAAAGACTGGGCGTGCAAACACGAACACAAGACAGAGAAGTCCCAGTCACGGTGTTAGAAGTACAGGTGGAACGACGCAGCACCGGCGCCATGCGCTCGCTGCGTCGAACTTCGGTTCCTCCGCGCCGTCACGCCGCGAGATGGCAGGAGCAGTCAAGAGGCTCACAGCGGCGCGCGCCGGCCTCTCTTCCGACAAAGCCACGGTGACGAAGCAGTTGTCGCCACATTGCTTCCTCGTTTAATTCTTTTTGTGCGATGGCAGGTCATGCTATTCGAGTGAGAAAGCCGTGAAATGGGCAAAAAGTGTTTTGTGCCGCGGTGCAACTCTGTGTACAAGACCTGCACTGAAAAGTCGATTTTTCTGCACCCTGAGATGCGGAACGCCTGAATGTTTGGCGCCATGCGATTCCGCGCAAGGACCGCGTGCTGCAGTCGACTGATTACGTGTGGGAGAAGCACTTCGAGCCGAGGTACATAACGAAGACGTGGGAAGCAGTGAACAAAGGGCATGTTCTTGTGAGCACATCACGAAAGGCGGCTCTGGCTAATGACGCCGTGCCGACGAAGTATTGAGTTCGTTTTGAGTTCATCGTCTTGAGTTCATCCACGCCGTGAGATGGCCCGTTTTTTTTTAACACCTATGTGCGTGTGCAGTCTTTCTCTCTCCGTGCGAAAGCTACGCTTGTTAACAATGAGAATATCTGGGGTCTTACGTGCTGAAACCACGTTATGATTATGAGGCACGCCGTAGCATAGCTCCACAAATTTCGGCAATGTGGTGTTATTTAACATGCACTGACATCGTAGAGTACACGGGTCTCTAGCATGCCGCCTCCATCAAAATGCGACCGCCACGGCTGGGATCGAACTAGGGAACTTCGGTCAGCAGCCGAGTACCGTAACCGGTGTACCATCGCGGTTGACTGGCTACGCTCGTAAAGACTCCGCACACCGCGATCGACGTGTTCCTTGAAAGACGAAGTAGTAACGCTGTCTTCGGGTGACTATGCGAGACATAAACAGTGAAATATATTCCTCAGTTGGCAACAGAGAAGAATCGGAAACATATATCCACCATTCATAATGTCTCCCCTTCTGGCACTGCCAAACCAGGATGCTTTTTCATATCCTTCGTCGGTGCCTCAAACTTAGCTGCTGGCATTCGCTAAAATTCAGTATTTTATGCACGACCAGCTAAAAAGTCGTATTCGTGACACATCTTTTTTATCCGCGATCAACGACCGCAAATTACTTCGAATGTTCGCGACAGCAAAGACAGTGTGCATTTTCTGTTGTAATACTACGGCTAATGCGGTATTTTTTCTAACTATCTAAACTATACTTCTACAAATAGAACTAATTTTTGTCATATTTCAGCGTGACATCACTGTCACATCTTTAATTGTCCGAATGAGGAAAGCATATGTTGAATTTGCCACCGCCAACCTTCGCGGTGGCAAATTCAAATATTCAACAGGTAGCGGCTGTATCGTCCAAATTTCGATTTATTCGAAGCTGTTATTTATTTATTTATTTATTTTTGCGCTCGTTATAGCGCGAACGCACAGTTTTTTATTCATTTCGAGGGGCGGTCGCGGCTCCGAAGCGACCACGCCTGATACCGCTCTTGAGCCACCAGTAGTGTAGCGCCATCTAGGGCCCTGTGAACAAGACGCCACAAACTGCGGACAGAAGTTCGCCGCTTCCGGAGGCGCCGTCGGTCCACCTATAATACTTCTAACACCGTGGTCCCAGTCTTTTGCACGCCCACTCTTTTAACGTGAATACGTACCACTAGCTCAGCTCTCTGTTATCCTAAGTTTTAGCTATCTTCGCTTCGTTTTCGTTCGCTTGCCGTCCTCTCGTTTTTGTGCCACGTGACGCCACTCGCGCTGCTCACCAACTACCGACTACCAGTGAGCAAATCAGCGAGCCACATTTAAAGGCATTGAAACCAACTTCGCAGTGACGGCTTACGTTAGATTAGAAGAACAACGCTCGGAATAAAATATATTTGCCGCAACACATGCGTCTTGGGCGAGTGCTGACGGATTATTTTTAAGCAATGCTGCCGCCGCCGCTCCCTGGAGCATTGATTGAGGTTCCGTTAAATGACACGTTTTGTTTTTCTTCCTGCACCCGTTGTTAATATTTAGTAAGGTAAGTTTTCGAGCGCTGGCGTCCTGTGGACTTGGACATTGGACATTTCTGTAAGAATGTTTCAAGAAAAAAGTGCTTAGACATTTGTATATGTTACAGTCCTTGATGTATAGATACTGTACCCAAGTGTTAGTAGCGTCCTATGATGTAATAAACTTTTATTGCGATAGCAATTATATGGACAGTCTCGGCTGGATTTTGCCGTCGCCGCCGTCATGCACCGTATATGTATATGTATGTATGTATATATATATATATATATATATATATATATATATATATATATATATATATAAAGCCCCAAAGAAAAATAATTCAGAAATATGTTTCCGAAGCGCGGAATCGAACCAGGGACCTGTTCCTCCGCAGCGAGTGGCGCTAGCCACTACGCCACGATAGGCAGATCCTCCACGCATCTAATACCGGAAACAATGCCGCTCCGGCGTCCCAAAGAATTACGTCATGATTACGTCACCGACACCATCTTGAATAATTTGCTAGTTCGGCGGCCTTTTAAAAGGGGCCGTAACTGAAGGTGAAATTGGCGTGAGTGTTCATGAAGATTCAAAATTAAAGCAGCCAATGGCAGCCTGCCGCTGTGCCGGCAAAGCTGTGCGCCCCGCGGAGGCCGCGCGCGCGCGCGCGCCGCGACGCTAGTTTTGAATTCCTCGAAAGTTCCGTTGTAGCAGTTGTAGCACGAAGCGAGTGTTGAGAGCGGGCACCAGGCTGGCCGTGCAGGCAGGCTATGCTTGGCGGACACCTGCATGTCTCCCGTTCTGGTTGGCGGGTCATTGTTCGCTCTTGAGACTTATCGGAGTGGTCGTTACATCAGCCGTGCTCCGTCGCCGCCGTACAGGAGCCCGTCCTAGTCGCTGGCCTTGACATAAAGTTTCGTGATGTTCCGTTACATAAAGCGAGCTTTGGCCGGCGTGTGGAGTTTTTGTGGTGTTTGCGTGTTGTGCGCTCTTGCCGCCGTGGTGGTTAACAGCACGCACCATTCGTACATCATGCAACGGTGCACGGATACTTCAAGACCGGCCGAGTTCCGCAAGATTCTTCGAGGTTCCGAAAAACTAAAGGTGAGCATGCGGCAATTGCGTTCGCAGCCACACATTTACGAATTGCAGTTGGACAACACAGTTATTGTTTTTTTATTACGGCTGAATCGTGAAAAGCACGATGTTGCAGTTAATATCGCTGTTCCTAGAAGGAATGAAATTAAAGCACCTGAGACTCATAGTTTAACTTCTGCGTCTATGACAGAACTGCGTGATGGAAGTGCGTTTTGCTTTTTTTGCCTGTTTATCACTCGCCATCGTTTAAATACGCGTTTCTGAGACTCAATAGGCAGTTTTAGAATAGCGTACGAAAAGGTTTGCGTTGGCTTTTCGCGCAACTGTGCATGCGTCGTACGCTAACCGCTTGCGGGCTCCCGTAATGACGGAAATAGCGAGCCGCAAACGCTAACATAGCGTACGCTATTCTAAAAGGGCCTAATGTATCGCAGCTTGCACTGAGCCGAGACGACGAAACTACGTTTGCCTCATGCGACTGCGTAATTTGTATCGTTGGAATTAATAGTTTTCAATTGCTTTATTTCAGGACGGAAACGTTTTCGGAGTATTCGAGAAGGCAAAAAATCACAGCATATCCAAGGGGTGAATGATGATGAGTGGGGCGAAGCTACGGAGGGAATCATCTGTAAACCGTGAAACTCTTCCGTGAAATGCGCCCAGTACATAATATAAAGAGTGTGAAACATCGTGTATATATTAAACATCAAACTTTTATTGTACTGTTGGTTTACGTGGTCCCTTCATTATCACTTGTGATCGGTGAAATGCAAGGAAGAAGTCCGCTCCCGAGCGAAAGAGCGCCAAGAGCGACCGCATTCCCCGCTCGCCCTGTGCGAATTAAAGGCAAGGCTAGAGGGAAGACAGGACGCGCGTTCCACGACGCGAGGTCGGTAGCATGCCCAACGAAAGCCAACGGAACGCGATCGTGCAAGTGCTCCGGCTTCGCATCGCCTCATGGTTCCATTTAGCGTCCCAAAACCAAACATATTGCTCAAGGTGTGCCTTGCGTTTTTCGTAGAAATAATTTCTTTATCATGTACATTAAGACGAAAAGTTGAAAGTAGAGTGTATCGCCCGCAAAGTATGTCTTTTAGTGTGATTTAACTCTCGTACGGCAGGGTCCTCGCGCCGTTGCCGGTCCACCTCGCCCGTTGACGATCGGGCGAGGTGGCTAAATACAACTACTACTACTACACTTTAAGAAAAACATCTGGCGTTCTTTCGTTCTGCTTTTACAAAACATCTGGCGTCTTTCGTTGGTTTATTTCATCAATCAACGGCGTTTTGAACAAAATTTTTATTGTTTAATCACGCACAGGAGAAATCTCACCAGGCACTACCTTGGAGGTAAACAATGGCTGCTAATGGCAATGAGAGACAGAAGAAGTCGGCTTTTAGCTAACACTTACACTTCTACTTCTACTAACGTTTCCTACTGGAACATGCCAATGGCTGCTAATGGGGAATGAGAGACAGAAGAATTCGGCTTTTAGTTAACGCGCACGCTGCGAATTTTTTATTGTTCAACAACGCACAGGAGAAATCTCCCACCGGCACCACCTTGGAGGTCAAAGCGTAAGACTTGTTACTCACTACTACGACCACGACGACTACGAGGGACGAACGGGTGCCGCCTTAAGGAGCTTCGCCCCTAAAACTGATGCCTTTGCCCAAGGAGGGGTTAACAGCTGTAGAATCAGCGCTCTGCGAAGTCTCGATCCGCAACTCAAGACCAGCTTTCTACCCTGCCCCCAGTGCTTCTTCTCGGTGCGTGAATATGCTATGTACTTACGGCTGAAGAAGTAGTTTGTGTGTTTATATATTGTCTCTGTTATTACCTATGGAAAAACCGCTCTAAGGATTCATGTGTAGGCATAAGAGATGTCCTATATGCAGAAGTTTACTGTTTGTGTTTATCACAATGAAGTGCTCAGTGTACCCAACATCACGTCCTCCCTTCAGTGACGTTATATTCAGCTAGGCATTGTTTCGCGGTGAAAGAAAAGCTGCGTATAGGCTTATTTCACCTGGTCGTTGAGTAATACGCTTTTCTTCGAATGTCATGTGCTGCTGCATAAACTGACCATGGCCTGCATCCCGTTGCCACCAACTAACTTTCAAGTAGTGTTCAAGTGCCATATATTGTGTCTTGCTCTTTTTAGCGCAATGTACTACTTACTGTGCTAAATCTTATCTTTTTCATTTTGTTTATCTGCTGAAGGTGTCCAGCATTTCATGTATATTTGTGCAAAATCTGAGCAAATATGTAAGTGGTTGTTTTGTGTTTCGTATCATTTCAACGGTTAATAAGTGAATCATTGCAATATTATTTCATATTTACATATTTTGCGCTTCGTTATGTTTTTGTCATGCACTGACATTTCTTTAAACTACATGATTACCTCTCATCAGAGGCTCCTCGGCACTTTGCTCGGTATTGCACCGAATGAAAATCGTGTTTCTTATATGTGTGTACGTCAAAGAGCCTACACTTTCCAATGTGTTCGATTTTTTAATTTCTAAATTTTACAATGAACTTCTGTGTTTAGTCATGCACACACTGTGAATTCTTCCCTTCTGTTCTTCTCCTGAACTTGTATCGTGCCCCATTACATGCAAATCTTGAGTTTCGGAAACAGAACAATAAAAAGAGGTAACAGAAATGTTGTAGGTGGATTCATCCTTTATACTCTAGCACATGCTGGCTGCGGGCAAACGCGAATGCGCGGCCAAGCACAGCACGCGCGCGAGCGCTCGTGAACAACAACAAAAAAAAAATCCCGGCGCGGGCCATAGGAGAGGAGAAAAGGAAGCGTACAAAATAAAAAACGGTGCGCGACATGGGAGAGGAGGAAAAGCAAGCGCACAAAATAAAAGAAAGAAAACGGCGCGCGGAGAATGAGAAAGAGGGGTGGAGGCGAGCGGCTGTTGTTACTGTTGCCCTGACGACGTAAGCGACGTAATCGCTACGTCATCGCCCTTTGAGCTTGGCGGCCTTCTGCAAGGGGCGTAACTCAATAGCGCTCTCGGCGCTGTCGGCGCTTGCGTCGGCGGAGCGTTTGAATTTCGCGTCCTATGGGTATACGAAGAAACCGACCCTTGCTTCAACGCTGGACGGACTCAAAGACGGCTGCGCTTATAAGCGTTTCTTCATTACCAGCGAGATGGCGTTAGGAGCGCGACAGGCGCATTTAAACGTCGTCGGCGAGCTCGCTCGCTTCTTGATATACTTACGCAGGGAGAACCTTGCCCTTCCGCTGTCTGCTCGCGCGGTTTTCTTGTGCTGAGGGGAAGAGGGATGTTTCACGCTTTCACCGTGATGTCCGCGCTCATGTTACGGAGCGTACGAAAGCCACTCGAGCTCAAGGGACGCCGCTAAACGAACAAACAGAAGATGAGCGCGAACTATCAAGTGTCACAGCTCGACACTTGAAGCACGCTAGTTTCCTTTGCTGCTTCGGCCGCCTTTGCGCTGTTCAAACTGAGAGTATCCATTGGCGAGCCTCACTTCATACAGCATTAGTTTCTTGCTATCGCATTCATTGCTTCGGCCTTGCGGCGAAACTGTGACTTTTTTCTAAACATGGTTATTGGCATTTGGGACAGCATGGCGCCCTCCTGTAGATGAATGCATGGTGCTCTAAATTATTACCGTATATTGCGTATATCTCGAAGCATGTAGTTGCCTAAATCATTCACCATTTTGTTGCTCCAGTATGGTTGAATGAATTCAATATAACTACATCTGGCCCTGCGGAACGCGACGGAGTCGCACACACGGCTCAGTCCCATGTAGGGATCGCTACTCTAAACGGTTCTCAGTTATTTTAAGCACAGACAAAAAAAAATTACACCATCTCCCCCTAAAGGGAACCATGTGTGGATGCGAAGCAGCGAGGAGATGGTTCGCTTGAGCTGGAGATGGTGTAATTTTTTTAGGAGCTTGCTCGCCAGGTTCTTAAGCTGGGGCGAAGTCCCGCGCCGTAAGCTGCATCCATCCATTCAAAGCGTCGTGGAACGCGAAGAGGAACGCTACGCACGTCGTGTCTTCCCTCTAGCCTGGCCGTTAATTCTCACAGGGTGAGCGGGGAACGCGGTCGACAGGCGCGCGAGAGGGGGGGAGCGAAGGAAAGGAGAGAAAGGGGGAGGGGACGAGCATGCGCTGGCACTCATCGCGGCGTTGTACAGGAGAGAATGAGGCGCGCGAGAGAGGGGGAGCGTAGGAGAGGAGGTGTGTGGAGAGGGTTTGCGCATGCGCAGTAAGGGTGGTCACGCCGCACACCACCACCACCGGATTGAACTCCGCCATAAGCTGCTTCGTATCTAAAAATTAAGGAGCCCTTCCCCAATCGAGGAAATAAGCGAAGCTTGGCGAAGGCGTATCTGAAGTAATGTTTTCTTAATTTATAGGTAGCGGCCGTCTCCGGAGCGTTGTTTTCGGGCTGAATCGGTGTGGCGTCTTTCATGTTCTTTCCAGCGTTCGTCAGCCTGTAAAACGGCCCAACGAAGGGATCATCACGCGATCACGGAAACGCTCATTATGAACGCAATTTTCTCGACGTCGGAATTTTCCTTAAATGTGCAATTCCTGATATCGGCCTTAAAGGGGTACTGACACCTTTTTTCGAAGGCGAGTTTACTCTGCCATACAAATTGCCTGTATGCAGAGACGGCTCTGAGCAAATGTGATGCTCATCAACTGCTGATATCTCATTTTGGTATTAAAAATTAAAGTCATTTTTTTCGTAGCGCACCTACCAACATCGACACTAGCTTGACGTCAGGCTACAGTACTAATTCTGGTGACTTCACGCAGCAGTCTGGCTAGTTGTCGTGACGTCGGGTACCAAAACTTCCAAGATGGCCGCTTGTGCGTCACCAAAACCTTCAAAATGGTCGCTTGTGCGTCATCAACGGGGCCACGGTGTGGAGCGGCCGTGGAAACGTCACCATATATTGTGCGAGCACGTGACGAGAAGCTCATACCGCGTTGCGACGTCAGGCCACTGTATACGAACCAAAACTAACTTTTAAAAACATGTTTTAATTGCTTTTTTAAGGTGCACTCGCGCTTAGCACTACCTTTTCTAGGCTCTTGAGAGCCTGGCCTTTCATTTGACGCGAAAAAACGACAACTGAATATTTTCGTGTCAGTATCCCTTTAAGATTGCGCGCAAGACGCCAACACTCGAGCTTATTCTAGAACGTGCGCGACAACCAGCGATAACGCTGGAATATTCGATGGCACATGTATAAATGCCGACGCGCTTCACCGCTTGTCAGTTGATCGACGGTCGACGCTCTGTTCGCCGCTATCAGTGTATTGCTGTAGTTTGACTTTCAGTTTCCCGGCCACAAGTTCGGCCAAATAAAGAGTTTCATCTTTGACGTGCTGACTGCTGCCTTCGTCGACGGCACGACCACGTGACAATATTGTCGTTAATGAATACGGCTGTATTATTTGAAGTGCTTCGTTTACATATACTGAATTCCTTTGTGCTCCCAGACGTTGCTTCTCTTGTACTTTACTGTTTATTCCTTCATGCTTTTTTTGTATTGAACACCCATTGTGCATTCATGCACAATTTGATTATTTCTTCCATTTTTTTCGGCGGAGCTGTTCTAAGTCGACTCTGCGCCTTGTGCATGTCCTTCCGGTGTCATCATAGGCGTGCACAGAGGGGGACAGGGGGGCGGCCGCCCCCCTAGTCACCTAAGAAGAGGGGGGCGCATAGTCTGCCCCGTCTATTGATTTAATAGAGAGGGGGGTGGGGAGGGCGCCGCGATGAACCTTCGCCCTCCCTGAAGAGGAAGCCTGCGCACGCCTATGGGTGTCACGCATGGGCAGGTTCTCCGTCTCACCGCTAGGGGCGCTCGTGTTGTTGATGTTGCTCAGAAGGATGAGGATTATAATGATGATGCACCTGATCTCTCTAGCCAATCACATACGCTCGCATGCTTAAGCTTCTCTGTCCGACGGCTTTCACGTCGTCGAACTGGCTGAATTTTCTTTAATGTGTGCATAATTGATAATTTGTTTCGCTCCACGCCTGCCTACTTTTCAGTGGCCGCAGTGTTTTCTAAGTAAATAAAAAAATTAAGCCGTATCACGTGCCCCATACACGCAGCGCCTACCTGGGCCACTTCTCTCCGGGTCAGGTGCTGTTCTCGTGCCTTGCAGCGGTCTACCTTGGCATCAAGCTCGAAGAACCGAGACGGTAAGGACGCCTTTGTGAAGGAAGAGCTCGGCATGTTCAAAATGCTTCGCTATACGAGCCACTTCATTGTAAGCCACTTCGTTGTAAAGGTCACGCACCGTAACGACAACAATATAGGTAGGAATATATGAGAATACATCGTTACTCAGGCCGCTTCGCCGAAATGTGCATTCGCTGTAAGGGCACAGTGAGTCGACCGGCTCGTTGGTATGAGGGTGGAAAAAATCACACCATTTCCCGCTAAAGGGGACCATGACGCGATGCGAAGCAGCGTTTCGGCATGTCGAGCCCGCGTTTCAGAGGGGAAGCGGAGAGGGGAAGTGGAGAGGGGGAAAGTGGGAGAGTTGAAGTGGAGAGGGGTGTGTGGAGAGTGTTCGCGCGTGCGCAGTGAGGGTGGTTACGCCGCACACCACCACCACCACCGGTTTGAACTCCGTCATAAGATGCTTCGCATCTAAAAAATTGTCCTTCTACGCGTCGTTTTTGCGCGCGTACGCGATCCGCCAGAACCCAGCCATATATACGGCTTCGCTATAAAATTGGTTCGGTAGATCTAATGCCGCAAGATTTCCGTGTTCCTTTGTGTGCAATTCTATGCATACAGGCGAGCTTATGCATCCATGACAACGCATATTCTTAGTCAAGGAAACTGCACCGTAACGGCTGTCGGAAGGGCACGTAGTTGCTATGTATTGAAAAGCCAGGTCGATCGCACGCACATCGCTCTCACTGCCTCGATCGCGTGCGAGCATGCTGACGCATTTCTGTAGCAACCTTTAGGCGCTTGACATCTCCGCCATTGCGAGTTGTACTTGATCCACACACATTCAATTTTAATTAAATCAACGTCATTATTATCGTACTCATCGCTCACCTGGTATCAGGCCCGTAGCCAGGTGGGGGGGAGGGGGTAGCCCGAGCCCCCCCTCCCCGAAATTTTTATGATACATGGTGTTTTACCGAAAATAAATATTGAAAATAGGCGTTTTTCTCAAATAGTCAAGGCTTTCAGCAAGTGCCCCCCCCCACCGAAAAAAATTCCTGGCTACGGACCTGCCTGGTATTATCATGCGCACTATCGCTTCCTCGTTGTACACGTGTTCATGTTCTGCCGCAGGGTCCAGGCGCTGCTGGTCTCCATGCTCAGACTGGTGAGTTCCAATCTCTCCTTCTGGATTTTTGGCGTCGTGATGACGTTGTACACCTGTACAACGTCACAACGTACACCACTCTTACAACAACTGTAACGTTGTACAACTGTACAGGTGTAAAACGTCACAACGACGTGAACGCCTATGTTGAAAACCTATACACCTTCGTACAAACGCGGTCCAAGCGCAGTGCGCAGTTTATTGTTTGTGGGTACCACAACACTGCATGAGATATAGCGTGGGAATCGTGACCTAAATGGGAAACTTGCGTTGTCTTTCAACAATATTTTCTCTAAACTTGTTGCTTACCTTATTGATTGGGTTTCTTGTAGTTAACCTGTCTTGCTTTTGCGAGGATTCGAATCCGCCACATTATCCAAACGAGGCCTAGTCACTGGATTACCGCGCCTCAGCTAGAAGCGTTAGAGGCACGATATACCTGGCCATGCCTCAGTCGCCTCCGTCCTCAATATGTCCACGATGTCGAGGTTGGAACAGTTTTGTCGTTTTCCGCTTATTCGTTGAACGTGACGCCAAATAGTAATCACGCATAGATATCTGCTTTATAGTTCACTATCTATAAGCCGGAGTGTCCTATACACCTATACGTCGGGGTGTCTACATATCTATAATTATCCGTATCTGACAAACTTATAGCTCGGCAACTCAGCATCTTATTTCGTGTTGCGTATAGTATGAATTCTCAGCTTCTCCTAGCCATCGCGTAGATTGATATCTTGAGGGATTCCCCCTATACACTTTGCCTGGAGCCTCACGGCGAGGGTCTCACCATTATAGTGATGTGCGATTAGTAATGACTATTATTCAAGATGATTAGTAATGTAATATTTAAATGTTTTACCTCGTGTTCAAAAATTGTGCTGTGTGTACTTAGGACATGTCTGTTCTACTAGTTATAACCTGAATTCCGCTATTTCTGCTGCACCAGCGAGGTAAAGACCTAGTCAGGACGTTTAAGCCCTCCTCCTGCCTTACCTCGCGGGAAAACTACGTACCTTTTATCCCCGAATAAAGCGACATCATAAGCATCATCGTCACCATCAACAACAACGACAGATTCCCTTCTTTTATCATTTTTTTTTTCAGGCTGCCGAGGTGGCATTCGCAACCCTTCAGCACAGCGGAGTTTTGCCCGAAGGTCTCGACCGATTCCAGGTGAGAACCAGAAAGGGAGGAACAAGAAAACAGAAAACAAATTTATATTGCGCGAACTCAATGATATCCCCCCGCCCCCTTCCATGAACATCTTCGCCTGCTACGTGATCTGTTGGGACCTCTTGCAAGCACCACAGATCACGACACAGCTTATATCGAAGAAGCATCGCATCTCTCGAAGTCTTGGTGGGCATAACAGCCAACCGCAAGAGTTGTGCGAAGCTCCAAAGTTCTTCGAACCGAACTCGCTGCTTTGCTTTCCGACTGGGGCGCCACCATTTTTGGGCACGTGACAGCGGCCGCCACTACGCGCCTTCAGACAGGCGTCTGCTCGCTAGTTTTACAAATGGCCACGCCTGCGGCAACCGTAGCCATTTAGAATAATTGAAACAGGGCGAAATATGGTTATATATTATTAATAGGAAAAAATATAATAATTAAAATAGGGAAACATTAACAAAGTAATCTTCTTGTCTCGCGAAGTTTGCAGTGTCTAAGCTTTCCTGAGAAGATGTGTGTCATATGGAAAGGATACCCCATGTTTGTTTGGCCTCTAACTCACACATCATTTTTTTTTAGGTGCCATTGTTCGCAGCTAGCCTGGCCGGAATCGTCTGGCTGGCGCGGTACGTCATTCACGCATGCTTTTATCTTTCCTTGGATTATAAAAAAAAAACTCACAGGGTCCCTTGTGTATTCCTTACGATGATTCGAAGGCGAAAGCCTTCTTCATCATCATCTTCTTCGAAGAAGAAGACGATGTTGATGATAAAGGCACCCGATGGATTATTATAATTATCTTCTTCGTCGTCATAATAATATTCTTATTCGAAGAAACTAGGGATGGTGATTGTGATGAAAAAAAATATTCTTGGTACCATTCGTGTTAACGACTTTTCCCGCTCACTTTTCCCGTCACTTTCCCGGTCACTTATCCCGTCTGATGAGGCATATAAGGCTTTCGCCTTAAAAATGAGTTCATGGCGACTGCTGTTCGCGAAATGTACTTCTCTTTCGCTCACCACCGTACGGACCGTAACGTAAACGCATCGCCCGAGCAACATTGATTACCGTAACAAAAGAATAAGCTCGCTTGGCGGTTGGCACATTGGGCTACACACTTTCGGACAGAGGCGCACACAACGCAAGACTGAGAGATTTAAATTTTCTGTACGTGTCACATCGAAGTTTTGATTGTATACGTTATCTTACCATGATGGGGTGTCCTGTGGTCTACTAAATTTAGCAATACGCTTCTTTATTTTTTTTTTCGTTTGTTTTTCTGCACAGAATAACACTTACACGGCCTTTATGGCCGGTGGTAAGAGCTCTTGGGGGCGCTACTGTCGCCACCACCCGAGAGATAAGCGGTCTGAAGAATGCAAATAGAAAAAACAAACAAACGAAGGAATAAAACAAAGATAGGCCTCTCGAATGATTCAAACATGAATGCGTATACATTACACACATGGCTGTTCTCTGAGTCAACGTCGGTGAATTCGTGTAATGACGGCGCAAACAATGAGTCAGGCGTTATTTGCGCTAAAGCCTTGCAGGCGATTCGCACAAAACTGTCGTAGCCAGCCCGCTCGTTCTGCAGGCACTCGCCGAGGTAAAAGCGTGCAGTATTACGGAAGCTGAAGGCTCACACCGGCCGCTTGGCCTGTATAGTATAGAGCCTAACCACGATTTGACGAAAAGCTATTCCAGTGGGACAGAATTTCTAATAACTTCCGAACTCTAAATGTCTGCTTAACCATGTCGTCGGCTCAAGAGAACAGAACCCAGATGACACTGCACAGAAGAACGTGCGTTACGATATATAAAACTACACTGATGAGCCGTTGCAACGATGTCATTATTGAAGGTGTTACTCGAATAAATTGAATGCTAAGATTACCGCATTCGTTCTGAAATATTATCACGATATTACAAAGCAGTATAAAGTATTCATCGATTGCCGTCGTACATTATCGAAACATTGGTCTATAAATATAAACATATATTGTCACCCATGTTGCTGGCAACCTAAATTTGACTTCAAACATTTTTGTCATACGCGCTTTTTTTTCTGTTGCAGGCGTAAGCCTCAGATGCCTTATCAAACGCGAAAATTGACCGTGGGCGTCTACACGAGTGATGCAAAAAATAATCATAACGTGATGACGTCACCCTATGACGTTATCATGACGTCACACACGACATCATTGGTCAGCGGTGAGCCGATCCCGGAAGCACTGCAAAACAATGCGAGGTGCAGAAAACTTCCAATGCCTCAGACGCCCACCCCTGAAAGTTTTCGGGGAAGGGGGCAATGTCAATACTATCGACTTTGAAGAAAAAGAAGATGGCTTTCGCCTTCGAGTCGTTTTAGGCAAATTCGTAAAGGACCACGTGACTATTTACTGTCATAGTACTCAACCAAACACTTTACGTTGCAAAGAAGAATTCGACAGATTTGTACAACCATATAGAAACCTTCGGCAGCTTCACCTGCAACCGACCTTAACCTGTAAACAAGTTGGGACGCTGGAACAGGTAGCAGACGTCAGGATGTATATGGCCTATCTGTAAAGTGTTGCACGTTTCTAGAGCTACAGAGACCAAGTTAAACGCTCGTCTCGCGAGAGACATTTTCCCCAGTTTCTTTCCTCGTCATTGTTCTTGGCCACGACAGCTCACGCAGAAACCGCGGCAACGCAACCGCGTCCTCCGCGATTAAGGAAAAACACAGTGCGCACACACGGCGACACGGAAATGTAACGCTCGCGAAGCTGAGTATATGTGTGTCCCTGTCCCCGTGTGTGCCGTTTACAAACTGCGACTGAGTGAGTGAGTGAGTGAGTGAGTGAGTGAGTGAGTGAGTGAGTGAGTGAGTGAGTGAGTGAGTGAGTGAGTGAGTGAGTGAGTGAGTGAGTGAGTGAGTGAGTGAGTGAGTGAGTGAGTGAGTGAGTGAGTGAGTGAGTGAGTGAGTGAGTGAGTGAGTGAAAGAAAAAAAGGGGAATTTTTTTCCGAGTACCTCAGGAGGGTTTCACTTGAGCTTGTTGGTAGTTCATCTGGATGTGAACTGTCGCGCACACAAAAAACGGTGACACTATAAGAAACACAGACAGAAATATTGCGCATTTACACCGAAGTCTGAATACACATGGCGTATTACAAAGCAAAAGGAAAAACCTTAACATACACGTGTCGTACCAGTCAGATACAGTGCAATTTCTTTGGCTGATAAAGAGATAGAAGGTATGCTTATGCATTTGTCCTTGAGACGTGAGATCCTGTGAGCTTCAATAATTAGGCGTGTCATTTCAGTTTGCTGGACGCGTTTGCGAGTTTTGTTTACGCGCAATTACTGAACACTAATTACGAATCGATTTTGCTCTATGGCGCCCTCTTTTGTCTTTCGCAGGGCCACCAAGTCAAAGGACCTGAGTGTCAAGGCGCTACGGTCTGTGAGTTCTTCAACCGCAGCGCGTGATAATATTAATCGAGAGCTCGTACTCGCGACGAACAACGCATAGTTTCTGTTTCTGCTCTTTAGCAGTTAGCTTACTTGCAGTAAGCTAACTGCTAATCGTGAACCAATCTAATACTTCCACACTATCTGTGATTATTAGTAGCACATTTGAAGCCATTTAGATGAACATATATATCCCCAATTAATTACTGAAGTTTATTCTCAGCTGTCAAATGATACAGACTTCTTTGAGATTATGTCGGCTGTATAAATCGACATTTTCTGTGTTTTGTGCACGTGTTATGTATACTTGTCGAATCGCTCTTTCGATCGACTCCGATGCAGTGACACTTCTCTGTTTTACGCGTTGGCGAAGCTTTTCTCCTCTTCGTAACCGACGGTCTTATTATAGTATTACAGCATTAATTTATTATTGTATCATCATAATATTACATTACTATTATGATACGTAAACTACAGCTTACCATGCGCTTTCGCGTCTTGCGTACGCGATGCCCGCAGAATGTTCTTGGGCTTCCAACTGATCCCTTGCAAGCACGGCGACTCGGCGCACGGCACAAACGACGACCGAAAGTTCCGGACGGCACTGTCCTGCTTCGCATCGTCACTAACGGTACGGACATTGAAGTAATTAAACGCGACACCATTTTAATATTTCGTTGATAGACAGCTTTCTTCGTCTCTAGCTTTACGGTGTTCTGTGGTATCTTAGAAGTTAAGTTTGTGCAGTGCAAATGAACGGGACGTATATTAGCGCAAACGCGCCTCTGTGTGCAGCCCAGATTTACAGGAGATTCGAGAGACGCCTCCGGTGTACGCAGTGTATTTTGCCAGTAGCGTAGCCAGAAATTTTTTTCGGGGGTGGGGGGTGCGGGCCGGGGGAGGCTCAACCATACTTTATGTATGTTCGTGCGTTTGTATGTGAGCGTCTACATATACAAACGCAAAACTGAACATTTTAAAGGGCGCTGACTGTAAATAAATTGCTAAGGTGTATTGCGTTCATTATTGACGGGCTATTCCCTTTAAAGGGGCCATGACACGGTCGGCTAAAGATTTGTGGTTTTCAGCGAAAACTAGAAGTAGGGGGTCTATTACACCTATACATATTTCAAAAGTGCGCCGTAAACGAATATTTCAGTGCGAAACAAGCCCTAGAAGTCGCCGGCTGTAAACCCCGCCCACCGCCGGCGACCGCCATTTTTCAATGGCGCGTGTGACGTCATGTGCAGCAGGGAACGGGGCCGTCGTCTTCTACCAAAGTTTCAGCCGCTGCAAATCGTTCAATTTTAGTGCCAAGCTGAAGAAAGCTGAAATATCTCGATATCACGTGCAGCTGACCACGGAACAATATCGTTCGCCGCAATGCAGACGCTTGCACAGCTAGCTGCTTCTTACGTCACGGCTCGCGTGTTTATAAAAATATTCGATTATAAATTAAGTGCTCGACCAAATGCGCTAAAATTTCGCCTGCTTATTTGTGAATGCACAAGGGTTAATCGACATAACACAGATTACGATCGAAAATTGGGTGTCATGGCCCCTTTAACGGCAAGTATTTGAACCGAATGTTTCCTATAAATGTCAAACTGGGGCTCGCTTTACGAATTTTTCTCGCAGAGGTTCGTCGTATTCACAAGCGTCGGCACTGCGGCGTCTTTCGTCCTGACATGGGGACGCCGGGTCGACCCCCGACCGGGACTTTTCCTGGGATCGTTCGGAGCCGTCTACAGCGTAAGTGTGGGGAAAAAAACGAGCTACGAACCAGATCATGCACACTGGTGTTGGTAGCGGAATGTAGCTATACAGACATCCAAAATATATAGTCCTCGTCAGGGCAGTACCTTACGAAGACAAGGCCGCGTGTCTTGGTCAGAATGCGCATCAGCGGGCCTCGTTCCCGCCAGGGCCAGCACCTGACAAAGACAATTCTCTTGCCGTGGACAGGAGGAATTTGTTTTTGTAAGCACCTACGTCTCAGATAAGAGACGCGCCTTCGTCAGAGCAACAACTGAAAAAAAATCAGGAGCACTTCCCTTATCGGGAAAATAGGGGCAAGCTTTGCGTGTGCATGCCGGGCTTACTACATTTATTTCTTATCGAATTGCACAATGCTCCCTCCTAACTTTTTTCCTTCCTCCGTGCCGGGCACTGAACCTTCATCGACGTGCTGAGCAGCGTAACACTTCAGTCTCTACAGGCAACGACGACGGTCATGCGTTCACGTCCAGGTAACAATGAAACGTGCCAACGTGAGATGACAAGTCATCTCGATAAAAGATCAGATTGCCGTATCAGAAACAGCTGATCGCCGACAAGGCCCACGAACGAGAGAGCACCAATCATTGGGAAAGAACGCGTACAAATACGCATCTGCCCGGCGCAACTTCAAGGGCCGCATTTCTGTACGCTCGCCGGCGCCGGGTTTGTCATGTACAACGCCGCCGCAACCTATTACTCATAACGAGCTTCACTTGAAAAGACAGGCCCTTAATCGAAACGTCGTCTACCAGCTAGGGATTCTCTTGTGTTGTTCGGCAGCTGTTGACGACATCCTCTCCATCTTCTTGTGAACAATAATTAAAACAAAAACATTGTCGTGGTTAACTTGCTCGCAGTTCGTTTGCTTATTCAGCGCATCATTATCGAAAGTGTCATTCGATTCACGCAGCTGACCCGATGCCTCCTGAGGCTACGTGGATCGAGTCGTTCCTGGCACGACCCCACCGCGGCGCTGCTGGCCGGACTCTGTCTGGCGCTCTGGCCAAGTCCCAGGATCACCCTGTTTTTTGTCTTCAAGTTCCTCGAGGTCTGTTTGCGTGTCTCGTGAACTAAAACACACATAGGAAAGGAGTAAAAAAACCCATATCCACGAAGTGAAATCTCACGAATGAGACAGAGCTGTGGTCGTTCACTCGGTGTTTTTATGTGTTTTGATGTCATTCTCGGTGTTTTGTTGCTGCATATTGGTGTTGTATGTGTGTTTTGTTGTGATTCATGATGCTGTTGTTTCTGTTTTTACTGTGGTCCTTGCGTGTTTCGCTGTGATGGACTTCGTTTTAGAAACGAATGTACGACCACAGGGTGGCTCACGCCGCGCGCACACAATTGTGCGAATGCGCGCGCAGCACAGAAGCACCCCATGCCCTCCCCTGACGCGCTCTCTGATTGGTCCGCTTCTCCCCCGGACTGGTCATGTGACCTACGTGGCGCAGGTGCTCCTCTCCCCTCCTTTCCTGGTCATGTGACCTGGCTCTGCTTCTGGGTGACGCCGGACGGCCAATGATCGACTTAGAAGAATTGCGCTGTTAAAAAAAATATTACCAGAAGGAACTATAGCTGTGAAATCTGTGTAACGCGAATCATTGCAGCACGAAATATCGATGCGCGTATATACCCGTGGAATGTGTGCATCTTTCACAGGCTGTGGGTTTCAAAGCGAATAGATGTACTAACAGCGGTTCATATATGCGAGGGACATTAGGATATTCGTGAACAACGAAAGCAAGGATGAGAGAGAACATTCGAGCCGTAATCTGAGACGATCACTCCTGGACAGATATCCATAATTAATGTCGCTTTTAGTGCACGCCGATTGGCTGTTCGAGAAAAGGCCGTCGAGTTGTCGCTTCAGTCATTGAACACTAGGGATTCTACGTTACGCAAAGCAACACTGTCATAAAAGGTGACCGCCTCAGAATGAAGTCTTTAAAGGCGAAGATGTAAAGTACACTACCCTAGTAGAGTCTAAAAACAGAGGCTTCCATAAAGGGATAAAAAGAAAGAGATAGCCTGGATGGATGTTACACTATGACATCCCGTTTCAAAGGACGTGCTAATAAAGATAATCATCATCATCATCATCATCATCACATTTTGTTACCAAAATTGCAATGTAGCCTGGTGAGGGCCCATTAGTAAACGTTGCCCCGTTTCTTGTTGTTCCGTGCAGCTATGCTACAGTCGTGGCGAGGAAGCTGGCGTCCTGCCGTCCGGATCCGAAGGCACCCACTCCGCTCTCTTCGCCATTTGCTGCGGTGTTCTCCTAACGGTGGTACGTGTGCACATACGTTCTGGAGGGTTGGCATAATATTGCGATAGCCGTGAAGATACGATGGTGCCATCGCCGTGCTGTCCTGGTAACGACGACGCACGCTCGTTACGTGCGTTGGTGTGTTTAGAAGGCCGGATATGCGCAGCAAGTTTAACTGCGCGTGTCTGTTCAGTTCATTTTGCCTGCCAGTAACACACGCCTACTTCACTTCCATTTCACATTCCATCCATGGAATTTCGGTGAGTAGTCCTTGGACAGTGCTATTGTAATGATTATGTAGTGTCGTCACATGCTATTCTCCTCTTTCATTCTTTCACAGCCCCTTTCCCCTTCCCAAGAGCAGGATAGTCAATCAGAAATTTCGTCTGGCTAATCTCTCCGTCTTTCCTTTACCTTTCTCTCTCTCTCTCTCTCTCTCACACACACGCACACATTCCATCCTGAGACAGCGTGTGTTTGTTGCAATTATCGATTTCGTTCTTGAGGAGAAATCCTTGAACCTTGAATCTTTGAGAAGAATCCTTGAAATCCTTGTCGCTGGCGCCAACGCTTCGACAAGTGGACTTGTCTTCGTCAGGGCAGAAATCCTGACGGAGGCGAGTCATCTTGTCGAAACACTGTTTCATTTTTTTATCACTTCAAGACCCCATCTTGCCACGTCTTTCTTGTTTCCATTTCCCTTTTTCATTCCTTTCTCGTCATCTGGCGCGCCCATTGGGCAATAACGGCGGTGTCTCATCCAATGGCTAAAGGCAAAAAACAAAGGAGGGCTTACGAAATGTATTGCTATAAAAATATCTCGCCGTATTTTGGTAAGCGAGAGCTGCTATAGGCATGCTCCCGTGTGCGGTGCTCCTGGACTAAGTATAACACGTCTCTTTGTCTTTCCCTTTTATTTTTTCTTTTCTATTCTATTCCAGGGTGTACTCCAGCCCCACCTTGTGCGGCCATCTTACCGTGCGTTCATCGATCGAGTAATTGGAAAGAGGTAATTAAAACGCGTCTGACAAGTAACGAGTGGTTTGTACAACGTCCCGGCCAATGTAGAACAGTAGATGAGAAACCCGCCTCACTGAAATATACGTGCTTCAATGCACCGAAAGTCTACTTGATGTTACCGTTTCTTCACCTTCGTTACAATTTTTTTTTGTCCTCTCCTTTGCGGCACTGTAATATGCCTTTGGCGGAAACAGGGGTGTGAGGAGGGATGTGCACAATATGCGTGTCTATAGACCTTTTCACCGACGGCTCCCTGGGCGCCGCCATAATCCTCTATGGGCTGTGCTAAATAGGCGTGACTTCCCAAAAATGCACTGCCGAGGCTGTGACGTCAGCCTTTGTACTCCCGTGCCACAGCCCAGCATGGCGAAGTTTCTCCTCTCCTGTGAAGATATCTATACACGCGCCCGTACAAACACACGGACATACGCATCGTAGGCGTAGTGATAGGGAGGGGGGGGGGGGAGTCGGCAAAATCCCCCCCCACTGGAAACCTATTACAGCTTGTATGCATACGATATGCACACGCAAGCGCATACATAGGCCAACCAGCAGATATATAGTCGGCATGAGATGACAGCTGTGCTTCCGGCTGTATAGCTTATTGAGCTCCGATCTACGCCCGTTCCGGTTGGAGCCAAGCTAAGGGACGGAGTGTCTATTTGCACATCATCAGCTTGGTGTCACGTGACATCAGGTAGCAAACGCTAGAAGACAGGGCCAGCAATAGCCTACTGTCTAATTCAGTCAGAAATCATGGTCTTCATCATAGAGTTTCATATAGGACACTAGAGAGAAATCTGGCGCTATAGTGTCTATGGAAGCTGCAACGCATGGCGCTTCAGCCAGAATGGGAATGATGGGTAGTACATGGGTTTGCCTTAAGCTTCGTTCTTTCGGCTCGATGCGGCTTCGTGTGGCCTGTAGCTGCTTTGTCGCAAAACGAAGTTCAGCAAAAGGTCAGCAGTACTCCCACTTCACCACACTGACCCTTTTAGACTGACCAATTCAAATCGGCTCACGAGGTTCACAACGAACCACTCTTTATCTGAAACAAAAGCCAAAACACAACAATAAATCATTCGACAAGTGCGTTCGAAGCCGCAAGAAATAGGCAAATCCATGTGCTACTCACCATTCCCATTATTAATGAGAACTAACAGACAATAATGCCAAGGAAAGTATAGGGGGTGTTACTTGTAGTAATTAGGATATAATGTGAAGAAAGTAAAGTGGAAGAAAAGATAACTTGCCGCCGGCAGGGACCGAACTCCCATGGTGGCTGCACGATCGCAGCACCAGAGTTCCCTCGAGCAAATATTGCAGGGAAATTCTATGGTCTTCATCGTGGCCTTCTAAATTGACTCCGGCGACGCGCCGTTGCTCGGCGCGTTGCCGGAGCTTATCGCGGAGGCCACGGTCTTCATCATCGTATCCCGTTACAGAAAGTGGGTGTATATCAATCCCCAAGAAGACAAGAAGACTTCGATGTGCTACATGTCTTCTTTTCCATCTCTCTCTCTTTCTCCCTCTCTTCAGGATGCGCTACATCAACGTTCCAGCCATCGCGACGCTGGGCTACGGAACCACAAACATTGTGCCCGACGTGCCGGTCACGATGCCCGAGCTGGATCCGAGGTTCGTCAGCAGGAGATACAAGGAGACGCTCTGGGTCTGGGCTCAATAAAGAAATACTCGCGAGGCAAAAGAACACTGCCTTCTTCATTTCCTGTATGGCTTGTCACATGGTCGTGACAGTGAAGAATGCAAATACTTAAGCCGGTGAAGATGAAACTCTTGGGCGAACTCGTACCAAGAAAAAGAATGACAATCAAACTGCAACGATATCGGCGCACAAAGTCGTCGGTCGTCGAATAATCTGATCATCCGTGCAACGCGTCGTCTTTTATACATCAGTGATCGAACCTTCCAGCGTTATCGCTGGTGCTTGCGTTAGGTCCCGAATAAACTGAACTACTCGCGTCCAGCGCGTCATCTTAACAGAACAATCTGAAACAATCGCGAAGATTTTCAAACATTGCTGCGCGGCCTGCACTGAGCGGTGCTCACAATTTTCTTTTTTTGTGTGTGTGGCTAAAGCTTAGTCACACATTAAAATACGTTAAGCTCTCGTAGCAGACTTGTAGCACTCACGAATTGAAACACATCACTCTTTTCTTTAGTATAGCGACTGCTATGAGCAATTGCTCGTGATAACCGTGTCAAGTGACACCGCACAACGTGACAGCACAACGCGCGCACGTGCGTCCACGTCCCCCAGTCTGACACAATATGGCGGCGGCGCGGTAAACGGGATACGGCGCTGGCATCGAGGCACCCTAGTTCGCTAAAGGGGGTGTAAGTGTTCGAGTCAAAATTACCCCGATTTGACACAAACTGCACGTAGATGCTGGAAACGAAACTACGTACAGAAACCCTATAGTCAATAAAAGTTTTCACTTCGCGTTTAAATCCGTGAGTGCTGTGCATGACCAAGAAGGATCGTGGATTTTTGATGAACGTTTGGAAACACCAGGTACAAAGCATCGATCAGGTCTGTCCTGTCACTCGAGCTAGAAGGACCACTGGACTCTACGAGAATGTTCTTCAAGAGCCCAGAAAGTAAGCTTCCGTTTCAGTGTGCCCCGATTAGATAGAGGTTGGAACCGACGGTCACTGTTGAAGCCGGTCGACTTGTTTTCAATGTATAGACAGGTCATACTGAAGTAAGCAGTCCACTCGATGGACTATCACCGGAGCACCTGAGGATGACCTTTGCCTAGTGAACAGCGCTTGCCAAAATTTAATGACAAATAAAAATTCTTAGGACTAACAGACAAGAGAGCCAAGGAAAGTATAGGGGCTGCGAGGCGATACATAAGATGAACCGCAATACAGCCACTTGCATCAGGGTACACTGGATTCAAGGCCATGCTGCGAACCCTCACAATATTGCTGCTGACCAACAGGCACACTGCCCTCCCAATACAGACCTCCCATCTATTCCCCTTCCACCTCAACCCCTAAATACACTCCGTGCCCGTAAAAATGTTCTCCGGCAGGATACACGCGCTCTTATCCCACCGTGTGTCTGCTCTCTCCCCCTTCACCTTACTAGGGCGGAGGAAGTTGTGCAAAGGAGGCTTCGGGCAGGGGTGGCCCTTACACCGGCTGGTATTTCAACATGGAACTGGTCGCATTTACCAGTTGGTTCTACATGCCCGTACTGTTCTGTTCCGGTGATACAAGCAGATGCATACCACCTTATATGGACATGCCAAGGATTACAGTCGGAACGCTACCGTCATCTCCTGCAAGCTGGTCTTCGCTACAGTGACACAAGCAGTTATGACCGATGGATACGTGACAACACATTCCACAAGACACTTCTTCACTTCATGCACAACACCGGCCTAACGGCGCACATTTAACACAAATATACAAAACAAATATTATGCCTTAAGGGCAAGTCTATGTCGCAAATAAAAAAAAATGTAGTAATACCATGTGAAGAAAGTAAAGTGGACGAAAAGATAACTTACCACCAGCAGGAACCGACGCGTCCGATGCTCTGTCAAAACAGCGCTACGATTATGACAACCACGAACACTCATAATCCGGGACCACTTTGTCAAGTTCGAGACAATGCCGTACAAGGAGAGATGGGACTTTACGCAACACTCCCAGGCATTACCGCCCCTGTGACACCGGGTCATTAGGTAGGACACCTAGCTGCACCCATAATTCTTAAACCGGCGGGTGCCGGCGACGAGTTTCGAACCACCCTAACCCGGAGCGGACGCCCAATCCACTAGGCCACGGCATACCACGTGAAGTATACACGGGTCTCTTCCATTTGACCCCTATCGAAATGCTATCTTCGTGGCCGAGATTCGAAACCCGCACCTCCATATCAGGGCTTTGCATTAGGAAGTTTCATCGCAGTGTCTCCCCCCGCACCCCCTCGGACCCCAGCTGACAAAAGAAAAGTTTTGCCATGTATGCAAAAATGTGAAAAGCACCCCGTCGCTTCATGTTCATTGTGCAGTGTTATAGCCATGCAGGTTTCCGACGCTAATAGCAGCCGATCACCTCTGATGTTGCATACAACTGTTTTGCCCACTTCAACCCCCATAAAGCCGGGGGCCAAAGGCAGGCCGTTGCGAGAAGCACGTCAGTAGTTCTCGTGACGCAACATCACCGACGGAGTCCTCGGCTGTCATTAGCGTCAGAAACCTGCATGGCCATAACCCTGAATTGACGGGACAGGTCAGACTGAGGCTGTGTGCATTGTAGACGGTCTGTGTCGACAGCTTAGAAGACAGTTTCGAGCCACAGTACTCCGATAAATGGAGAGAGTCTGGATGACGTCTGCGCGTCATGACGCCACATCGCGTCAGAAAGTAAAGAAAAACGAACAAGTGTTATGTCAGACTTCTTTCGCGTTAAACGAAAAAATTGAACGTAGCTTACCCTGAGCGCGTGAAAGTGTTTGCTGGTGTGCAGACGACCAGACCGGCGAGATACGAGCATTTCGCTAAGCCGCCATCTTGTTTCGACAGCATGAAGTAGCCTTCATCGTTTTTGCCTCCGATGCAGTCATCTCGAAGTTATTTGACTGGAATGGGACTTAAGATGGCGGCTGTCCAATTAGCTGTCGAACCGTCTACGGCGGGTATTAGAACACACTTCGAGTACAAGGTATGGGGGCAGACTTGCCCCCACCCCACCTAGGAGGAGAAGGAACCAGAAGGTGGGCGCGGCGTTTCAACAACCACAAGTTGGCACAATTTTATTAAACCCTACGAAGGGCCGGGAGAGGGAATGGGAGGAAGATGAGGATGGCGCGAAGAAGAATGACGCCATTTTTTCGCCAAGGGTCGAACGAGACGACACGTCGTGGTTTTACTGTGGCACTCCGCAAGCCGGTGCATACCAATGAGTCAATTTTTTTTTCTTAAGTTAAAAAAAAATACAATGCGAAGGGCGGAGGAGCGGCTACCAGTGTCGAGGTAGTTGATTGTCCGGTTGCCTCCACCACTCCGTCCCTTTGGAGAGACCGGTTATTGATGCGGGACGACCGGTTTGGTGACAGTTGCCTGACCGTTGAGAACGTTGATGACGTTGTCCACAGCGAGGAAACCCATCTTGATTCGAACGCTGAGCTCAGCGCTGCCGATGTGAGGAGTCACAACTGAAAGAAATCAACAGACAAATTTTGGTGCATGTGGTCGTGCACTTGATTTATAATTGAATATTTTTTGTAATACACGCGAGCGGCCCTTGAGTCGGGCAACACTGGCGCGCTCGCAAGCCGTGACGTAAGAAGCTGCTTGATGTGTGAGCATCTGCATTCCTGCAAACGTTCGTGCTCAGCAGCGCGCGCAATCAAGCTATTTCAAATTTGTTCAGCTCGCTACTGGAATTACATAATGATTTGCAGACGCTGAAACAATGACACTAGACACAGAGCAACACAGCGACCGCATGTGGAAAAGGTGGCTGATCTGGTAGCAGACGACGGCTCCGATCCATGCAGCACATGACGTCACACACGCCATGGCAAAATGGCGGTCAGCGGCGGTTGACAGGCGTCTACTTCTAGGGCGTATCTTGGGCTGAATACTTTTAAAAACCAGAAATCTACTTATTTGAAATATGCCATCATTTTCTAGCGCAATCTGTAGTTTTTAAAATATACAACATTTCATGCGTTTTTTGGGGAGCATTTTCTGGAATCTGGATTGGAAACTGTGTGCAAGAAAAGAAAAAAAAAAGAATGGGCGTCCTAAGCCCCCATATTGGAACAAAAGTTGTATGTTGAAAATTCATTATTGAAATTCCAGCTTTAACATCTCGTTAATGTATAAGTAATAACCTTTGTTCAAATGTGCTTACATCAATTTTTCTTCCATTGCACACAGCTACCATTCCAGATTCCGATATTCTAATTTACTATGCAAATTTCTCAGTTCAGGAGAAAATCTTGCTCCCAAAATGTTTGATATTCTAAAAACTACATAATGTACTTGAGAATGGGAATTGTTCGAAGGGCTCCTTTCTTTGCCAGAAACTACTAATGAAACCAACAGGCCGAGGAAAGCGTAAGAGATATTTGCGAATTCTTTAACTGTATTGTAATGATTTGAACCCACAACCTTCGAATTACGCGTAATTCGATGATTGTGAGTTCAGGTCCCACCGACGGAAAGGGCGATTTTTCGTCCACTTCTTTTCAATTTAGGTATAAAATCATCACACTACAGTTAAAGAAACAACAAATATCCCCTATGCTTTCCTTTGCCTAACTGGTTTCATTAATAATCAGCACACAAATATACACAAACTCAGCAAGTTATCAAAATCGATTAAAAATATTTATTATAAAGCGAAAGGGCCAAGGCTTATGACCAGTGTATCAGTGTGCCCTCTATTGCTCTGACTTGTGCTTTCTAGGTGAAGCATGTGATAACGACAGATGAATTACATAATTCAACTGATTTTTATCTTGTAATCTTGTCACTTTAGGGTGTCGCTATTTGTGGAAACTTCGCGGCGCAGGCGCGCGATTACTGCTATAAATATGCGTCCGAACAACAAATATTTATCTGGAAGTTAGCGCTGGCGTGTGTCGCAATCTTTTCGTCCCTTGTCTACGAGGTTTGCGCTAAAGAAGAATCAGTGTCCCCCTTAAAGGTCAGTATCCCGCTTAAGGAGTGCGGCAAGGCTAGCAGGTGCTGTTCCCGCATGCACGTGGTACTCACTCAGGTTTCTCAGGGTGAGCAGCTTGTCGTCCTTGGGCAGCGGCTCGGGCATCGCGACGTCGATGGCGGCAGCCCTGATAACTTTGTTCTTCAGGGCGTCGTACAGGTCATCCTGGTTGACGACACCACCCCTGCAGGCCCAAAGTATGGTAGTATCGGTGTTGCGCCAATTTTTTTGTTTTTTGGAACAAGCTGTAGTCGGATACAAATTAAGAAGGCAGGAAATGCTCCACCCAGATGAGTGCAGCGCGACCACCCATTGGCTCCGCGAATAAAAATAATTAAACAACAAATTCTGGCAGATTCCACGCGTCGTGGGCATCGATTTCATGCGAAGCACTCGGCCAGTAGCAGCCTCCCCTGGATCTCTGGATCCCCTGGATTTGTGTAAATGTAGTAGTTGTGCGCAAATCGTGGGACGTCGACTACACTTGCGTGTACAGTGTACAGTAACTCATGGTCCGAAGTAAGTTTCATCGCAACCAAGTGCACGCTGCGGTTCGAGCAACGCTTGACATGCTACGTTGTAAATGTTCGTTACATTGTGTGGAGATAGGTTTGCACTAGGCTTACCTACGAGCGCGACCGTGTAGGGGCGCGACGTTCTCCACTGCCGCTGCGTGCTACGACGCTGCGGCCGGGTTCGTCGTTTTCTCCGACATGGCGCAGAAACCACGCACGAGGCAGGGTAACAGCAACAACGGGTTTATTAACCCAAGATGCAGCACAGTACTACACTCACGGGCTTGCAGGCCGTGTAGGGAACTCCGCAAGACCGAGCAAGTACGCTTGCCTGCGGCGCTACGAGCTACGACTCTCACACAAAGGCAGCCGTCGAGCACACGAACGAGAAGCCGCCTGCTCAGCAGCGCGTCAACCCCTCGTCAAGGCCTGAGAGCATCTCTCACGCGGGCAAGCCCGCGCCAGACAGAAGCGAGCTCAAGGGGGAAAGGGGGGTTGTCACTGGCGGCCAATGAGGAACGGCGTTGCGCAGTGACGTAAGCTAGCCGTGAGCATGTGAGCATGTCGAGGCATGCCCGGACGCGTGCCCGCGCGCCGGGAAGCGACGCATGGCTGGCGCTGCCGCCGCGGTCGCCATACCGCCGATTAACGGCGGTCTCTGGCGCTCGAGCCGCGCGAGCCCAACACACGCGCTAGCTGGGGAACGAGGCGCCAAAGGGGTGGGCGCGCTCGATTCCCACAATTGTCCTAAAAGCAGATAGCCCACTTTGCAACAAATTTTTGACGCTGCCCCGACATCAGGCTTGTTTGTGTGGGATCTCTTTCCTAAATAGTTTGAAGCCCTCGCGTGGCACTAGTGATAGAGTATTTGAGTGTCATGCAGAATGCATGGGTTCCATTCCGGCACGAGCTGCGATTTTTATTCGTTGCTTCTATTGCAATTTTTAGCCCATCGACAACGCGTCAACGCTGGCACAGCGTTCTTTTGCTACTACACGAGCTCCTTAACGCTTTTGAGTTAACATTTCCAGCGTCTATTCTCACTTGTCCTTGGTTGATATATACCATGGGTCTTAATTTCACTTCACCTAGCGAGCCGCAGTCACGAAAACTTAGGCCCGCATGGGCCAGGATTGAATATTGTCGCAAGAAGGAGGGGAGGGGTGGGGGGGGTGTTTGAACAAAATGTTAGCTCGTCACTTGAAAGGAGGCCTTTTCGATATCTCATGTATACTTCATTTCGTAAGGATATTTGATGTCTGGATGCGTAAAACATTTCGATAGCGATCTCCAGAACGACTGAAATCTGGACGCTAATTCTGAAATATAGTTTTTGTTCCACAATTTTATTTTAAAGAATGGCGATCTCGTGAAGATGTCTGAGACCAGTTACGCCTGTGACGTAGCTCATAGATATGCTTATTAAGAAAATGAAAAAAAAAGTATATATGGACGAAAACAGTCACGTGCGAGCCACGTGTTTGAGACCCCCGACGTATACCATGAATCAGCTTTGGCGCATGCACGTATGCCGTGTTACGCGGGCATGTGGCCGCGCGTGACTGCTGAAAAAAGGTTTCACGATGTACGCGGCAGCACTAGTTGCCTGCTGCGAACGTCGTGAAACCTTTTTCAGCAGTTACGCATTCATGCCATGACCTGTGAATCGCGTTCGTCATACACTCGTGTCCTCGTATGCCAATTTCGGTACATACAAAATTAGGTATACGACCACAAGAGCGCCCAGACCGTGGCCCAGACGTAGGCGGCTAGATGTGCTTCGCATTTAAAAAACTTCGAGGACGGGAAGAATGGAACGCGATAACGTAAGCGAAGCGCGTTCGCATCGCCTTCTCAATCGCTAGCCCGCGGCTTCGCTACTCGGTGGAATTCTCAACCGTGCCCGAAGAAAAGGACCGTCCGTGTGCATCACATTGGCAGTTGCCAAGTACAGCCGCGAAGTGCCTACTTATAATTCTTCCTTTTGCGAATGGCGAAGTATCCACTATGCGTCCGCAAGGCAGCACGCGCAGCTGCACACTTTGTTGACGCTGCTGCTGCTGCTGGTAATGATGATTAATTATGCCTACACGCTTTGCAATGGGTGGGCCTAAAGTCCATAGATTTTTCGCTTTTATTTAAGTACCGACAACTGCCTCCTTTCACGGCCCTCTCTCACGCGCAGCTGGCGTCCGACGCCATTTTCTTCCTAACTTGGAAGATTTACAAAGCCATGTGCGTCTAAGTACATTAGCCACGCACCTTTCAGCGGAAAATATGCTACCGCGACGCGCCTTTCTCCTCCCGTCAACCCCCTGTCATTAGTGAATGGGGGACGCGTTTCACCAGGTGCTGGAAAAGAGTTAGGAAGAACGGTACGATTTTTCATGCGATTCGACGTCCGACACGGCGCAGGGGAAACCGAAATGGTGACCTTTCATAGCATCGTACAGCCACCATTCCCTCTCCCCCACCGGCGCGTCGGCCGTCGGATCGCATGGAAAATCGGACCGTCTGTCCCCCGCTTTAGCCAATGAGATTCGTCGCCGGCGCTTCAATGGTTGTCGGTACTTAAGAAAGAACAGGGAAAAATCTAGGGACTTTAGGTGGGCCCTTTAACCACCCACCCGTTGTGCAATTCACATGTTTTAAATGCTGGTGCAATTAATTCTACGCTTCTGCCAAGCAATATTACGAGCATTAAGAGACCCCTTGCATTACGTTACAGTCGTAGAGGACTTGAAATGCGAAACATTTCTTAGCGAACCTAAGGCTCTTTATCTATCTATCTATCTATCTATCTATCTATCTATCTATCTATCTATCTATCTATCTATCTATCTATCTATCTATCTATCTATCTATCTATCTAGCCACATACGTCTGGGTGCTCTCGTGACAGCCTCCTTAGCTTGGTGAAGACCATAATTGGCCTAGGAGGGTAAGAGGGTTAACGAATTATGACTGCCTGGTCAGGACCTGAATAACGTGAAAATCATGTCGCGTACGTCGTCAAACACTTCCCTCCAGAAACGTGTGGCAAATACCCGTATACCACAGGCCTCGGTAAGCGGGTATGCGCCACAGGTGATTGACAGTTTATATCTTCCCAGGAACGGCGAGAACATACATCGGTAACTTAAATGTGAGAGCGTAAAGAAAAACCGACATCGGCAGCGTCGACCCGACGAATGCAAAGAATAAAAATCAGGATCCCAGCAGGAATCGAACCGAAGCATTCTGCGTGGCAGTCAGGCATTCTACCACAGAGTTACGCCACGTCTGTGAACTGCTTTGAAAAAAAGACCCTGTGCAGATGTAACGTCGGTGCAGCGTCAGTCGTGGTTACCTCGCTGGCTATCTCATTTTAGAGCAAATCAATAAACATATGTACTCGTATGACACAGGAGTCCTGCCGGGTTAACGTTTCGCAGAAATTCCAGTGTTGGTTCCGCTTTCATAGAAGTCTGATAAACATTACATTTGTATTCCTATGATTCAGCAAGCTACATTCAAGCGTTGCTCGACCCCGGAGGAAAATGCTAACGAAAGTTACGCATGATATTCACATCATCGCACTGTAAGGTGCACTTCGTTTTGATAATACGTATGTGCTCGAAAGCGATTGCTGACGTTGCGTAAGACCATAAGTTATCTTTTAAACGCCAGTGTAGTCGAGGTGCCTGGTAAGGTCACGATGTGCACGCAACTACGACGCTTACAAAAACACGCCGATCCACCTCGTAACGCTGCGAAACGAGCTCTTTGACATTAATTTGTGCGGTTTTACGTGCCAAAACCAGGACACGATTATGAGGTACGCCGTAGTGAAGGGCTCCGGAAACTGACCATCTGGCGTTCTTTAAAGCGCACTAACATATGCACAGTAGACGGGCCTCTAGCATATCGCCTTCAAAATGCTACCGCCGTGGCCGGGATCGAACCCGCGACATTCGGGTCAGTAGTCGAGCACCGTAACCACTATACACCCGCGGCGGACTGGGACGTTACTTTCGTCGGGAACAGCGATCTTTTATAATTAACCAAGCTCCTACGTTGGCAGGACAAAACCACTTAATCTCTAATCGGGCATCACAGGAAAAAGGTCTTAAAAAAAAAGTCCCTGCAATCCTTCTCTAAGTAATCTTCTAATGACTTCATTAAGGGAGTTTATTGCCTCAGGAATCGACTGCCGCAAAAATTTTTAGAATTCGTCAGGTACGAGCGGAGTTACACAAATTTGTCGCACGCGTCAAGCGATTTCTCTCTCCTTTCGTACCACCGAGTGCGCTGAAAGCTACGCAGCGGGGATGACAAGGGGGGGGGGGGGGCAAGAGGCTACGTCCGTTCGTCAGCGCGCGTCGTGATCTTGAGCACGTTTTTTAGGGGCGAAGCACAATATGCGTGTCTATAGACCTTTTCACCGACGGCTCCCTGGGCGCCGCCATAATCCTCTATGGGCTGTGCTAAATAGGCGTGACTTCCCACCAATGCACTCCCGAGGCTGTGACGTCAGCCTTTGTACTCCCGTGCCACAGCCCAGCATGGCGAAGTTTCTCCTCTCCTGTGAAAATATCTATACACGCGCCCGTACAAACACACGAACATACGCATCGTAGGCGTAGTGATAGGGAGGGGGGGGGAGTCGGCAAAATCCCCCCCCCCCCCCACTGGGAACCTATTACAGCTTGTATGCATACGATATGCACACGCAAGCGCATACATAGGCCAACCAGCAGATATATAGTCGGCATGAGATGACAGCTGTGCTTCCGGCTGTATAGCTTATTGAGCTCCGATCTACGCCCGTTCCGGTTGGAGCCAAGCTAAGGGACGGAGTGTCTATTTGCACATCATCAGCTCGTTGTCACGTGACATCAGGTAGCAAACGCTAGAAGACAGGGCCAGCAATAGCCTACTGTCTAATTCAGTCAGAAATCATGGTCTTCATCATAGAGTTTCATAGGACACTAGAGAGAAATCTGGCGCTATAGTGTCTATGGAAGCTGCAACGCATGGCGCTTCAGCCAGAATGGGAATGATGGGTAGTACATGGGTTTGCCTTAAGCTTCGTTCTTTCGGCTCGATGCGGCTTCGTGTGGCCTGTAGCCGCTTTGTCGCAAAACGAAGTTCAGCAAAAGGTCAGCAGTACTCCCACTTCACCACACTGACCCTTTTAGACTGACCAATTCAAATCGGCTCACGAGGTTCACAACGAACCACTCTTTATCTGAAACAAAAGCCAAAACACAACAATAAATCATTCGACAAGTGCGTTCGAAGCCGCAAGAAATAGGCAAATCCATGTGCTACTCACCATTCCCATTATTAATGAGAACTAACAGACAATAATGCCAAGGAAAGTATAGGGGGTGTTACTTGTAGTAATTAGGATATAATGTGAAGAAAGTAAAGTGGAAGAAAAGATAACTTGCCGCCGGCAGGGACCGAACTCCCATGGTGGCTGCACGATCGCAGCACCAGAGTTCCCTCGAGCAAATATTGTAGGGAAATTCTATGGTCTTCATCGTGGCCTTCTAAATTGACTCCGGCGACACGCCGTTGCTCGGCGCGTTGCTTCATCATCGTATCCCGTTACAGAAAGTGGGTGTATATCAATCCCCAAGAAGACTTCGATGTGCTACATGTCTTCTTTTCCATCACTCTCTCTTTCTCCCTCTCTTCAGGATGCGCTACATCAACGTTCCAGCCATCGCGACGCTGGGCTACGGAACCACAAACATTGTGCCCGACGTGCCGGTCACGATGCCCGAGCTGGATCCGAGGTTCGTCAGCAGGAGATACAAGGAGACGCTCTGGGTCTGGGCTCAATAAAGAAATACTCGCGAGGCAAAAGAACACTGCCTTCATTTCCTGTATGGCTTGTCACATGGTCGTGACAGTGAAGAATGCAAATACTTAAGCCGGTGAAGATGAAACTCTTGGGCGAACTCGTACCAAGAAAAAGAATGACAATCAAACTGCAACGATATCGGCGCACACAGTCGTCGGTCGTCGAATAATCTGATCATCCGTGCAACGCGTCGTCTTTTATACATCAGTGATCGAACCTTCCAGCGTTATCGCTGGTGCTTGCGTTAGGTCCCGAATAAACTGAACTACTCGCGTCCAGCGCGTCATCTTAACAGAACAATCTGAAACAATCGCGAAGATTTTCAAACATTGCTGCGCGGCCTGCACTGAGCGGTGCTCACAATTTTCTTTTTTTGTGTATGTGGCTAAAGCTTAGTCACACATTAAAATACGTTAAGCTCTCGTAGCAGACTTGTAGCAATACAGTGCTCACGAATTGAAACACATCACTCTTTTCTTTAGTATAGCGAATGCTATAATTGCTCGTGATAACCGTGTCAAGTGACACCGCACAACGTGACAGCACAACGCGCGCACGTGCGTCCACGTCCACCAGTCTGACACAATATGGCGGCGGCGCGGTAAACGGGATACGGCGCTGGCATCGAGGCACCCTAGTTCGCTAAAGGGGGTGTAAGTGTTCGAGTCAAAATTACCCTGATTTGACACAAACTGCACGTAGATGCTGGAAACGAAACTACGTACAGAAACCCTATAGTCAATAAAAGTTTTCACTTCGCCTTTAAATCCGCGAGTGCTGTGCATGACCAAGAAGGATCGTGGATTTTTGATGAACGTTTGGAAACACCAGGTACAAAGCATCGATCAGGTCTGTCCTGTCACTCGAGCTAGAAGGACCACTGGACTCTACGAGAATGTTCTTCAAGAGCCCAGAAAGTAAGCTTCCGTTTCAGTGTGCCCCGATTAGATAGAGGTTGGAACCGACGGTCACTGTTGAAGCCGGTCGACTTGTTTTCAATGTATAGACAGGTCATACTGAAGTAAGCAGTCCACTTGGTGGACTCTTTAACTGGACACTTCTGTGCCGAGGAGAAGTGCATAACATTTGTTCTCTATCACCGGAGCACCTGAGGATGACCTTTGCCTAGTGAACAGCGATTGCCAAAATTTAATGACAAATAAAAATTCTTAGGACTAACAGACAAGAGAGCCAAGGAAAGTATAGGGGCTGTTATTTGTACACTGAAAAAAATATATCGTATTTCAACGTCGGAGCAGACCGTAAGAAACACAGAGTATGATTTGTTTCCTGAAAAATGGCGGAAGTGGACGTTTAGAGCACAAACTGTGCTGCGTCTTTTACGAAACAGCGGGACTGGACGTAAAGGAGTAGTCGACGTTTCCGTTCCGTCGCTCTTTCCGTAAAACATCAGAAAAACGTATGTCTTCTGTAATTCAAGAACACGCATGTAGTGTGCTTCCGTAATTTGTGTGCATGGCGGACACACTGTCTGAACTTGGACCATCGACTCCGTTCGACAATGATACATTGAGCTAGAACAGTTAAGCAACAGCCGTGTGCAGCGCCTTGAGAGAGCTGTCGCGGCGGGTGACAAACGTATAGTGGCAGCACTGTAGTCGCCGACTACGCTGAGGTGTCCCGCATAGGGTTAGGGTTCCGCCTTAGGAAACTCTAAGGCGGAAAAGTGGGGAAAAAGGACAATTAAATGGCATGAAAACCAAGGAGCTGTACCGTGAAACGCCTTTTTTTTTTCCACAGAAAGAAAATTTTTGCTTAGGTATACAAAAATAATTAGACAGAATTAAAAAAAAAAAGATTTATGGCTAACAGGTCAGCGTGTCTGTTACAAAGGGGACGCTTATAATATCCATCCATACATGCATCCCGAATTCCATCCAACACCATGCACCCCTTGACAATTTTAGCGCAAGAGATTTGGTGTGAGCAATATGTTTCAGTGATTAGGTATTTTGCATGGAAATGCAACTAGCATACTTACACGAGAGAATTATAGAAAGGGATAGTTCCAAACATGCCACTCGGGAAAGATGGTACACGTAATTTTAGCCTCTAAATAGCAGCGGATACGTCGTTCAGAAGAGGTAGAACCCGCACTACATCTAGATCTATGGTCTTCGTCGAAGGGCTGCATTTCGCAGACACCTGCAAGATTGAAAACGAACAGGTACTTGTACTGCGTCTACGAGCCCTTACTGACAAAAAAAAAACAAAAAAAAACATACCCGTGCGAGGATCCCCGCATATGTGAATCTCGATTGTGCGTATAATAGTTTACGTTTTTTTTTTCTTCATCACATCGTGAGAATGCACGACCCACAGGAGAACAGACAGTGTACGCGTTCTCCTGTTTTCATCCCTTTTATCCGTGCTTGCACGCCTTTACTTCTTTTGTGAGAACGTTCTTAGCATCGCAGGTGCGTTGCGTATTTAGCACACTAATCAACACGCCATCAATGAAACACAGTAACGAAGGCACGCGCGATTAACTTACGTAACTTAGTGCAATAATGAAATACTCTGAACTATAAGGCGAGAACAATATTCTTCTGAAGGCTCGTGCAAATGTTTGTTCTTTTATGTATTAATCAGTCTGCTCGGTGAACATCCACGAGGAATACACTTCTTCACCGAAGAATTCGTTGGTTGTTAAAATGTTCTCACTACCTGCGACAAGAACATCCATTCTTGAGAACTATTTACCATTCTACCGCTTCCCCTGAATAACCAATAAAGTTTTTCCACCACCATAACTCTTCGCAACAGGCAAAAAGAAAAAAGCGCGCAGATGGCCACACATAATACGCTTGAAAAATTCATCATCGTATCCTAGAAATGCGTAATAAACGGTAAGATGCGTGTTTCTGTTATAATGGTTGTTTTATTCTTACCTGTCCATTGTGCAGATTTGTAACGACATATCAATTAATACGACTGCTGTGGTGTGTACGGCCGTCACCGCCCCATAGAATTGGTGCATCGCAGTATAGGCTAGAATACAGAAAGAGTGAAAGGCAGGCGCTAAAGAAGTTGGTTTGACTTACGTAGTGCGTCGCGAGCGCGATTAAAAGCCGCGCCGCCGGTACAGACCGCCGGTGCCGCCTTCCCTGCGCGCTTCCCATCGCCGCCGATCACAGCGCCGCCGCTACTTTCGCCACCGCAATGGTAGTGATGGTAGCTCGGTTATGGCTCGAGCTCGGTCGCAACTTTCAAAATCGCCATAGAAAACGTGTGCGTCTGAGGGGACGCTGGTTACTTTGCTTACATGAACTTTTCGTCCATCCATCGGTTTAGTACGTGCTTCGCATACCACCACAGGGGCGCGCACTGCGCAAAGGTTGTTGGCGCGCTGTTCACCGTGTTCACATTGTTGTTCGTGTTCTCCGGCACCGTACGTGGTTTTGGTCAGCGCTCTCGCAACTGCCTGCCAAGTCTGTCACCTCGCACACATCACAATCAGGTAAGCAATACTTCACTGTTTCGATCATTACCTATCTCACCAATAGTCTCATAAGCAGCTAGTTATAAGGCGCACTCGCATGCCGCAGGTCATAAAGATTAAACACGTGTTTGCCATGCTTGCATTAGGGATAAGATTAAACACGTGTTCGCCATGCATGCATTGCTCATACATATCTTATTACTAAATTAGGTGCAGGAAACGGTAGAGGCAGTAGCTGTAATTTTACTGTGCGTAGGCGTATTTCAATGCATTCTGTTGATTCGGAGTGGCTGCCTTGAGGCACGACCATTGTGCTCGCACGCTGTGTTGCGTCTTCTTTATTGAGCTGCACATTCAGGAAGGAGTGTAGCGAGCAGTTGAATTTTTCTGAATTCAATGACGCGTTGCTTGCGCTCAGCAATAACGTGATTTCACACGTCACGTAACCGTTTTACACAAACGTATTGCGGTGAAGCCTGATGCTGGGCTGCATCTCTGTAGTTTGAGAATGTCACAGCTCAGTTTTGGCACGCAGTCATTAGTAATTTCACCAATACCCAAACATATGGCTGTTATAAGGTGCAGGGGCGTAGCCAAGGGGGGTTGGGGGGGTTCAAACCCCCCCGAAATTTTTCAGTTTTGCTTGCGTATATATACACGCTACCAGCTAGAATGGCAGCTGTCAGGGCCGCAAACGGTGACGCCACCAGGTACTAACAATTCTCATAATCTGTTTTTACTTTTAATGTTGACGTCAAAAGCAAGACGACGTTTTTTCCAGTTTCAATAAACGCATTGAAATTTTTTTCATGTTTCATGCTCACGTCATTTATGTTACTGATAATTATCGATCAAAATCTTTACAACCATGACAAAGCCTTTTATACTTCTCTTTGATGTGCAGTGCCATTTCGCGCTCTCATCACGAACCCAGCGTAAGTCACTATGCATGACTGTTAAAGCATCGAGCTCAGACATGCCAGTACATTTTTTAACGACAGGTGACACGTTCTCGGCCAAGTGGGATTCTACTCAGAAAAATGTTTTCCACAGCATTCGATGCGAGATTTGAAAACCGGAAACCAGGAACGAAAGTTCACTTGACTGCACCGCTGTCGCTTAAATCGCTCTAAATCGGCCGAAGTGCAACGCGCGAAAGCCAAGCGGCAGAACATACAATGCACGCACGAACATACATAAGGTATGGTTGAACCCCCCCCCCCCCCCCCGAAAAAAATTTCTGGCTACGCCCCTGATAAGGTGCACTCGCAAGCCTGAACCGCAAGTCACATGCACCAAGCGTGTACGTGTCTTTGTTGTCTTATCGAGGGCAGACAGTACTTTCCATGCTTGCATAGCTTGCAAGTCGTACGTACTGTACTACAAAATAAGGTGAAGGAGACCGCAGGAGCAGCAACTGTCACGTGGCTTTGTTCATGCATGATCAGGACTATTAAGTATATTTCTGGTTGTTGTCAAAACATACTCCTATTATTTCACAAGAGTCGACACATGAAGGCGAAGTTTTTGTTCTACTCTCAATCGAGATACTGTGTATTGCGCGAAGGATATAGCATGAAGTGAAAAGAGAAAGATTGAAAGTTCGACCTTAATTTTCTCCTAGTAATCAATCTCACTGATGCTTATGTTACATGTGGTTGGGAAATTCATCCACCTAATCAGGGGCGTAGGCAGAAATGTTTGGGGGGGGGGGGGGGCACCTCCTTGAGCTGAAGGTGGGTCCGGGCAAGCAAATGGTCATTTTGCGCTATGTATGCATGTCATGTAGAAAAAAAAATTTCGACGGGCCCGGTGTGCCACCCCTTAGCTTCGCTACTGATCTAAACCACTAAGTGTAGTCTATATTCACATATGTTTCTTAGTTGCTTTTTCAAACTTTTTCAGTTTTTAAAGGGTTCCTCAAACACCCCTCCGGCATAAAGAAAAACACATTCTATGATCAATGAACACTGCTAAGCAAAGCTCAGCCATATTTTGTAGCTGTGTGTGGCACATGGAGCTTAACAGCAGAACGTACAGTTGGAGATCAGTATATATAGTATTTCTGAAAATCTTGCTGCTCACTCTGAGCGTGATCAGAGCCAGTTGGGAAATGTCTTAAGTGAACTGCCCCTACTTTTTGGATATGCGCATCAAAGGCCATATACACGTGCAGAGAAGGCATTATAAAGAGTGTACGTTGTTGCTTCTCGGATGTGTTTTGATCACTTGTTTTTAACATTCCTTTCAGACATAAACAACGTGCTGAAGTGGCAGTCTGTGGAAATGTCACTAGCTGGTTTGTGACACTTGTAAATAAATTTTGTGTAAATAAATTCATCCATGTTTTGTTAAAGGTGCATTATTATTCATATGGCATGCTGCAGCAGAGGTGGTGCACGCATGCACAGTACATGAAGACAGCACTAGTGTAGGTTAAAATAGTGCTGTCAAATGTACACGCATGTGGTGTAGAAATAGTGATGTGTAATTGAATATGATAAAACACCCTACTGTGAGAATTTAAGCAGCTCCATAAACATTCCTATGAAACGTCGGCTTTTCTACAGTGTACTGACGTTTCACACCTCTCCACAATTCAACAAGGGCTTGTGTTAATTTTTCACAAACTAAGTTACTACCGAACCTAAGTTTACTTAATGCTCAGTGAAACAACTCTTTCCTTCAAGCTAAAACTTAATCCTTCAGGACACAAAACCTTAAGCACAGAAAAGCCATTAAAGTGAACCAACCGTTTTACGAGAGCTTCAGTTTTCGTTCACAATCACAGAATAATTCACTGGCAGACCGTTATACGGCAACCTTCGTTTTTCTCTTTTATGGATACCGCAAATACTGTATTCCTAGTAACAGGGTCATGGTGTGTTTGAAGTAACAGATTTGCTGTATTCCTAGTTACAGGTTCATGGTGTGTTTGGGATGACAGATTTGCCGTGTTTGGGATGACAGATTTGCTGTGTTTGGGATGACAGATTTGCTGTGTTTGAGATGACAGATCTGCAGTGTTTGAGATGACAGAGATATGACGTGCACGTAATAACAGAAGGATGCTGTGAACGCGGATACAGAAAAATAAATAACGGAGTCTCTGTGATACGGAGCCTGCTGTTCCTTATTAACAGAATGCCTCTGGCACCGATTTACCAGCAGCTTCTGCCGTGAACTGAGACATTTTTTTTTAGAGTGTAGTAATACCATGTGAAGAAAGTAAAGTGGACGAAAAGATAACTTACCACCAGCAGGAACCGACGCGTCCGATGCTCTGTCAAAACAGCGCTACGATTATGACAACCACGAACACTCATAATCCGGGACCACTTTGTCAAGTTCGAGACAATGCCGTACAAGGAGAGATGGGACTTTACGCAACACTCCCAGGCATTACCGCCCCTGTGACACCGGGCCATTAGGTAGGACACCTAGCTGCACCCATAATTCTTAAACCGGCGGGTGCCGGCGACGAGTTTCGAACCACCCTAACCCGGAGCGGACGCCCAATCCACTAGGCCACGGCATACCACGTGAAGTATACACGGGTCTCTTCCATTTGACCCCTATCGAAATGCTATCTTCGTGGCTGAGATTCGAAACCCGCACCTCCATATCAGGGCTTTGCATTAGGACCAACGTAACCAACGAAAGACGCCAGATGTTTCTAAAGCAAAACGAAAAGACGCCAGCTGCTTAACGAAAGACGCCAGATGTTTTCTAAAGCAATGGTTTTGAAAATTCACAGCGTACATGTAAAATTAAAGTGAGCTGCAAGTCGTCATAACTCTCATCGAACCTTTAGTATAAACGCACCCGATCTCACGTCGGTGATGTACTGGGCAGAATTCACGGAAGATTCACGGTTTACCGATGAACGTCCGCAGCTTCGCCCACTCATCATCATTCACTCCGTGGATATGATGTGATTTTTCTTGGAACGCGCGGCTTACTTTCAGTGTGATCGCGAGCGCGGGCACGTGGCGGCGTCCCGCGGCGGTTGCTGTAACTATGCAGCTCACGATGCTCAAATAAGCCAATGGCCGTGGACTTCGGGTTTATGGCGTTATTTGTCGAGAGAAAAGCGAGCGATTTCTAGCTGACTTTGAAATTTAACTGTAAATTCCCGGCGGCGTGCTGCGCTTTATGTTTGGCTCACGTGTTCTTAGAAGCCCCAGAACGGCACAACAAGGAAGACGAAAATACGAAAGATCACACGAACACCAGCGCGCGTCGTCTTTTCGTCTTCCTTGTTGCGCCGTTCTGAAGCCATGCATCTGTACCAACTCGCCCAATTGTCAGTGCTACTTAGGAGCCCCGACTACCGATCGGCAGTGCTTTCTGACGATGCTCAAGAGGTGTTGCAGGGCCCCTTTAAGGTAAAGTATGGGCAAATTCCGGCCTCACATTTGCTGCTAAGGAGTTGCGAGTTTAAAACAGACCTGCTGGTGTTGATGAAGACGGCAGTTTTCTTCATCTTGGAGAAGAAGCTCTTATTGTACATGCCCCTGGTCTCGTCAGTCAAGTTGGTCAGGGTGATGAGGAAGTCAGCCTGCTTGGCCACTTCGTCGATGGAGCAGTACGTGGCGCCCAGCTCCTCCGCTGTTAAAAGCACAAGCGAGCACGGCTCGTTAATTCACACACGCACACGTCCAGTGAAACGATCAGGGTATAGAGAGAGTAGCGTTGAAAGCTGCGGGATCTGCACGGTACGGCATCATCTAACAAACAAACCCTTCTGTGTTGCAGAACGAGCGTATTTCCTAACCCCCAAATCACTAAATCATCTCTCTCTACATTCTTAATGAAAACCAACAGATAATGCTCAACCGATGCTCAACCGACACGGGTATTTATAAATACCCGATAAAGCGGACGAGAGGACGACCGCCACCATAGCTATAGCTCAAATGGTAGAGAATCGGGCGCGCTATTAGGAGGTTGCAGGTTCGGTCCCTGTTGGCGGCAAGATGCCTTTTCGTCCACTTTACTCTTTTAACGTCTACATTTTAATTACTAAAGTACACTTAAAACGGTACTTAAAACGTCTCCTACACCTTCCTTGGAAGAATTAGTTTGTACCAAACAAAGAAACGAGCCCTCAATATTTCCTTCTATCTATACATTGTCGTCCAATCAAGACCAAAAGTTCAGAGAAAAAGCATCGACAAGCGCAAGGTCAATACCTTACCAGCTTCCTTGACTAAGAGACAAGTTCCCTAGACTTCTCACTTATACTCCTGAAAGAGGGTGGTACTGTAAACCACTGAACCTTAATGCTGTACTGACACGAAAATTCTGAATTGTTTCTTTGCGTCAAAAGAAATGCCCAGCCCTCAATAGCCTAGAAAAGGTACGGGTCAGCGTGATAGCGCCTTGAAAAATTTATTGCATTATGCTTTTAAAAGCTAGTTCCAGTTCCTACCGTACTTTAACGCCACGACACGGTATGAGCTCGTCCCGTGCTCGCGCAAGATATCGTGACGTTTCCACGGTCGCGCCACTCCGTAGCTACGTTGGTGACGCACATGAGGCCATATTGTATGTTTAGATCCCCGACGTCATCACAATTAGCCATACTGGTGCGTGTAGCCTGACGTCACGCTAGTGTCGATGTCGGTAGTTGCGCCACGCCAAAATCAACTTTAATGTCAAAATAAAGTTATCGGTATTTCCTGAGCTTCATACTCGCTCAGAGCCATATGTATACAGAAGCTTTGTATGGCAGAATAAACACAACTTCGAAAATTAGGCAGTGGAACGGGATTTATTGACAGGTAGCACCTTATGAGGTTTATATGGACGCTGAAGGCGGACGGCGAAACAGACAAGAGAAACACAGCTCGCGCTCGGCTCTTTCTCAACTCCGGTAGCGTCCCACTGCGGCATATTGACATTCCTCCCTACATCAGTACCTTTCTAAGTGCGTGGCGCAAGCTTCAAGGTACGGTACTCCCCTTGAAGGGTGTAGACCACGCCCTCGCAACGCTCTACCGAAGGAGTACATACATCTGATTGTGCTCCCTTTGAAGGGTTTATACTATACTATCCCGCAACACGCTGCCGAAGGAGTACACACATACTCTAAGAAAAAGATCGAGTATTTGGGGAGTATTTCTGCCACACAACAATAATCGTCATTTGGGCCCAGTATTCTCAAACGATCGCGAAAGGCGATAGTATCGCGTTTGGTGATGTGGGATTTGGTGCGTTCAATAACTGAAGAAACACTTGCCTGTGACGTCATTGTTGCACTGCCCGTTGGTGTTAGGAATGTCCCGCAATACAGGAGTAGCGTACCGTACGCGCGCAGAGCGACCGGAGTCCGGCGTTTTCGAGGGTATGCTGGCTTCTACGCAGTGGCCAGGCTTGGCTGCGGCTACTTGAAATATAGGACGTGTTGAAAGCGCTTTGAACGTTCTTTTTTTGTGCAGTTATTTAATGCAATTATAATATTTAAAGAATATATCTGTGTGAAATGTATTCTCGTTGAGAGTAACGCGGCGTACTCAAAGGTTCAGCTGTAGTGTGCCACCGCAGCGACATCATTTAACATCTCAACATGTTGCCGGCGCACGATAAACCATGCCAGCAACGCACGGTTCATATTCCTGGAACGTTCAAACCGCGAAAAAACGCGCTGGCGAAGAACGAGTACTGAAAACACCCCAAGGTAATGCTCGCTGAAAGCTTCAACGTAAAAAAATGCTGCGCGCATCCACCGAGGACTGAATACTATAGAAGCTACCGTCTATGTCACTAAAATGCTATGACTTCACCACCAACCGACGATGATAAGGTGTGTTCGTTTATTCCAGGCATGTCAGTAGCGCCGTAAAGCACCATCACGTCGACGGAAATAGTAGATGGCGCCCTCACATCTCCGGTTTTTCTCAATAGCCTATGAGCGCGCACCGAAGGCGATACTTCTGCGATTGTCGCCTTTCTTTTCTTCTCGCGTTTCCTTTCTTGAAAACCAAGCTGATAACGCGCGCGCCGTTCGTGACCGGCAAGTGCCGGGACCGCGGTGATAACGCGAGGAAAGTACGCGCGGTGGATGACGATTATTGTTGTGTGGCAGAAATACTCCCCAAATACTCTATTTTTTCTTAGAGTGTATCTGCATGTGCTCCCCTTGAAGGGTGTATACCACTCTTTCGCAACACCCTGCGAAAGGAATACGCACATACCTGGCTTGATGGGGTGAAACTTGTCGTAGTAGATGGCCTTGCCGATGTTCAGTCCTATCATGCCCTTAAGCACACACTGTGCGATGTGGCCCATGCCGACGAAGCCCACGGTCGCGCCGTTAAGACCCTGGCCGACCATCCACATGGGACCCCACGAGTAAATCCATTCGCCTCTGCGCACATTGAGAGTGAACGGTACACACATATGAGGAGGCGAAGTATTAAGCTCATAGCTCCTAGCACAGCATAGCCGTGTTTAGTATAGCATAGCAATGTGGTGGGAAAGGGCAGTGAGGGTGGGCAGGAAGGAAAGGAGGAGGGTAGCGGGTAAAGCATGGCATAGTGAAATGGGTAGCGCTTGTGAACACGGACACAGACGGAAGCACGAAAAAAAAAAAAAGAAAAAGAAACGCTTCCATCTGTGTGTCCGTGTGCCTTCCTTTAGTTCGTTATTCAACAAGCGCTATTCTTTTCAGAATGAATTTCGAACTCGCCCAAGAAACAGCGCGCATGGCATAGCCTTGTATAGTATAGTTTTAGTATGATCCAAACATTAGGGAACTTATTATGAGGCATGACCCCCCACCCCCACCACACACACGGAACGCTGGGGACCAAAGGCATGCGAGAAGCACGTGAACGCTTTTTTTCTCTCCATCCATTAAAAAACTCGTTATCCTTTGAACACGACCAAAAGGTGGGGAAGGCATGCGCTGCGGAGAAAGATGTCCCCCCCGTGGACACTGCGCATGCCTATGCACGTATCAGCGGAACACTTCCTCTCAGAGTAGCAATAAAAAAGTACTGCTAGTTCCATGCTGTGGAAAGCGTCAACCAGCGAAACTGTTGTACCCTTTTCACTCGGACTTTCGCAGTTCCACCCTTACTGCTAAGTTCTGTTTCTTTGTTTCTTTTGTTTGTGCGCGTTACGGGTCAACAGGTTTCACGGCGTGGCAGTACTTCTGAATCACGGACCCTTTCTGTGTGCTCCACCGAGCCCTTCTCACCGACCTACTCCTCTCGGCGAGGCGCTGTCCTTCCCCCTTTCTGCCGAGCCTCTCTCGGTGCAAGCATGGTCCCTCAATACTTGTGCAACGCAGCCATTTCCCCTTACCGCCGAGCCTCACTCTAATCCCTCATATCACGTGACCAGCGTTACACCAACGGCGTTTAAGGTACAAGGTCGACCATAGGCTTCCCAAGCATCGCTGAGTGACGCTGCTGCTCTTGACTGGCAGCGCCATCTCTGGTAGAAAAATAGAAACTGGGAGCAGGCAACCACGGCCGGTCTGGAGGCGCGCGCTCGCTAAGGAGCGAGCGCGCGCCTCTAGACCGGCCGTGCAGGCAACGAGCACTGTTGTGGCAGCCCACGACACAGCAATACTTCGGACCCCCCGCTTTCGCGGGGTCGCTTCTGCCAACGCGGAAATGCAGCTTTGCACAGCAAGCCTCTCGGTTCAGCGTGCAAAGTTCTCGGCACGGCGCCCCAGTTCTCCGTACCGACTGAAGAACGCGCGCGCGCGCGTGTTCCCGCTGCCGACAAACAGGTCGAGTCGGCTGCGCTTGCCCTCAGTTGCGCCAGAGCTTCTCTCCAGAGCCGCAGCGCCGCAAACTTGAGCTTGGGTACCCTCTAGCCACCATAGCTTGGGTTCCCTCATCGCCGCGAGATCGGGCTACAGGTGGCAGCAGCGTCGCCGCGCAAATGTGGATAGGCCGTTGTCGGCGCGTACACAAACGCACACAACAGCGCTTCGTTGTGAGCGATCTGTCCCGATTTCCGGCAAACAAAATGCGTTGACTGCAGCTTTCTGGTAATATGTGCGCTCTTCATTCCCGAATTAATGCACGAAGCGCGCCGAACGTTAATATCACTCGTGAGAGAAGCGCATTCTGTCAGCGGACAGGTTGCTCGCCTTCGGCAACAGTCGGTTTTATTTGTACATGTTTAGCTTGTGTTCCACCTACTACGCACTGCTGTAGCGCGACTGAATTAGGTATTTACTTCTTGTTCATCTGGATATCCCCAGCAAAAAGAAAGCCCGTATTCCTTCACGATGAGTTCGAACAGTAGTTTGTGCCCTGCGTGCTCAAATATTCATCCCATTTCTTATTCAGTTCTCCATGAAATGTAGGACAGTTGATAGGTTTACTGAGGAAAGCTACGTGGCTGACAGCGCTTTAGCGCTACGGAGACGTTTAACACGCACACGCTTGTTTTTATTCCAGTAACAGTACGCAAAGGCAACTATTCGAGACTTTCTTACGGTGTACTAGTATGGAGGACGACAAAAAAAAAAAAAAAATTACAACAGACTTATAATGCTACAAAAGAAAATACTTCGTATTTTTGAAAATTACAATGGTAGAATAGACTGTTTTCGCACTTCAGTGCTCTTTTATAAGCACGAAATGTTAAGGGCAAACCAAATATACTATTTCAAGCTACTACAAGAGGTACACAAAAGTAAGTGGTATAAACCAAAAGAAAATCAGCAACGTTATCCTGCCAGAAGAAATTTACAGCGTTTACCCAGAACTAGGACAAATTATGGAAAGCAAACTATAGAATACCAATCAATGAAAATAGTTAATGAATTGAATAATAGCATACAGTTTCATGTTTCTCTAGAGGCATTTAAAAAAAACAAGTTAAAGAAATTATATTGAAAAATGAAATAACTTATCACCACTAGACAATATTGCTCAAAACTTGTAGTGTCATCGTGGTATGAATATTTTTTTTTTTTTGCTTGTGTACGGAAAGTGAGTCACGGTTCCTTTTCTAACAGATAATGTCTTTTTCTATTATTATTGTTCATGTGGTTACACGATGCATCGAATTTTCTGTTCTTGTTTTATTTATTTATTTATTTATTTATTTATTTATTTATTTATTTATTTATTTATTTATCTGTGTAAGACTTGCGTATCTGCAGTGTTTTAAGCGTGTCATGTGTTGGTTGTGTTGATTGCAGTACTTCTTTGTTAGCGCTCATGTGGTTTTTTATGGTGTGTCAAAACTTCTTTTTTTTTTTTTCTATTGTGCATGTGTTGCGAACTTCGGGTACAGCTAGAGGCCCTTGTCAGGCGTATAAAATGCCTTTTGCCTCTGTTCCTTTTTCTTGTATAACAAGAAAATAAAAGATACTACTACTACTACTACTACTACTACTATACAGCACAGAACTTTATTCGATTGATTACTTGCACGACAGTAATGGAACAAAGACCCGGTTATTTCACGGGACCAAAGTACGTTTTTTCATGCCAATAATGTCCGCTGCCTTCCGTCAATCTATAACAACGCAACACAAACGCTCAAGAAAATGTAAAGAAAAAAAGATGTGGCTTCGCGTGAAATTACTACGACATGAATCTAAAGTACGCCGTTTGGATTAATTTTGACCATCAGGGCTCTTTAACGCGTACCTTAATTTAAGTACATGGGTGTTTTTGTATAAATTTCGCCACAAGTTAAAATTGCGCAAGGCAACTCAGTTTTGTGGTTTCCGTGTCATTACATTTTCTGTTCTTTTTAGGGGACAATTTGACTACCCCAATGTCAGACGTGACTTGACAGAAATATTTCTCTGTAGTGGGACCAGGACCGTACACAACTAAAGCTCGTCGCGTAACCTATAAACGACACTACCGAAGTTACACACCTAACCACAACGCGCAAGGGCATGAGAGCCTTTCCTTTTACCACCGAGCCGCTAAAAGGCTATATTCACATGAGATTTAATACTTCTCATCTTTAGGACAACGCCAAGTGCACTTGGAAATGCGCTTGGACCACAGAGCGGCACCTACACGGATATGACTCTCGTGAACGGAGGATACGACGACCACACACAGCACTCTCGACAAGTGCACTCACTGATCTTATTACAGCACATATACAGCCGGTCAAGGCCAAATGCTTCTTTACATCTTGTTAGGCATCCGTACGAGCGGTTAAAGTAGCACTAACGCAACGGAACAAACCGCCTTTTTAGGATCTGCATGACGTACGCGCGCATGCAAACACAACGTGGCTAGCAGACGACGCATGGAGCAATCCACACTAGGCGCGGTTCAGCCAGAAGCCGCCAGGCGGCGACTCCGCTCGGTAGTAAAAATGCAAGAAGCGGGCTTTGGATGCAAGAGGCAAGGGAACCACCACTCACGCCTTGACGGAATTCGCGCCGTCCACAAGCCTCCGTCCAGCTGCCAGTGCCATGGCGATGGTCATTTCAGCTACAGAGTCCGAAGACACGTTCGGAGTGTTGGTCACTGTAATATTCCTGAAAAAGGAGAAAACGCGTTCCAGCAAATCGTTCACCTGTACGCGCATTACACGTAGCCTCAAACACGTCCGAGCATATGGCTCGCATGCTTTGCGATATTTCACCTACAACCGTGTTCCTTCAGTGATACTGCATGCTGGTCTCAACACATGAAAGGGGTACTGACACCAACTTTCGACGCTTACTTTACCATGCCATACACAGACGGCTCTGCGCAAGCGTGAATCTACTTAAACGCCGATACTTTATTTTGAAATTTTTCGCATGGCGCACCTACTGACATCGAAACTATCGTGACGGTCGGCTACTCACCAGTATGGCTAGTTACGATGACGTAAGGTATTAAAACATTCAAAATGGTGGTTTGTGCGTTACCAAAGGAGTCGCGCAGAGGAGCGGCCGTGGAAACGTCACGATATCTTGCGTGAGTATACGTGACGAGAAGCTCATACCGTGTTGTGACGTCAGAGTACAGTAGGGACCGAAACTAGCTTTTAAAAACGTACCGTAATTCTTTTCACGGTGCATACTTTTTCATGGTCCACTCACACTTAACCAGTTGCATTTTCTAGGCAAAAAACAACTGAAAAGTTTTCGTGTCAGTACCCCTTTAAGTGCACACGTCATACAATGTTTCCCGAGCGTCACGTTAACCATGAGTGCCGATCTTGTCACCCTCGAGAGCAGTCAGTCAAAAGTGCACGACTGGCGATCTCGCAGGGAATGCACGATTTAACATGCGCCATTTACAATTAGCGCATCTTTGGAAGTCATCATAAAAACATCCGAGAAATCTTTTACGAGTCAATGTAATATAGTTTCAAAGAGTACCGTTTTTTTAACAGCTAAAAATGCCATCACACAAATGCCTCGTATTGTTGTATTATAACTGTTACCGCAATGTACTGCTTGTCACTGCTTGTCCTGACGACCCTGTAATTATGTGTTGATTGACCAGTGCACTGTTTTCTGCACGTCACTGCCATGTACAACACAAGCGATATGGGAGTTTTGTCAAGCTGTTTTCTAGTGGCTTTTACTCCCATATGCATCAAGCATGTATGTAAACATGTTTGTTTGAAATAAATTAAACTAAACTACACAAATTACCATTTAAAGAAATATCAAAACGTTCTTGGCCCAACATTACAATAGTGTTCCCGGAGACGCTCAGTGTTCTATAGTTGTAACATCCGCTTCTATAGTTACATCCTTCTATAGTTCTATAGTACATCCGTACATCAGCATTGTCTTGCGCGCTCCTCCACACTAATGCTAAAGGCAGCAGCGCCAGGCACAAACGCTTTCACAAACAGACAGAGACCGTACCTCCTTTTGCACTCCTCAAGATCGATGTGCTCAAAGCCGACGGACATTGTGGCGATGATTTTCAGCTTGTCCCCTGTAACAAATATTACACCGTCATCGGGACATTAGTTCGAAAACAATTTTTTTCTCGGCGTTTTTTTTCCGAAAAAATTACGCAAATGCTTGATCCCGAGCAAGACGGATAGCAACGCCCATACGACATCAAAAGACCACCGATGCTCTGAAATGTCCAGCCTTTCCATTGTTTTTCTGCGATAATTACGAGGAACCCGGAAGCAGAACTTCGGCGTTGGCGATGGCGTCCATTGAAAGTTCATATTCACAGCTGCGATAGTATCCTATCGCAGCTGTGATAGATAGATAGATAGATAGATAGATAGATAGATAGATAGATAGATAGATAGATAGATAGATAGATAGATAGAGATAGATAGATAGATAGATAGATAGATAGATAGATAGATAGATAGATAGATAGATAGATAGATAGATAGATAGATAGATAGATAGATAGATAGATAGATAGATAGATAGATAGATAGATAGATAGATAGATAGATAGATAGATAGATAAACGTACCAGCCGAGATGACAGTCTCATCGATCTTGTCCGTAAGCATGCAGAGCAGCGCGTCCTTGCCCTTGACGTTGGCAAGCAGGGTATCGCGGTGCACGGGCTCCTCCCTGTCCCAGTGGGTTACATCGCAGCTGCGATGAAGCAAAGAGGAGAGTTAGTTAAATGCAACAGCACGCAGTTATAACAATTGAAGTTTGAAATATTGGAAGAAAGACAGAAGACGAAATGTTAACAAGGCTTGACAGAGGTCCAGCCTCTGAAATTACTCTCCGTGCCGTTGGGACGGCCGGAGAGAAACCCGCCGGCGCGCAATCTCGGAGGCCATGGCGTGGCAGAGGCGTGTTCAGTACAACCCGCGAGATGGCGCAAAGGGCCAAATGGCGCATACCATTTACATACAAACATACCTTAAATGGCGCGCTTAGGGAGTCGCCCCGCCTGTCTTTCACCGTAGTGGGGATCATAGGCGTGCGCAGGGTTCCCCTTCAGAGGGGGCGAAGGTTCTTCGCAGCGCCCCCCCTCCCAATTATGTCAATGCATAGCGCTGACATTGCGCCCCCCCCCCCCCCGAGTCGCAGCGCCCCCCTCCCTATTATGTCAATGTATGGGGCTCACTTTGCGATCCCCCCCTCTTAGCTGAATGGGGGGGCGCCCCCCCCCCCCCCCCCCCCCTGTGCGCACGCCTATGGTGGGGATGCCCGCCTTCGGCTCCGTACGTTTATCTACAGAGTGTGGTCGCCTGTGCTCGCGCGCTTATTTTTTCCATCACAGTGTTTGCGTGGACGACATAGACCGCATAGGCCGCTGCAGTATTTCGCTTGCTGCAGCGACCGCGTTTGCTAAGAGAGTGAGCCTTTCTTGGTATGACATTCCATTTCGTTGCTATCACACATTCCTTCGCGAGTGCGACCCTCTCATTAATAAAAGAATTACCTCATGGAACAAAACCAGAAGAAGCGCAAGAGATCGCTATTGCGCTAGCGCTCGGCAGTTCCGATGCTACCTACATCCTCGGCGATTCAAAAACTGCATTGCTAAATTATGCTAGGGGCAGAGTTCACCCGACCACATTCCACATGCTGACCCAGAGCCCCCTTCCTCCCACAGCGCCGAGCTCATCTGGGTGCCCGCGCATTCGGGAAACCCTGGCAATGAGGCCGCCGATTCTTTAGTCCGAGGGTCGAGAAACAGGGCACAGGTGGATCTCACGGAGGGTTTCTCGAAAGAGCGTGCGCGCACCTTTGCTGAGCTCACTGCAAATGATCGTGCTGAAAGGCAAACATACACCCCTCCCCCCACACTCTTCCCTTACTACCAGGGAACAGCACCTATGGCGCCGTCTGCAAACGCAACTTTATCTGCCCCCTCCCTCTCCTACTACCGACCCATCCCACCTTCCTGCCCTCTGTGCAATGCACCGAGGGCAAACCTAACCCACATTCTCCTGGCCTGTCCGTCTTCTCCTCCCGGCGGGTCGGTGCCACTCAAAACCTGGGAGGACTGGGAGACCTCGCTATGCTCCACGGACCCGGCAAGGCAGAAGATCGCCGCCCGCCGGGCTGCCAACGTCATGTACTAATTAGACACGAACGTTTGAATGTGGTGGGGTCGCGCGGGGACCCGGAGGCCTGGGAGATCCTGAATTCCCTTGCAATAAAGTTTTTTCGACTCGACAAGACTTGCCAGTGCGGTGAAAACTATGACCATTATTAAGGCGAAAGCCTCAGATGCCTCATCAAACGCGAAAATTAACCGGCGTATCCCGTCGGAGTCTAGATTGATTGATTGAGTGATTGATTGATTGATCACGGAATGACCAACTAAGTGACAATGACTGGCTGATTTATTTATTTATTTATTTATTTATTTATTTATTTATTTATTTATTTATTTATTATTTATTTATTTATTTGATCATGGAACGCGTACGCGTAGGTGTACGCTAGCTACAGCGGTCGTGATGTCTTTGTACGTGACTGTCGTCCCGTCTCTGTCGAGCTGCCTTTTTAAACCGAGTATGAGTTAACTTGACCAAACCAAACAATTACTACTACTTTAGCTTCGCGTGTCGGATGGTAAACGTACCCTCAGGCCGTCGCTTACGCATACGACCCTCTCTCCTCTCTCTCCTCGTGATAACCCTCTCTCCTCGTGAGAGGGTTATCTACCCGCCAAGACGGTATAATTTGTGTTTCAGCGAGTGCGCCCTCCACGACGCGAAAGGTCTTGCGCAAACCGTCGCATACCGCACGCGCTGTTTTACTAGTTTGTTGTACTACGTCTGAGAAAAAAAAATGCACGTGGTGCAGCAGTTAGAGGTCGTACGAATGCCTCCTTTAAAACGCCTCTCCCTCCCAATCCCACCTCACTTTTTTTTTCTCTTATTCTTCCTCATGCTTCACTATCGTTTTATTTCCTGGTGTAGCGGAAAGCGGCGCCGTAACAGCCGGCGCCGCCGCCAACGACCGTACGCGAGGAGGCCAAGGACGGACCAAAACACGGCGGCGTCGTCGGCCGTATCCGCTCAGCTGCGTGAGGCATCGAGGCGTGCCTGCTGACATATCCTGCTCTCGTTTCGAGTTCCCTTTATTAGCGGAACGAGCATGCAGTGACACTCTTGCTTCCCTTCGAAGCACTTCCGGTTTTCCGAATATTTGGAAAAAAGTCATAGGGTCCCTTCCGCATTCGCCTAAGACGATTCCAAGGCGAAAGCCACCTTTTTCTTCTAAGTCGATGCACAGAACTTCCCCCGCCCCCCCCCCCCCTTTGTGCTGCACCTTACGAGGTTTTACGCTGCCTCCATTGCAAGCTTTCTGCACCTAGCCGGTTTTGCACTGCTCCGTAATCGGCCCACCTTTGACCAAGCGACGAGGTGTGGTGACGTCATGTGACGTCATTATGAAGTCACAAATTTTGGCGATCTGTGGCATCGTAATGACGTCATTGGTGCCGTCATCACGTGGTGATTTTTGTTCAAGGAGCGTGTGTTGAGGGGGGGGGGGGGGCGCTTGGGACGAGAGACCAGAGTAGAAGTAGACGGGACGAACGCAGACTAACAACTGCGAAAGTTGTTAGCCTGCGTTCATTCTGTTTACTTCTACTCTGCATGGTGTCTCGTCGCAAGCGCAGTTTAAGTTCAAATGATTTTTGCATCACTCGTGTTGACGCCACCAAAGCGGGAAGCCGACGGTCAATTTTCACGTTTGATGAGGCATCTAAGGCGTTCGCCTTAAATAATATCGTATGAACACACATGACACATGAATCATATGTGCTCTCGTATGATCCACGAGACTATTGGATATGGGTCACATGTACGTGTCATATGAGATTTTTCGATTAAGTGCATATATATATATATATATATATATATATATATATATATATATATATATATATATATATATATATATATATATATATATATATATATCCAGATGTACAACAACCCAATTTGACATCCTTGACTTTTTTTTTTCTCTCATACGGGAGTGACGGGACAACCTTGAGTCGCAGTCGAACGCTTCCGCTTTTTTTCAAATTGTCATAATATGACTGCAGGGGTGCAATCGCGGAACTATGCTATTTCCGATTCCAATGCCATATTCTATGCTATTCTTATCATCCACCACTCGCGGCTGGCTGATCGCGTTGATAACGCGGGCGGACCGTCGTTCTGACCACTGGTCAAGCGCGAAAAGCCCGAAAAGCATTGGAATAAAAAATAGAATCGTTACGCGATAGCACCCCAGGTTATTTTTTCTTTCTAGATTTTAATACCTCATAAGCGGCTCGGAAGGAGGAAGCAAACCAAGTGTTTATCCAGCAGCTGAACACATAATATGTCCTTGGAGAGAAGAACGGCGCGAACATAAAATATTTATACACTTTGAGAAAGAAAGAATCCGAAGACCGCGTCTTTCACATCTCGCTTGCAGCTTCTTTTCCCCGAACAGCGTGTTTACAAAAAACACCGGCTTATTAACTGCAGAGAGTTGGAGCAAACGAAGGATTCCCAACACCCAGCACAAAAGCAGTAAATAAAAATTTAAGAGCCCCTGCCCTGCCGGGAAAATGGGAGTAGGCGAAGCTTGGTTCCTGACGTACTACTTTCTCTCTCTGTATTTCTCTTTCTTTCTTTTATCTATATCTATCTATCTGTATCTATCTATATCTATCTGTATTTATCTATATCTATCTGTATATATCTATATCTATCTATATCTATCTATATATCTATCTATCTATCTATATCTATCTATCAATATCTATCTATCTATATCTATCTATCTATATCTATCTATCTATCTATCTATCTATCTATCTATCTATCTATCTATCTATCTATCTATCTATCTCTATCTATCTATCTATATCTATATATCTATCTATCTCTATCTATCTATCTCTATCAATCTATCTCTATCTATATCTATCTATCCATCTATCTATCTATCCATCTATCCATCTATCCATCCATCTATCCATCCATCTATCCATCCATCTATCCATCCATCTATCCATCCATCTATCCATCCATCTATCCATCTGTCTGTCTGTCTGTCTGTCTGTCTGTCTGTCTGTCTGTCTGTCTGTCTGTCTGTCTGTCTGTCTGTCTGTCTGTCTGTCCTTTTTCTTTCTCTTTCTTTTTCTTTCTGTCTTTTGTCTTTTGTCTCTTTCTCTTTCGTTTTCTCTTTTCTCTATTTATCGCACTGTGCGGTCCCTCCTAACCGTTTCGTTCTTCCATGCCGGGACTTGGACTTTCATCCACGTTCTTAGGCAACAAAAGATGGTCATGCATTCGTACCCAGGTAACAATGAAATGTGGCAACGTTTAAGGACAAGTCACCTCGACACAATATCAGACTGCCGTATCAGAAAACTGTTGATCGCCAACAAGCCCACGACCGAGAGAGCTTACATTATTGGAGAACTACACGTATACAAAATACACGCGCGAACGGGGCACCTTCCAGGGCCGCGTTTCCGCATCCTCACCGGCGTCGGGCTTTTTGAGTACGACACCGCCACGGAAATCTGCTAGCTACAGAAGCTTCGCTTGAAAAACTCACAGGGTCTTATGCATTCGCCTAAGACGAAAGCAATTTGTTTTCTCAGTCCACGTATTGATCCTCCTCCGCCCCTTCCGAAGGCTTTGGGCACCCAACGTGAGTAAGGCCATGACTGGGCCATAGTTGGACACAACTTTAGAAGTCCTCGGCATTTCCTCCACAAAGGCGGATGCGCACAGAGCTGCATTAACGGGCGCGCACTCCTGGGCGGGGCCTCTCCGGACCTCTGAAGTTGTATCCGACTATGGTTGGTTCGTGTCTAAGTCTTGGATACGCGCTGTTTTAAACAATATCGACGAAGAAGACGCAGAGACGAACAGAAGTAAACGAGACGATACGCTTTGTCTCGTTTGCGTCTTCTTCGCCGATATTGTTTAAAACGGCGCATATCCAAGACTTCGACTGCACCCAACGTGGTTTTGCGCTGCCTCCGTGATTGGCCTACCTATGACGTCACGTCATGTGGCGTTATAGTGGCACCCTCATGACGTCACAAATATGTGCGACGTCATAACGTGATTTTTTGCATCACTCGATCATGTTGACGCCGACGCCGCCGACGGTCACTTTTCGCGTATGATGAGGTATCTAAGGCTTTCGCCGTAAAAAACATGCAGCTCCAACGCATAACGAGACAAGGTGTATGACCGGGCTAGTTGGTATTCCATATTGATGTGAACAGCGCGTGGGATACACAAGGACGAAGAAACGACGAGTCCTCGTCGTTTCTTCGTCCTGACTCGTCGTTTCTTCGTCCTTGTGTATCCCACGCGCTGTTCACATCAGCATAACGAGAGTCAAGCGTCGAACGGTTACGGCGTAGACAGAGCCCCTAAGAATAATAATACCTGGGGTTTTACGTGCCGAAACCACGCCGAGGGCTCCGGAAATTTTGACCATCTGGTGTTCTTTAACGTGCATTGACATCGCACAGTGCACGGCCCTCTACCATTTCGCCTCCACCGAAATGCGACCGCCGCGGCGGGGATCGAACCCGCGACCTTAATTCAGGTCAGCAACCGATCTCCGTAACCGCTACACCACCATGGCGGACGCAGAGCCACTACATGTACAGCACACGTGGTCGTAGTTTTATCGAGCGCACCACTCACGGTTATACGAAAAAAAAAGAAAGAAAACGACAAAAAGAGCGTCAGTCTGGCGCGCCGTCTACCTGCCCTTGTCCTCCTAATCGATGTTCGCCGGGGAGAAAGCCCCGTAGAGGTATTACATAGCCTACTGGCGGAATAAAAGGTCACGCCTTGCACTGAAACAATGTAAAGTTAGGCCATCAATGGGAAATCGCGCTCTTAGGAAATGCGCGTTGACATTATAGAGAATGAGTGCTCCATTAAGCGCGGGAAACAATACACACGTCTGTGGACCATTCCACAGGAGAGAAGGGGCACCTACTTTCTGTACTGCTGTACGATAGTAACAAAGGCTGACGTCGCTGCTTCGGCAGTGCCTTTTTTTAGGGGGGGGGGGGGTCACGTGTTTTTACAACAGCCCAGAGGTAAACATTGCATTGGTCTGGCAAAATTTGGAGGCACAAAGAAACGAGGACAAGAATTGACTTGGACTAGCGTCAACTAACAACCGATTTATTGGAAATAATTAACACTGCATTCCAGGTAACTTCAGGCGCATGCGCTTGTCACATTGATAAGCACAGTAGCAAAATGACAAACGACCTTTAGTTATCAACAGTTGTCTAAAAAGCGCAATTCGTTGCGTTAGTTGGCACTAGTCCTGTCCTTTCTTGTCTTAGTTTCTTTGTGCTCCAAATTTTGTCAGCCTTCGTTGAAAAGGCGTATAGAAGCGGTTTAGGTAGCCTGTCCTTTTTCCGCACCTTATGGTGACTATCTCGCGCAGTGCGTACACGAGTTAAGGGTGAACCAACTAGTTGTAAAAATATTCACTGTCCATACATTAAGGAAATTAGTACTCCTGCAGGATTTTTTTTTTTTGCATACGATTGTGTACTCCGCATCACCAAAGAAATGAAAGGCGTTCAAACTGATTCCTGTCGACCGGTGTTAATTTCATCGACGTGGAACGGGATTGGTGGTGTTTTCATAAAACGTCCTGTTGACTTCATTGGCGCAAATCGATTTACATTAACCGAACATCGTTCACAGAAAACGACGGTCCACAGAACAACGCGCCACAAAGCGTTTGGCTCTCCTCAAACCGAATGACGGGACCCACGAGGGCTTTCACACGAATCGTATAGCTTTGCGGGATCGCGCATTGCAGGCCTCTAGAGGAAAGATTCCCCGCCCCTGCCGAGCCAAGAACAGCGTCAAGGTGACCTTGGCAAACGTTCAGGGTAGTCTGTTCACGGAGACCAAAATAGCAAACAAACAAAGAAAATAGAGCCTTAAGTGACAGTCCAAAAGTGGCACCCGAAAAGAGTACTTCGGAGGGGAAGTCGTTTCTAAGACCCCAAACTTGTTGAGAGTCGTTCCATGTCGAGCCTAGCACAAGTAACGAAGTAAAAAAACGGAGCAACAGCGCTAAAAGCCAGGAAGCGCACGCGGGAACTGCCGACCGATAACGGCACGCAAGTCGTTTCGAAGCCGAAGAAAAAGCCGAAAAAGCGAGCGACGTGCAATAAAGTTCTTTGTATGTCATGTCAATAACGTTATTTGTATGTATGTGCGTTGCGGTCCACGCGTCCTACAAAGCCGTGTCTTAGAGGGAATCCCTCGAGAGATAAAGTGGACGGGAGGACGACCGCCGCCGTAGCTTAATTGGTAGAGCACCGGACGCGTTATCCGAAGGTTGCAGGTTCGGTTCCTGCCGGCGGCAAGTTGTCTACTCGCGCACTTTGATTTCTTCACACTTATATCGCAGTTACTACAAATAACGCCCCCTTATACCCTCCTTGGCTCGATTGTCTGTCGGTTCTGATTAAGGTCGTGTCGAACGAAGGAAAAATACCTTATATTCCCCTTCATTTGTTCATTCAAGCGAATTAGGACCGATAACATCCCGAGCAAACGCGTTTACCCTTTCTACGAGAGATGTCCCATAGACAAGCCAGGTGGATAAATTTTATGACAAGGTTCTTCCTTTAACTCAAATCTCACAGGGTCCCTTATGCGTTCACCTAAGGCGACTCGAGGCGAAAGCCATATTCTTTCTCTACTCAGTTGATGTGTTGTATATACAAATGACGCGTATATATATAAATGCAAAGTGTGAAAATTTGAGTGGGTGGGGAGGGTTGAAGCCCCAAGTTACGCCATAGCGTTGCTCCTAATGCACTGCGGAAAAGAAACAATCAGCTGGTCCCGGTAAAGACGGTTCTTGCACCGCACGTGCCTTTAATTCGGCCCCCAACACTGGGAAAGGGGCAACGTACCTCGGCTACCTCCTCTCCTTGCGTGCTGTTATAATGGGAAAGCGACGAGGGATGCCGAGGGGCCTCTTTTAAGGGGGCACAACAGAGAGAGGAAAGGTTGAAAAAAGCTGGAAGCTCAGCGCCCAAGACACGCTGAAACCACCGCTTCAAACGCTTATGCTGAGTACGTAATAGTAAAGGTGACAGTATACTAATAAATCGGACTGATTTGCATACACTGATACTAACTTTACGAAGAGCGCAGTATAAAACGGCACGTTAAAAATGTTTTGAGGTTTTATGGCTTCGCCTGGCAACGTATTGTGCGAATGCAGTATTGTACGGCCGAATTCGGCCAAGGTCATTTCAAGGTCAAATTTCGAGTGGGCCGTGACATGGCTTAGGCGTGCCCAATGTACCGTAGTATCATACATTCCCATTCATATCGTATACATGCATGGTCAATGCCAAATTACTAATTTCTTGTTGCGTGGCCATGCCTGTCCACCTCCCCACTAAGTTCCGCTGAAATCTCGCATTCTTTCGCGATATCTCGATAGGCAGAGTAGAGGTGCGTCCACCCTAAAGAAGCTGCATGCACGACGGCTACATCGTCATAACAATTATCGCTAGACGATCTAACCTTAGGGTGACGGACGATATGCCCGAGATATAAACACGTTTCTGTCCTATGCGTTTAAAGTTCATTCTTATATAACAGAAGCGCTGATAAGACAAGGACATGAAAGTACACAACACGAGCGCTTACTCACAACTGAAAGGTTTATTGCTTGAAAACAAAAATATATAACTAAACCCATAGGTCGGCATTCTCACTCAGTCGACTCACGCAGACTCAGACTCAGATCGAGCCGCGAGTCAGCCTGAATGAGTCGGGGCGAGTAATATTTTGGCGAGCTCGAGCGAGTCCGGGTGAGAAAAATTTTAGTGAGCCTGAGTTCGAGAGAGTCCGGCTGAGGAGAATTTTGGTGAGTCTGAGTCCGAGTGAGCCCTAAGCGCAAAATATATTTCATGAGCGAGTCTGAGACAGCTCCACATTTCTCGCCGACCTAATACCCGTCCATGCGCACCGTGGACAAAGCAAAAACACAGAAGATAAAGCTTTCAGTTGTGAGTAATCGTTCGTGTTGTGCACTTTCATACCCTTGTCTTCTTAGCGCTTCTATTATATAAGAATGAACCAACCAGCTCGCCTTTCTGTTTTGCCTTTAAAATTTCTAATGTTTTGCAACACCACTAGTAGGTATACCTACAATCCTAAATTGCGCTTAGTTCTTTTATCTTCGACACCCACACCGTAATTCTAATGAATCGGCGCTTATTTGCCTGACGCATTATATGACAAGGCCAAAGTATTTCACCTGGTAGAAGCTTTCTATACAAGCCACGTTGCCATCTCCTAAACTCTTAACGTCATGCCTATCATTTTTCGTTCCTTCAATAATTAAACAGTACTCCGATGTAACGCCAACATCCTCGCTTGCACGCCCAAAATTCTCTTAATACTGTCCAGCTCATTAAGATTCTGTACTAAGTTAGCAGAATGCCACTTAAACTGCCGGATACCGCATATTGTACAGCGGCAGAAACTGTTCTATAGTACTTCACGTGTCCGTTTAAGCCGATAGAAGTTCGCGGCTTCTCAAGGATCAACCGCCGCAAAACCTAGTAGTGTACTTCGAGATATAAATAAATGCAGCGCAAACATAATAGACCACTTGTACGAACGCGTCGAAGGACGCACCCCAACGAGCCAACACCCGTGATCTCTCTTATCCAACCGATCGAGCCACCGCACGTAGAGCGCATGCACTCAGTTCAAGCTATTCGCAGAGCCGGAATCCACTTCCACAGCTGACATCATGCCATAAATTGCGAAGAACAAAGCAACGCTATAAAACACAAGACGATGCGGCAGCTGCTACGTACACTGTAAAGCTAGCTAGGTTATAAAACGTCGATTGCAAAAAAAAAAAAAAAAAACGAACCACAGAAATTTTCAGTACCGATTGTGAAACGGTACGCTGTGCTACGTTTGTATATATGTATTTGTTCCATTTATACAACTACGCAGTCGTAACTTATGACGGCAAAAAGCCACGCAGCAAGCATCTACGTTCTACGCCAGCTGTCCCGCAACAAACTAAAGAGCAACGAAAAAAAAAAAACAACAAAAAAACACTCAGTTCCGACAAGCGGGTTTCACTGTTACGCATATCGGTCCTGAGACAAAGCCGGCTTTCTGTTATCTCCGCTTACGCAACACATCGCGCAGTAAATTAACTCCGTCGCAACGCCGACAGTCAGGAATGACTTCAAAACGTTTTGATTACAATTATAAGTGACGTAATCGTTTGAGGATGTATACATATCTCTGTTGACAGAAGACCAAGCTTTATATGGCGTCAGCTTCGTTTCCTGGCGATAAACGTTGACAAAAGAAAACGATACTAGTTGCTCAGCACTAACGGCTCGCCCAGTACGTCGCGCAGATAAGCGACCGCGCGGCACTTCTAAAAGCGGAAGGCAGCTACACGGAATAAACTGCAACATCGACTTCGCAAGTACGTACATACACACGGACGCACGCTACACCTTGAATACCGGAGATAAGGAGCGCACATATAGCGCGCTCCTTATCTCCGGTATTCAAGGCCATGCATACCGCCGCGTATTTCACGCGCGGGTGAACGCATTTGTAAGCGCCGACTGCTTCGCTACTACGCTCGCGTACTTCCGTCACGTTGGCTTCCAACGCTTACACGATTCCGCGTATGCCTTCTCTCCAACTTTAAAAGCGAAAAAAAAAAAAGAAAGCGAACTAAAAATGTGGCACACTGACGCACTAAACGCGAGCGTACAACAAACCGTGGGTGCACACTGATAACTGTTGGGGTTTAACGACCCAAAACCACGGTTTGATTATGAGAGGCTCCAAAGTGAAGGGCTCCGGAAATTTTGACCATCTGGTGTTTAACGCGCACCTAAATCTGAATACACGGGCCTCAAGCATTTTCGCCTCCACTGAAATGCGGCTGGGATTCAGTCCGGCGACCTTTGGGTCTGCCCCACTAGACCACTGTGGCGGGTAACTAAACGCGATAGAAAAAAAAAAAACGCAGAACACACTGACGCACTAAACAGCGCAGCGTAGAACGGGACAGACTGGCGCTCTGAACGCGATCGTAAAACAAAACTGGGCACACTGACGCACAGAATGAGAGCGTTCACCCCTCGGCGGGCCTCCGCCGCCGACGCAGCTGTAGTAACGTTTTATTAAACGGGTTAGGGGACTAAAATAAACCAAGCCCCGACAGCGGAGTCGGAACGCGGAGTCGGCTTAAACTGTTCTCCTGCAGAGATCGCAAACTCGGAACTCGAATGCATGAAAGCGGGCACGTAAGGACTTCCTGAAAAATGCGAAAACGACTGACGAACGTGAAAGCAAGCGCGCGTAGAGCGCGCGCACGCTGGGAGAGTTGTCATTCAGTTGACCTTCGCGTCGCCCCCCCCCCCCCTCCCCCACTCTTCCGTACCGCACCGGCTTTTCATTTCCTCCACGGCAATTCGCGCACAAAAGCAACCCCTCGGGATGTCGAGACGGAGAGAGCGACCGAACGGCAACACAGTTGCCGACGCAAGCTAACGTAAGCCGATCTGCCAGCGTTCCTCGAATAAGGAAGAGCGCCTCTTGTTCAAGCGCTTTCTCGGAAACGCGCTCGAGTCAGATTGCGCGAAGTGGGGGAAATTTAACCGAAAGCTCTTACACCCCTGAACTGGTTAGTTCGTGAAAACGCGCGCTCTCTCTTACCTCTCTCAAAAGAGCTCTCGCAACGGAAATATATCTTACGCGAGATACGATCTGGCGGGGAGAGGGGGAGAACATTTTGGCGGGCTTGGTTTGAAATCCGTGACAGATGCGACGCGCGTTGTAGATCCTCTCTCCTAGAATCGTTCCGAAACATTGCGTCGAGCCAAATTAAAGCCGCTCGTGTTCTTGCCTCGATGAATCCTCGACCGATCGTTTCGGGTCGTTCCAAATCTTCCAAAATAAATAAATAAATAAATAAAAAGCAGCTCGATCAAATCGCATTCCGTCGCAAAGCTCTCAGCGCTCGACTCCCAGGCGAGGATCCGAAACCTGTCAGAATCGAAAGACCTGTCAGAAGAGAGGACCCAGCCCGGGTTCCGAAAGTGCGATCGCGCGAATGAAAAGAGAAAGTAGGTCAGGCTTACTGCTGCTTGAGCTTGGCCATCGCCTCGGCAGGGATGTCCGGCCTGGTGACGTACACCTTGGGGCGCGACATGGCTGGTTGTTGCGATGAGCGACTGGACCCCTGCGGCGGTTTAGGAAGCGGCCCTGCGGTAGGCTGGGAGGAGACCGAAGATTTGAACGTCAGCAGGCGCCGGCTCGCTGCCTCGTTCTCCGCCGCTTGCACTGACTGCCGCAGTCCACGAGCTCGGCGCTGCTGTAGCGCGAGGAGCGCGAGCCTCGTTGCGCCTGCGCAGTGGTGCCCTCGAAGTCACGTGACCACGCGAGCAGACGGCGGCGGCTGCGGCTCGCGCGGCGACGCCCGCCTGCCAGCTAGTTCATATTGTTAACGGCGGCTTGTTCGATGTTAGCATTGCGGAATAGTTAAAAAAAGGGAAAAAACACACTGACACAGGCTAGAGAGACGATACAAATAGCGAATGCGCACTGTATTCGCTATTTGCGCTATTCCACAATGAATTCATACCAACTAACTCGGCTTTCCTAACTACTACGATGCTAGCGTTCCAAATAAAGCATCAATAGGAGAACACTAATTAAAGCTGTTTGATCGACTACGCTGCTTAACAAAGAAACAGAACTATGCCCTCGTCGTATAGAGCGGTCAACAATGCGAACGTTGTTTTGTTTTGTACACCGCAAAACAACAATTGAACGAAAACGATGAATTCTGCGTTTTGTGATTGTCTGTAGCTGATGCAACAATAACGTCATTCATAAGTGTGCCAGAAACCCAGGTTAGACAGCACTGTGATTAGTTGGGTAGTTAAGAATTTATTTTTTTTTCTCCTTCCCTCTCTGTCTATTGCCTTTTTTATAGTTATCGTCATACAATTATTTGACTGACGCAATAGTAACATCATTCCTAACAGCACGTGGTTTCAACAATACTGTGACTGCTGTGGTCACTGCAAGTTTACCTCCCCCACCCCCTCTTATGATGTTTTCTTTCTCTCTCTCTATTAATGTTGACTTACATTTTTATTATTTCCGGGCAGGAGCTTTCTGTACGCAATGTCCGAACATTCAGAGAGCAATAACAAACTGACTCATCAGCTCCCGTGGTTTACTGCATCACGCTTAGTATCTGATACTTTGTTCGAATTATTTTCGTTGCTTACAAATCACCCGAGAGCCTTGGAATAACCGCGTATGATGCAAAATAGTGGTGGTATTGCCCGAGAGCCCCTACCAAAACAACCACACGAAGATATTGATCGAGCCCGTTCTCGCTTAAGTAGTGCTCACGTAATGCAGTTACTGTAGCAGTTATTAAAAAAATATGTCGCCCACGGCCTCCCGTTAGGGGGTCCTGTCAGTAACTCCTCAGGATTCAATAAAGTTAGTTGTCTGTCTGTCTGTCTCTCTGTCGCCCTGGCACGGATTCGGGTTCACTGTGAAATAGTGACACAAAGCGAAAATCATGTAAAAAGAACCACTGCGCCGATATGTGTATGTGAGATTCAATTTTCCGCATGCATATTTTAAAAAAAAAACGTGCTTTTCTTGTTTATATTTTTGTAGGCTTACTGTGTTGTTTGTTCGTGCAGTGTGCAAGTATTTATTGGGAAAAGTCGAAACACTTAAACTGTCCATTGGGATAGCCGGTTTCTTATGTATACCACCATCCAATATGTGCGCAGCTATTAAAGAACTAATCATATAATTAAATGGGTACTTTCTACAGCGACAATAGTTGTTACATTATTGGTTTAGCCCGACAAATATATTGACGAAAAAAATGACGAAAATAGGCGAAAAGCGTTGCGCTAGTTTAACAGGCAAGCGTTAAACTCCCCAAACATTCACAACGTAGTCAGCCTCAGACTTCTGCGACCTGCGTCTGTTAAGTCATGACGCCCCAATTATAACGCATAAAAAAAATCAGCACCTCAAATAACATTGTGAATCCATTCTCTACAGCGGCTTTGTGAGTTCTAAGAAAGTTGGTTCAGTTAGAAAATGTCCTTGAGACGGATGCCAAGTGTAATACCGATGTGCAAGCTTTGTACTTACATGTATATGCGTTACATAGGAGCCAAAATGTCCGCTTTCACGTCTTTTTGTTATTGCTATCGAGCTTAGCGTTTCTTCTTTAAGATACGCGACCGGGTTTACTTAAGTCAACAAAAAGCGTGCAGACTGAAAATGTCCAGTGTGTTTTCAATGTCATCTCACAGTTGAGCAAGCTAGCTCGTATATGACACGTTCCGAACTCAATAAATTCAGAATTGAGTGAATATAACGAAGAGTGTAAATGCGTGCAAGACAAAGGCACTGCCGCACTGAATCGTACCAAAGCAGCGTGTAATTCATTTGAGAAGAGAAATAAAGAAAGACTCAAATCATTTCTAAGCTCATATTGAGATCAACCGGCTGTAAAGCTTCATTTTTACCTTCGTTTTTGTCGTCGTTCTTGTTATGCCATCGTAGCCTTAGCCTAGCTATTCCACTCAATGGATTTGTGCCTTTTTTTTTTCAAAAGGAAGCGGTCATCACATCCATGAATCCAGGTCAGCTGATGACAGGGTTGCGTCATGACGACGCCGCGCAGTCGTAACACGCGTAGCAACACGTCGTCCCGTTTCAGTACATCTTCCTCCATTCCTCCGTGATTGGCATTTGTCCTAAACGCCGTTCAGTCACATAGAGACACAGAAAAACAAAAAAAAAAACGTAGAAGTGACCACGCATGCGACCTCATTACTGGAGTGCCCCAATACGACTCCGTCTCTAGCTGCGTGTAACATCAGCGCAACGCGAATGCGCGGCCCCACGGGCCCGGATCGTGTGATCCCAAGCCGACACGTTTTACGGCTCGCAGAGCGCGCCGATTGCACTCCCAGACGCGATCGAGTGACCGTTGGGACCCCATCGCAGTTGGAGGAAGCGCCGATGAGCACACAAACCTGTCATTGCACGAACGAAATCCCATCAGCATCCCGTTAACACAAGCTGCGAAAGAGCCGCTTTCGAAGTACAATCGTGACCTGAATAAACAGGTTTATGTAGATGTGCGCACCGCTTATGTGAGACTCGTAACAACGCTTCTACCTAATTTATGGCATATAAACTTAAAAAAAACTGTTTATAATTTTGTTAATAGATGACGCTACAAGTTGTAAGTACTCATATACAAGTTCAATATGTGTGTTAGTTTTGATCTAGTTGAGAGGTGGTGACTTTTTCAACTAGGTGTTTATGTGCTCCGGATCTAAATGCCTCGGAGAGATGAGGTCGTCAAAACGAAGGAAAGGCCCGCAACGTGCGCCCGGTCTCGTGTGTTTTCTGCCGAGTGACGTGTGCGAGACGGGCCGCCCGGCCGCTCGTATTTTCGGGGTCAGCCGGCGGGCGCGGCGCGGGTTACAAAACGCGGGCCAGACAGTGGATGCAATACCGAGTCATCGCTCGCACGTGCGCACTGCTGATGTTTCTTCGCATTCAGTCGCATCCCTTCTTGCTTTCTGTCGTGCTTGCTACACGCGCGAATAAATGCATATCTCGACCAACATTTCTGTACCAATCACTGTATTAAGGCGAAAGCCTTAGATGCCATATCAAATGCGACATGTGACCGTAGGCGTCGGTGGCGTCAACACGAGCACGGTCGCTGGATGAAAAAGCGCACCGTGCGCTTTTTATCCAGCGGCCGTGACACGAGTGATGCAAAACAAAGAAATCATCGTAATGTATGGCGTCACCATATGACGTAATCGTGACGTCACAGGCCGACAAAATACAAAGACATACGTACAGTCGTGAACAGTATGAGAGGAAACATCGAATTCGTATTTAATCAACGATTACTTGTAATGTACCGACATGAATGCGATGTAGTGACTTGCATGATACCTCTGCACTTGAGCATTTAATTTTTTGTTTATATACGCAAAACATGGAGAGGTATAGGCTACGTTAGGGCCGGCTATCCCATCAACATGATAGATAGTATTGAAGAAACACACGAAAACAAGAAAAACTATAAAGCACAAGAAAATAAGAAAAGAATAAAAAATAATCAAAAGCACTATGTGAGCATGTGTTCTCTGCAGTATAAAGAATACCTCTAAGGTCAGAGTCCGATACACACGGGGTGATCACACAAGTTACCGCAATTAGAGTCCGTACAGATATTATTATATGTACTTACATAAAACATTACTATGACATATGTTCATTAAAAACACACTATGATGAAGAAAAGCAACAATGTCGATTACAAACAGCTAATTAAACTTGTGTTCAACTGTGTCAACGCTTGCCAACTGTGTTTAGTTGCTATGACCCTTGATAGGTAATTTCAATGTTCCCTTTCGTATTGTACACGACTGTAGTAGTATACAGCTTCCTTAGCGAGGGTGTATTTTTGGCCTTGTTGATGCGACATATTCATATTGTTAATATGAATATGAATGTACAATATGCATATGAATATACAGCGTCGGTTAACGCGCGTTATATTTCGCTCGCGAAGAGAAGTCGGCGTTCGGTCAAGTTCGTTAGGCGGGCCCTCGCTTAACAGGCACCGAGCCAGAAGCGAAAACGTGCCGGTATGCACGTGCGAGGCGGGTTTCTCAATGGACTCGTTTGCTTCTGCACGCGAGGCAGTGGCCTGCTCGGAGTTTTAACTGATTTCAAGGGTGCCTGTCTGTACAGGCATGCGAACGAAACGGCAACGGAGCGACGCTCAAAAATGATAAATCGATCAACCAATAACTAATTAGTTATTCCTCATTTAGTAATTATTTATTTATTGCCTAATTAATTGAAGCGCCTAGGAACAACCACAGGTCTTAGTACTAGGGCACGCAAAATATCCCTGATAATAAACTCTAGAAGGAATAATCACAATAAAAATAATAACATCAATAAACCAAGCTGTGTTGTGACAGTACACATGCGAAAGAAGACACTTCTGTTGTCACGGCAGAGAGATCTGCTGCATAACAGGGAATTCTGTCGTTGCATCAGGGTTCTTGTAGTAACTACAGGAAAATCTTGTTGTATTAACAGAAATTTCTCTAGTACTCAGGGCAAGTTTTGTTCTCATTTTCAACTGGGAAAGGAAATGAACGGGTTGGAGGGGTGGAATGAATGTTCATCGCAGCGTCCCCCCCCCCCTTAATAAGTCAATGTTTGGGGCAGATTTAGCGCCCTGACTCCCCCCCCCCCCCCCCCCCCCCGCGTTGCCTGCTTGGACTGTGCTTGCGAACAGTAACATATTTGGTTTTCTCACACAAGGTCAGGAGGTTGCGTCTCAAACTACTTTGTCCTCAGCGAAAAGTTGTGACGATGGTGATGATTATGTTGACGGCGTCGACGATGATAAAATGCTCGGTTAATTTTTAATATACTTTAACGCTTCCTTTGATCATGTCTTAGTAATCGTTCTTACATATAGCTTTAGTTTACAACTTCTGCAGTGGCAAGCCAACGGTCAGGACGCAAGAACCTAAGGGAAAACAAATACTGGTTTTCGAACGCATTTATAGGTGCACGTTAAAGAACCCCAGGTGGTCGAAATTTCCGAAGCTCTCCACTACGGCGTCTCTCATAATCATATCGTGGTTTTGGGACGTTAAACCCCAGATATTATTATTTTCGAAAGCCGGCACCGCGGCTCGAGATCCCGCTTTTCATGCAGAAAAAACAGCCGATGCCCACGCAGATATGAGTCACTGATAAACTCTAAGGTACGTGTTCACAGGGTTCGACAAACGCAGATGTAGATACATTGAACTACATTGGGCTGAGTGAATAAACTTTGCCACAGTCCCTCGAGAAGTTTTACCGAAGAAACTTACTGCATGAATATTTACGTCACTAAAAAGTCTCTAAAAAAAGTCGCTAAAATTTTGAAAAAAAAAGCAACCTAGACTCTTTAAGAGTTCGAAGTAACAGCAGCAACAAAAAAAAAAGTAAGATCCAAGAAGCAAACGATTATTCAGCGCACAATAAAAAAGTAAAAATAAAAATACTGCACGAACGCTCAGTTCTCGCGTCTTCGTGTGCGTACAACTGATTTCTCTGCGTCAAACTTTTACCAAGATGTAACGTCAAGACCAAACGAACCAGTTCTTCCCGAGCTTAGCTTTCAAGTTGTTTGTTTAGTTTACGAAGCACGTCTGATAGTGAAAGCCCGAGTTCGTCTTATAAAATACGTTACACTCTAAGAAAAAAAAAGAGTACTCTGACTCTTCTTTGTGAGTACCTTGTTGCCACGTGTATGCCTCTCTTTAAACGGACACTAAAGAGAAAAACGATTTTTCTCGTATTAGTGAATTAGTCTTTCACAACACCAAAATCACCAGGCTTGACGCGAGAAGACGCTTGGTAAGCGAGCAAACGCGCAAAAAGGAAATGCGGATGGCGACGCCATTTGGGAGTTTCCGCACCAATCGCTTTGACGTCGTAGATTTTGACGGCGTCCGCTAGGGTCTACGTAGTTCCTAATCGGTAAATATGAAATGCTTTCTCCTCTGAGGGGGCCAGAGAATTAGCATGTCGTGCGGCCCAAATACAAATAAAACGTTTTGCAATCCGTGACGTCACGTGCGCAGATTTCGGCGCGAAATTTAAAAATGAAACTTTGACCTTTATTTTCTCTTCTTTAATGAGCCTATGATGGTGAAATTAACGACAATAGAGTTTTCAGAGTATCATCTATCTGTGTGTAAACTGATTCAGTCTTTCACTTTAGTTTCCTTTTAAAGAGACACGTGAACTCCCTTAGGAGGTCGTTATACTCTCGTCGTAGAGTCGTGGAATCCAAAAAAGAGTTAAATTGTCTCTTTCAAAGAAAGAGTCATACACGTGGCAAGTCAGGACTTGCCTGAAAGATCAAATAAACACATACTCATTTTTATCCCCTAAAGTGTAAGCTAAACCACTCCTGGACAGCTCTGGCTATGCTCCACGACTCCGATGGCGTCGCAATATCGTGTGAGCCATCAGCGCGCATATAAAATAAAGAACAACAACAACGTCTCAAAGACAACACACAGGCGCCTCCTGTAAAGAAACAATAACATGGCGTCTTCGTTTATACATTTCCTCTAAGGAGGACACTTGAATGGGCGGAAAGAACCAACCAGAACTTAAGAAGAGGCTCGAGTACTCACTTCTAGATAAAAGTTTATATGTACACGCGTTCGTGACTTTGGCGTCCACTTCAGACGACAAAAACTTTGTATCGTGGACTCGTGGTCTCTCGGCTTGAAGGGCATGATATGCTGACCGTGCCACACCTGAAGAGCACACACCTCCCCATGGTATTCAGACAGACAACAATGACCCCACATACAAAAAAGAAAAAAAAAAAGAGTGACCCGCATTGTCCGAGGTTTCCGTCTCCACGGTGTAATCTTTTTAGATAGCGTACCGCGCACAAAAATCTCTGGGACGGACACCTGATAAGCCATAGTGGTCATAACACGTAAGCTCCCGGGATGGTCCATTGGGTCGTCGCATGTTATGCCCTTCGGAATACCGTAACAAATAAGAGTGCCTCTACAGAAAACAAACGGCGGCCCGGGTATCACTTGACTGTTATCCAAGAAAGGTATCTGTGGCTCCAGAAGATATAGCTGGCCTTCTGAAGTACACACTCTAACGGTCGTTTCGAAAGCCAATTAGTTGCAAAATGATGCTATTATAGCGTAGATTTTCAGAGTATACTGAGCCCTTCTAATTGTTTGATATCGTTACTGGAGTTTATATCTCTTATCCTTGGAATGGATCGAACATCACATAGAAGAGTGAACAGCATACAAGTCAGAGATAGAAACGCACGGTCGTGCTACTCACCGAAGCAGTGTGTACGTGATTCAATGACCGCTTGACATTATTAAAAGGAATCTGTTGCTCTGGCAAGGCTTCGAGTTCACATCTAAACGGAGACGTAAAGCGTTCTGATGATAAAGATTTTGATGAAGGCCGCTAGACCCGCGGCCGAAACGCTAAATAAATCCTTTCGTACGCATGTCTAGTTCACTGTGTGTGTGTATATATATATATATATATATATATATATATATATATATATATATATATATATATATATATATATATATATGGGTCATTCCATGCCAACTGTCCCAGTCTGGGCGCTCGATAAAAATCGATTTCTCTGAAAAAATCTGAGAATATTACACACACATAGACATTAGTTCTACAGTATTTTCCCAAAATATTTTGAGCGCCAAAAATTTTTCGGGCACGTGAGCGCCATTTGAACTTCTCGATATGGTGGAAAACCAGGTACGAAAGAAAACTTCGCTATAAGTGGACCGTTTCACGCATTCATTCGAAGCTTGCTTTTTTGTGTTTTTACAGCATCGCGCTTTTATTATAGGACAGTTGCTTAGAGTAGCTTTATATTTTTCACTCCTTGGCGCGTAGGTAAAATTGAGTAAGTTGCTGCGTTTTCGGGAATTTTTTTACAAAAGACGATTGTAGACCAAGTACATCAATTATTTTTATAGAAGTGCCCATAACACGTACTATCTCCTAAAATTTTTGTTTTGCCTATATGTGGCGCACAAGCTCTAAAATAAAATCCTAAACTTGGAAAAAACGCTACATTGGCCTGTGTTCAGACGTATGTAGCACCTTGAGGTGGTCCAAGAAAAAATAAGCAGAAAAGCGCATACGATTGAGAATTACAATACCTTCGTCCACGGAAAGGTTAATCGAAGTAGTTTTTGTTTTAGTGAAGAAAAAAATTTTTGAAGTTTAGTTCCACCATTGCATTATTTTGCTATGGGGGCAGTACAAACCGACTGAATTTACTGCTTAAAAAAAGAGGTAGTGTATTCGTAGCACATCGTTTTCGGCTCCTTTTGTTAGGGCTTTATAATGTATATTACATATCAAGGAGATGATAAACAGAGGTAAAAATATAACAATACCATTGGCTTAGATGCCAAAATTCCCCAATAATGAATCGCGTTACTTATTGCATGCGGCTCTGAGAATCAATTGGCGTTAAAATAAGTTAAGTCTCAGAGTTCATGTAAACCGGATAAAGGAGGCATGAGCATGGTCATTTATAGCGGATCCAAACGGAGTTCATCAAAGTATTCCGCAACGAACGGCACATGATGTGACAACGCGCCGCGTATTCACGCATTCCGTCCGTCGTCCGTGACACTACAGACGGGATATGCCAAGCTATTTTTCACATCGTTATTTGGATGGTTGCAGACAGCAGGTTTTGGTTAAAGTAGAATTTGTCTGTCTGGTGGCATGCATTGCTTTACAGCTGTTATGAGATCACAACAGCCTATTTTTGTGGCGTGGTTGTCCGGCGCCACCACCTCCGCCTCCGGTGTGCGTAAAAAATGCAATAGGTAACGCGATTCATTATTGGGGAATTTCGGCATCTAAGCCAATGGTATTGTTATATTTGTACCTCTGTTTATCATCTCCTTGATATGTAATATACATTATAAAGCCCTAACAAAAGGAGCCGAAAACGATGTGCTACGAATACACTACCTCTTTTTTTTAAGCAGTAAATTCAGTCGGTTTGCACTGCCCCCATAGCAATATAATGCAATGGTGGGACTAAATTCAAAAATTTTTTTTCTTCACTAAAACAAAAACTACTTCGATTAACCTTTCCGTGGACGAAGGTATTGTAATTCTCAATCGTATGCGCTTTTCTGCTTATTTTTTCTTGGACCACCTCAGGGTGCTACATACGTCTGAACACAGGCCAATGTAGCGTTTTTTCCAAGTTTAGGATTTTATTTTAGAGCTTGTGCGCCACATATAGGCAAAACAACAATTTTAGGAGATAGTACGTGTTATGGACACTTCTATAAAAATAATTGATGTACTTGGTCTACAATCGTCTTTTGTAAAAAAATTCTCGAAAACGCAGCAATTTACTCAATTTTAACCTACGCACCAAGGAGTGAAAAATATAAAGCTACTCTAAGCAACTGTCCTATAATAAAAGCGCGATGCTGTAAAAACACAAAAAAAGCAAGTTTCGAATGAATGCGTGAAACGGTCCATTTATAGCGAAGTTTTCTTTCGTACCTGGTTTTCCACCATATCGAGAAGTTCAAATGGCGCTCACGTGCCCGAAAAATTTTTGGCGCTCAAAATATTTTGGGAGAATACTGTAGAACTAATGTCTATATGTGTGTAATTTTCTCAGATATTTTCAGAGAAATTGATTTTTGTCGAGCGCCCCGGCTGGGACAGTTGGCGTGGAATGACCCATATATATATATATATATATATAGATATGTATATATATATATATATATATATATATATATGCACAGACACACACAAATGTAAAAATTTACCGAAGGGAGAGGTTGAACCCCGAATCACTCCTATGGCTTCAGCAGTGGTGAGTACTATACTGATCTCATAACTGGAACGATTGCCTACGTAGACTCAATTTTGGGAGTCTTAAACACCCTTAGAGAAGGACTTTCACTCCAAAAGCAAAACGGTAATTAGGGAGTGCGAGAACTCCCCGAAATGGAATCGGATATTTAACAATATACTCCCGATAAAGGCTGCATTGTCAGCGTTCCAGAATGGTGCATGGATCATTTCTTTTAAATATTAGCATGCAAACATTTAAAAAAAAAAGAGTGATGCAAGCGCTACGTTGTATTTAGGTGTTTTTACCAAACAATACCATTCTGACCCTGTTAAGCAGTTTTGAAAGTCCACGTCGATGCGGAACAGCGCAGTAACGAAATGTCACGAAGATGCAGCAAAACCTTAATGCTAAAGCATTCTATGAGAAAAGAAGTGGAGCATCCGAAGCAATTCTCAAGTCCGAATCGAAAAAATAAAATAAAAATAAAAGGACGTTATACGCAGTAAAATTCAGAAGAAAAAAATGGGACGTAAAGCAGGCCACAACAAACTATTATAATCAGGACGAAACACACCAGCTTATCAATTAAATTCGAAAAAAAAAGCGTATAGTTCGCGTTAATTAGAGCTACCGTACTTGCTCGTATAATACCAGTACTTATCAGTGACTAACAGTGTAGTTAAATAACACATGCACTACAACGCCTCTGCCTCACTTTAAAACACTAAGAAAACTGCGACAGTACCCCTTTGAGAAGTTCGGTGCAACAATTCTCGCAAAATATCTTACCGATTCACTAAAGATAACAAGAAAACGCGGTGTGTGTGTGTTTGTTTGAATAAATAAGGAAGTCTCAAAGTTGGCTTTATGTATGTTCTCAAACCATCCTTTATGTACGTTCGTGCGTGTACGTATAGACTATTTTACGGAATTTTCGGATCCGCCATATTGGGCTGTATAGCCTCGCCGCTTTGTATCTTTAACTTAGACTAAAAGAACAGTGTGACGGTAGACGCATACGAATGAAAACGGTTGGGTTGGTGCACTTGGCCTTTCATGGCCTTGCTTGTTTGACGAAACGACATACGAAAATGAGAAAACATTCGTTTAACAGCCCCAGGAGGCGGCGCCCATTTGCCTCACGTAAGACTGCCTTTACACATGCAAAACTTTAAAATTACAGTTCGGGAGGGGGGGGGGAGGGGGGGGGGGGGGGGAGGGGGTTGAGCCCCCCTTGGCTACTCCAATGCTCGAGTCGTCTGGGAGGCTATCGCCAAGAATCGCCGACAAGGACGGGACTTTTATTGGTTTTATCGACCAACAACCGCCGACGCGAGAAGCGCGCATGCAGCCTCATTTCGTTTTCATTTGGCCGGCGTTCCAAGGACGCGCTCAAAATTGCGCCGCCTTCCGGCGATTTTCAATGAAGGTTGGTCGTTGGCGGAAGAGCAAAAGCAAACAATAACTCCACTGCGCTAGCATTCAGGCGATCTTTCGTTCCCCGTCATTGCGCGCGCTGTGAGAGTGACAATAACTGTAGTACTGGGACAGTAGAAATGACGCTATTACGACGGAAGACGCAAGCCCCCTTCTCTGCCCGTCTAAAAACGAGAATTTTAAACAAAATTAAAAAGGGGAATCGTAGGAGAGGAGAAAGAGGGGGAAGCGTAGGAAAGGAGAGGGCGATACATATTACGTACTGTCGCAGCGCATTGTCTTTAGGGAGTCTTCATGTGTGCACGCCCCCTCCGTTTTTAAGACTGGTTACACACTACTACGACGGGGACGAACGGGTGCCGCTATAAGGAGCTTCGCCCCTAAAAGAACCTTCTGTGCATCAAGAGACGCTTCTGTTTCTGTTTGATTGATGGAAAAAAAGAAAAAACACCGCATATCCACGGAGTTAATGATGATGAGTGGGCGAAGCTGCGGAGGTTCATCGGTAAACCGTGAATCTTCCGTGAATTCTGCCCAGTACATCATCACCGACGTGAGATCGGGCGCGTTTATACTAAAGGTTCGATGAGTTATGACGACTCGCAGCTCACTTTAATTTTACATGTACGCTGTGAATTTTCATTGTTTAGAAAACATCTGGCGTCTTTCGTTAAGCAGCTGGCGTCTTTTCGTTTTGCTTTAGAAACATCTGGCGTTCTTTCATTTTGCTTTTAGAAAACATCTGGCGTCTTTCGTTGGTTTATTTCATCAATCAACGGCGTTTTGAACAAAATTTTTATTGTTTAATCACGCACATGAGAAATCTCACCAGGCACTCCGTGCATCAAGAGACGCTTCTGTTTCTGTTTGATTCATGGAAAAAAGAACCTCTGTGGCGTTGCCATGGGGAACGGCGCGCGTGGTTCAAAGGTTCCGTTTTCGCCGAACTGCGCTTCGCCCGGCGCCCTGCTTCGCTCACGCGGTCGCGTCTCGTACTGCCGTGTGTTTTGCGCGCTCGTGAAAGTCGCTCTGACAGAAAGTTCGACAAAATGCCGCATGCATGGGATGTCGGATGCCCAAATCGCGCACGCCGCCAGTAAACGCCGCCGCGCAGTAAAGGTGGGCAATGTTGGGCACGGCAGCAGTGACGTGTGAAAGACTGATTTCACGCGGGTGATTTGAAGTGCGCTAACGCGATGCGGACCACTAAAACGTGATTTTATTTCAAAATAAGCATTGGCATAAAAGTAGCACTACGAGGTTTCTGGATCGCTATTTCAACAATCAACGTCGACTTAATATTTGCCTTTAGTGTCCCTTTAAAGGGCCCCTAAACCACCCAGCGGTCGAAATTTAGTTGAGGTGAGGAAGTTGTGCTCGAGTTTACAACGAACACGTAGCCGTGAGAATTTTTCGAAACGGTGCCGTAATAGCGGAGTTACACGCGTTTGATGATCGGAACGCGACGATCGCTTCTTTCCCTCTCTCCTGCGCTACCCTCTTCCAAAACGGCTTTGCCCTCCTCGCTGTCAGCTGAGTGCCCTTCCTCATCTCGCGCGGCATACGTCACCGCTGACGCGCTGTTCGAGACAGCGTCTACTTCCGGTTGCCGCGACTCCGGCGACTCCGACGCTCCAGCTCGCCGTCAACTCTGTGTTGTATCTGGGTGCACTGTTCGTTGACTAACCGCTGTTGCTGCCGTGCCGGCCCGTACCCCTACGAATCGTGCCGGTATGGACCCTGTGTTGCGCGCACGCCTTCAAAGGATCGCCAACGTGATGGACCCGTACGGGGACACGCCGTGCCAGACCACCTCGGCTCGAGATGAGGAGCCGAGCTCGAGTTCACGGAGCTCATCAAACCGCAAGGCGTGGATGTGTAATTACGCTAGCGACTTGGCGGTTGCGGGCCGCAGATGTCGATTCGCAAGCGGCAACACGACCAAGAGCAGCAAGGTGCGCGCGAACAGCTGTTTGCGGAGTAACCGGAAGTCGTCGGTTGTCGTTCGGCCAATCGCAAGCATCGAAAGTGATAACGTCATCGAGTTTCACTGGTGATGTCACACATGTCAGTGGCGGGAATGGCGGGGACCGGAAAGGAGAAGTTATTGTTTTTTCGAAATTGTGGCGCGCCCGCGACCTGTAGCGCTGCGGCGTGTGGCATCATTGATCGCGACGGCATTCAGCACGCGATGCGCTTGTTTACTTGAAATGTTTGGGGAAATGTCGGAGGGGGTTTAGGGGCCCTTTAAAATTTTTAAATCAACTTACAAGCGTAAAATCTAAGAGCACTTGTGTGCTTTTCCACTTCACCCCCACTGAAATGCAGCCACAATTGCCAGGGAATCGCATCCGCCTGATTGAGCTTGGCAGCCCATTTTGGTCACTAAAAACATTAGTACATCGAATTGTAACATACGTGCAACTATTTCATAAGTAACACAATATTTTTTTCTAATCTATGAAATGCATCACAATACAACTCCACCTACTTTTCTTTTTCGTGTGCCTTAAGTGTATTGTTAAAAAAAAAAGAGGGACAGCACATGATAGCCGAGGAGTGCTTTTGTCTGGGAAAATTGGTGCGACAGTTGCAAAGTTAACCAGCACGAAAGATGAGACGAAAGACACATGTAGCACATGCATCAGCAGAGGTCATGTTTGTAGATGTGTTTTTCGTCTCGTCTTTCGTGCTGGTTAACTTTGCAAGTGATAGCAGAATCAATGTAACAATAAAACACATGGAGGAATCAGGTGGACCGAGAATTTTCATTTTTTTTTATTCTTTTGAGCATGACTCTGAAAGTAGAGGAGGACCTAGTATTCACAGCCACTATAGTACATAACGGCCAGGAACAGATAAATGCAGCTGGCAGTTTCACGAGAACAGAGATGATGGGAAGAAAAAAAAGAACAAAAGCTGGCTTCAAGAAAGTGACTCAACAGCTCCCGTTCCCTCTGTCGAATGAAGTGAGGAAACAATATATAAAAAGGCAGCTTCGCAAAGTCCTTTTGATGATGTAAAAAAAAAAGTGCTTAACCACCCATTAGAGGTGTGGATGCCGGTTGGCAGCAGCGGGCATGCCGTGATTATTACAGCGCATCTCTCGCTGCAACCGTCGATGAAAAGGAAAGAATAGAAACGAACAGTTGCTGTCTTAAGGAAACAGCGCCAAAGCCGAAGAAGTCGGGCCACGAAAGAAAAACTTCCAGTCACACACATCCACACACGCCTTCACGCCAGACACCGCTAACAAACACTTCCGTCTCCGTCTTTCAAGAAAAAAAAAATATCGGCGAGTCGCGTATACATACATGGCAATAAATAACACAAACAAGGATGAAAAAAAAAAAAAAGAACGGTGTCTTTCGTCGCAGAGTCAATATTTATGTTGCCGATTTTCTTTCTCCCTCCCACAACTCGGCTGCCGGTCAACCGGAGAGCTCCATTACTGTCTGCAACCCTTACCCCTCCAACGAGCACCGGCGGCTGGCGCCACTCGTAAAAGGAGCGAGCCGCTCCCTGCGCTCCCGGGCACAAACAAAACATATAAAACTAAATGTACAAGCCGAGCAAACGCCGTGCTCTGGCAAAACTCCTCAACCTTCACTTCTTCTTGTTCTCGGGTTGAAAACGCCCACCACCGATCTGCGTCGCGTCGAGCAAAAACTGTTTCCGTTCAATGAACTGAGGAGGATGTGAAAAGCTGTAGGTATCCGGAGAAGATGGGAATGCGTGAAAAAAAAAAAAAAAAAAAAAACGCTACAAATCTGCAAACACAGTATGGTTCTGACTCCCAAAGAAGAAGAAAAAGAAATGAAGAAATAAACAGTGGCTCAGCGCGGAAGAACGAAAAACAGTGGCAAGCAAGCTTTCACCCAAGACTAAAGTATCACAGCTGAAGTGTGGTGTGGCAAACAAAGAAAAAAATAAAATAAAGAAACTCAAAAACTGGCTGCTTCCATAAATGGTGGCGGCAATGATGTCCTCGCGCATTTATGAAAAAAATCGGAAGGACGCTCAGCTGGTGGCGGCAGCGGAGAATGGGTGCACCACTGCCGCGTGTTCCTTGTCATTGTCGACCGCATGCAGCCACACTCCGTGGGAGTTGAAAACGCAGGAAACCAAAAAGTGGCAGCAACGACAGCAAGAGGGTTGACATCTCCACCTCCGTTGCTGTTGACGGAAGAGGACCTGGTTTTTGCCGAGCGGTGCAGTTATAGTCGGTCGCTCTTCCGCAGACCCGACTTGCGAGCCATTCCCCCCCGCCACGATAGCAGAAAAGCTCGCTTCGCTGACCACTCGGCATTTTCGAAATCATACGAAGAAAAAAAAAACGAAATTTTAAACAGCCAGACTAGAGGAGAAGATGCTAGGAAGATGCCGTGGATTGTTCTCCGCCGGGCAGCAGCTTGAGGAGGGCTTGGACCGTCTCGAGAAGCGGTCGCAAAAGGTCCGCCTCGCTGGGCGGCGGAGGCGGCTCCGGTGGAGAACGTGGGCCAATCGGTCGGTCCTCGTCCGTGGGTGGAGTCCGGGGCTTCTTGGCAGGGGGACAGTCGGGCACGTCTATGAAAATAAGCAGGCGCGGGGAGATGGAAGTCGGAATTTCGATGAAACACACTCACTGAAGTTTCTCAAATTCGCAAGTAGACTCCTTGTCTTTACCTACTCTTTATGCACACTAGCCGAGTAACAATCTTGCCATCTTAAATATTAGGCACAACTTGGCACTCCCTGATTCACACATCCATATACTCATTACCACACCCCACAAACAGTGCTCCGAGCATGAGTCCTTTGTATATGCGTGTGTGAATGAGGGAGTGCCAAATGGTGCCTAATTTTCAAGATGATGTATTACCAACTAGCCCAAAAGCAAGTTCTAATAACAGTCTTGCATTCTAAAATTGCGCGATACTTGCCATGTGTTCCACTTGCATGCTAACTGTGACCTTCCCCTTAGGAATTGCCTTGAACAGTTTTCACTCAAAAACACCTCCTCGAAAACTCCACCTATCATGTGTACTGCATCAACTACTTCAATAAAGTCTTTCAAGTCCTTCTGATTAACGTGATTTCTAAAAGTTACAAACACGACTCAAAACTGTGAGCCAGAAGTCAAGGTCTGTGGAAGTCTTCCAAAGTGTGTAGCGGAAAATACAAGAGAGCTTTCCAGGCAGGATTCTGTGAGCATTGAAATTAATGCGTGCCCCCACCCCCCGCAACTTATAGAAAGAGGAAGAAGAAGCAGAAGAACAAGAAGAATGCAGTGATGCTACTGAGGACTTCTGATTTGGAGCAATTTTTGGAGCAGCAAAATTTCCGTTTTGGAGCACTTTGGAGCAGCAAAATTTTCATCTTGGAGCACTTTGGAGCAGATAATTTTGCATCTGGGAGCACTTTGGAGCAGCGAATTGTACATCCTGGAGTGCAATACAGAAGCATATTGCATTAACATTCAAGCACCTGAGTATTATTATGGGGCTCTTATGACGGCTAGAAATATTTCGATTCATTGCAAATCTCATGGAAAAAATCATCTCAGGAGAATAGGCGTGCGCACAGGGGGGGCAGGGGGGGGGGGCGCAAAATCTGCCCCGTACATTGACCCTTGCGATAGCAATTATATGGACACTCTCGGTGGATGTTTGCCGTCGCTGTTGCCGTAATTTTCTGTATAAAGTCCAAATTAATAACATCACCACGCTTATTCTAACCGCAGGTAAAAGCTCGCGAGCGCTGGCGACGAACGCGGCTGAAGTGGAGATTAAACTAGCCGGCCGTCTGTCTCCGCCGCACGGAGAGCGCATGACATAACATCTTCCCGCGTGCGGGCCTGCCGTCGATTGCTCATCAAACACAGAGGAAACGCCCCGCCCGTCTTTCGTAAGGAGCATGAAGGGACGCCAGGGGAGCGGAAGGGGGGGGGGGCGCATCTTTCGAAGGGCGCAGTCGCTTGCGCGCGCGCTATCTCGAGGCATCAGGAGACGGCTCGTAAACTTGCTGTGCTCTCAACGCTTACTTCGCGTTTAGAGAACTCGGAGCAAGAAAACGCTTCGGTTCCTGGAGGGGCCATATTCCCTTAAACCAGCGTTTTGTTGAGTTACGCGAGATCTGATCCAAAAGAGTTAGCTGCTAGTCTTACTTCGTTTCACAATACAATTTTTTGGTATCGCATTCATTGCTTCGCTCTTAAGCGAAACTGAGTTTTTTTAACCGTTAGCTATTGACCCCCGAAAGCAAGGGGCGGACGTGTAACATGGCGTAGACGCTTCACTGTGGGCCGTCAGCGACGGGCCCGCTACTGACAGCTGCGCATTTGCGGCTGCTCCGACCAGGAGATATGATTTTACTAATGAGATGACATTTTTAAAAAAGCAAGCAAAAAATTCGAATTGGAACCCTAGCACGTGAGCTCGAAAGGGCAGGGCCTTTTAGGGGGTATTTACCGCAGAGTGATTAGAAACTCGGACGTGCTGGCGGAAGGAATTACGAAAACGCTGTTCTGGATGAAGATCCATGGATAAAGTATATCTGAGGAAAAGTGTCAACGCGTTTCCACCGTTCGCGTGCCCCTCCATAAACGCGAAGCAAGGAAAATTCGATATTGTCCCATATATCTACTGTGAGCGATCACAAATTTCATTCCGCAATGTCCGGAAACAGAAGTGACAGATATTTTAGCGGCACTCATGTAGTTATTACTGAACGTTGCTGTCCTTACGTGCCGTGCGACGCTTGAAACGAGCTATCAGCAGCGTTTCTGGAATAGACGACATCCGCCGATGAATCGCCGTCGCACTTTCTCGCTACCGATAGGCCTAGACGTCACGAGCCTCTGTGGAGAGCGCGTTTTGCTGTCGAGCCGACTTGCAGAACAGAAGCTGCGTCGGCACCGTGCATGGCATCGTGGCTTACTCGGGACGCACGCGCGAGCGCTATTTATTCAGCGGAATAATTCTTGGTCCATGATTGCGACTTTATTGGCAGCCCCGAGATCGAGCTGCACATGTTCTGACGCGCCGGCGGTGCGATTGCCGGTGATAGACGCCCCCAAACCCGAGACTTTGGCGCAGTTTGGCGCAAATTTCGTGGATATTATCAGGATGGCGCAGTAAATACAATTTGGCGCACTTTGGCGTAGTTGGCGCAGGAGTGGAATCACTGAGAATGTGAAGGCCTTAGTGTTTCCACTACTAGGAAACTTGGAAGAGAGTTTATGCTTGCTTTTGCCAAAACCACTGCCAATAAGAAAGCTCTTTGGCTCAGTCCTATAAGAACACTGAAGCCAGCTAGCATGAATACAGCAACCGATCCAATGCCAGCATTATCTTTGGTTGAGGTATAAGCTGAGTGGACCCTTCTACAAAACAAAACAGGCATAATGCACTACTCAGGGACTGCTTTGACAGTTGAACAGTAAAGAACGCTAGATCATACTGAAAACGTTCGGAGGATGGAGTTTGTTAATTAAGATAGTTTATAGTAGGGTCCAAATTGATAAAAATTATAGAAAGCAAAGGCTCACAGGATTCAAAAATAATTACCTTCACTTTCGCTTTTCTCTTTCTCAGCCTTGGACAGAACATCCTTGCAATGGCTTTCCAGTGAGCGCAAGTAGTCGGCCAAGCCAAGACAGGCCGGTGCTATGCCCTCGTGCACCGAAAGCACAAGGAGGACTGCACGTAGGTCCTATAAAAGAAAGTAGGAAGAGAGCGAGGGGAAGAAAATATATTAACTTAAATAAAATTTGTATTCAAAATATTCAATCACATACAGTGTTAGTCACTTCCAAACCTTTGAGTCACTTCCAACATCTCGTTACAACCAACTGCTGTTACACTAGACTACAATTACTTACACCATAATCCAAAGGGAGGAATCCCAGTGCGCAAAGAGAAAATAAACAAGAAAGTGAATTCGGGGCGAGCACTCACAGCGGTGACGCGATGAACATGCTTCTTAAGGTCTTGTGTCACGTCCGACGTCACCAGGGCGTTTGCCCGAGAGAGGATGAGGTTGGTGACACTTTCCTTGAGAACCTGCTTGCCAACCTAGAAATGACACATCGATTACAGAAACGTCAGGAAGTTGAAGGAGAAGTTGAAAAAGGATGTATGAGGCATGTGCAGATGAGATCACAATTGGTGAATAGTGACTCAGACATCGATAAGTAAAGAGAAAATTGTGTTCCAGCGCATTTGACTATGTTAAAACATGTCGCAAGTGTTAAAGGAGTACCAACCCGATTCTGAGGCATTGCAAAAGGGGCATTTTTCGTTTTCATAGTATGCACTGTGAACGCTCTCCCTACATTAGAGTCAGACAGCACATTTTACTTCAATTTTAAGCTTTTCGCCCTCCAGTATCTGAAACCAGCTCCACGGCAATGGATGTTATCATGAAGAGTCAACACAGAGCACTGGGTTTGCGAACTCAGCCTCCCGCATGTGGCCTAAATCGCAGAAATCGCTGTCAGAGTTGCTGCATGACCATTCAATCATCGTTGTTTAGGTGCACCATGTGCGACTGACAGCAGGTGACAGATCTGCCGCTAGTATGTTGCGAGTTACTGCCTCTCCGTGAGGTCATACTGTGTTTACACGTCACTGCAATACCGCCCCTTCAATATCGAAACCAAACATTTCTCTTTAAGGTAGTGATATTAAAAGCATATTCAATGCATTCCCAGGCACCACAATACTCTTTTTAGGGTTCTCGGCACCAGTGTTTTTATTCAGAGCAACAATCCGGAAATGTTTAAAATTTGTGCCAATAGTCTCCATGTCTTCCCTAGTACTACTAGAAGGACCAATGACTGACCGCAGGAAAAGCAATGTATTCCCAGAAACATCCAACAAAAAGAGATGGCAGTATTACTACTGAAAAGTAATTGAATTACATTGCCAATTACTTTTCTAGATTTTTTATAATGTAATTAAATCGCAATACAGCCGAAAGTATTGACATCACATTACCATTATTGTGAAAAAGTAAAGAAATTTTCTTTAACAAAAGTTCATGATTCATGCACAACTCTTGCACACTTTCTTTACAGAGCACATACATTGAAATCACTGAGATCTTTGTTCAACTTCCCACACCTGAGGTTTGGCACTCAGATTAACTTGTATTTGTTATTTTTCTTTATTTTCTTTTAGTCAAATTTTTATGCCATAAGGGAAGGTGCCATGCATGTTTCAGTCAAAAGTAATTAGGAAAATCATGAGCAATTTTCTTGAAATTACTGGCTTGAAGTAATCCATAACATTAATTCATGCATTATACAAATATGCTCGCAAGCCGAGTGTACAAAGCAATGGCACTGAGGGCATAGACGAATAGCCAAGAGCATGGCGTGGCACGGATAATTGAATTAATAATTAATGAAGCTATTATGAGAAAGATAACATTGTCTTTTTAACATTCAGGTGGTCGGTGGGCAGGCATGAAGGGTCCATTCACTCCACATGGTTCTAACTAAAAAAAGTTAAAGCTTTTATTTTGCTCATTGGTCACAGTCAACCCGTCGACAACTTCGTCGTTCTTGTACAGGGGTCGGACACACACTAACCTTTGGCACCAAGAGTGAGAATAGCCGGAAAACCATGGGGTTGTTGAGATAGCCGCGCTCTTCTAATAGCACGGCCGACACGCAGTTGGTGCAGTACGTGCTACTCCGCAGGAACTCGCCAAACTCTGTGGACTTCTGCAAGATCAAACAAAAAAGAAAATGAAGGCCAGAATGACATCAATGCGCTCAACATTTGCTGCGACATGATCGCAAGCTGATGACATCCTTTCGTGAAGTGCCATCAGTGGCACTGCTGCATTCAAGTCTGCTGAAAATGTATCCCTTACTATCACAACACAACCACCCAACTGTTGCATGTTTCTACAACAATTGACCCTTCAGGACACATGAAACTAATGCAAATAAAAGCCGTGCCATGGCCTCCTTGCATGCGTGAATGCAAGCACAGTGTTATCAGTCTTTCAGAGATCATGTTTTACACAAAAGTAGCATTATTTTAACAATACCAGCCCCATCAGTACAAGCCATCATGATGCTTAATGTGTTCAAATCAACACCACGTTTTATACTGCCCTCAAAGGACCCTTGAAGGTATTTAGGAGGAGACAGTGCTAGGAGGAGACATTGCGTTAGGAGGAGACAGTGCTAGAATGAATTGGCATACACCAGTAATGTTAGTCATTACATGAAATGTACTTTAGAGGAACATGCTGCAACACAGTAAACTGGAATGTAAGCTTCTTCTTGCAGCTTTTCTTTAATGCGGGCTGCTGTTGTTGTAACATGTAACAGTGAGGACTGAAGGCTATACAAATAATATTCATCATTAAAGGCCAACTCCGGCGATTTTTCTAGGTCCATGGATCTCAATAAAATTTGCTGGGTACGTTCCCGTTATTTATGCCAAATTACAAGCTGGAGGCATACGCAGATTCATTGCAAATGAATTTTATTGATTGCCCCGACTCTCCCCACCTCGCTTCCCAGAATTATTGGCAACATTGTATGCGTGACGTCATTTTTGTTAAGCGGAAGTGACGGAACCGAGGGGCCCCTAGAGCGTCTGCTACCCGCAAGGCAACAATCGCGAGTGTTTGGCGAGCGCTTCGTTGGCTGGGCGTGTGAATTTCAGTTTCTTGTGGTAATGCGTGCGATGGGTGGCAGGTGGTGTCGCGTTGTGGGCTGCACACGATTCCCCGTTGGCAGTCACGAAACACTCGCACCTAACGATTACCCTGCGTCTCTGTATTAGAGTGTTTTAGCTAGCAATGCCGGTTTACCGCACGGAAAGTACGGTAATGCCGTACCAGCTAAAGAATGCACATGCGTGAACACCATGGAAACACTTTCCGTAGCATATACAGGGTGCACTGTGACCAGGCCTATCGGTATACGGTGAGCTGCGCATCGTGCGAAACAACGTAACCTAATGGTGCGAAAGGTGGCTCATACTTGGCTTAATTCCTTGGGCCGTACCAACGCGATGTTGAACGCCGCTATTGCCAAACTTATGCAGTCTTCTCATAGCAATATTAAGAAGCCTTAGAATTAGTCTGCGAACTTCTCAGCGATAGCATTTTACCCGATCACGGCCCCACAAACTTGAGCTGCCTGGACAGGTGGCACCATCTGGCGGTGGAATGTGCAACCAGGCAAGCAAAGAGCTAAACAGGTGTGTTTCACTTCATCGAAGAGGAATGGCCATTATAGTTGGCCTCCAAATGCGTCGGAATCGCAGCTGTCATTTTTCAACAGCTCAGCTTGCGCACGTGACACGGTCAGTCACTCACAAGATTTCCGACGGAGCCACCTTTCAACTGAGCGTCTGCTCTTCGTCGCTTTCACAGCTTTCATACTACGTGCTGGCGGGACCGGCATGCCTTGCATGATTTCCGGTTTTGTCCCCACTTATACATCACGCGAAGACAGTATGCTCGGTTGGGTTTCGGTTTCGGTGTTGCGCTTTTTTGCTTATTTAAAATTATTCTCCAGTTTGCCGAGTATTTCTGCTATCAGGCCCATGACAGGAGCGTCTCAGGAACATAAAAGCACCATTACTTAGACATGGTCAAAAAATCGCCGGAGTTGGCCTTTAAGCACTGTGAATATCAACTCAGTAGCTTAGAATGTCCCAATGGGTGACAGATAGGATACAAAGTTTGCCTACAATTCAAAGAATGTAGCGTATCAAAATCAGAAAAAAACAATTTGTTTTAACTGTTCACACAACAGGACACGAGTAAAATACAAGCACTCATAGTATGCCCAATTCGTGCAAAAAAAAGAAAAAAGAAGAAGTCAAGCAACGAAACGGCTTTCCTCATGCCATTTCTGCCATCAATAACCCATCTATGTTTTCTGAAGCTATTAGAAACACCCTCGTATAGATTTATTAAACACCACCCCTTATGTAATACCTCACCAAGGGGGTCTTTAAGGAAATAAAGTGAAAGTGAAAGAACTTGCCTCCCCCTGAAGGACCTCCAGCCAAAGCCGAGGAATAAGATCGATGTGTAATGGAACGCCCTCGATGGACACCATGGCACCTAAAAGTACAAGCAGGCATTTTACTGACCAGCACATCAACGGAACAAATGGCGGTAAACATGGTTATCTCCACTATCTGGTAAATGCACTCAACATATAATGGGAATGCAGTCACCGACCGTTTATTCAAGCTTGGTGGGAACCACTGCAAAATCCATATACAGTAGAATCTCGATGATACGATCACGGCTAATACGAATTTCGGGATGATACGAATTTTTCTGTGGTCCCGGCCAAGGCCCATTAATTTACAACGTGCTTGAGTACGGTTGTTACGAACTGATTCTTGACCCGCGTCGTTTGATACGAATAAACGCCGCCCCACCCAACGCAACGTTGGCCCCACCGACGGCCGCGGAAGATAGCAGCGTGCACTTACGGCGCTGGAATGCGTGCGGCGCCGCCGGTTTGGCACGTTGCCAGCGCCGCCGGCGAGCAGCGCGCGACAGCCTCCAAGATCTGCGTGTATCGGAGGCCGGAGTGTGCCTTTTGCTTTCTCTTGAAGATTACAGATGGCGCTGGCCACGTTTTTTTTTTCTTGGTGCGGAGGCAGGCCGGCAGGCGGAGACGCCGGAGAGGGAGAGGCACGGCCCGCGGGAGCTTCTTTCTTCTATGCGTGCCGTCGGACAGAGTGGTTGTGGTTGCTGTGCTCGAGCCCGCGTTCTTGCTTTGTTGTGATAGTGCCTTTTTTGCCGAGTGGCAGCAAGCTATGTCTCGCAAGCGGAAAGCCCTCTCCTTTAAGGAGAAACTGGACATTCTTCGAAAGGTCGATGAGGATCCCAAAAGAAAACGCACGGAGTTGGCTAAGGAGCTAGGCCTCGCAACGTCGACATTAAGCACAATTGTTGGACAACGGGACTCAATAATGAAGAATGTGCTTTCATTTAACGTCAACGCGAGGCAAGCGAAGACAGCCCAACACGTGAAGCTTGAAGAAGCTCTTCTGACCTGGTTTAAGGAGGTTACTGCAGCTGGTGTGAACATCGATGGCAAAGTGTTGCGTGAGAAAGCCGACGAGATCGCACTTGCTCTGCGCATCGACGGATTTCAGGCCTCAGGTGGGTGGCTGCACCGTTTCAAGACGAGACACGGTCTCGTTTACAAAAGCGTCTGTGGGGAAGCGAAGAAGGCTGACGAGACCGTTGTTAGCGACTGGCTCGCGAAGCTGCAGTCACTCATCTCTGGGTATGAGCCTCGTGATGTTTTTAACGCAGACGAGGCTGGCCTGTTTTTTAACCTTCAGCCTGAGAAGAGCCTTTGCTTAAAAGGCGAAGCGTGCCAAGGAGGCAAGAAAAGCAAAGAGCGAATAACGGTGCTTTTGTGCTGTAACGCCGACGGGTCGGAGAAACTTAAGCTGACGGTAATTGGCAAATCCCAAAAGCCTCGGTGTTTCAAGCGCGAGAGCCATTTGCCGTGCGTCTATCGCGCATACAAAAAGGCGTGGATGACGGCGGCCCTGTTCGAAGAATTTCTGTCGCTCCTTGACAGAAGGATGGCCTGCAAGAATCGGAAGATTGTTTTGATTCTTGACCAGTGCGCCGCCCACCCGAGGCAAGTAACGCTCCAAAACGTCAAACTGATCTTTTTGCCCGCGAACACGACGACGCACCTGCAACCGCTTGACGCTGGAATAATAAAAAACCTCAAGCATCATTTCAAGGGCCTTCTTGTGCGCCGCCTACTTGCCAATATTGACAGAAAACACGAAGGCGACCTGCGAATAAGCCTCCTGGACGCCATCCATTTTATCGCTATGGCTTGGGATCGAGTAACGCCGACTACCATAGCAAACTGCTTTGCGAAATGCGGCTTCTTCAGGAGTTCCGAAGAGGTGCCCTCAGAGCAGGAAGAGCCAATTGAGGGTTGGGAACTGCTTGATGCTGGGTGTACAGCTGAAGACTTCTGCACGGCGGATGACAACCTCGCCACTTGTGGTGCGCGCACGGTGGAGGATATTGTTGAGGAGGCCACATGCGAGGTTGCCGATTCCAGCGATGATGGCGACAACATAGACGAGGGCGATGGTGAAGGACCACCACCGGCGGCTGAAACGCTGCACGCGCTCGACGTCCTGAGGCGTGCTATGGCCGCTGATGAAATCAGCGACGACACGTGCACGCGTTTTTACGGATTTCAAAGAAGTCTGCTGAGTGACTTCGCGAAAAAAAAGAAGCAGAAAGACAGAGATTTTTTCTGCAAGAAATAAATGTTTTTTTTATGTGTTCCTAAAAATGAGTTTGCCTCTGACTGTTAATATAGCTAGTTTTACATGTGTTTCGGTGATACGAATTTCGGCTAATACGAATATTTTTCGTGACCCCGCGGGATTCGTATCATCGAGATTCTACTGTAATCGAGAGTCCGTAAAAAAAGATTTAACCAGAAAATAAGCGCCTTTATGGCCCAGTCGCCAGCAAAACTTGTCAATGCATGCCTGCAGGCACGCAGGCTAATGCGCGACCAAGCCTGCCTCTATTTCAGCCAGTGTTTGGGCATCACTGCTACCGCTTGCATTAAGTCCGCATTTGATGGCTGTGACAAGGGCGGCGCATCATCATCGGCCACGCTGTCCACCTGTGCTGGTTCAAGGGTCTGATGTACAATCTCATCATCCTCCAACTCAGCGAAACTTCCTAGCATCTTCGGATTAGGTCGGCCGCCTTCCACCTGGCAAATAATTGCTGCTTTCTCCGCCATAGTCAGTGTCTCGTAGTTGCCACGTTTCTTCATTAGTCCCGACGATGCATATGGAACGGGTGGCATCAAAGAAATTTCAGCACATCAGGCCTGACACGCAAAGCAATAAACAAGAGAGCGAGACACGAAGCGCGAGACGCAGATCAGACCTAGCCGCAGAAATGACTGACAACACACATAACGCAAACCTCAAACACCTGCTGCACCCGTCACACCGAGCTGACTCCGAGCGTGGCTTGGCTTGGCCTGCGGTTTGGCCATGCTAGACGTTCCATGGATACTCGAATGGCTAATGCCAAAACGCAACCATTATGCGTAGCCAAGAGACATGGCCTTCGAGATCGGCAATCATAATTTCTGTGTGGATTTTGACATTGGCACGACTTCCAGCCATAGCCAGTGCAACCTTTCAGTGCTGGCAACCTAGCGAAAATATTGTAAACATCGCTGACAGTTTGTCATGGCCTTCAGAATAGCGCCCAATCAGCCAGCCAGAATCCAAAAATCAAATGGCGTACTGTGGGACGTCCGAATTTTTTGTCGTAAGTTTACATTACTTCAATGAAACGAACAGCGGTGCTGCGAAGGTGTCCGAATAAACGAGCATGTCCGAATTATCAGCGTCCAAATAAACAGTCGGCTACTGTACTAAGAAAAAACAAAACTGTCATTTTTTTTTTTGGACATGTTTAAGACTCACTCAGGTTCACCAGGTCTTGAGACATCAGTCCCTGGGACAAGGCTGCTCTAAAGAGAGTCTCCACAAACTGGTGGTACGGGAGGAAGAAGTCCAAAAGGGCCTGGTCATACTCAGGATCGACTCCCTGAAAAAAAATATTTATATATTTAATGTAGACTTGTGAAACACTTCCCACGCTAGAGGTATGCATTCAGCATAAAAGAATTTCAGCCTGGAATCAGAAAAGTATCTCCAGCACGATGGCAATTCTGATTTCGTCGTTCAGGTACTTAAATGCAAAGATGCTTTCACAAGACAACTGCTGCTCCCCTTTGACCAATATTTGCCCAATTCGAGAGAGGAAGCAGAAATTGGATGCCTAAAAAAAATTAATTAAAAATATTGGAGCGGGTATGAAATCAACAAATCCGTAACTTCTTCAAGAGGATACCAGAGTTCTATAAAAAGCACCAAACTTAAATTCTTAACTTCATAACATTCTGCCAGAAAATGAATATTACAGTTCTGCAAGCAACATGCAACAAAACTCAGCAAATCCGTTATTTTGCACCAACAACGGATCTAGGAGTTCTGTAAGTGGCGTACGTTAGAGCCCCTAAAAGCGGACAAACTTCACCCTTTGCGGTCTGTTACTGGGCCTCTCCCAACAACGCAACACGGTCGCAGTGGTACATTGTTGGGCAGTGCTGGACAAGCTCTTTCGTGGTTGATTCATGCGTGAGTTTTCTCACTGCATTATGCCCCGTCTTTTAAAAGAGTCAACTTCTTTTACTTGAGCTTTGCTTTCTTTAGTTTCGGATCGGAATGTACAGAAGGTGGGTAAAGACTTTGGACCGCAACGGGTTAATATGTCAGTTTTAGAGATTAAATAAAAGTGTTACATGGCTTAGAGGAGTTTTGCAAAGGACTACTCGTAAATTAAGGGGAGATGCTACTCGAAAAAAAAGTTTCTTTAATCTGTAGCCTAGGGCAATGAAATTTTAGCTGTTTACATAGTTTTTTACACTGATTTTAAATATGTAATCAGTTTTATAGTAAGCTGCATAGTTTTCGTTTTGTGCCATGACATGTGTAAAATATAGCTCTTTTTTGGACACACTTTTCATGTCACTAAACTTTTATGGTTATGAGCCATTAATGGCTCATATTACTCCACATTAATTGTACAATGCAAATAACTAGAAAGTGTGTATAAGACATTTTAATGAAAAAGAAAAATTATAATATCAAAAGTGTTAAAATGCTCAACCAATACTAATTGCTTACTTTGTAGTAACTATATAAATGATATCATGTTTTGAAGGAGATAATTGCACTCTTCACATGTTAAGGAATGTGTAGGAAAAATTTCGTTCCGATCTGGCCATCAGAAGTACGAAAAACGTGATGTCCAAACTCAAGAAGTTGCCCGAGATTGCACCTTGAGAAAAATGCATTTTAAAGGTAGAAATGAAAGCTCATCTATGTGGCAAAGATATGCTTTTTAAAAGTATTTCTTCCATCATGAGAGGTTATTTTATCATGAGAGGTTATTTTGAGAATGTGGCTTTGGTGAACTCCCCATGCGAAATGCAATGGCAAGCAGCCAGGTGACATTTTCCAGGGCACTCTAGACAATGAGCTCTGTTTATTTTTTAATAGCCACGTTGTGCCCTTTAAAAGTGATTTTAACCTATTTCCATTTTAAATACATCCTTGAATTTTTTTTTGTCATGAAAGTAGAGAAAATAAAGTTGACAAAACAAGTAAAAACAAAAATATATGCAATTTTAGAAAAAACTTGAATTTTCCGAGTAGCATCTTCCCTTAAGGGGGGACGTGGCTTTCGGTACCAACTTTCTTATTTCTTCATGGATTTTGATGAAAATTGGCACACTTATTTGAAATGTTTTTTTAATGCTACTGTAGAAATTTCATGAATATATCTTTACAACTTTTTGATGTACAATATATTTCACCTTCTGCTCTTGTTCCGAGTCTGACTCGCTTAAAAAATGAGATAGGAAACTCGTTCAAAGTGCTATGCATTCTAAGATGTCTGATTGCGGGCATGACATTCTTAGATTTTTTTATTTGCAACAAAATTTTTTTTAGTTTTCATTTTTCATGAGGTGACTGTGCAACAGGCATCGAGGCTTTGTGCAACTCGTTAAATAGCTAATTATCAAAAGGCCATACTGAAAAAGCAGGAATGTCACGCCCTGAACTGTGCTTCAAGGAATAGAGAACAAAAAACGGAACTGAAATAGACCCAGCGGTCAGTGAGAAATCAGCGGAACAAGCGAAGCAGGAAGCAAGAAAAGTCGTTTTGAGAAAACGGCTTTTAAAGTTGTACCCACGATATTACTTCATTAAAAGGCACTGGGGTCGTAATCTTTTGAGTCCTTCGTAATGTGCAGTATCTTGAGTGCCCTGTCTTTAGTTTGAGGTGTGTTGCTTCTCTAAAACACAAGAAGATTGTGACCTTTGGCGTGTTTTATAAGGTTGGACCTCCTGCACATGTGGCCTTTCATCTGTTGTGCCTTTGTTTTCTTTCTTTTTTCTTAAAATCCTTTTCTGATATACAAAGAACATGTAGCATGAATTTTAAACGAAGTTATGAAGTGGTGTAATAGACATGACAAAAAACAAGACATTGTAATGCAAGTAGGCCATGTACTATGATGATTTGCCAGCTTTCTTGTAATCATGCTCTCATTAACATAATTAACAGTCTTAATTGCAATTGATCATTGAATTATTTTTATAGGATACTAAGAGCGGCTCTCATCATGACAACCTATCCCTTCCTCCTAAATAACAGGCCAAGACATTGGTGGAATACGAATTCCTTAGCAGTTTATTCAAGACGCGAACTGGGCAGATATGAATTCATCTCCCTGTTTCACTCGTCAAGCTAATTTGTAAACCTCGCCTGCGATGCGCTTCATCATTCACCCGGTCGCGGACACGGTTTTTTGCGAGGCCTTTATTTTTTCAGATGATTCATGAGCGCTTACGGCGATACCAAGCACGGCCCCAAGCGCGCCTAAATTGCATCACCAGTGCTTTATTTCACCTCTAAGTGCTCGGCCGCATTGTCTGGGAAGTCGGCACGCGATGTGCTGGGTGGCGGCATTCGGTGACGATGCGCAATATGCCTAGGTGCGGCGACGAAAAATATGCGCGCAACGTGTTTGGCCTCGCATTTCGGGACACCGACGCGCGCCCGCTGCGCGACGAGCTTGGCCGTGGGGTCCGCTGCCGATGCGTAAAATGACCATCCGCTCTACCGAAGAGCCGACGGGGAGAAGCGCTTCGTTGCGAAGAAGCACACTGCCGCGAGTCCGCTAACGCGTCGTTCTTGCCCGCAAAGTTCGAGGTTCGTCTCGCGTGCCGGCGCCGTGAGCGGAGTTAGGCCTAGTGACGACTCCGAGCAGTAGACGCACCGGCCGCGGTGTCCGATGTTTCGAAGTACGTAATGCGTGGTCGCGAGTACAAAGAGTCGTCCTGCGATCATCTTCGTCACGACGTCCGAAGTGCGCATAAGCAGAACCTCCAACCACGGATCCGACGAGTCAACGCTAGAGTCGGTCCGAGACGCGCGTTTGCGATGTTCGCTACGAGTGCGGCGCGCCATCGTAATCCCACCGAGCTTCCGCTAGTAGCTCCAAACTAAAACGCAGTTCTTGTTCAAAGTTATCGTCGAACTGTGAACACAGAGCGATTGCGAATACGCCACGAAGTTGCGCGACAGCCGTGAGCTCGAGACGCACGAGCTGCAGACGACTATTTCCCGGAGCGAGCATCGGACCAATGGCGAGGCGCGCTGGGGCAACATGGCGGACGCGGCCAATCGGAGGGCTCGAAACGACCTTCGAACATTTGCTTTTTGTGCGCTTGTTTTCGAAGGGAGGAGCCAGCTGCGGCGGGGAATTTGAAGACTGAGAAATGCGCTTTCCGATGAGCCCAAGATATCGGCGCCCGGTGGTGTCGTTGCGGAGCTATGATTTTTTGAAAATCAGTGTTTTTTTGCGATTTCCCCGATACTTTTCGCCACCTCGGCAGGCGCAACAATTTTTTTTATTGCACTTCTACGCGGTTTTCGGTGAAGATACTTTGGAATCGGATACAAAAAGGGCTACAGAAACTGAAAATGTGATTTTCAAAAAATCGATTTTTTTGCCATTTTTCGCGATACGAAAGCCGCGTCCCCCCTTAACTGCATATTTCAGAGCAATGCAGGACGCATCAATTTTGGGCACTTTAAAGGCAGGTACATGGCGAGTCGCTTCTCACCTTGGATGCTTCCAGCTGGCTCAGATGGAGGAACATCTGCAGAATGGGACGCTGTGGCCTTACCGTCGTCTTGGTCGGGTAAGTCTTCTGGCCTCTCCGGGGAAAGTATGGACCCGTGGTCACTGCAAGCAAAAAGCGAGACATTGTGCAAACAGTGTTTTCATTGAAGAAATGTGAAAAAGACTGCACTTGATATCCAACAGAATCCGTTAAGCATTTAATGAAAGTGTTAAGTACAGTAGACCCTTGTTGACACATTCGTTTTGTACGATTTCCCAGTGCTGACGTTTGCGATATCGTTATCAAGCAAAGCTGCGTGATGCTTTAGGGAATTCGGATTGTACGTTTTTCTGGATGGTGTGTTTATTTCTCGTTCTTGTTTTCAAAAGTGTATGAATGACTGTCTACTGTACAGATTCGTAAAAAATGTAAGCAGAAAATAAGAACGAGGTAACCAGGCATCCTGAACTGACGCAAGTACAAGTTACTATGCCACTCACAAAGCTGCAAGACATTCGTTTTGTACACTAGAATCCGTCAAATACTCTGTAAATCAACTAAACATTTGATAAAAAAAAAACCTCACCCTAGATCATAGGTCGCCAAACTCTCTCATGAGCCAACTCACTCAAACTCAGATCGAGCCGTGAGCCTTAGTCTGAGTGAGTTCGAGTAAGTAATATTTCAGAGAGTTTGAGTCCAAGTGAGTCTGCTTGAGAACAATTTTAGTGAGTCTGAGTCCGAGTGAGTGCGGTCAGCAGAGGAAAATTTTGGTGAGTCGGAGTCCCGAGTGAGGCCTAAGCGCAAAATATATTAGATGCGAAGCAGCTTTTGCGCTGGGCTTTGTCCATAGTTCTATTGGCGACTGTCCGCTTTCTAAAACCTACCATAGCCATCTGTAACATATTGAGCGTGCGCTCGCGCCAAGGAGAAGTCTTCTTCGTCTTGTTCTTCGACCGCCTTGATGATGATACGTACAGAGCACTTTAGGGGCCCATGCTGCTGTATGCTGTCCTAGCTTGGCGTAACGCAGACAAAACTACGTGTGCTGGCACGCGCTAGCGCGTTCGGGCCTGTGTAAGGGGCTGGTTAAGACGTTGTGGCCTCTCCCCTTTACACTCTCCCAGCAATCATGTGATGGCGTCGGCGAACGAGATTCTGCAGACGCGCGATGAACCAACGCGTTGTAACCTAGTCAGAACGCGCTGGCATGCGCTAGCGCGTTCAGGCCTGTGTAAGGGTCTGGGTAAGACGCTGTGGCCTCTCCCCCTTACATTCTCTCAGCAATCACGTGACGGTGTCAGGGAATGAGATCCTGCAGACATGCGATGAACCCGCGTGGCGTGCTCCAACAAGAGTTCAAGATGAGTAACAGCAACAGCAACTACAGTAAATTCAAGGTGTGCTCCACATGCAAGGACACGCTAACATTGGGCAAAGTGCCCGTGATGAACGGAACATTAAGTCGACCCATGCGCTCCTTCACATCCCCACATGGTTCCCTTTAGTGGGAGATGGTGAAATTTTTTTCTTGAGTGAGCCTGAGTGAGCTCCACATTTCTTGCCGACCTATGCCCTGGATTAAATAAATGATCTGCCATCTAAACAAATAAAAACGTACTGTTATGTCTACTAGAGCAACCTCTGAAACAGCAACACAAGCAGTGCAACTAAGAATTTTCCGAAGAATTTGAGGAAAAGGGATGAGATCTTACTCAGCCCGTTGCTCTCGAGAAAGCTGCTGTGGCAGCTGGCCAGCAGTGGCACAACGGGACCCACAGTCTCCCGAGGAAGCAAGGTCACCAACTCCTTGAGCACTTCTGTATCACGTCAAGGAAGGGAAACAAAGTAAAAAGCTGTAAGAACGACGCTCGCCAGAGTAACAATACACTGAATTAAAATGACAAACTAGGCAAGTTGGTAATTAAACATGCTACTTTTGCAATATGGGTAGCGCGAGCCATTCAGAGGACTAAAAGGAACAGACACACACGAGCACTGACTGACAACTCGTTTCATTTCTTTCACAATCTCTTTTATGAAACAGTGGTTCGCAATGGCACATTTTGCAGTGCGCAGCCAGGTTCGCGCTAGCGGAGTTCTTGACAGTAATGTGGTGCTCCCTAAGACAGATATTAATGCTGTGCCCAGTCTGCCCAAATTCCTTTTTAAAAAACCCCATGACAGTGGAATGGTGTAAACTACTCCTATTGAGCACGGCACGAACTGCTTCTTGCACTTTATAGTGCAGGTAGCTTTGGACGCCGGTCCTCCGTCCGGGTCACACTGCCCATATAGCAAAAGCAACAAGACATATCACAGAGGACAGGATACTATGCCCGTAACTAGTTATAGACAATTCAAACCCAAGAAAAAATGTAGCTCCGTCCACAGCTCCACAGTGTGCCTGCCCTTCAACTGTGAAGGACAATCGCGCTAGCTGGCTTCTGCTTGAGCCGCAAGTATGTTTTCTTAGCAAATGTAAGTACTACGCAGATTAAGAGTTAAAAGGTTGGTCCTTACTACCAAAAACATTACGTTTGGCTGAGCAGCGATGTCTGAATCCCTGATAAAATTTACTATACTCGGCGACAACTTATCTTGACAGTGGAGCGAAGGTTATGGAGGCGGGGCTTCCGCACATTCGTGTTGCTCCACAAGTAGTATGGCAGCTTGCGGCTGATATCAATTTTTCTCGCTCGCATCGTTAACGCGTTTAGGAAAACATACGCACAATAAATGTGAATGGGAGAAACATTTCGATTGCTCAGCGTACATTTGCGAGTCATACTATAAGTATATTTTTCTTGGAGAACTAAAAAGCGCATTTGCTGCCACACACTGGCCCACTATGTCATGGACGCCATGTTTACTTTGAATCGGTAGTCAAGGCTCCCGAGAACACGCGAGCCAAACATAGCGTAGCACACAGCCTGGGATTTACAATAAATTCTCAAAGTCAACTAAAAATTGCTTCCTCTTCGCTTGACAAATGATGCTTACGGCATCAATGAGACAAGTTCCACGCCATTGGCTGATTTGAACATGGAGCACTCTGTAGTTACTGCGGCTACCGCAAGAGGCCGTCACTTGCCCGCGCACGTGATCACACAGAAAGTATGCCGCGCGTTCGAAAAAAAAAAAGTTCTCAAGGTCACAAGGCCTACCTTCTTCCCCCGTGCCACCCCTCCCTGCTTAGCTTCCAGCGTTTTCGTCCGGACGAGACAAGAGAGAAAGCAATTACAGCGTGCGACAAATCTTTGTAACACCGCTGATACTGGACGTATTCTAAAAATTTTTCCAGAGGTTGATTCGTGAGGAAAGAAGCTCCTTTAATGAAACCATTCCATGGCTACTTGGAAAAGTGTTGCAGGGGTCCTTTAAATAATATTTCATGAATGAACATCATGAATCTCATGATAATGATACTACAGTAGAACCCCGCTGATATGTTTTTGAAGGGACCGTAGGAAATGAACGTAAGAGACGGGAAACGCAAGAGCCGAAAAACGGGAAAAACGACAATACATTTAGTGGTACAGAATTTTATTTCAATGCTTACGCGTGAAGAAACCGTGCAACGTTGCCTGGTGCTTTTACTCATGTCCGAGCAGCACGAAAAGTTTTTCGAGCACCTGCAGTCTCACATCCTTTTCATAAATCTAGTGCCACCACGGCCGACACCTGACAAGCGATCACTTACGGCGATACCTTCACGAGATTGTCGCCGGTTGCGTCGGCATCTCCGAGCGATACTGTAGAACCATTGGCATAGTGTCGGACCACTGTGGCTTGTAGTAAACGGTCGAACGCCTTGCGAAAGTAGAACTACCCCCGAAAGCGGCTCCACCACTCAGCCACGGTCCAGTCGACGGGTACAAACGCGGAGCTCGGGACAGCGTCATCCACAGAAATGTAACCAACGTATGTGATTTTTTTTTAGCACCAACAGCTGTAGGCGTGAAAGAACTAAGCACGCGCAAGCACGACCAGAGCGACGAGAACAACCGCGAACCGCGCGCACGAGTAACGACCACGTGAACTCCAACCAGCTCGAACTCCTCCGGCAAATAATACGCCAACGCGATGGTAGAAGTAAATGCCAATCTCGAAGGCCTTGCTTTCGCAAGCAATTACGTCATAGACCCCATCTTTGCAATACACGTCTCAAAGGCTATGCTTTTGTTATCAGTAAATTCCAATCTCGAAGGCCTTGCTTTCGTGAGCAATTACGTCATAGACGCCATCTTTGCAATGCAGATCTCGAAGGCTATGCTTTCGTTTGCATCAACCGAAAGTACCTGTCGCTTGCGCCTCATGCGGCTAATGTTACAGTCAAACCAGGCCAAGCTGCGTGAAAAGTCACCATGGCCACTCTCTTCGGTGCTCACTCGATCGGCTCGGAGCGCACTTCGAGACGTATCATATGGGAACGGTCCCACAGTTACGACGTAACAGCGGGGTTCCCAATACACTGTACCCTATGGGAGCTGTGCTGGGACCGGCGGAAACCGACGTAACAGCCGGGAAAACGCATCAGAAAGGAACGTAACAGCGGGGTTCTACTGTAGATTGAGGACACATGCGCTTCGGCAACAATAAAGTTTAAAGCAAAAATTCTTTCATCTGATGATGCGTAAAACTTCAATAGTCCCGTAGGAGCTTGACCTGCATGCATCTTGGTAATTCACAAATTAAAACAACAAAAAAAATGCCAGGCCTGCGCGGAAAGCGCAGCACAGTCACAGCGAAAGCTGGAAGAGCGCCATTTCTAGAGCCCGTTGTAAGCTCTCTGGGGCTACTAATACAAGTACACTAGCAAGGTACCCACTATGCCATAAATCACAATATTTGTGAAATTGGGAAGCACCTACAACGCCATTATTCGTCATTGTGCGCAGAAGCGAGGTTCCAGCTACTCATATGTAAGGCATTATGTGCACTTTGTTTACGTGACGACTGATGACGATGAAGAATTGTGGCTCAGGCCTTTGTAATGGGTTGGAAGCTTTAAACGGCTCACCAGTTACGTATTTCGCATTGTGTGATGCCCGGTCGCTATTTAACTCTCCCACCATGCAATATAACATACATTGACGTGAGAGAGACAGAGAGAGGGGGGAAGAACTTAATTGAGACCCTGAGGAAATGGATGATGGGCTCATGGGCTTTCTTGGAAACCAATGCAAGTGCCCTTGCGAGGAACCCACTACGCTATAAATCATCAAAATTTCTGTGAAGTAGGGAAGCAGCCACTATGCCATTTTTCATCATTCAACGGAGAGCCGTGGTACCCGCTAAAAACATGTAAGGCATTATGCACACTTTGTTGGTGTTGTGCCTGATGACGATGAAGAATTATTGTAGAGCCCCTTGTAATGGGTTGGAAGCATCCAACAGCCCACTCGTTGCGCAATTCGCATTGTGTGACGCCTGGTTACAGAATTCGCGTTGTGTGATGCGTGGTTGTTATTTCACTCTTCTACGACACTAAATTACAGATGTTAATGTGGTTCCTTCTGGACATGAAGCCTGTATAGCGTCGTTTTGCAAGGCAGTTCCAAGCACCGGCATGGCTCTGAGGTACAACACTGGGCTCCCACGCAGAGGGCCCAGGTTCGAACCCCGTTCCATCCTGGAAATTTTTTCTTATTTCGTTTTTTTTTCTTATTTCGAGCGATAGTGGTTACGGACACCGGCGGCGGCGGCGGCGGCGGACAACTACGCCACCAAAAACGGCCGTTGAAATGATCTCATAACAGCTTTCGCTGTAAAATGTTCCTTCACTCTTCCAACGCATTGTACCATTGGGGTTTTCCCGTCAATGCTGATTACTCGAAAAGTATTTAAAATATACTTCGGCAGTTCGAATTTGTGCTATTCAATTCGAGTACTGAATCTAATAGAACGCTATCCGATTCATTATTCAAAATTTTTGAATGTTCGCAAATTCTCTGTGGGAGGGACAGCAGGTGCAGCTTACATTTCTTCTTAGGTTGTAACTGGCCATAGCAGTCATCAGAGATGCCAATGATACCACAATATGGTGTAAGGACTGTGTGGCGGAGGCGGCAACCGTAAGGCCGAGAGATGGCGCGACAGTCGGTGCCGTCATCATCATCATGAGGATGGACAGTGGCGACGGTGGGGAGAAGGGGCAGTAGGGAATAAAGTGTGTTATCGACGACACGTGTTGTGAGTGCCTCCTCCCTGACAAGTGGGGGCTCGTCCGGGATCAAATGGAAAACGTAATCGTTCCGGAGGAGGTCGTGCAGTATCTCATCGGCCAAACCGATGGATCGGTGATCCAGCACGAGCAAGTCGCCTCCCTGCTGCGGCAACGTGTGATGGCCGCTACAGCCACGGCCGCGCCGGTAGGCCTAGGTGTGCCGGTGCCCGTGCCGCAACCCTCGCAGCCGCATGCCGTGACTTCTACACCGCTCGTTGAACCGCCGAAGTTCTCGGGCTTCAACGATTTGCAGTCGCCAGAGGTGTTCCTGGAACGTTTGGAGAACTTTTGCCTCGTGTCCGGTATCGACGAGGCCCAAAGACTTAGCAACGTGGTGCCGGCTGCCTTGGAGGGCAGCGCTAAGCTTTGGTGGCGATTCGTCGGCGCTTTCAACTCGTGGGACGAATTCACAAAAGCTTTCCGCGCGGAGTTTGCTTCTATCGACTCCAAACGCCGCCTGAAGGAGGAGCTCGAACAGCGAACTCAGCACCCCGAGGAAAATTTAAAGGAATTTATATACGTCATATCGGCATACTATGATCGTATCGGAGAGCCGGTGACTGAGGAAGAAAAAGTGCAGCGGGTTCTCCGCCAAATGCACCCGCAGCTGCAAGACCTCGCTGAAGGGTCGTCATTCACAACCTTGAAGGAGCTCGCCGCCGCGGCGGATGGATTGATGCAAAGAGCGTGGCGGCGTTGGCAGTACAAGCCGCCACCTCCACCAGCAAATCAGGTCGCAAGGGACCTGGCGTTCCGACCACACATGGCGGCTGCTAACGCTCTCGGACCGCGACCGATGTCAATGACGGCCACTGTGGGTACGGCTACGTCTACCGTAGTGCCCTCGGCCAGCGCTGCCTCGGCATACCACTGGCCACTACACCCTGCAGCTGTTGAACCGTCATACGTCCGTGATCAGTTCCATCCGGCCTCCACCGTCCCGACGCCGACGCAGCCGTTAGCCTACGCCTCGCCATCGGCCGCTCGTTGGCAGCGGCCCAACACACGACAGGTCCACTGCCAGCGCTGCGGAGGGATCGGCCATGTTGCCCGCCAGTGCGCTACGGCTAGGCAAAATGTGCCGCCCACGTGTTTTAACTGCGGTCAACCGGGGCACATGCGGGCTGAATGCCCAGACAATCGGTTTCCGGGAAACCGACGTTGGTAGATGCTGCGCCGGCGAGCATCTACGACAGCGCGCTCCAGGTTGCGACTACTGCTGGCCGAAAGGAACCCCTGCTCGACATCCGCATCGGTGCGACGACGTTCCAGGCGCTCTTAGACTCTGGGTCCAGCGTAAGCCTTCTGGGACAGCAGGCGATGGCAGCCGCCGAAGCAACAGGAGCCAGCCATAAAAGAGAGGTACGTGCGCTCCGCCTGGCCACAGGTTGGTCCCAATCTGCTACCTCACTCCGATGCAAGATACACTGGGGAGCAGGCTCTCGCCGGCAGCGGTTTTTGTGTGTGCCCGACCTTTGTAGGGATGTAGTACTCGGGAGAGACTTCCTGACTGTGACCGGAATATCCCTTCATGTTGCACTTGGAGGTTGGACGATCGGGACTGAACCGCAGTGTATGGTGCCTTTCGCCAAGGGAGAGTACCGGCCTAAAGGAGGGCTAGACAGCGAAGAGATCTACGACCTGCAAGCAATATTTGCCGAGCGACCTGCGCCTACTGCCAACTCAGAAATTCCAGCACCCAACAACCCCACATACCTCGCGTCTCAAGTAAATGTAGACCCACGTCTCGCACAAGTGCTTGAGAACTTCAGCCCAATCATTACAGCTACTCCAGGTTGCACAACAATTTCTGAACATTGCATTGACACTGGGGATAGCCAACCTGTACGTTGCAAGCTTCGCCCTGTCAATGCTAAAAAAAGGCCATTATGGACAGTTGAATCGCTGATCTCCTGCAACATGAACTCATACGCCCGAGCACCAGCCAGTGGACAAGCGCCCCTGTTCTGGTTGCAAAAGTCTGGCGGCTTCCGCCTTGCCATCGATTATCGGCCACTGAATAGCCGTACAAGGGTGCCTGCCTATCCCATGCCCAGGACTGACTGGCTCTTGGCACAGTTGGGCCAGGCGCAATGGTTTTCGAGTTTCGACCTTTCACAAGGGTTTTTCCACATTCCAGTGCGGGAGCAGGATATTCCCAAGACCGCATTTATCTGCCACCAGGGCACCTACGAGTTTACCAGGATGCCCTTTGGTGTTGCAGGTGGGCCAGCAACCTTCCAAACTTTGATGGATACTGTTTTGGATGGTGTAAATCACAGATTTGCAATGGCATTCCTGGACGATGTCTTGGTTTATTCAGACACCCTTGATGACCACGTGGAACACATTCAATGTGTACTAGAGCGCATCAGGAAAGCAGGCCTCACCATTAATCCAGACAAGATCCAACTCTGCCGCAATTCACTCAAGTTCCTCGGACATGTAATTTCACCTGGGCAGTGTAGACCTGATGAGGGCAAGGTGCTTGCTGTGTTGCAATACCCTCGACCAACAACAATCACACTGAGCTCCTCCATCGGCGCAGTGGCCCACTGGCTGCTCATAAGGCCTGCTGGCTTTTGGCGATTGGCCTTGGAACGCTGGCAAACTTTGCAGCATCTGACATATTTAGATATGTTTGCTCGCATACCTTGCCAAACTCAAAAGCGTCATGCAGGGTACAACACTCCTGGAGGACGACCCACAATCACGCCTAATTAAGGACTTGGCCGCTTCGACAGAACTGGAGTCTAGTGGGTTACTCGTTCAGCAAAGAGGAAACCAAAAAGTGCCTTGGCTACCAGCGTGCTTGCGGACTCTCGTGTTGAAAATGGCACATGATCACCCCACTAGCGCACATGCAGGCTTTTTTAAGACATTGCAGCGTGTTTCTTCTCGCTTCGTTTGGCTAGGTATGCGAGCAAACATATCTAAATATGTCAGATGCTGCAAAGTTTGCCAGCGTTCCAAGGCCAATCGCCAAAAGCCAGCAGGCCTTATGAGCAGCCAGTGGGCCACTGCGCCGATGGAGGAGCTCAGTGTAGACATCATTGGACCACTACCGCTCACACCTCGGCGCCACCAGTACCTGCTGGTGGTAGTGGACAAGTTCACAAAGTTCATTGAATTGTTTCCTCTGAGAGCCGCTACTAGCCAAAACATTGTTGACTGTATGCGGCAAGTCTTCAGCCGCCATGGCATACCGGTATCAATTTCTAGCGACAACGGCCGACCATTCGTCAGCACCCTTTGGAAAGGCCTTCTAAAGCAATGGGGCATCAAAGATCGTCATACTGTGCCTTACCGCCCCGCGGGACAGATGGTAGAACGCCACAACGGTACAGTTAAAGAATGCCTTCGGGCCTACTGCACCAATCATAAGGAGTGGGACTCGCACATCCCTGAGATCGCCTTTGCCCTCCGCACTGCGGAGAGTGTTGTGACAGGTTTTACACCAGCCTTCCTTTGTTATGGCCGAGAGCTGCGCACTCCATGGGAACCACCTGGCACCAAGGACAACGTTGAACCGCCTTCTGCGGCCTATCATGCCTTTTCCGAAGAAGTTCGGCAGTGCCTTGCCCAGGCCCTTGAGTTTACTCACGCGCAACAAGTTGCTGCTCATGCAAAACAAAAGGCACATTACGACCACCACAGGCGGCCAGTTACCCTGGAGCCAGGCGACCTCGTTCTCCTAGACAGCCATACCCTAAGTAATGCAGCAACAGGCGTATCATCAAAACTCGCACCAAGACGTTCAGGCCCCTTCAGGATTACGAAGAAGGTAGGCACTAATGATTTCCTGCTGACAGATCCCACGACAGGACGCCGTCGAGGGATAGCCCACGCTGACCAGCTGACAGTGTACCATGAACCCCAACTGGACATGCCCTTGATGGGTTCACGTTGTACGGGGGGGAGACGTGTAAGGACTGTGTGGCGGAGGCGGCAACCGTAAGGCCGAGAGATGGCGCGACAGTCGGTGCCGTCATCATCATCATGAGGATGGACAGTGGCGACGGTGGGGAGAAGGGGCAGTAGGGAATAAAGTGTGTTATCGACGACACGTGTTGTGAGTGCCTCCTCCCTGACAATGGTTTAATTCATGCCGCACGGGATATCCCTGGTACAGTAAATGGTCAGTTTTGTTTCTCCATTCAATCCCCCTCCACTGTTGTGGTTAACCAGGCATCGCTCTGCTTTGAAAGGCGGGAACCATTGGCGAAAACCTCATGCAGCGGTGTCTTTGGTGCTTATGATGGTTTGGTACTTATGATGGTTCAACAAGCTAGTGCAACTGATGTGACAACATAAACTAGGTGCCACAAGCGACTCAACATTTTTGCAGAACAGCAGGAACAATGACCAAGTGACCCATGAGGTTTTGACATCGGAAATCAACACAGAGGCAATGAGATGTAGTGATGGACTGTGATCTGTTTTGGTTCACAATCAAAACAACCTAACCTAACCCAACACAGATATACACAAGCGTTCTTACACTCTGTCTCGATTAAAAAAAAAAAACAGTTCCATGCCATGAAAACTGTTGGTCAGAGGAGCTGTAAGCATGCAAGTGTATGTGAGGGTAGACTAAGACAGCTTAGTCTCATTTCGAGCATCATCATCATGATCATCATCATTTTGAGCATCATCCTCATCATCAACATAATTTCGGGCATCATCATCATTTCATTGGTTTCCTTATTCACTTCCGCTCTGGTCATGTGACCTGCGTGACACCGGACAGACAAGCAAACAGCACAAGCAAGACTTCGAACAGCTCCGCTGATAAAACGTAGCCGCTGGTAATCAAACCTCTGACCTAGCCATAGCTAGCAACCACAGGGGGCTTCCAGCAAAATACGAATAGACGCGATTCTACTGGGCACTTCCTATGATCGGCAACGGGCTTGCCACTCAAGATGTGCTGACTCACCGAGACAGAGAAGGCGCACTTGCGGAGGCACGTAGCTGTTGAGTAGTGTCAGCAGCCGCCGAAGTCCGTCACCCAATTGCGGCCACGACCGCAGGGTGGCCAGTGGCTCAGCTGCATTGGCTGAAGCACATGTGCGCAACAGCTCTAGCACCAGGGACAGCAAGTCTGCCAGGTCACCCGTCACGTGACATGCCGTTGCCTCGTGGTACATTACGTGCAGTGTGTGCAGGGCCTGTCGATTTTAGTAATCAAGAATCAGGACAACAACAGACAAAATAAAGTTTGAGAATAGATAAGATAAAAAGTAGCAGGCCAGAAGAAAATAAGTGAGAAGCAGAACAGTTGTAAGAATGGAAGTTTATCGAACATCAAACTCACTGCAAGAACTATCACTGCAAAATGTGCAGGCTATTAATGCATTGGTGGTAGCTGTAGGAGGTGTTGCTGTGAAATGCACTGGCCAATTATTGCACTTCTGGTAGCTGATCTATCATAGTAATATGTGCAGGCTAATGAATATGTTGAAGAGCTATCCCTGTCAAACGTGTAGCCAGAGCTATCTCAGCAAGATTAACAGTCAAACTAATCTTTTCAACAACAGCCGTAAGAGCTATCTGGGTTCGATCCCAGGATCAGGACGGATTTTTGGGCAGCTTAAAAGCTTTCTTTCTGAGAAATCCGTACGGATTTCCTTGCGGCTTTGTGCTACAAACAGGTGGTTGTCAATTTCCCTTTTGTAACCCTTTCGCCACCTTGCGGAATTCTGCAGAACTCATTTGCACCTTTATGTTTACTTTTGTGCCATGTCCACTTTTTCGATGGAAAAACGTTGAATTAGTCTAGTTTATTGGTTCACCGTAAATTGTTCTTCGCGTCTTGTCCGCGGACACGATCCACCAGTACCTACACTAAAACCTCGATATAACTAACATGGATGTAACGAAGTAAATGAAGAATAGTCTTGTCATAGATACAGTGTTACAAATAAACGTTTATAACAAATTTTTGGATATAACGAATTGTTACAATGAGGTTTGAGTGTAGTCGTACACAACTTCGATGTGAAAGAATGAGCAGCGCCAACCTGGAAGAGGACGGGCAGTCCTCCAGCCGCCAGGGCCAGCAAGCGATCCTGCGGAGTGGAGATGAGGATGCGCAGGGCAGCCACCAGGGTGGCCCAGCAGACGCGAGGGTCGAGGCTCAAGTAAAGCGCCAGGGTGGTGCGCTTGAACAACGCCACCTCGCGCTGCTCCTGCTCGCTTGCACTCCTCGGCAGAGCTACAAACAGCTCCATGAGCTTCAGCAACTCACCCACCGCCTGCGCGAGAGAGAGAAAGCAGTAAAGCAGTCGGGGATGCTCGAAACTTGTCCACACATCTTTGGGCGAGGGTTTCTGCCCGCAGCACACTGCAGTGAACTCTCTGGAGTGAACTTCAAGGGATCCAAGGAAATAGTTCAATTAAGAAGTTCAATAAACTAAATATTCACTAGACTATGGCACAGCACAGTGCACAGCATACAGAGAGTCGAAAGTCTGAAATGCCATTTATAGTGTTTATAGTGAAAGATCCTGTACATCAATATGTATGAAGTGTGCAACAGTTATCTCATTACGCCCATCTCGTTTCGAAAAAGTCTGCAATTTTCATTTCCCCAGTGCACTCAAAGCGCTGTCCAGAGCATGTTTTGTGCACTTCCTCTGGCACAGCTTGTTTCCGAGACACGAAGTCTTAAAACATTCCAAGGCATCCTACTGCCATGTCTAGAGTTACAGAATTTGGATCTGCCAATTCATCTTCCCAGTTTCCTCGCTAAATTTCATTGGACTGATTTTAAAAATGGCACACGCGTACTAATCAAGTTCGTCCAACTGAAATAGTTGCTATTCAGAAATTCGTTCTAAGTGAATAATTTTTCCATAAAATGCATAGAAAAATCACTGAAGATTTTTAAGAAGTTTGTTGTTATGAAATATTCATTAAACTGACGTTCGTGCAACGGAGATTACTCTACATTTATAGCAGACAAGCATTTATTTCAACAACGATACTGCCAACTTTCCGCAAGTGTCCTGAGAGTCCCAGATATGGAATTGACACGGTGGACAAGACCAACGGTGACTCGATCTGCCTGCCACTGCAAGATCTGAGCAACATGTGGTCATTTCTGTCCAGTCGAAATTTGATGACACAGCAAAGCACAGTGACCAATGGAGGCCTCTGAGACAGTGCAGTTCTGGTTTCTCAAATGGCAAGCGCGCTATTACTACTCTACTGTTAGCACCTCAACCAAAGCGTAGTATTACTAATGTAGTACAGAGCAAACAGAAAAAAATCTGGTGTACAAAAGAAATCAATGTGTTATTCAATCAATGTGAAACACTGCAGTGGAGGGATCTTGATAATTTTGACCACCTGGGGTTCTTCAAGGTGCACTAACATCACGCTAGCATTTTGCCTCCATCAAACCGCTGCAGCCAGGAATGAACCCATGTCTTTCGGGTCACTTTCGAACCACTGAGCCAACCCGTGTCTTTTGGCTCAGTAGTCAGCACCATAACCACTGAGCCACCGCATCAGCATTTTCTTTCAAATTCACTCTGACATCACCTTATCAGTTGGTGCTAGCTCCACAAGCGACAACCTGCTTTAGCTACGTTCCATCCATAATGATGTGCTATACAGCAGACTCTCAGTAAATGAAAATCTTTTCCAACGGAACTGCTCCTTAAATGGAAATGCCTCGACTTAAATGCCTCTATTATGATTGGTTCCGTACTTGAATTCTGCCCTCCTGTTCATCTTTCAGTAAACAGACCATCAGTTCAATGGAACACATTTTCCTGATCCCTTCAGGTTCCGCTTAACGAGAGCCTGCTGTACCTCCATGACACTTACCGCTGTGTACAGGGTGGTATATGGGGTGATGTTCTTGAAAGCCCACTGGACGTTCTGATGTGCAGCCAACTGCCGGGCAAAGGCCCGCGACTGCTGGCAACAGAGGCGCAACAGGCCATAATAGGCTGGCAGCATGCACCGGTTGAACACAACCACGTCCTGGTCATCGTGGTCAGCCCTGTTGGAACACCACCCAAGAAAGAATGACGCGATTGTCTTCTCAGGTCTTCATTAATTGAAAAAAAAATTGAATTAAAGGTGCAAAGGATGACACGAACAGACTGAGACACACGAAGTACTGGCTATCAAACAATATTTCGGCTGATCAAAAATACTAATCGATGAGCGCTCTATTTGTCTCAGCCTGTTTGTCCTATCCTTTGCCCTCTTATAAAATTTTCAAACGTGCACTAACTAGCCTAAACTAGCAGGTTATTACACTTCATTCATGTTGGCAGCCATGCATCAGCACTGCAGACAATGTGGACAAATTCAGAGCCCTTCCACAACTGTGAAGACGGAAGCCAGTGAAGCTGCGACTATGGTGGGTCTAGAATAGTTAATATTGCTATAGTGAATTTATGCAATATCATTAATGGTATTAGGCAAATAAAGAGACATACACCCAAAGATCCCGTTGTTTCTGAAGTACAAAAACGGCATGATGTTCGTTTCTTATGCAAGTGGTCTTGTCTTTGAGGCAAAATTTTCACGTCATTCTGCCATGTTGGCAAAACCACACACCTTTATGTTTACTTTCACGCCACATCTGTTTTTTCGACACAAAAACACTGCATTAGTCGAGCTAACCCTTTCCCTACCATAAAAGAAAGAAAATTGTACCAAATTTACCGAAAAACTTTCTTCGCTCAATTTCTAGAGCTTTTTCTTTTTTTTGCGAATAAAACTGTACCATTCTTCCAATTCAACGGGGCTCCTTTATTTCACTAATAGCGTAAAAAAATGATAACTGGAAGATGGCTTCACCGCATGGAAAAACAATGAAAGATGGCTGTAAAATAAAAGCTCAAATGCCCCAACATGGACAAGCGCGGAAATTTCGCGTCAAGAAACACAACTATGACAAGTGTAGTCGCCATTGGTTCCATGTGGGGCCAATTTTTGTTTATGACTAATGTAGCAGTCATTGGTCATTTTGGTACAAAATCAGATCACTATACTCGTCAACAGGGGGGAAAGGGTTAATGAGTTCGGCGAAAACTGTTTTTCTATGCATCTTTTGTCCATGGACACAATCCGTCAGAACCTAGCTACATACAGCTTCGCTATAAAAGTAGAGAAAGAAGGAGTGCTATCAATGGAAGCATCCATTACGTCTGTCATTCTATGTCACTAGCCTTTTTTAGCAAGACAAGACAGCTGTCACGAATGGCATTCAACTTTCCGTACTACTTAATACTGCAGTACAAGTGCCGCATGCCCCCCAATGAAATTGAACCCTCAGTCAGGCAGGTAGGCAGGCAGGGCCAGACTTGACAATGCTGAGGTTACGCGAATACTTTCCATGCACAGATGCAGAGGCATCTAATATCGTATCCACATCTGGAATAAAGCTCTACACAAGATACACCGTTCTTAACACGGTTCTCCCAGCTCAGTCTGCAAACACAAAAGACTGGCATGTGCTGCAAACACTTACAGGATGTAATTGAAGGCAATGTTCTTTGTGACATGAGGATTTTGAACAATGAGCTTGATGTTTTCGGGACAATCAACACAGGCCTGGTACCAGAAAAGCAGTAGTGTCTGAAAAAAAGTTAATAAAAAGAAGTTATCAGTAAGCTGAATGCTCTGCTATAAAGTCAATCAGAAAGTAAAAAATAACATTGCAATGAATATATATAAGCGGCTTCTGCGCTATAAGTGGTTACATTATTAAGTGGTGTGCACTGTATCAAATATACTGATTAACGAACATATTCTCATTAATGGATGGAACTACCGTAAAAGCTCGTTAATTCGACACCCGTTAATTCAACACCCGTTAATTCGGAAATTCGGATAATTCGGACGGCTCTATTGGTCCTCGCCAAAGTGCATGTTAATCTATGGGACCAAACCTTCGTTAATTCGTCAGAATTGGGCTCCGCACCGCTTAATTCGGACAAATGCTGACGGCTGCCGCTACACAAAAGTGTGTTACACAAAAGTGTGCTACACAAAACTGTGGCACAGTCTCTTCCCCTTGCAGAGTTCTCTTTTTTTTTTTTCCCGTTGTGACCGTGTTTACATGTGAGGCCCGAGCATGCGGCAGTGGCTGACGATGGCATCGACGAGGTGTCAGCCAAGTCCACCGACAATGACTGCCCGACCTTCGATGCTGTCCTTCCCACAGATATGACCCCTCAGGACTACATCGCGATTGATCATTGTGTCGCCACGAATGGTCTCCTGCCCGATCAAGAAATTATTAATGATGTCGCGACCTCATCGCACCTCATGGGAAGTCTCGGAGGCGCTTTTGACATTAGAGGACGTTTGCCTGAGAACTTCCGACAGTTTGCGTGCTGTTGGCCATTTGGAAGAGTTAAGAAAAACTGTAATGTCAGCCGGAATCTGCGCGAAAACGCAGACGACCATTGCAAAATATTTCAGGAAATAAAGGTATGCTTCTCCAACTTGATTTTAATGTTGTTTTTCCTGTTCATTCGTTAATTCGGCATTCGGTTAATTTGGACATTTTTTCCGGTCCCGTGAAATCCGAATTAACGAGCTTTTACAGTACTTCATAGCAAGGTTCGACTGTAGAGCTAATCTTTCTGGTTACTGTCTCTGCAAACACGGGTTACCAATTTTGTAGTTTCGAATACATACAGAAAGTATACCCAACAGCAAAAGATTACAGGACGTGGGTTCCACAGCAAATGGTATTTCTACTCTGTTAGAGAATGGCGCTCCTAATCTAGCGATTGGTGGCATTAACTACCATAGGATGAAACATATGACTGAAGACTATGTTCCAAGACAAAGCAGGAATATAGGGTTTACTAAAATCTTGTGTCCCGTAAACTTTTACTTTTGTGTGTACACAAAAGCACAAATTACAAAGGTTAGTAAGTACAGAAAATGGTTTCAGAAATTTCCCCAGTGAATAAGACTTCACATCCTCTGCTTTCCTTAATATTAAGGTCAAACGAAATGTCTTTAAATCTTCTCACCTGCTTATTATGATGAACAGGAATGGCTGGTTCTGACAGGCCGGGCTGGAATAGGCTCCAGAGGTCAATAAAAAACGGGCTGAACTGAAATCAAAAGCAGGAGACGTCAACCTCAAGGGCAACCTGTGGACACTCTACATTTACTCCCAGTACAGATGTTGTATCACGGCTGGCCATGTGACTAATGTGTCAGCTGATGAAATGCAGGCATGCCTCATTAAAATCACCATTAACTTGAACAACTTGTGCTACGGTTGAAGGAAAGAAGTGTTAATTTCAAGGGCTCGTTTTCTTTGTTATACACAATATTAATGAGAACTAACAGACAATAATGCCAAGGAAAGTATAGGGGATGTTTTTAGTAATAAATGTAAGGTAATTGTGAAGAAAGAAAAGTGGACGAAAAGATAGCGTGCCGCGGGCAGGGACCGAACCTGCGACCTTCGAATAACGCGTCCGATGCTCTACCAACTGAGCTACCGCGGCGGCCATCCCCCCGTCCACTTTATAGGGTATATGTGTACATTTAAACGTGGGAGCGTCAGTCAGCGCCGCCAGTAGCCATGACGGCGAGTGTGGAACACTCTTTTTCTGCCTTTCTGGCCTCACGTAGCACGTGATCTTTTTTACGAGCTGGCAGCTGACCAATAATCCCTCGCATACCACCTGAAGGCATCAAGTCTGCCAGAACGAGACCCTCGCTATGAATGAAGGAAAGAAGTGTTAATTTCAAGGGCTCGTTTTCTTTGTTATACACAATATTAATGAGAACTAACAGACAATAATGCCAAGGAAAGTATAGGGGATGTTTTTAGTAATAAATGTAAGGTAATTGTGAAGAAAGAAAAGTGGACGAAAAGATAGCGTGCCGCGGGCAGGGACCGAACCTGCGACCTTCGAATAACGCGTCCGAAATATGCTACGGTGAAACATATGAAAGGAATGTCATTTTTCTGCTGTGCATCTCATTAATAATATAATAATATCCGAGGTTTTATGAGCCAAAACCAAAATATGATTACAAGGAATGTCGAAGTGGAGCGCTCCAGAAATTTCAACCATCTGGTGTCCTTTAAGGGGAGACCCTGCTTCTAAAACATGTTTCTTGTTTTTGAGCGTATCATTATGAAACTTTCACAGCTTATGTATTTTTATGTGCTGATTTCAAACATGCAATTATTGTTCTAATACAATATGTAGTTTTGAAACTATTAAATGGTTTTTGTATTGTTAGGAGCAGGCTTTATTTCTAAACTGTGAGAGTTATCAAGCAAATCAGCCTATCACAATAACCTGGAATCAATGCTGTATGCAATAAGACAAGAATGGATGTTCTAGGCCCATTTGAACAAAAGTTATGGTATGTTGAACATTCCCAGCTTGGTCCCAGTTTGACCGAGCTCGAAATCGCTGACTTGCCGAGTGTTCAACGTACTATAACTTTTGTTCAATTGGGCCTAGAACATCCATTCTTGTTTTATTGCAAACAGTATTCATTCCAGCTTATTGTGATATGCTGATTTGCTTTATAACTCTTACAATTTATAAATAGATCTTGCTCCCAACAGTATACATGAAATATTTGATATTTTGAAAACAGCATAGTGTACTAGAAAAATGATTGCATATTTGAAATCAGGACATAAAAATACATAAGCTGCGAAAGTTTCATAAAAATGTACTCAAAAACAAAGAAATATATCTCCGAAGCAGGGTCCCCCCTTAATGTGCACTGACGTTGCACAGTACACGGGTCTCTAGCTTTTCGCCTCCATTGAAACGCAACTGATGCACCTGGTATCGAACCAGCGACTTTTGGGTCAGCAGCTGAGCACCGTAACCACTGTAACACCGAGGCGGACATGCACCTCGTTAATTTAATGATTCATTAAAGGAACGCCAAAGTCAAAGGGTAAATCGAACTAATCTGATATATTACTCTTTGAAAACTCCATTGTAAGCCATTTCACCATCACAAGTGCATTATTATATGATAAAATGAAGCAAAAAGTCTCGTTTTTTTTAATTTTGCATTGTAATCTTGGCACCTGAATGTCATTGTGACGTCACAAATTTCCCATTTTAGTACCTTGCATTCTGGCCACATTGGCTCAATAAGATATCCTGAAACTTCCAAATATCAAACACTTACCATTAATTTCTCTTGCTTTCCTACTAAACAATAGGTGAGGACCGCAAAGTAGTACATCAACTTGGCAGTGCCATGAACGGCAGGATCTGAAATCAAGTCACAAGTCAAAGTGGGAACGTATCAGAGACAAAAGCAATTTTTTAGGGCCCAATAAGCACAGTAATACAGTCGATCCCGGATATATCGAACTCGAAGGGGACCGCGAAATAGTTCGATATATCGATAATTCGAAATACGAAATATGCGTATGTAAGGCTTTAATTAAAGCACTGCAGGCCACGACACAGTTTTCTGAAATCGTAAAAAGCGCGAACATGACGATTCGCTAACATATGCTAAAGAACAAGGCGAGAACTTCTTTTGCAAGTTAGCGCACTTTATTTCACATGAAAAAAGTCCGCCAACTTGTCTTGCTTCTTGCGCACCGTGAATTCATCAAGTCATCGTCAATATTATTGAAGCTTTCCAAATAAGCAAATTCAGCACCTTCCGCCACAACTGCGGTGATCGACGCTGAACACTGATGCGAGCTCTGTAGCGCGATAAAGGGTTTAGCGGTGGCAATGGCGGCTGGCATCTTCAAACCGCACAGGTCCATTTCCGCAGCACCGGCAACGTCAGCTATGATCTCGGCATCGATGCAGTAAGAAACAACTACGTCGTTATCTGCACCGATGAAATCACTCGCTGTGCTCCCGTCCGATACGGCGCCCGGAAACGCTAAGTCGCAAAATTCACTGACGCACCGTACGCTGTAGTCGGCGGTCATGACGCACCCGAAATCGTCACCTGGCACCAAGGGTCGTAAGGAAACAGTGCGCGACGGTGCTTTACTTGACGTCGTTCCAAGCACCGGTCATCATTTTTATCGCTACGAGCGGGACAATGCTTAGTTCGACTCCCGAATGACGATTTATCAAGAACAAAGTGCGAAGTACACATTTCCGCAAGAGACAACGCTGCACGAAGAAACATTTCTCCACCGTCGACATGTTGGCGATACCGATGGCACTTGTGGCTTTGCAGACGGCAGCCGCTACTTTGGCGAGAAATGCGAAAAAAAGCGTAGCCTCTGAGACGCGCATTTTAAAACCGAAAACACTAAAAATATGTCACGAGGTTGCAGATCTCGAAGGCCACGCTTTGCGGGCCCGCATGCCATCGTGCGCGAAAAGACAAGGAAGGGAATGCAAGCGTTACAAGGCTGCCAAGTCACTTCGAATTCTCATTTTGGTGCCCTCGGCAATCAGCCTCTTTGAAAAACACTAGCCCATGCGTTAAAACCTGCGAACCGCGCGTCAAATATACCGGTGAACTGATAAGCGCTGCGCACCGAACTAGAGCAACGCAATTTCGTCACCTGCGCGCGACGAGGCACTGGAACTTATAAGAATGCGGCCGAAAAATGATGAATATTTGTTAGGAACAATGCACTTTCTGGGCTTCGGCGTGGGGCAGCGTTCGATATAGCGAATGTTTCGCTGTGCGGGAGTTCGATATACGTGCACACCAGCCCCATACTTTTGCATGAGAAATTCAAGGGGATTTCTCAACTGTTCGATATAGCCAATAATTCGATATATCCGAGTTCGATATATCCGGGATCGACTGTATTAACAATGTTACAATATGCAACTAAGGATAACAAAAAAAAAGTTTCCAGGTCACATAACTTACCAACATACACTTTTGCTTTTTTGAGCAATCGCAATAGGAACTGGTAAACCTGTAGGGTAATAAAAATAAAATTATAAAAGGCTGGTCAGAACACCAAAAAGTACTTTGGAACAGTTTCACAAACTTCTTTTAATCTTTGGCGGCTTCTAAGCCTACATCATGAACAATTATCAGAAATATCAGCCAAACTTACTTGATGCATCACAGCGAGAGCTTCTGGGCTCATCTGAAACATAGATGGCAACAGTTGGGATCAGTTGAACGGAACTTCTTAACATTAACAACACTAGATTTCCTTTTCACAAAAACTTCATCTTGCCGAAAATCCGCACTAACTACAGTACACAGACCGCTCATTTCAGTGCATTTTTCATATGGAATTCACTGCCATCTGTCTTATTATCAACGGCTCTAAGCTCATTTGTCAAAGAATTAAAAAAATTAATTATCAATCAATATAACATTATGTAGCATTTCTTTTACATGGCCCCTAAAGCATGCTTTCGCATTTTTTGATATATAGTCTAATGTGCAAACCTTCTTTTTTTACTGTTGTTAAATATATCACGTGTTTTCATGTTTTTTGTGTTATGTCTCTGAAATGTGCATGATCATTTACCTTCAAATGCAAATTGCAATTTTTCTTCCTTCCTGTCGATGCTACAAGTCTAATTTTTTTTTTTTAATGTTTACCACGTACAGGAGGTCCCAACTCAGTCTCTGACTCCGGGACCTCCTTCGGTATACTGAGATGTAACAACCTGATTTTGTTGTAATAATAAAATTTGATTCTGATTCTGAACAAGAATTAAAAAATTACCGTATCTTTAGAAGCCGTTTTAACTTATGATACTCAACAGGGAGCCTGACAACACAAGGACCACATTGTAAACAGCCTCATACGCCAGAAGTGAGCCATATGAACGTGCTAAATGACATAGTCGTTGACCCCAGTTGGGGTTGGCCAGTCAGTTGACACCAATTTCTGCGGCAAGTGCCACCGTCGACGACCAACACTGAACACTGAATGGGAGGCATCCATCTGCTGCGTGGTCACATCAGAGTGCTTCATTTGTCCATTTAAATGCCACTGCTCATGAAAAGTTGTTACCACCTAGCTCAACTTCAACAGACTAACACTCAGTTCTTAATTAGTGCTAGTAATCAGTGACAGTCAAGGCTAGTTTGACTGTCAATGCCCAGCCATGCAGATTGAAGAGGAGTGGGCCAACTGTAATGTGGCCAAAAAGATTGTTTTCGTTTCTGACGAGTTGCCGCTCAGAAGGAACCTTTATCAACCTGTCCATTCCTCATCCTAACCAGCTGGTCAAAATCAGCTGGTAATTGCTGAAGTGATAGCTTCCATCAAGAACGGAATCATGCATGGTGAATAAACAGTGGAGGCCGACTTTTGTATAGGTACATGAGATGATAACCTTGTTGTGAATCATAATCAAACACGTTGCAACATAACGCATATATGTGTCAAAGCACAGACTCACTAAGGTACATACAGGTAGCTCTTTGTGTGGAGCCAACCCGTTCCTCCCCGAACGGAAGGCCTGCCGGAATTGGGAGCTTGGCACTAGGGAAACCAGCAACAAGGCTGCCACTGCAAAAGTAAGTGAGGCATGCCAATTAGCTACGTATTTTCCTTTATGTACACATAGCTTCAATAGGAGCTACTGACTTTATAGATGCCAACTTAGAAAACTTGTCAAAAGGATATGTACATGTCAACACTGAAGTACATGCTGATGTACACAACAACAAAGCCAAGCATTTACTTTACATGCTGAAAACCTTCAGCTGACCAACAGTTGTCCAAAACAAGTACACCATAGGTCGTCATTGTGCTAGCTTCTTTTCCAAAAAAAAAACAGGTTTTGCTCAGTTTCTACTCAGTCTGAGGACAGACCACTACACACATTCAACTGTTACCGAGACGAGATACGATTGCCTGTTTTTATACTGTTAAGCTTAACAAAAGATGCCACAGCTAGTGCAAAATTGCGTCAATTTTTATCTACCATACAGAGTCACAGTGTGCAGCGTCGACAATGTGAACGCTCTACAGTCAAACCGGGACATATCAAATCAATCGCGATATAACACCCCCCTAGGAAATCCGTACAAGAGTACAGCATTGCATTATGCGAATATCGAACTCGCGTTCACCTACACATTCAAAAACATCGAACGCCGCTCATACGTACCATTGCGCACCCTCTGCAGGGCATGGGCGATGAGGAACTTTTCCACCCAGACGTCCATGCTCTGAAGGACCCACGAGTGTGCCAGCTTGTTCCGAGGCACTTGCATTGTCAACCACTCGAGGCACTGCAGGGGGCAGTACTCGGATGCCTGGGGAGGAGGAGTGACCAAGAGCTCAGTCTAGCAACTACGCAGGCACACGATGACTGTACAAGCAGATGCCCTGACTGACTTGACCAATCAGCGTCAAAAGTCTGCCTTATCACAATGTACCGATGAATAATGCGAAGTAATGAAGTGTGACCAGCCATGGGTACATGGGCAGCAAAAATAGCAGCATTACACTGAAGATGCTTGCATTGTGAATGAGAGCACACTCAAAGTCGCAAATGGCTGCATTTAGCAGAAAAGTGATTGTTTTGGATAAGTCGCTCACTATGTGATTTTGTAGTCACAACTGCCAAATCTAGCAGTGAACCAAAAACAGTTACTTTTCAACCCATTGTGATTTGTGACCAGTCGCTTTGCAATTTGGTTGAGCTAAAGTATTTTGCGAAAAACTTGCTCGCACGACCTCCAAGACTCGCTGGTGTTTAGGCTTGTGCGAATATCCCTGCTTTGGTTTGAAGCGAAGTCAAAGCAAAGGGTGACTAGTACCAAATATTTTAATGTGAATTCAAATAGCAACAGAATTTAAATAGGAATGGGGTGGTTCACCAATAAGTCGCTTTGGCCAAGAAGCTGACAGGCACGCTTACCTCCCAGACACGTTGTAGGACAAGCGAAGTGAAGGGTGGCATTCCTGGCGGCCCTCCAGCAAATTCCACCAGCATTGACAGCAGCTTGAAGAAAGGACCACTTGCCTGTAGTAAGGCACGTCAGGACAAAGTGTTACAATACGTCATGACAGACATCCCAACTAGCATCACAACCCCGGCAACATTGGCGATGACGTAATGCGAGGGGCTTTACATTTAACAGTAATACCTATTCACAACAAAAAGTGACAAAAAAAGGTGACATAATAAAAACCACCAAAATATTCACAGCTGTCATGCTTTCCCATTAACATTGTTTAACTCCTGACTTGATATTAACCAATATGTTTATGACATTCGCCCATTACATTTCCTGGCACTAAGTCATCTGTCACATTGCTCATTGAAGAACGTAATGTCACGTTGCAGCGACATAAAATAGAGCAGCCCAAGCTTGAGTAAAAGATCGACCTCTTCATGGGGCAAACTAGGGCCCAGCTAAGTGCAAGTAACGCAAAGCACAATGTGGCAGTGAGCACAGTCACAGAATATTGATCGACGAATGAAACGTGTCAGCTATTTATACGTACATTATACGCTTTAATGTAATCTGCGGTTTTTAGATACATTCTAGAATGTACGTCCTGCTCACATCACTCAAGCAACCCACTTATACACATCAAAATAGCCAATAACGCTCCAGAATGATTCGATATGTAAGGGCACGTCTTACAGCGCGTGATAACACTACAATTATTTAGCTGGTGGGAACGCTCGTCAGGAAAAAGCAAGCAGGCATGACAGCACTAAAGAAGCCATACCGTATTCAGGCAAATTAACACAAAACTTGCGAAAGACAGTGACCATAACGACTCGCACAAAAGACACTCAATCACCTACCTCCGGCTGCTTGGTGACCGCGGAGAAGATCATGTTGACAATCTGGTCCAATGAGAAAAAGACAAGCAAACAGAATGAACTTGTAGGCAGAGGTCAAGCGCAAGAACTATACAAAATGAGGAACACTCAGAGAAACAAAGGTCTCACATGAGGAGCAAGGGACTCGTTCCACCGACAGAGACTCAGGATCAAGTTGCAAGTCTGGCGGAGACAGATGTTGTCCCGTATTTGGTGGTAGAGAAATGGAAAGCCCTGCAGGGGTCACGACGTGTTTTGAGTCCAACGTGCACAAATGAGAGAAAATAAGGGGGAGGGTGGGCCATAGGATCACCACGCACAAACCACTGCACTTGGGAAGGGGGGGAGGGGCGCATAGGATCTCCATGCACAAACCACTGCACTCAGGGGTATTGCTTGTACTGTCCATGAATTCATTGTCCCGAGCGCCATGTTGTCACAGATGTCAGGGGGCACGCGTTCAGGAGTTGGAAAGGAGCAACGCAAGGCTCTGGTTTATTTGTTTCACAGGCCTCGATCAAACAACGAATAAAATTCGGCAAGTGAGCCACATGTCTCTTTCCACCTCCTAAATGCATACCCCCGAGATCTATGACAACGTGGTGCACAGGACAACAAATACACGAAAAATGTTGTGACAGATCTCGGGGGGCGTGCATTTAGGAGGTGGAAAGGAGCGATGCAGGGCTCTGGTTCATTTGTTTCACTGGCCTTGGTCAAATGATGGATAAAATTCGACAAGTGAGTCACACGTCTTTTTTCGTCTCCTAAACGTACGACCTCGAGATCTGTGACAACATAGTGCTCGGGACAATGAATTCATGAACAGTCAATGTTGTAACAGATCTCGGGGGGCATGCATTTAGGAGATGGAAAGGAGCAACGCAGGGCTCTGGTTCATTTGTTTCACAGGCCTCGATCAAACAACGGATAAAATTTGGAAAGTGAGCTTTTTCCCATGCCTCACCAAACTCAAAGGTGCCCCAAGTCCCCTTTCAGGCTTGGTGTGAAAACACATTCAGTGGATAGAAGACAAAACTACAGACATCAGAGCCAAATTTTGTAGTCGTGCATGGTGCATGGAGTTGACAAGCGCAGTGCGAAGTTGAAACGCCCGCTTTTCAAAACGCAGCACGGGCCAGCTGATGATGGCTGACACCAGCTAGCCGTCTTCCATAGAAAGCTGCCGCCGGTGCCACGAATGATGCCACCAACAAGCCCTCGGCACTACTCTTGTTGATTAGTAGCAACTATCTCTGTCAAAATGCTTACTAAAGAGAGCGCAATCATGCAAATGTGCTCAGTACCTTCCCCCCCGTGAGGGCGTTGTAGTCCGACTGGGAGAGCTGTAACCGATGGTCCTCAGCGCGTGACTTCTCCACCAGCAGAAGCACCAGGCTGACCATCTTGTCCAGCGAGGCTGGTCGGCACTTGGACACGGGCGCACCTCCTTCCTCTTCCTCCTCCTCGTCCTCTTCCTCGGACACCATCTCGACCTAGGTAACAGCGACAGCGCGCACGTCTCAGGTGTGCATCGATAAAGAAGAGCTACAAACATGCACAAAAATAAGAAACTGTTTAAGACTAAATATCCGTGGAGCCCTTTCTGTCTGGTTTGGATTTCTACAAACAGGCGCAAATGTTACAACTATGGCGGCAACGCTTCCTTTAGCCAGTGCAGGGTTCCAATATTTGTGGCAAATTGAGGCGGCTGCAGACACAAATCTGGCATGTAGCTTCTCGTAAATTTACGCGATATATTTACAGCACACCAACACAAAACAAGTTCAATTACATTTGAGTTGGACCAGTACATAGTGTTGTAAATATGTGCCACAAGTCGTGCAACTAGCTAGCCCAGCTGCTCCTTTTTCTTTCTTTTTTTTTTTAATTTGGTACCCTGCTCTGTGGCATTAATCAGTTGGTGCACCATACACACATACACAGCTGGTAGTGTCAAATAGTCATAGCATTGATAGAAGCCCTTCCCACAGATTGATGAAGCTGCCAGCAAGGCGACGAAGATGACAGGTAAAGAAGCTGCAACCAGAATGGCAGAATAACAACACGAGTGCTTCTTTAATAGCCATCTTCCATCTCCTCATTAGCGTCTAATTCAATGTGCAGGAATGACTTGTAACAGCTGTGAGGGTACCAGACCGACACCAGGTGGCGGAGAAATGCGGGCAGGAGAGAGTAGGCAACTATGGGAGTGGGGAGACGTGGTGTGACAGGATGGGGACAGCGGGACGACAGGGAACGGTAGGCGGTGCAGTGTGTGAATGTGGACTGTGGTGGCTATGACAGCGTGGCAAGTAGAGAACGTTTTGGCAAGGTGAGCCGTGTATGGTGCGGCTAAACTGAAGGAGTCCGCATCTGTATGTGTTAGCAGCTGAACGACCACGTTAGAGTAAATGGACTTAGCACAGTGTGGATCATAAATCCACTGGTTTATGATCCAGTAGGAAGTCGGGTGGTTGCAATTTTGATTGGCAGTGGCACCTCGATACAGGCGAGTAAGAAAAAGGCCACAAGAGGTGTGGCAGGTCTGCTGCGGCCTCAGCTATTAAAGGGCACTAGAAAAATGATTTCATTTGTATTGGTAACTTATCTTTCAACAATGTCAACAACACTCTTACCAACATAAAATGTTCAGCAAGCTAGAGAAGGTGAAAGACAGGTGGCAACGCTGCCTCAAACTTCCTGTACCAGCTCGCCATGACATCACAGATCATGACGACATCTATACCGCTCTCTGTTGATGAAGATGAATTGCATTGAGTTCTAAGGAAGCCAAAGACATATGATGGCCCTTTTCAGGAAACCTTTATTGCTTCAATGCGGCCAAAGTACGAAAGAATACGTAGAAGTATGTGACATATTATGTACTGGCGTTGCTGCTTCATCATAAAACACCAAAAAATGAAACTTTGAGCTTCATTTGCTATTTGATTCATTGAGCAAACGACCACGAAATTGATGACAAAGGAGCTCTCAAAGAATAATGTCTTAGTCTAAAACTGATTTAGTGCTTTGCTTTAGTGTCCCTTTAATGCTATGCATCAGTCTGCTTAAAATGCTACTGGCGAAAACGTGCGCGATGCTTGCCAAGAAGCGCCTTTGCCAATGGTGCTCACATAGTCCAGCTTGTGGCCAAGATAGAAGGAGACGATTGTGGTGATGGCTTCGATGGAGAGCAGGAACTGGCACTCCTCCTCGCCCATCTTGGCAAACTCAAGCAGGAAGGCAAAGTACTCGGTCAGGTGCCGCAGGTGTTGCTTGGCACCGTGCTCGATCTGTGATGATAGAGCAAGAAAAAGACATGATTCAATCAAATAAGCATTCAGGAGGCATAGCACAATGACACACTAGGTCCTAACAAACGAAATAGGGGGAACGCAAGGGCTCATTTTTTTTTCTTTGTTACACACAACCTTATTGAGAACGAACAGAGAATCAAGCCAAGGAAAGTATAGGGGACGTTACTTGTAGTAATTATGATATAAATGTGAAGAAGTTAAAGTGGACAAAAGGCAACTTGCTGACGGCAGGGACCAAACCTGCAACCTTAAAACAATGCGTCCGACACTCTACCAATTGAGCTACGGCGGCAGTCGTCCTCCGGTCCACCTTTTCGGGTGTACCGTATTTTTTCGCATATACTAACCAGCACTAAAAAAATGAAAAAATGTGCTTAAAAAGTGGGGGTGCGAATTACATGCACATATTTTTTCTTTTTGTAGAGTTAAAGGTAGGGGTGCGAGTTATATGCAGGGGCGGGTTATATGCGAAAAAATACAGTATCTATGTATTTAAACCCGGGAGCGTTGAGTGTGGCTAGTTACTAAGACAAACTAGAATTAATGCAAGCGCTTACAACAGAAATTGTATTATTGCGACGAAAATTCTTTAAATTTCTTGCCGTGCATCGTCACTCTTCGCTTCGACTTTGAAACAACTTTGCAAACTATGCATCAGTCATCAACCTGATGACAACACAACCTCAACATGACATTCTTTTACACGCAGCACTGACTATACAAATTCAGCTTCCCACCAACACCAGGAAAATCACTGGTTTACATTGTTATACTTACCTTAATGCATTATGGTATCATGGTGATTGCCACTTAATAAAAGAAATAATAACAAATGCAATTTCTTTGTTTTCAAGTGCCCTGACAACTGGTTGCCCATGGCCCATGATCAAGTTCTCGGATGTGCAAAGTCAGCCCTCGATAACAGTGAGTAATAGCTAAGCGGCTCAGCGGGCTAGCGAGCCCAGCGGAGGAGCGGTGCGGGCAGTGGAGCGCTAGACGAAAAGAAGGGTATTAGGTAAGCATCGCCCCGCTCGTTTCAGCGGATCGCATTGCTGCGCCACATGTTGAACAAGGTTGAAGTTACTGTCGATTGAGCAGAGGCTTTGCTACGTCACCTGCCGAATAAAATTGAAGTTACTGCGAAAACAATATTGCAAAAGGCATTTTTTCTAAAATTTCAGTTGATTTATTGGAGGTGCCACCGACGACATGCCGCCGCTTGTGTTGGGGGCTGCCATCTTGGTAAACGCTTGCATGCTCGTCCGCTGCGCACGCTTCGCTGAGGAGACGAAATGAGCGGGCGAGCGGTTCGCTCAGTAAAGACGCCGGCTTTCGCAGCGTGCCACGCATGCGCAGTTCACCTCTCCGCTCGTCCGCTGGGCGCGCTGGCTCGCAAACCCGCCCAGCTATTACTCTCTATTACAGGGGTACTGACACAAAAATTTTGGCCTCATGTTTTTTTGCTGCAATGTGTTGCTGGGGGCCTGTTACTCATAGCACGGCACATTGTTTGCTGCAGTGTGCGACAGATAACTAATTACAGGCTCCTCATTACCGACCAGTGTCAGTTTCGATTTCAAAAACGACAAGCCTACGGGTGCAACTATCACCACCTAGCCGGCGCAATGCTCAATCATGTCAGCACACAGAACTGTGACGCACTTCCACGCAGTTCGCGAGCAGCCGCCGAGAAGTAAGCTGCTGGAGCGAACACTGCAAAAAAATGGCAGCTATGGCGTCATCATAACTTGTTGCACCGAGGGTCACCTTTGAGGGTGTCAGTAGCGCGAGGGTGTCGATCGCTCATGAAAACTTCAAAATTCTTTTAAAATGCCTTCCAAGCTATGTTCGCTGTTGATATTTTGCAGATGATATACGCATGTTCACGGGAATTGGTGCCGCAGGCTATCTCGGCCGCAAAATTTTGTGTCAGTACCCTTTTTAACGTATGACAGCCCTAAAATTTTTCCGGTGGGGCCACCAAAATGACTTACCTCTCCTTCAGTGTTTTCGCACCTCCCGTTGCAAAAAGTTTTTGAAACCTAGGCCAGAGCAAACAGAAGATAACCAGCGTAATAATTTATCCCTGTGCTTGGAAGTGTTGCCATATGTGCATGCATGAAAACATTTCCCACTGCCGACATAACACACAGCATTCATTTCGCTTTGAGAAAAAAACTCTTGACATCCCAAGAGTAAGATAAAGCCCTATAAAAGACACTGACACATTAACCATTTGAGGGTCAATTTGTTTTTGCGAAATGCGTCCGGAAAATGTGTATTTTTTTATTGCTGAATTAAATTCTTCAGACGAATCCATTTAAGAAAGAAACTGTCTAAAATTTTTTTTGGGTGACCATAAAGTGACAAAAAAATCATTTGGGTTGTTACATAAATATGGCTTATTAGTGAGATAAATTCTAAAAAAAACCTATACGACTGTTAAAGGGACCGACAACTGCCCAGAACATGAAATGAGACGACTCCACTGATGCAAAGATCGTCCCTTTGCATTGACTCAAACCAACCCTTTTTTTTTCATGACAGGTGGATTTATATTTTCATATCTTACTCGAAAGTCGTGAAAAATGACCTGTGGTGCCTCTGGCGGCAAAAACATGAATGATCCGATGTACCCGGCCACGTGACCGTTGACTGCTGTACGCGGTTGACGATTTCTTTTATTAGTATTGATATATTGTTCGTTTCTTTATATTAAAAAGTGTTACTCCATAAAATGTACATATAGGCCTGCGTTAGTAGTATGCATTATAGTGGTGGTGCCTTCGTGCGACGTAATGATCTCGTGCTTGTCAGCGCATCTTGCGCAACCGTTTAGCGTGCTCATGTAACCGTGCACACAGTTTCCAGGTCGCTAAGATTTTGGAGTGACACAGTTTTGCTACCTACACTTCGTCTCAGAAATGACGCGTGCTGCTACTCGGCACGGCCGCGCATACGCGTAGTGACATTTTTGATGACTTGGCTTGGCTCGTGCATCGAGAGAGTAATGATGCCGGGACAAGCCACCCATGACACAGGCGCAGGCAACCTTGGACGCATGCGCACACAACGCAGTACAAACACAGGGAAGGCCTATAATGCCACATCATCTCATTATAACAGCTTGTTATTTTCAAAAATGGTTGAAAAGCTCTAAATAAAGATGGTTAAGTATAGTTACAGGCACTGCTGCGAAAGCAGAACAACGATAGCTTTCACAAATCGTGAGAAGGGCTGGCGGCATCGCTATCAATTCTCAGCGTTGCTAGAGGAAAGGTACGTCCCGTGTTTAGAGCTTTTCAGATTGAAAAATACTGCTTGTAAAATAACGTGCTCTTGGGATTAATTACTGCAGCTAAAAGCACTGCAAAAGGTGAGCTTTCTGTCACGCCGTAAAAAAATGGGTCGAGAAAAATCCGTTGTCGGTCCCTTTAAAATATTATGCGCTGAAATAAACGTCTGCACAAACACTTCGTGCGCTTATTTTTGTACAGGCGTATAAAAATAAGTGCACAAAGTGGCGTTAAGTGGAAACACGGGGGGAAAAAAGCTGCTTTTGATCCAGTCAGCATCGTCTTGCCGCACACGCTTCTGAGATATCACTCACACGTCAACGCCTCGTAAGTAACTCCTCATATGACGGGATCACATTTACTGCATCAGATTCTGATTCGGCAGTTAAGGGGAGACACTGGTCTCGAAACGAAAAGTTTTATTATTGGAGATATTGTAATGAAATTGGGTGTGTATATGTATTTCTTCCTCCTGTTTTCAAAAATATAATTAGTTTTCATGTACTTCAATTAGTTATCAAATTGTGAGAGCATAAGTGAAATCTAATTAGGTAATTTCTTACGGGTCATTAAGACACTTTCCCTCAGTATTTTTAGGTTCTGTTTAAGATGCAGCTGTAGCCAAAGACCTGCCATGTGGAGCTATGCTATTTATATTGTCACTGAGATATATCATCATATAAGAACTTTCAATTGTATTGACATTGTGTAATCTTGAAATGCAATTAGCTCACATTATTGTTCACAAAATTTCATATGTTCATCTTAGCCACAAAAAAATAGCATAGCTCCACAGTCCTATTTCTTACGAATTCAACGGTATAAAATTTATCAAAATTACCTTACAAAAACATAATGAAAAGATCCGTAAGGCTGGTCAAGTTGGCAAAAAATGTGAAGCTGAGAAAATCGCGTTTGAAGATTGACACGCACTGTATAAATTTCTAAAAGGAACCTTTAACCATAAATTTTATTCACATGTTCCCCATCTGTTTCCCTTCAAAACAAAACAGAAAGTGTCTTGTTCCACCCAAGGAATCATATCTAAAAAAATTTTCCAATGTGCAAAGCATGATCAAAACCCCACCATGACAAGCGGCTGGGGGGTTCTGGAAAAGCCATGGGGTATGAGGCTCAAGCGACTGGCTGCTCATGTCTTTTCAGTCTTTAGGAAGAACCTTCTAGATGTTAGGCAGCATGTTACCCTGGGTAATAGGTTGCTATGCTTGAGAGAATACCTTCAAAGTAGTCCAGGACTGTAATCTTCAGTTGCACCCGTTTTGTGTCTCCTTGCAAGAGTCTTTTTTGTGTTGGTGCTCTTCAGATGAGTTGCATTTGCCTTGCGTAAACGCAGAGAGTCTTTTTCTAGGCTGTGGTCCCAGGGCACAGCCGAGACAAAAGTTTGAGTAAACAACATGGTCAATTACAAGGCCAGTGTAGAGCTCAATGATGCAGCCCACACCTATGTGTGAGCTCCGACCTCGCGTCATCCATGAGCCGTCGAACACAACATCGATGTTCCCTATGGGGTTCAGGAAGTCTGTATACAGCTCTTTTATTACTGCCACACTAGCAGCTTCACTTTCAGTCGCTGTGTTTTCGCAGGCTTTCACTAAACTTTTTAGGTGTCCCTGAAACGTCTTGTGGTGCAAGCCTCGGTGCGAAAGGTTCATACACGCACAAAAGTCCGAAAGGGCAGTAACACCTTTGCCTATCATCTGTATCCCCTTCATGGCCCTCATGTTGACTTCGAAGGGAGTGATGGTGGCAGTTCCGCTCACTCTCGGAGAAGAAAATTGCTTCTTCTCGAAATCACAACTGCTGCAAGAAAAAATAAGCTTTACCGCAAGGCCGTACTCCTTGTCCGTTGCCTTCCTCACGCTGAGACTTTTTGCGTCGCATTTGTCGCACTTCGCTTGTGCAAAAAAGTTATTCAAAACTTTCATATCGACGAGCAAAAAATCGGTCCCGGCGTCACCGGTCTGGCACTCCGCGCTTACTCCAAGAAGGTCGAACTTGCGCTGGGTAGCCGACTTTCCAGACAGAACGGTCTTCGTTTGCGCCGATCTCTCAACTCGCTGCGCCTGCTCCGCCGTTGAGTAGTACGCGGCATCAACCCGAAGTGTTTCGCTAGTCGAACTTGGTCCCACGGTGTCGTCAGTTGAAGTTCCCGGCAGGTCCAAAGGGTCCGGCCGCGACTCCAACTCCGCTGCCGACGGTGCACTTGTAGCCGGCGCCTTCTTGTTCCAAGCCCGTTTTTTACGGCTTCCAAAAGCTCGTTGCGTCGATGGTTTCAGACGAGAGTCTCCAGGCATCTCGATCGCGTGGAAAAACTACCGGCACAAAGTAGAGACACGGTCCGTCGAGAAACACGCACGATCGCAAAAGCAGGCGCACACAAACGGACAGCCACGGCGGAGAACCAAACACAAAGAAAAAAAAAATGACGTGTCGGTCGCGCCAGCCAATGGGAGACTCGGAAAGGCGCGCTTGAAAAGCGCGCCGCGTGAGAGCCAATCAGTGGCCTGGAAACGACCTTCAGAAAACCCGCGACGGCGGCCGTTCTGCTTGAGCGACGCCATTTTGAGATGGCGCAAAATGTGCACAAAGAAAACAGCTTCAAATCTAGCCCAAGATGGCGGCGCTCGGCCCGCTGCAACGCTCATGGCGCGCGCGGGAAGTTCGAACAAATTTCGTCCTTTTGGGGACATTTTAGTGCTGCCGGGGTGCTTTGAAAGCCGATTTTATCGCGTTTCCCGACCGAATTTAGCGTTAGCAATTTGAGAGTAGGTGCTCAGAAGTACAAACGCCTCGAAAATAAGCTTTGCGAAAAATCGATTTTTTGACCATTTTTGACCGTTCCAAGACCCGCGTCTCCCCTTAAGCAGCGATTCAAAGGCATCGCCGCTAGACTCACTTGTGGCAGAGAAACCGGTGCGCACTTCCACAGCGAAAACAATCGGTGTGGGTGAGCGCACTGAAGAAAACTGTGCAGTTGTGAGCGCGTCTGAAAAGCCAAAACTAGTCCAAAACCTATAATAATCTTTTGTCTTATTGCCAAGGAGACTGAAGCGGTTTTGTGAGTGCCCGAAACGGGAAACGCAACCACATCGGCATCGGTTGTTTCAGTCAGCACCTGCATGAAAACAGGCGAAATCACGCCCCGGGGAGCTATAAATGAGAGAGTAACAAAATGGTCACCCTTTGAAAGATTCTAAACCAGAAAGCGATCAGTTTTGCGGGCGCAAAAAGCGAGAACCGGCCGAAGAACAAAACCAAAACTAGCCGGTGCACCACTGTATAAAGCATAAAAAAAAGAAGACATCGGCACAAGGAAAAAATTCCATGTATTCCCACAACGTGGCAGCGCATGCCAAAGATAAATGATCGCAAAAGGCGTGCGTTTTAAACATACAGGCATGACGTAAATGTGCGTCTTTGACCCTCAAAGGGTTAATTAATTCCTTCATTCATTCATTTTAACAAAAGACACTGAGGAATAGGCCTGCACTCATATTTGTTTAAAGCCGTCTGGATACAACTGTACAACTTACCAGCGCCAACAGTTTTCGCACAAAGCGCGTGACGCACGAGTACTGGCCGATCTGGCTGATGTCCACATCAGACGAGTCGTCGCTGCAAGAATGCAGTAAAATAACAGCATAAGTGTACATTGAAGCCACATTTACAAGAAAAACTGTTTGTTATGTCAACCCATGATATGAAAGTGTCATGCATGCAACTTAAGGAGATACACTGCCTTATAAACATTTTTTTTTGTTTCTGAGCAGATTTTTCTGAATCTTTCCCAGCTTCCATATTTTTATGTGCAGATTCCAAATATGCAAATATTATACAACATGTAGTTTTTATGTTTAGAGCAAGATTTTCTTGCATACAGCAACTAATAATTAATTGTTGGGGTTTAACATCCCAAAACCACGATGTGATTATGAGGGACGCCGCAGTAGAGGGCTCTGGAAATTTCGGCCACCTGGGGTTCTTTAACGTGCGCCAAAATCTAAGTACACGGGCGTCCAGCATTTCACCTTTATCGAAATGCAGCCGCGGCGGCTGAGATTCGATTCTTCCAAACAACGAGAATTGCAGAACAAATCAATACAAAGCAAATGACAAAGCAAATTGTAAAGCAAATCACAGAGATCTGGAATGAGAATTGTGTGCAGTGAAATAATAATGGATGTTATAAATTCATTTGAACTAAAGTTGTGTTACGTTGAACATATGCGAGTGAGTTGATGTCAAGCTGGGATTTCGCTCACGAGAGTTAACATACCGTAACTTTTGTTCAAATAGGCTTATAGTCTTCATTCCAGATTATCGTGGTGTGTTGATTTGCTTCGTAACTGTCACAGTTCAGAAAAAAATCTTTTTCCTTTCTCTCTTAATAAATGAAGGAAGGGAACTTTGAGGGCTCATTTCTTCGTTTGACACAGCCTTAATGAAAACCAGCACATAATGAAGCCAAGAAAGTTATGGGAGAAGTTAATTGTACTGTTTTATGGGTATTGTAGTAATTATGATATAGATGTGAAGAAAGTAAAGCGGACAAAAAGACAACTTGCTGCCGGCAGGGACCCAATCTGCAACCTTAGGATTGTGCGCCCGATGCTTTTACCAATTAGGCTACAGCAGCGGTTGTCCCCTTGTCCACATTATCAGGCATTTATGTGCATACAACCTTGGAGTGTTAGTCAGCGCCGCTGACTAACACTCCATGACAACCATGACGGCGAGTGTGGAACACTCTTTCTTTTTGCCAGATGGCGTCACGTAGCACATGAACCTAATAAGGCACATGAAATGATATCTGATATTTAAAAACTTGCCATTTTAAAAAACTACATGTTGTACCAGAAAAATAACAGCATATTTGAAATCAGCACATAAATATACATACTCTGTGACAGTTTTATTTGCAAAAAATTAAGAAATATGCTTCTGAAACAATGACAGTGAGAAAATGGCCTTGCCATATGGCCACATTCAGTGTGACTCTGAGTGACTGCTCTTCACTAAAAGAGTTCGCACATCAGAAACTGCCAACATCATGATGCACACTGGTTGACAGTAGGCGCCCTTGCAAACATGTGCACACATGCACGGTTCTCTTATTCCACGAAACGAGCAGTCTCACCTGTCAGGGTACGGTTGAAGGTACAGCGACGAGTGGCCGGGCTGCAGCTGATTGATCACGTGGATGCAAAGCCGCTGAAAAAGCTGAGATCGAAATAAGATCAGAGGAGAACGTTCCGCTTAATGACACTTCGAGCAATAACATGTCAATGAAGACAGGCGCAGACTAGTCAACACACATAAAATGTGTTTGCGAAATCATAACAGGTCACGTAACATGATGGCCTTATAGACTCTCATTAAGCGAAACCTGAAGGGACCAGGCAAATATGTTCCATTTAAAACAGGAGTTCCATCTACTGAGAGATGAACAGGGGTGCAGAATCCAAGTACGAAACCAATAATATCGGAGGCAGTTGTCCATTTAAGCAGTAATTCCGTTTAAGAGGATTCTGTTTACCGAGAGTCTACTGTACATCCAAGGAGAGCTATGGCTTTATTGTCATATTGGAGGTCTTTCAATTCCATTTAAAGGAGCAGAGAAATATTATTGAAAGCTAGTAAAAAAATTATGATCCCAAATGTGGAAATAGTGAATACTGGTTGGCAACACAACACTAGTTACCCAGTTACTAGTTCCCTGCCAGGAACATATTTCTGGCAGTTCAAAATTTCAATCCAGGTCTTTCAATTCCATTTAAAGGAGCAGAGGAATATTATTGAAAGCTAGTAAAAAAATTATGATCCCAAATGTGGAAATAGTGAATACTGGTTGGCAACACAACACTAGTTACCCAGTTACTAGTTCCCTGCCAGGAACATATTTCTGGCAGTTCAAAATTTCAATCCATCGTTCAAAGAAGTAACTTACCTGTCGCACGACTTGGTTGGGGCACTTGATGAGAATTTGAACGGGCCAGCATTCGTCCTCAGCCATGTGATCCAAGAACCACTAAAAGGTGAACGGCACATTGCAAGGGCTCAGAGTGGAACCAATAGCCAACCCTGACTCATTTTACTAAATTCTGCCATTTCTACCTGCATGATCATTACCTGCTGGGCTAGAATTATAGTTATAAAAGGCACAAGAACATTATAATAGTAAGAAAAATTTTAACAGCCAGGACAGCACAAGAGCGATGACACCAGCTAAGTGACAGGTCGAAGATCAAAGTCAAGCGATAGCGTCACGGTAGTAGACCTGTTGAGGTATGTTGCTGATGCAGGCCTTATTGAGGCCTGCATCAGCACATCAAGCAGGCCTCAATGAGGCCTGCTTGATGTGCTGTAGGTGGCGCTAGTCAACAGCTAAAGAAATAGTGATGTTAGAGTGCATCAAAGAAGCGCCCTATATGTAGGACGCTGGGCATATATGGGTTAAGGGCACCACCTTTAATCGCATCATCTCCGTAACCGGACCAGCAGCTGTTACACTTTCTCTGGGATTGGTCTTGTTTACTTGTCCATACATTATGTAGATGAATGGCCAAAGAAAGCTTCATTAAAAATATATAAAGGCAAACCGGTTGCGAATTTACCTCACATGCGGCCTTGCTTGCATTGAACTGCTTCGTCAGGAGTTCAATCCACTGTGCCATGGTAGGCTGTACAAAAAAAAAAAAAAAAAAAAAAAGAAAAAAGAAAAAACAGAGGCATGGTTAACTCAAGAGTTCAACCTGCTCATTACTTGTATGTCAGTTTGTTTGAGGATATTAATGAACGAAGTACTACAATGCTCGAACTGCTAAGAGGGTACCAACCAAGCCTGGAGTCGCTGTGAACCCATGAAACAACTTCCATACTGCTAACAGCTTCAAAGCACAATGGAAGACCATCACCCAAAAAAACAAATGGCCGATACCCTAAGCAAGAAAAAGAATCTGCAGGTAATGACATAAAGCTAGAAAAAAAACAGAAGAGGCAGAGCTGTCATGTTGCCATAAATTTTCTTTCTGCCTGTGTACTCCGTCCAGCTTAGAACTGCTCGCGTAAAAATCATAAAGTCAAGACCTCTACCCTTCGCTGAGGTAATACAACGGAAGCCAGCTGCCGACCAACTGTCAAAAGACAGTCAATAGACTGTCAATCGACACTCAATAGAGTGCTTCTTCGATGAAGTGGCTAAACTACAAAATCTGGTTTTTAAACAAGGCCAACTTAATTAGAGCCAGTTAGAAGATTAAACAATTTTACTCATTTTGTGTATATGCTTGGCTAGTTACAAAATAAAAGTCGGACACTCTCGAAGAGTTACCTTTAGCTTAGTATTGATGCTATTTCTAATAAAACCAGCCATGGAATTCCACGAGTTATTCCTATGATTATGAATGCAAAGATGCACATCTACCAGCGTCTAACGAAACTTGCAGTGTACGGCACATTTGGTTAGAAAACACGCTTCTTGCACATACACGCATTACTTTTTGGAAATGATCAGTTGCGTTAACCCACCCACACGATATGTGCATGAAAGAGCACTTACCTTCTCCTTCGCATGAATCAGGGTCTCAAGCACGAACGATGTTCCCAGCTGCGCAGCCAACAGCGTAGCTTCTTCGCCACACGACAACGTTTGAGGTATGGAGCCGCACATTTGGTACAGAAAGCTGAAGAAACCCAATTCAAAGGAAAGGGGACGTCATTGCTATGACTACATTTGTACTTGCACACACTTTTGCTGCTTTTTCTCAACAATTTCATTATTAATAAAAACATTTATTGAAAGTGTTAGCTGCACATGCATTTGTACGTTAACTACAAATACTTGCATGACTTGTGACTATGCATGTGCATCTTCATAACATTAATTTTACAAGTTCTCAATCTTCCCCTTACTGCCACGACATCACCGTGTGTATGTGGGGTAGTAAGACTCCTGTCAAGTTATTTACTAAGCATTTTTCTCGTAAATATAATCCAATAGACGATGTCTATTGGATTATATTGGATGTCTATTGGATTGGATTGGAACAGGGTAGCCATGGCTCATTTCCAGCTTCATCAACAGCTACCAGCAATGAATTCAGCAAGAGGTCATAATAGACTTCCCAAGATTAGTTTCTGTTACTCGGAAGGCGCTGCCACTGAAGTGTGGATCTGAACATTACCTAGAAGTCAGTACAGAAAAGCAAATACTGACAATGATAGAGCTCGTAAAAAAAAAAATAATAAAACCAGAAAATTCCATGCAGTCTTACCCTAACGGCACAAGAAAAGTAATCAGTTTTCACTGCTTGAGTTTCACTGGCACTGCTGTGCCCTATGTACTAACCCTATGTACTAATGTTCTTTAGTATAACAGCGCTAACCTTCATTCACATGGATGGCTGCTGTTCCTTCAATGGCTGCTATAAATGTTAACCTAAACTTAAGCTAAACTAACAGCACTGCTGTACATGCGTTCAGAATGAGCACTCACTTGAAGTAAGTGTGGTCAAATATGCTCTTGTCCTGCAAGAACTGCATGTTGTCTTGCCAGATCCACTGCAAAACAAAGAATAAATAGTCACAGAGTCAAGCCCTTGTCCTTCGCATTTATTTGTGTAGTACAGTGTTTTTACTAAGTGCAGTATCGATACAACTGTAAACCAACTAGCCCAACTTGCTAGCTGGACTCGCGGTTTGCGCAACATACCACTGCTGCAAAAGCCCTACGTCCTTGAACGGAGAGAGTGGGTTCTGGACAACCAGCTCGCAGTGTGAGCTAATAAAAAAATATTCTGCCAGTTCCACGCCTTGAAAGCCATCAGACAGCAAAGCTGTAAGCATATGAGTGTATGTGAGGGTAGACTAAGTCAGCTTAGTCTCATTTTGAGCATCATCATCATTGAACACAATTACCTCGAACATCATCATCATCTCGAGCATCATCAACAAAATTTAGCGATGTCATCTCGAGCATCATCATAATTTATCTTCACAATGATAATCGCCATCATTTAGCATCATTACCTCGAACATCATCATTATCACCTTGTACTAATTTCTTACTCCACTCCCCCCTCTGGTCACGTGACCTGCGTGACGCCGGACGACGCAAGCTCAACTTAGAAGAGCCCTGCTGTCGAAAAAAAGTTTCTTCAGTGCTACTGGAGGTCTTACCTCGGCCAGTTCCGATGGCAGCCTCAACGTAGTCTCTGGCTTTGGCTCTAGCGTTGTGTCGACAGGCTTTTCAGATGCGGTTTGTGCAGTGGTCTTTTTGCCGTCGGGCTTTTCTGATGAACACCGTTCGTAGAACAGCATGTAAGCGCTGTTGGTCTGCGATGTAAAAGCAATGCCTTGTAAAATGTAGGTCCTCTACTTCTAAGAAATTCGTTTTTGTGCAACAATTTTTTTTATGCAACAAAGAAAAGGGGAGGGAAAAGTCCATGACCTTTTTTTTATTTTCCACTATAAATCACCAAATGCCAGAAATTTGATGCAGTTGGTTTGGTGAAGCTACAACCAACCGAGAATGGAGCTGACCTTAACAGATTAGCCAACTTCTAGTGCAATTGCTTAGCATTCACGTCATTAAATGTTGTGAGAAATGATGGAGGCAAGAAAGACAGCACACGAAAGCTGGTTAACAACTATCTCTGTTTACTGCATCCTGCATCAGAGCTGTTAGTTGGTGATTGCTTGCTGTCTTTCCCACCTCCACCCTCGTATCTTGCGGTGTTCCTAAGACCTCCAAGACGAACCATCTAGCCAGCTGAATGTCATGAACCTTTGCAGTTTACTGTGCAATTACAGCATACTTTCAATAAACAGAAATCTGTTAAACGGAACCACTGCTTCAACAAAACTTCCTCTAATATGATTCGTTTTGTACTTGGATTCTGCACCCCTGTTCATCTCTTTGTAAACGGAACTCCTGTTTTAAATGGAACTCATCTGCCTGGTCCCTTCAGGTTCTGTAATTACGCACAGCATACCCTTCTTACACCCTGATATTTTCAGAAAAGTAAGGGAGCTCTGCAAATAGTATACAAAAACAATTCAGTTCTATGGACTTTCGCAGAACTGCTTTACCAATACCAAGGTCACAATTAGTGAATTGTAGCTGAGCTCGTTAACATCACAGATAAAGAAAGTGCCGAGGTGCACTTTGTTAGGCATATAGTCAATGATGCAGACGAAGTAATAAAACATGCATACCTTCTCGAAGGAAAAATCCATGAACTTGTCTGTGACAGAGTCATAGGTCTTGCTCTGTGAATAAAACAAACACGAATGCGATATTCAGTCAACGTGACTACAAAGGTCCCAAGACAAAGGCATAATTCAAATGAAACTGAATTAATGATCAAGTTCCTTTTAATCTACTAATTCTGCACAACAAAAGAAGTGTGCTCCTCACCGTCATCTCTCCTCCAAAACATTCAGCAGCAATGTGTGAGGGGTCAAAAGGCTTCACTTCTGCGTCGTTGAACAGGAACCTGGGAAGAAATGCGTTCGAGAGAGTTCAATTAACTCTTCAGACCTCGGCAATCAATCAATCAATCAATCAATCAATCAATCAATCAATCAATCAATCAATCAATCAATCAATGTTATTTATGTCATAAAGTACACGAAGGAGTGAGAAAAAGACAAAATGGGAGATGCCCTCTGCTCCATACAAGCACGTAGGTCTAATACCCCTGTCACACGGTCACCACCGAACTCCGTTTATCTCCGTTCGGCATTTAACTCCTTAATGGAGCTTAACCAGAATGGAGTTGTGGCCGAGTGGCCGTGCTACACGGCTCGGTGCAAGCTTTCGACGGTTGCCGCATGGGGCAGAAACAGCGCTGCTGCGCTCGTCGAAACGTCCAATTTTTTGCCGGTGCAGTCGCCTTTTTAAAGCAACAAAAACGTGTTTTTGTGTGTTGATGAAGTGCTCGGAATCACCATTGCTGTCACAGCGCCTCACACGTGCAGAAACAAATATGGCGCGACGCTTCACAGCGGCGGCTTGGCGAGGCGTTGGTATGGAGAGTACAAGCGCTGATGTCCGAAAAAATACAACTAAAACTCACACTACGGGGCGTGAAATGCTACGCAAAAAAAGAGCAAAATTATAATTGAGCTCATTAGGACGATTTTGCTAGTGCGGTTTTCAGCGTAGCAGTAGCTGGCTGGAAACGAGAGTACTCCATCGAGCCGAAATGGTCATTACCGAACTCCCTCCACCAAAAGCTCCATTTAACTTCCTCAGCGAAATGGTGACCGTGTGACATGAACCCCATCTCCCTCGAGGAAAAGACGAGGGAGTTAAACGTAGTTCACAGGTGCCCGTGTGACAGGGGTATAAGAGTGAAGTCGATGTGCCAACAAACACTTGCAACAAATTTCCAGACATTTAGCACTAGAGTTCTATTGTAGTGATCCTGTTTTCAGTCACAGATTTTAATTTGCACTTCCTTGATCAGTCAATGGCTAGACATTTATGTGTGACTGTGTGATCACTATGTGAAAGGCATTCAAGGCAATCGCAAATATCACATTATAAGGTTTGATGTCGCAAACCAGTACAGGTATGTGCAAGCGCATCACTGCTCACAACCATAAGACATCCTGCAACACAAACAGCAATGGGGGGGGGGAGGCAGTGCTGTCTAGCGCCAACTCAAATAGTTGGAGTTTTACGTCCCAAAACCACAATATGATTATGAGGGATGACGTAGTAGTGGAGGTCTCTGGAAATATGTACCATCTGGGGTTCTTTAATGTGTACCTAAATATCTAAATACATAGTCCTCTAGCATTCTGCCTCCACTGAAATGCGGCTGCCGTGGACGGGATTCAATCCCGCAACCTTTGGGACAGCGGTCAAGCACCATAACCACTAGAACATCACCGTGGAAACTCGACAGACCAGTTTGAAATGAACTGGTCTGTTGAGTAACCACTAGAACATCACCGTGGGAACTCGACAAACCAGTTTGAAATGAACTGGTCTGTTGAGTCTGAGCTAGAAACCAAAACGAGCGAAACACAAGCAGAAAGCGTTTGCTATTTTCTCTCTCTCTTCTATGATCCGAAGAAATCTCACCACTTGTCTTTGCCAGGGTTTTGCCTCTCCCGGATGAAGCTGTAGTAGTGGCCGCCGTCTGCCGTGCCCGTGTGCACGGTGACACCTATGAGGTCGTACTCGTAGCTTCCCGCATCTTCATCCGGGGCTTCTTTCTTTGCCTCCCCGTTGTCTGCGCACACAAGAAAAAGAAGCAGTTATAACTTCCATCCAAAGACATCTCAACCTCTCATCTATGCACAACACACACCTTATCACGTGCTAAACTTAGTACATATACGCTTTGGCCAAGCACTCGAGAGTTTTAGTTTGTCCGCAAACTTATTTGCATTAGCGTTATACCGGATACCGTAGCCGGATAGGGGGTGCCATCTGGCGGGACCTAAAGGAACCAGGCAAGCATAAAAATGTTATTTCAGAAACCTAGAGCATTTTACTTCTCTACTGGTGTAAATTCTCAAGAGCAGCTTAATACCGAACGAGTTGCCTTTCTAAATTTCCTTTTGCTCACAAAAACTACATGAAAACAAACAAACCTGTCTATAGTTGGGGTTGCACGGAGCACCACAAGTGGTCAATACCATCTTTCGGTAAGTGGTATTCCATAAACCCTTTTGTGTATTCCGGAGAGGCTAAAAAAAAAATGTCACCCACTCGTGAGTGGCACAAAGCTACAGAGGAAACCCATAAAAGTGCCTTAAAAAGCAACAAAAGCACTTCTGATGCATCTCTGAAGATGCTGGAATTTGTTACTGGATCACGTGTAGTGGTTTGGTTTGTGCATCTGAAGCCTGCTTACTACCCTGCATCAGCACATTTTGCTTGAATGAAAACTTGGCAAGAGAGACTTTTGCTATTACTGCGTTTATGTTCCATTTTATTCGAGTGCAACATAACGCAAGAATTTACACTTCATTATTTTTTATTCTATGAAAAAGAGGCAGCTATCATTAGCAAGCAGTTATGAAAACTTCTGCAGCTAAACTGTAGCTCAAGAAAAGGATGGTTCCTTCAGAAAGAAAAGTGCTTCGCAAATGAAGAACTGATCCTCGTCTAAGGGAACAAATTTTGCACAGAGGCTGCTTCACTTCTACACAACCCGAAACTACACTCACTGACGTGGCCTGAAACAACATCGCAAACACGTGGGTAGTGCACTCACCCTGGCGTGCCTGGCTGGGAAGCAAGTTGCTCTCCATGTAGTTGGACATGTCCAGCCGCAGGGGAAAGGAAAAGTGGGTGTTCACTTTCTCCTTCATCATGGTCACCATGTTGAAGGTGTAGCGCATGGTGTTGAAGCAGAGGATGCGTGGAAGCCGCTGTATGCATGCCCTGCAGAGGGGAACACCGAGCGACGGTGTCAGAGGTCAAGCACAAATAAGTCACAAACCCAAGGACACTAAACAACTCGGATCAAATGATGGAGTAATTTAGCCCGAAGTTCAGTGGAAAATGGAAGCTTGAAGAGATGAAAAATTTTTGAACACAGTGTGTCGCTGGAACCGCTTCAACAAGCGGTCTTGTCTTCTTCCAGGCTGCAGCTTCAAGTTGCAGCCTTGAAGAAGACAAGACCGCTTGCTGAAACGTCGACTCCAGCAACACCCCACGTTCATAAATTTTTTCATCAAAGTAATTTAATGTAGCATTACAATACTGCATTAAAAATTAAATTCTGGGGCTTGGCGTGCCGGCGCTAAAACATTTCTTGTGAGACTTCGCCGTTGTGCGGGACTCGGGATTAACCTTGGCCAGCCAGGGTTAAGCTTACAGGTGTTGTCATTTCACCCCCTTCGAGATGCAGCCACCTTGGCTGGGAATCAAATTCGCGTCCACGAGCTCAGGAGTGAGACGCCCTACCTGCTATGCTACCGTGCTGGGTGGTGCTAGTTAAGAAACCGTTAAGCGCACAAAGACGGGAACAAGAAGACGACGCACAGTGTGTCGTCTTCTTGTTCCCGTCTTTGTGCGCTTAACGGTTTCATAATGTCAGTGTACCAACTAGCTCGGACCCAGCCTCTTATTCAGTGCTAGTTAAGATAACGTTAGTACCGTAACGCTATGCCTAAGCACTTTGTTGTTGTGCAGCAAAGTTGCACCCTAATAGAGGTATGATTAATTATTTAAGGGGGGACGTGGCTTTCGGTACCAACTTTCTTATTTCTTCATGGATTTTGATGAAAATTGGCACACTTATTTGAAATGTTTTTTTAATGCTACTGTAGAAATTTCATGAATATATCTTTACAACTTTTTGATGTACAATATATTCCACCTTCTGCTCTTGTTCCGAGTCTGAATCGCTTAAAAAATGCGATAGGAAACTCGTTCAAAGTGCTATGCATTCTAAGATGTCTGATTGAGGGCGTGACATTCTTAGATTTTTTTATTTGCAACAAAATTCTTTTTAGTTTTCATTTTTCATGAGGTGACTGTGCAACATGCATTGAGGCTTTGTGCAACTCGTCAAATAGCTAATTATCAAAAGGCCATACTGAAAAAGCAAGAATGTCACGCCCTGAACTGTGCTTCAAGGAATATAGAACAAAAAACGGAACTGAAATAGACATAGCGGTGAGTGAGAAATCAGCGGAACAAGCGAAGCAGGAAGCAAGAAAAGTCGTTTTGAGAAAATGGCTTTTAAAGTTGTACCAATGATATTACTTCATCAAAAGGCACTGGAGTCATAACCTTTTGAGTCCTTTGTAATGTGCAGTTTCTTGAGTGCCCTGTCTATAGTTTCAGGTGCCTTGCTTCTCTAAAACACAAGAAGATTGTGATATTTAATGTGTTTTATAAGGTTGGACCTCCTGCACATGTGGCCTTTCATCTGTTGTGCCTTTGTTTTCTTTCTTTTTTCTTAAAATCCTTTTCTGATATACAAAGAACATGTAGCATGAATTTTAAACGAAGTTATGAAGTGGTGTAATAGACATGACAAAAAACAAGATATTGTAATGCAAGTAGGTCATGTACTATGATGATTTGCCAGCTTTCTTGTATTCATGATCTCATTAACATAACAGTCTTGATTGCAATTGATCATTGAATCATTTTTATAGGATACTAATTAAGAGCGGCTCTCATCATGACAACCTATCCCTTCCTCCTAAATAACAGGCAGTTATGACCAAGACATTGGTGGAATAGGAATTCCTTAGCAGTTTATTCAAGACTCGAACTGGGCAGATATGAATTCATCTCCCTGTTTCACTCGTCAAGCTAATTTGCAAACCTCGCCTACGATGCGCTTCATCATTCACCCGGTCGCGGACACGGTTTTCTGCGAGGCTTTTATTTTTTCAGATGATTCATGAGCGCTTACGGCGATACCAAGCACGGCCCCAAGCGCGCCTAAATTGCATCACCAGTGCTTTATTTCACCTCCAAGTGCTCGGCCGCATAGTCCGGGAAGTCGGCACACGATGTGCTGGGTGGCGGCATTCGGTGACGATGCGCAATATGCCTAGGTGCGGCGACGAAAAATAGGCGCGCAACGTGTTTGGCCTCGCATTGCGGGACGCCGACGCGCGCCCGCTGCGCGACGAGCTTGGCCGTGGGGTCCGCTGCCGATGCGTAAAATGACCATCCACTGTACCGAGGAGCCGGGCGAGGGAAGCGCTTCGTTCCTTGCGAAGAAGCACACTGCCGCGAGTCCGCTAACGCGTTGTTCTTGCCCGCAAAGTTCGAGGTTCGTCTCGCGTGCCGACGCCGTGAGCGGAGTTAGGCCTAGTGACGACTCCGAGCAGTAGGCGCGCCGGCCGCGGTGCCCGATGTTTCAAAGTACGTAATGCGTGGTCGCGAGTACAAAGAGTCGTCCTGCGATCATCTTCGTCACGACGTCCGAAGTGCGCATAAGCAGAACCTCCAACCACGGATCCGACGAGCCAACGCTAGAGTCGGTCCGAGACGCGCGTTTGCGACGTTCGCTACGAGTGCGGTGCGCCATCGTAATCCCTCTGAGCTTCCGCTAGTAGCTCCAAACTAAAAATTAGTTCTTGTGCATAGTTATCGTCGAGCCGTGAACACAGAGCGATTGAGAATACGCCACGAAGTAGCGCGACTTTCGACAGCCGTGAGCTCGAGACGCACGAGCTGCAGACGACGATCTCCCGGAGCGAGCATCGGACCAATGGCGAGGCGCGATGGGGCAACATGGCGGACGCGACCAATCGGAGGGCTCGAGACGACCTTCGAACATTTGCTTTTTGTGCGCTTGTTTTCGAAGGGAGGAGCCAGCTGCGGCGGGGAATTTGAAGACGGAGAAATGCGCTTTCCGATGAGCCCAAGATATCGGCGCCCGGTGGCGTCGTTGCGTAGCTATGATTTTTTGAAGATCAGTGTTTTTTTGCGATTTCCCCAATAATTTTCGCCACCTCGGCAGGCGCAACAATTTTTTTACAGCACTTCTATGCGGTTTTCGGTGAAGATATTTTGGAATCGGATATAAAAGGGGCTACAGAAACTGAAAATGCGATTTTCAAAAAATCGATTTTTTTGCCATTTTTCGCAATACGAAAGCCGCGTCCCCCCTTAAAGTGGTCATGAAACATCCCTCGGGCTTGGCGGAAAGCAGACACCGCTATGAACAGCTCAGCCAAGCCTTGCAGTCGTATGGGGCAAGGAGAGTTTAGAAGCGGAGCACAAAGTTACCATTTTCTCAAGCACGCTCTCTTCATACAGAGGGCCGTCCTCACTCCTTTCGATGGGCGGGGCATCTGCTGCTTGACGTTGAACAACAGATAGCACGCTATTGGCCAACAGCCGACATGAATCAAGAGCGGCGTTTGGATCAGATGCACTTCTTGCCACGGGGTGCCACCACATGTCGGCGACGCACTCCATAGCCAGCTAACATTACACAGTGAGCCACGCTCGTGCACACGAATCACAGTGGGAGCGAGCGATCACATTTTATCACATGAGCTCAACGTCACGCCGCAACTTCTTTACCCGTGCTATCCCTCCCTGTGTAGCTTCCAGCACTCTCGACAGGACAAAAGAGAGAAAGCGCTTAAAGCATGCAATAAATCCCTGTACTCGTTCTTGACGAATTCGAGAAATGTTTGCGGAATCGATTCGTGAGGCAACAAGCTCCAATACCAAGGTCATTTGATGAATACATGGAAAAGTAGGTCAGGACGAGCATACACGTGTCAACCATTTCGACGCACCTCTTTTCTGCCCGGACTTTTTTGCCACATTGGGAACAGGTGTACATGTTGTCGCCTTCTAGTGTGTCCTTCACTGTGAGCTCGTTCATGGATTCCTGTAAAGCGGGCATGAGTTCTGTTTGAAAAACAATCCACACAAACGTCGCAATGACAAAGTCACACCATGTGCCAAGAACTCCCATTATTAATGATGTGTGTTAAAGGGCCAGTCAACAGGCTCAGACTTCATTTCTTTTTAAATCTCCCAAACAAGCTCGCCAATTCATCCAGAAAGCCGCGGCAATCACATTTTATGAATATACAGTGCTACGCGTCGCGCAGAAGCTTCATTCCTAAAAACAATTCCTGCGCCCCTCTCCAGCGCCTGTCCAGTCCTCCTCGTCCATGAAGTGATGTAAAGTCACTTATGGGTAACTTTACGTCACACCGACTTTGTCAATTGGTCCTCTGCACTATGAAACTGCGCCTTGGCCCTGCGGTGATGCGTTTTAGCGGTGCATTCACTGCACTTCTTCACCGCGCCGCTAGGGTGACCCAAGCGCCACTCTTGACTCGAGCACCACGTGGAGGAAGCCTTGTTCAGTCGTTGGCTGCGTGTCGATGACGTAATCGCTGACGTCGTGTTGCGCTGCCGAAGTGGGCATAGTCGCGACAACGGGCTATGTCTACCCCTTTTCGCTGCCGAGAAGGGTGGGAAGGCTGAGTGAGAAACTGAAACCAGCCGAAGTAGGCTGTTCTATACCCTGTAACTTCCTTATTAAACACTTATTCACAAAATTCTTGCGGCAGCATCTTCACATTGTAATAGTGCACAGTTATCGCTTCATCACACATTTTTTTCCATGAGGTTGTTTATTGGCCCTTTAACACTAATATTGGCAAAACACATCTCTAGTTTACTTTATATTTAATAATTTGTTATACACTCAAACCTCATTATAACAAAGTCGCATCTGACTCGAAAGTAAGTTCGTTATATCCGAAAATTCGTTATAAATGTATATTTGTAACACTGTATTATGACAAGACTATTCTTCATTTACTTCGTTATAACCGATAATTCGTTATATCCGTGTTTGTTATATCGAGGTTTGGGTGTACCAGTGTTTTACGCGTGCACCATCGTCCAAATGCTGGAAGACAAAGCCTTAGCTCGGACCAACTCAAATGTTTCTATTTAAAGAAGCGAGAAACAAATTTTCCTGCTCGACAACTGGTGAACCACTTTCTATGAAATTGGTTCCATTTAGGAAAGTTAATTTCTACTTGCTGCTGCATGTATACTTAATTTAAAACCAATCAATCAACCAACAAATCGATCACTCACTCACTCAATCAATCAATCGAAAGTGTCACTCACATAAAGGTTTCGCATGTCGGCCACTTGACACCTCAGAGTGTAGAACTCCTCCAGCGTCCGGCTGATGTGGCTGCAGTCTAGCGAGACAACGTTGTTGGACAGCACTCCGCAGAAGAGGTGCTTCACCAACTCTTTCTGCAAGAAATGAACATCGCCCCCAAATTGAGCAGCTCACCGACATTATCGTTGGCCCAGTGCGGCGCAATTTCGTTTCGGTTAAATAAGTTCGAACTCAGTAGCACATGGAAGCTACCTCGGCAGAGCTGCGTGGCTGGTAATTGTCTTTTTTTTTTTTTTTTTCATTTCAGGGACAGCCATTAAAGGGACTGACAACCGGTTTTTCTCAACCCAGTTTTTTATGGCGTCACAAAAAGCTCACCCTACGTAGCGTTTGTAGCTGCAGCGGTTCATCCCAAAAACACATGGTTATTTTATAAGCAGTATTTTTCGATCTGAAAGCCTCTAAAACTATACGTAGACGTCCTCCAGCATCGCTGTGAAGCAATAGCAATGCTGATAGCCCTCCTCGCCAAACTGTTCATTATGCTCAAGGTTCTGCTTTCACAGGAGTGAATGAAACTGTGGTTAACCTCCTTCATATTGATATTGACAATCATTTTAGAATATAAAAAGCAGGTAGAATAAGTTTTCAGAACGCTGAACATCACATGAAGTCTTTTTACCACCCCGCAAGCGAGGCGCTCGTGGCCTCCGCTATTAGGTCCGGCAAGGCGTTGCCAGAGCTGATTGCGGAGGTCTCGAGGCGCTCTTCGTACTTCTCAAACTTGTTGTTAGGTGCCACTAGGCCCTCAGCTAACAACGTTCGTACTGCCACGAGCATCGGATCATACGTCAAGGTTAGTTGGGTCATGACAAATACAGTAAAAGCTCGTTAATTCGGATTTCTAGGGACCGGAAAAAATGTCCGAATTAACCGAATGTCCGAATTATCGAATGGTCGAAATAAACACAATAAATGCAAGTGTTTTTTCAACATACCTTTACTTTACAAAGTAATCGCGGATGCGTGTCTGTTTTCGAGCAGAAATTCGCGCGGACACAATTTTTCTGAGCTCTTCAAGGTGCTCAGCAGCTCGCATGCTGTCTGCAGTGCCAAAACAAAATTCTTCAAGGACGACGAGGGCCTCCGCGACTTCCCTCACAGTGCGAGGGAGCCCGTGTGGCTCATGGTGTGGCTGCTCCTCTTCAGGCTCTTCGTTCTCGGATTCGTTGCCATGCATCACTTCCTTGACAATTTGCTCATCAGTCAGGCAGCCGGCAGTGGCAACGCCATCATCAATGCCAATATAATCCTCTAGTGTCACTGCATCAGGCATAACACTTCCGAAATCCTGCCCATCGTCGGCACCGTCGTCCGGCGACACTTCGGCATCGCTGGAGTCAGGTACAACAAAGCCACCGTCCCGGAAACAGTTGGCAATGGCATGCGCAGGCGTGTTCTGCCACACATACGCAAGAATGCTAACTGCGCTCAGGAGACTCACGTCGTATTGTTTGCCGACGTCATGGCACAGGAGCAACTTCTTGTCAGCAGAGCCCATTTTTCAGGACGCGCAAAATTTCTACTTTGGTGGTGAAGTCCTTCGCCTCGTACTTGGGCAGCGTCGCCGGCGTTGCCATCGGCGGAAAGTGCATTCACACGAAAAGTCAGCACAAAAGCACCAGCAAAAATCAAGCTAAAGGAGCCATACTGAATCGTTCCTCGATAAAACGACGTTCAACGATGCAGCACACCAACGGGAACAAAGCAATAAAATGGCACCGGCAACAGCTGGCAACAACACACGCAAAGAAAAGGCGTTCAACCAGTCTCAAGTCAAGCCAAGTCGACAATTGATGTCCACGGCGATGCTGCGTTTGAGCTTCACTTTTGTTCCGAATTGTTCTTTTTTCGTTTTCGAGCCTCGCCAGCGGCCCGGAAGTCGCCGAATTATCCGATTTGCGGTCAAATCTGTCCGAAATAACGAGCGCCCAGTCTCATAGAGTGATGCGTGTATTTACAGGGACAAGATGACGTGTCCGAATTAACCGATTTTCCGAATTAACAAGAGTCGTATTAACGAGCTTTTACTGTATGCTCATTTTTCTTTATAATATGTGATATACACTATTCGAATGCAATTCAAAATTATTCGACCAAATCACTATCCACTTCAAATTCACTTTGAACCTAAAGTTTACTATTTGCACATGCCTACTGCTAAGCTTTTTGCTCGCATTGTCACTATGTATTTGTGCATGCCCTCCCACACAATGCATTTCGGGGCCTGTAAGGTACTCTTAAATCAACCTAATTAATAAACGAAAGAGCTTTTTGCATGGGGCAAGGTTTCATTACAGCTGGCCTCTTTAAAGAAAAACGGAACATCTACGCAACATACCAACTGCGGTGTCATCTCTTCCAGCTTGCTGATCAGGTCCGTGAAGAACTCCACCATGTCTTTCTGTTCTCCGGTGTTGAGGGGTTGGTGGTCCATCGTGTATGCCTTACAAAAACTTCGCGGATTGTAGGCCTTTCGCTCACTTTCCTGAAAGTGGTGTGAGAAAAGTGTGAGCACACCAGAGCACACACGTAACGAGTGACAACATGTACACAGTCGGCAAAACCATCCTATACAAAATGCATTACACCCGAGAAATGGGTTCTTAACAATTAATTCGCTGGTTAGTCTGATGCTGTTTTTGAGATAAGTGGTGCACGAGGGGCTAATAGATTTTGTTGCCTATGTAAGCCGTACACACATCACGTCATTACAATGAGTAGCCGTGAACACGCTCGATGTCACCAATCCGTGAAAAGGCAGGGCCACAAAATGTGCGTTACTTGTGGCACGAATAAACAACATATTGAAGGCACAGCGACAACCTACACAGGCACTCACCTCTAAGTCTATTCTTGGGATCGCCAAGGCAACTTATATGTATGCAAAGCTATCAAACCAATCGCAATTCACGCCTAGGGATGATTACCAAGAAACTAATCCTTTCTAGCCGATGCTTCAACAATCGACGTGACTGCCCGTCCCATGACTACCTGTCAGGGGTAGATACACCAACATGGTCACCCTGCAGTATAACGTGCCCGTAAAAAGTAGAAAAACAGATTCTTTTATTATATAAACCCGCGCTTTAGGACTCACCAGAAGATAAGCAAACATCCGCTGCAGTTCCCTTAGTGTCTGGCCATGCTTTCCCTCGGCTATTGTCTGAAAAGGAAAATGGAAACGACTTTCACTCCAACAGGCGAAAATGCACATAAATTCAAAAGATGGAATGCAGGGCAAGTTGGCATAGCTTTGTGGTAATTACAGCCCAATAGACACAGGCAAAAGAAGATAAGGGGATATGACATGGTGGTGACCATCAACTGAGGTTTCTCGGAAGAGAAAACACCCATACACGGCAGTGCATCGTATGGCCACACCTAGACCCTAGGCATACACAGATGCACAATGAAGAACCACCCAGAAAATTCCAAACCTTCATCCCTCAATCTCAGTTGTGAATTCAAGCTGGACAATTTTTTAACTTCTCATGCCCCACAGTGAACCAGTTCAGAGTGGTGCAAACTTGCGCACTTTTTTAACAGTCTCTTTCCTAACGCTAACACATTACAATGACACTAGCTTCAGAACGCTCACCTGTGCAGAGAGAATGGACGCCCGCGCCTGAGGCAGCATGAACAAGTGCTGCATGCAAGACGCCAAGTAACAGGTGGCACCCAAATTGGTCAGGCCGACGTAGCCGCACTCGGACCGGCCGTCCTCGTGGGGCCAGTAGTCCCACGGATAGGGACTGTGTGACTCTGCAAACGGCAGTTAAAAGGGCACTGACATGAAAATTTTCGGTTGAAGTATAGTGACTTCTGGTGCAAAGAAGTCACTTTTGCTGAGTCATTTTTGCTGAGATTAGTCCCCGTCTATGAATGATCTCTCGCAGGAGTTCGTAACACCGGCGCCGGTGGAAGGAACAATCGAGTGCTTGGTGAGGCGGTAGCACCCTCTCTAGCGCGGTGCGGGTGTCAGCCACGTTTCCAATTCAGTGATTATAAGTTAATTACATTCAAACCTCAATATAGCAAACATGAATATAACGAATTATCGGTTATAACGAAGCAAATGAAGAATAGTCTTGTCATAGATACAGTGTTAAAAATAAACATTTATAACGAATTTTCAGATATAACGAAGTTTTTTTCGTGGCAGATGTGACTTTGTTATAATGAGGTTTGAGTGTACTGCAATTACTTCTTGGTTATTACAGTCAAACCTCGTTAATACGTACCCGCTTTAAACGTACTAACGGTTAAAACGTAGTTGCGACGAATCCCCGACCGAGTGCCATAGAGCCCAATGCATTTGCTGACCGCTTAAGCCGTAGTGGTTCGCCATATGCCTACCGGTTAGTGCGTACCCTGCGTACCGTGATAACTTTTTGTGCCATAAAATTTTACTGTGCCGCTCAACTTCCCGACGTCAGAATGTGCCGCCAAAGGTCTTCCGTCTTTTTGAGAAGTGCGCAGATCAGTCGATCCCCGATTCCGACTTCCGCGCAATTGCGGCGACGCCTTTGCGGGTAAGCATCGGGAAAGAACGAAGGCGAGGTGGCGGCCACCGACAAACGCGCCGACATGACTTATCGCCGACAACCTTATCACAATAAGTATCTTCAGCTATCTGCTCGGGCACGCGTGCGGCGCAGCGCTACTTTTTAAGCCTACTGCACGCTTTTATTAGGCGACAACCTGAACGCGCTGGGCCGCCGATCGCTGCCGCTTCGTTGTGCGCGGCCGTCTTCAAGGCTGAAGTTGAATTAATGGCACAAATGCTCGGGCAGGGTCGAAGAACTTCAGCCATGTACCAACTAGCCCGACAGCAAACGCTACTAAGCCGTCATCAGGCGCGCACCGCTCTGTAGAAGCGAAAGCAGATCGCTGTTGCGCAGTTAGCGTTGCGGGTCGTGGGCGCCGAGAAACCTCGCTGCATTGACGCTATCACACTAACGCACGTGTACGATACAGCAAGCGTAGCGCGGTTGTAACCATACTGCACGCTTTTTATTAGGCGACCACCACCCGCGCCTCCGTCCGTTGCCAGGACCGCTAGAGCATCGCGGAGTGCGCATCGCTTGCATGAAGCTCATCATCGCTGCGTTAACCGAACAAGCTACTCGCCGCATCTGTGCACGATCTGGAGCGAAGTGGGTACGAACAACATTCCCATGATAAATGCGCGCGTGTGGCATGGCAAGCGGTGACGGCGTGAGCCGAGTAGGCGACGCGCTGCACGCAACTAGCCGGGAGACGATCGGCTCCACGCGGCCGTACCGCGTTTCACTGGTACTGTGTCAGTTTTCGATTAGTGGCAGATCGCAGTTAGACGCACACACATAAACCGCGGAAATCAGACACTGTCCGTTCTGTCGCTATGTCAGTCACTGCGTTGGCCGCGTATCCTGGACCCTGCAATAGTTTCGAAATGCTCTTCGGCGTCGCCACTACGCGTTATCAGGCAGTCGTGCGAGTGTGCCAGGATCTTTTCCCCACTTTGGCAAAAAGAAAGAAAAGGCTTTGCGGTGGGTACTTTAGGCAATATTTGCTGTGGCACTCTATTTATTTGCTGGCGGCGATGGCGTACGCTAGGAGATGCAAATTTGTACTTGGTGTTTAATGCGTACTACCGTTTAGTGCGTAGTTATGCCGCGTTCCCGGCAGGTACGTATTAACAAGGTTTCACTGTACTGTTAATTATATCATTTTAGACCTTCATCTATTTCAGCCTAGTTTTGAGCATTGCTACCCTTGTTTTAAGCCTGCATTGACCACTTGGTTTTGAACGTGATCAAGCCACATGAAATCTATGGATGGACAACAAGCTGGGCCCCTAAAGTGCTATGCACTTAAAACCCTTCACACATGCAACATGGCATCAAGCTCTGAACGGGAAGCACATGGCCTGTTGTACAGCTTGTGCACAGAATCACATCTTAGACCCCGTCAGACTCCCGGTCGCACGTCACTCACTCGGGCAGTGTTGTTGGAGCAGACGGGCATGGATGAGCCGGAAGTTGTCCTCAGAGCCCCGCACCAGCTCCAAGAGCAGGTCATATGCCGCGGCCCGCACCCCGGATGACTTGCACTTTGGAAGCAGGCGCCTCTGCCCACTCTGGTTGCTGACAGTGAACAGGCAGCCCATTATGCCCAGGGCAAACTCCTGAAACGCCGAGGGAAAAAATTTGGTCGGTCGGTAGCAATGTCGCAGATTAGAGGTCAGCCTGGGTCAAAACTGATCAACTCAATTGCTCAACATTCTCAAGATGTTCTTTAATGACGCTTACCAATGTTGACCAAAGGCTGAAGTCAAACTAGGAACGTATGAGAGACAAAGTACACCAGAATCTTGGTAAATGGAAGTAGCTGCTTAACCCCTTGAGGGTTTTCGCCGTACATGTACGGCAGAAGCTTCCTGGTACCAAAGGGTTCTCGTCGTACATGTACGGCATAGCGTTTATTTTTAAAACGCGCGCCTTTTTTCCATCATTTCTCTCGCTTGGCATGTGCTTCCACACTTCGGGAATACGTGGAATTTTTTTCATGCGCCAATGTCTCTGCGTTGTATTTTTATTTTGCTTCCCAAAACGGCGCGCCGGCTATCGCTTGCCCACCCGCGCGCGTTCGCGGTGCTGCTGGTTTAAAGTGCGCGCCTTTTTCGATCATTTCTCTTGCTTTGCATGTGCTGCCACGCTTCGGGAATACGTGGAATTTTTTTCATGCGCCGAAGTCTCTCCGTTGTTGCTTTTTTTATGCTTCGCAAAACGGCGCGCCGGCTATCGCTTGCGCAACCGAGCGCGCCCGCGGAGTGGTTGGTTTCAAACGCGCGCTTTCTTCGATCATTTCTCTTGCTTGGAATGTGCTGCCACACTGCGGGGATACGTGCAATTTTTTTTAATGCGCCGATGTCTCTCCGTCTTTCTCATTTTTTTTTTTTTTGCTTTCCAAAGCGGCGCGGCGGCGTTCAGTTGCGCATCGGAACGCGCGCACGCGGTGCGGCTGGTTTCGATTTCGTCCTTCGGGTGGTTTCCGCTTCTTGCGCCCGCAAAGCTGATGGCTGTTTGGTTTCTAATCTCTCAAAGGGTGACGGCTTGTTACTCTCTCGTTTATTGCACCCCGAGGCGCGATTACATCTGTTTCCGTGCGGCGCTAAATTACACAAACGACGCCGCCGTGATTGCGTTTCCTGTTTTGGGGTCTCGCAAAAGCTAACTACGTCTTGTTGGCGATTAGGCGAAGGATTACTGGTGATTTTTCAGTCGTTTTGCTTTCCGGACGGGCGCACAACCATAGAGTTTTCTTCCGTGCGCTCACTGAAGCAGTTCGCTTACGCTATGGAAGCGCGCGCCGGTTGCTCTGCTGCCAGTGAGTCGAGCAGCGATTCTTCCGATGCGGACTATTCCCCAAGTGCCGAATCAGAATCTGATTAATTGGATTTCAGTTTCTCAGACAAGGATTTTTTGACGAGTTTAGACTCCGATGATGATCACGGAGCGACATCTGAAAAGCGTGCGCGGCGAGCCATGCTTCAATGACTATCACACGCTGAAAAGTTTTGTGTTAGAGCACGAACATTTTTAACCGGAAAAGTACTCTGGTGCGCTTATTTTTGTATGTCTGTGAGCTACGTTTAATACAATGCATAATTTTTATTTACAAAAAAACAGCTAAGCTTTTCTTTTCAGGGTTTTGCTTGATTTTACTACGAATAAACCATGTGTATGTAACAACAAAAATGATTTTTTGTCACTTTACGGTCACGAAAAAAAATTTTAGACAATTTTTTTCTTAAATAAAATCGTCTGGAGAATTTATTTCAGCAATAAAAAAATTACACATTTTTGGACTGGATTTCGCGAAAAAATTCGACCCTCAATGGGTTAAAAGGGGCCCTGCAACGCTTTTTCAGCATGGTCAGAAAACGCTACCGGCCGGTAGTAGAGTTTTCTGAGAACACGTAAGCCAAACATTATAGCACAGCACGCAGCCTGGAATTTACAATTCTCAAAGTTCGTTAGAAATCGTTCCCTCTTCTTTCTACAAACGTGGCGGGTGAACAGCGGGACGATGTAGTTGGGCTTGACGTCGTTTATGTAGGCGGCGGCAGTGGGTCGTAATACGGGCGGCTTGACTGGTTGGTGAAGCTGATGCGACTCGAGGCTCGCAAACACACTGAAAGCCACGCGTTTGAAGCAAAAAAAAAGTGCTCAAGCTCATGACGCACGTGACATAACTTTTTCCTCAGTCCCAGCCCTCCCTGCTTAGCTTCCAGCACGCTCGTCGGGACAAGAGAATAGAAAAAGCAATTGTAGCGTGCGACAAACCTCTGTAACTCGGCTCGTACTTGACGGATTCTAAAAATTTTTGCGGCGGTCGATTCGTGAGGCTTTAATGAAGCCATTCGGTGGTTACTTAGAAAAGTGCTGCAGGGCCCCTTCAAGCGAATAAACTGCCTCTTATTTGGGCAATGCATCCCTGTCTTCTATGTAGACGAAACTACTGTAGAATGGAACATATCTTTCCGATTCGTTCAGGTGACGTTTAGCAAGGTTCTACTGTAACTACAATGATGCAATATGCAACTTCATATCCCTGCTGGACGAAGACAAAAATAAACAAGAACTGGCTCATGCATTTGACATACCTGACCCTGCTTGCTGAACTTGAACGGGGGGTTGTGCTTAGCAACAGCTGTGGCTAGAGACAGCAGCCCATACAAGCCGTCGTCGTCCTGAGAGCTCTGCAGCGTCCCTTCTCGCACGTCTCTGTTGAAGATGGCCTCAGCGATGCGCGATGCTAAGCTGTCCAGGTCGACAACAGGTTTCTGCAGGAAGCAACACAGGTTATATGCTGACACCCTGCACAGTACTCACTGATTGAAAAGCGAAAATTTAAGCCTAAGTAATGCCCATACCTTTGTTTCCAGCATCTACAGTTTGGGTCACATCGGCATAATTTTGACTCGAACATTTATATCAGAGCCAACATTATCTTTATTGGCCAGATTTGCAGCAACATGATGCGGTTATCATGAGCAATTGCTCATAGGAGTTGTTACACTAAAAAACTTGCGTAGCAATTGGTGTAGTTCTAATTCCTGCATTAAATGCAGCTCCACTACTGTGAAACCTGAGGAACTGCTCCACACGGGCACCTAGCGATTCCCGTTTGTAGAGTTCCCAGTGCTCCATCTACCAAACCGTCGATGACGTCAATGTTTGAGGTAAGCATGTAGGGTTTCACCAGCACAAGTAGAATCTTGATAGGGAGATTCGCACACTTAGTGCGACATGCGTGCTACTTTTTGCTGCGCTTTATTGACTTCTTGCTTGTTACGGCAGGTTGTTCCCCACTTCAAATGTAGCGATGAAGGTGCCGGAGAAGCGCCGGTGGGAGGAGAAATCGTGCGCTTCATGAGGCGGTGGCACCCTTTCTTACACGACGTGGATGTCAGCTGCATGTTTCCGAAGTGTTTTTAACGATCTCAAGTTATCTTGATTGCTTCAAGTTTTTGGTTATTTCTTTTAATTATATTATTTTTTACCTTGTTCATTTATTTTAACCCAGTTTTGAGCATTGCTAGCCTTGTTTTAGGCGTGTATTGACCACTTGATTTTGAGCGTGATCACGCCACATGAGACCTACAGAAGGACAAGGTGGGTACCTAAAGTGCTACACACTTAAAAAAGGATGTGTTTCAATCAGGGAGTACCGTACACTCTCGCTGGTACTTTGGCTCTCGCGTTGCATATAACATTAAAATTTGAAAACAAAGATTTAAAAAATTACCTGGTCCGGCGACACCTCATCTTCCAAGTTGTCTACAAGCTGGCACACCAAAAAGAAGTAGTCTCGGCAACCAGGTCCATAAGGTTCTTTCTCCCCCTCCTAATAAAGAATAATAACAAAGAAAAAAAGGTGGTGGTGGTGGGGGGGGGGCAAGACAGAAATTAGACAATCACATACAGCTAAAGATTAATTTAACCAACTTGATGTCACTTCAGAGTTATTTTAAATAAATTTTGTCAACTGAGTTCTAAAGTCAGTGCCAAGACAACTTGGACAGCCCAGATTTTCGCAAGCATCGGTTGCTGGGAAAAAAATAGTGGAGTGAAATCTCAAGCGGTTTCTTAAGTGTGCATAAATAAATAAAGTTTTATTTATTTGCACGAGGATATTTGAAAAGGTACTTCAAAATAAAAGCCACAGGTGCATATTGACCAGGACAAGTTATAACTGAGATTCATGGTGTGGGAGTGTGCAAATGCAACAAGGTACATATCAGTAGGATCCTACAGTACCCTGAATCCTGAACTATACGCTCAAATCTCATCATAACGAAGTCGCATCTGACACAAAAATAGCTTCGTTATAACCGAAAATTAGTTTAAAGTTTGTATTCTTAACACTGTATCTATGGGAAGAATATTCTTAATTTACTTCATTATAACTGTGACAAGATTCATCAACGTGTGGACATCACGGAATGTCAAGAAGTGTCAAGGGCAGAGCAGTGGGCGCCAAGCAGCTAAAGTCCAAGCAAGCGCGAGCTCGCGTGGCTATCATTGACACTGAAGCTTGCTGGCTAGTTTGCTTCGTCATCCCTACATAACCAATAATTCATTATAACCACATTCATTAAACAGTTGAGCACCTTTATAAAAGACACACACCGGGCAACAGTTCTTGCCCTTCATATGAGCAGTCTCTTATAAGCAGTGTACCATGTTCTCATTTTCTGATCAATCCCTATGTCGATGTAGGCACACTAGTGTCTCTTCTACCCAATACACTGAAACCTCATTATAACAAAGTCACATCTGCCACGAAAATAACTTCGTTATATCCGAAAATTCGTTATAAACATTTTTTTGTAACACTATCTATGACAACACTATTCTTCAATTACTTCATTATAACCGATAATTCGTTATATCCGTGTTCGTTATATTTTTTACAGCTCAAAGTGAAAAGCTCAAGCATTTAATCCCAAGAATAAGTTATACAAGCGACTCCCAAAGACTGCCAGCTCACATCGTGAAGCAACGGTTGCATGCTCTGCGCTGCGGACAGGAAGTCCAGGAGGCTGGCCAGCAGGGGACCTATGTACGCCTGCCCACCGCGGCCGTCCGCATCCACGCCGAGGCAGAGCCGGTACAGGCCGGTGCAGGCCTCACGTCGCACGGCGGGCTGGACGGAAACGGCACCAGAGACGTGTCATCCTTCACGGTCGTCTGAAGCGCTCAATTTGAAAATCAGATTACAAAAGTTCTGTAAACAATGGCATTAGGTTTATCATAAAAGAAGGTAAGGGGTGCTAGCACAGACGCAAGAGAAGAGAACAAGACAACACAAACGTTTTGTTCTCTTCTCCTGTCTCCAGGTTTGCATGCCATACCTTATAGATGAATCCTTACCAACTAGCTTAAGTTTCTGATGCTCTACGTGTGAGGTTACAAGATACAGCATAAGTATAGCTGTAAAAGTGGAGTGAGTACACATGCATGTTGCGAGGCACTAGGCACACAACCTAAACACAAGAAGAAAATCGTAGAAGACTGCAGGATGGAAAGGGCATTGGTTCAACTAGAAAACTATGCCCTAAAATGTTGCACGGCAATAACTTAAACTCGAACACTGAAAAAACATAGCGCAACTTGCCTGACACCCACATACATGTGTGCATGTCAGACGGCCCACTACACACTGCAATGCCTGATCACGATGACCCGATCAACATCGAAGCATCTCAGTGGCTGAGCTATGAGCGTGGCTGCCCCACCCACCAATTGCAGGAGTACTTTTTTACAAGTCCCAAAATTTTACCATGTTGCATGGCCACATCCGAGTGAAGATTGCAGGCCACCACACGTGACGGTCATAACTTGCGATTTCTCGAAGGACTAACCAATATCACCGAACATTTGCAAATACCACCCAGTACCACCCTACAATAGCCAATGCTGGTGTTATGCTAGCAAATACTGTAAGCTTCACACAAACTACACACATTATTCAATGTTAACTTATGCTGCAGGGTATATTTCATCATAGTTATAGTTTTATTAGATTGTTCGCATGTCTTAATTTTAGAGCTGTGCGAATAGCAAAATTTTGGGTGCGAAGCGAATTCGAATAATAAAGATTGAGTGCGAATCGAATCGAATAATTTCGAATAATTTTCGAATATTTCTCAAACATTTTTCGAATAATTCGAATTGAAATTACAGAAAAAATTGCAGAGAATCCCTAAGTATGTTCTTGTGAGATAGCAACATGAAAGTGTTTCTTTTCGCGAGGTTGATGAAGCGCTGGTGGGGTCATATTTCACAGTTGTCTTTCTTATCAAGAATGAGGCAATGAAGAGGCCGAATTGTATTTATGTACATGATTTGGTGCAACGAAAGTGTTTCCAACAACACTTTACACGTGATAGGCAGAGATGCCATTTCCTCAGCCTCTCCTCCTCTTTCAACTTCTGTGGAAGCCCAACTGATGTGGCGGCCAAGGGTGTGCTCCCTTCAAGTCCGGAGTTCCAAATCTGCCTCGTAGACGTCGATATATAAGAACATCTGAAATTTTGGATGCTAAAAAGCTTCGGCGTCCGATTTTTCAGACTTCCTGCCCAAATTTCAGGTCCAAAACAGCATTAATTGAGCCCCCAACTCTGCCACATCTTTCATCTCCATATTGGAACCAGTGTTTTCTTGAGTTAATACATTTGTGACCGTAGCAGAGCTTGAAAGGCAGCTTTGCCGCAATACCGGGGTGTGAGGAGGTGAAGCATATTTAAAATCTAGGGACCACTTCCAATCAGACGTTGGCTGTCTCTTGCCTAAGTTCGACCGTAACGGAGCTTGAAAGGCAGCTTTGCCGCAATACGGGGGTGTGATGAGGTGAAGCATATTGAAAATCTAGGGACCACTTCTAGCCGGACTTTGTCTCTTGGCTAAGTTCGACCGTAACGGAGCTTGAAAGGCAGCTTTGCCGCAATACAAGAGTGTAATGAGGTGAAGCATATTGAAAATCTGAAGGGGTCACTTTCAATCGGACGTTGACTGCATTTGTCTTTGGGAAGTTCGAATAGTTCGAATAGTAAAATTTCAGTGCGAATCGAATCGAATAGCAAACACTATTCGAAAAATATTCGAAATTTCGAATATTCGCACACCCCTACTTAATTTGCATCATAGAGATCTTTTCCTCTAGATTATAGCTCAAAAAATGCTTTTTCTTTCTTTTATTCTGACGCAGAAGTGGCCCCTGGTTCTATATTGGTTATAAAACCAGGTCCTAAAACCCTGGTTTACCTCCCATAAAATCCTTCATATTAAAGAGATAGTGCTGCTAATGCAGGATAAATCCTTCCAAACATAAAAGCAGCTAACTGAATGTGTACATACATCGGGATCGTCCAGCACGAGGCGTCGCAGCCAGTTGTCCAAGCCCTGGCCTGGCGGTGGCTGAAGCAACAGTGGAGGTCCCGGTGGCGGGGGCCGAGAGTGAGCCCACGAAGCCAAGAGCCGCATGACGCATTGCACCACCTGCGACGATTCCTTAACTTCAGCAACATTGGCAACCTTCACGTCAGATTTTTGAAGAAACGTTTCAATTCCACCCTCTTGAAACGCTGCTCGCAGCAATCTGTTCTGTCTGCAGAAAACTCTAAACGCACGTGCCGGGTTTATCAGGAGCTTATTATCCATGTTTATCCTCACTCACTTTTGTACAGCTAATTTTTCCTTCCGAAATTTAGTACAGCGTAGAAGATGGAACACTGGTAATAGGAAGACGCAGAAAACAGCACTGTCCTTTTTTTTTACATTCCTCCTTTTGGACTGTAATAAATTTCCAGTATGCTGTACCAACTCGGCCAAGTAGCAACTTTAGCAACGTTTTTTTTTCACTTTATGGTCGGTAGATCTCTCGGTCAAAATCAAGTAATGTGTGTTGTATTGCGTGCCATGACCTTTGTGAGCACTACTGAGGAATTATTCGCCAAATTTTTGCATAATTTAAGCACATTGTTTTTGAAACCCTAGATTAAGAAAAAAAGGTGCGCAAGATGCTTGAGTAAATGCGCCATGTTTACCAGATCTTCATACCTAAAGAAAGAAAATGTTCTTTTTGTTAAACAATACTTTCTTGGTTTCAGTCAAGATATCTCACAGAGGGGGAAACAAGTTCCTGTTAGATGGGTGCCAAGGACACACACTGATTCAGTATAGATTATGACACAACCCCACTCACCTGAGGCCTACCCCAGAAGCCAGTGCGTAGTTCGTGCGGGTCTCGTAAGAGGGCACCTTCTCCTAGTGCGCCCTGAAGAAGCCGAATGAGACTTAGGGACTCAGCGCTTGAGAGCATCTGAAGCAACACCTGTAAGAGCAAAAAAAAATACAGTCCACATGAAACATGGGCGAGACGGTCTGTCCATTCAACTAGCAAAACCTTATCACACAAGCTTCTAACAGCTACCCATCTGAATGCGCTTGTGAGACTACAATGATTATTATGACAACAGCAAAACAACTATTTGATGACACCAATTTTCGAAGCCAAGTTTACTCTGCCATACAAATTTCCGGAATACAGAGATGGCTCTGAGCAAGTATGAAGCGCTGTAAATGTTGATATTTTATTTCAACATCAAAGCAGATTTTCTCATGGCGAATCTACTGACATCAACACTATTGTGACGTCAGGCTACAGCATCAATTCTGGTGACTTCACGCAGCAGTATGGCTAGCTGCGATGACATGACTTTAGGCACCAAAAGATTTGAAATGGCCGCTTGTGCAGCACCAACGGAGCCACGGAGCGGGGCGGCCGTAGAAACGTCACGATATCATGCGTGAGCACGTGACGAGAAACTCATACCTATCATGACATCAGGGTATTAATTATTCCGGGTGCACTCACGCTTACCAGTACGTTTTCTAGGCTTTTCAGATGTTGGCCTTTCATTTGACGTACAAAAAACAACAACTAAAAATTTTTGTCTGTACCCCTTTGAAACCTCAATTCAGTGACAGATGTAGCAACGGTGAACTTACTGGCCCTAGCCTCGGCACGAACAGTCGATCCGGGTTGGAACGGCGTTGACGCTTGACCTTCTTCCGTGGCTGTTCCAAGATAGCGTCTACGGACAGAGTCTCTTGGCAGGCGTCGGACGTCATGTCCATGCCTCCGCCTTCGACGCTCAGCTGGTATAGGACCCTCAGCAAGCAGGCGAGACAGTCTTCAGCCCACTGCACACGTTGGAAAAAAAGAAAAAATATAAATTTTTTCAAGATTTAATAACAAGACTTGAGTCTCCCCTCTCCCCTCACAGTCTCTTTTTAACACGATAGCGCTAAGAGCTCGTTTTGCAGAAATTCCGGTGTCGGCGGTGGCAGTGGCATCGTCCTTGGTTGTCAGTGAAAAAGCAGCGTTGGCCGTGAGAGAAAATTCGAGGTAGATGCAAACAAAAATAGAAGCTGAAGGGCGTCTGAACTTCGGCCTTTAGTTTTGCTGATTAGTATAGAAGTCACAAACAACCACTAACAGGGACGGTGCCAGGAGGGGGTACAAGGGTGGACGGGGCAGCCACTGCCCCAAAACGTTTGCCTGCCCCCCCTCCCCCACCAAGAGCCAACATAATCAAAACACGACTTGCAGACATTTCCTTCGGAAACAGTCTCCTTCGTTGTCAATACTTATTCACCGCCACAGATTATGCGAATCTAACATGATGTGGAAATCGAGTTTAAGCTTTCTTATGCGTTTTTAAGGAATATTGTTCCTCGTTTAGTAATAAGCACAAGACATTTTTCTTTCTTCAGTAATAGAGCAGCAAAAGCAGGAGGAAAGTGCTGTGGGAGCTGCATGCCAACTGAACAGCTCAACAGTGCGGACATCAGCCACTTGCTAATATAAACTTTGAATCGTACTTCAGTAAATCTAAATGCAATAAGAGCAACTTGCCTCATTCCACTCCTCGCCTTCATGAGGATGCAGCACTCCCGAAGTGAAGATGTCGAAAAGATGCCGCAAGCCCCCGCACTCCACGAACTGAAAGCAAACGAGTGCATATTTTCAGCCAGCTGCAGACTAAAACACAAAATATGAAAGTATGTTTACATACGAGATCATTAACAAACCGATACTTAGAAATTCGAGCATGCAACTAAACAAGGACTACAAGAAGTCGGTGCTTCTCGCACAAGGTCCTCAAGTAACTTTTGTTTAGTTATGTGCTCAAGTAACACGAATCACCAACTTGCCCAATCAGCCACTCAATTAATGAAGTGCATACAAGATTTATAATCAGCAGTTTATGTGTAATTATGCTCTGACAAGTTAAAGCTGATCCTGAGAATGTCTGGCCATACAAAACTTCTCGTGTTGCCTTAAAAATAAAGAACCATTCTGTCACGCTTTTCAGCAAGCTGTCAGTGCAATTTTCCCACTTCCCACCATCTTGTTCGGTTTTCTGAACCCCCTTGATTACACCATAAAATGGCTTAGACTTGCAATTAACGAACTTCCCACAGTAGGCGTCTTTAAATTATATGCGTTTTGTATCTCCTTGCCTGTAATAGCGTCGACACGCTTATTATTGCATATGATTTGTATTCTTCTCAGTTTCTGATTCCCTAATATCTCCTACAAATGTTTTTAGTACCGCTAATACAACTTACACCAACTAGATTACCTTGTTCTGCATTGTTCAGCTGTTCTGTCAAATATTGCCTTCGTGTTGTGATACACTCAAACCTCAATATAATGAACACGGATATAACGAATTATTGGTTATAACGAAGAATAGTCTTGCCATAGATACAGTGTTACAAATATACGTTTATAACAAATTTTTGGATACATTTGGACTTATTTTCGTGTCAGATGCAACTTTGTTATAATGAGGTTTGAGAGTATGTCCTTAATGTTATTTCTTATCCCCTTTTACGTAATGCCTTGCTAAAGGGCCTGAAGGGGGGAGGCTACCATCAGATACCAACTTTTTTGTTTATTGAGATATCTTAATGAAATTTTCAGGATAGACTCATAGCAAAGCATTTGAACTACAAAATTTCATGAAGATATGTTCCCTGGTTCTCAAGTTACGGCAGTTTGTCAGAATAGTGCACATGGTTCTCTTATTCCAGGCCTGGAGAACTTTCAAAGGGTGCTGGAACTGAAATTAACTATGATGATTCCCAGACTGATACCTCAGGGGGGACAGAGCCCTTTTTTTTGAATTTCCTTGCTGAAAAGTTTTAGCAGACCATCAAATTTAGTGTTGGTGATTAGGATATTATCAATCAAATTTTGATTAGCTATCATAAATAACAGACACAATATATTGAAAAAATGGGCTTGTCTCACCCTTTATTCAAGTACATAATAAAAAAAGACTTATGGAAATCCGATCAGTGGTTCCAGAGATATGGCTGAAACAAGCAGCCTCACTAGCCAAAAGTCATTTTAAGAAAACGACGTTTCAAAGTTTTGAGCACATATGTAGTTCTAAAATGATCCTGCAGCGTCACTGGAGGTGTCCTTTGGCACTCTCTTTCTTCGCCGCCTTTCCATCTTCTCTAGTGATCGCTTCTTAGCCTTTTTCATGCGCAGAGAATCTTTCTCGGCTGCCCATTGAATGGCCAGGTGGCCAGGTGTTAGCTCCACTGATGAAGCTAGCTCTTGGGTGGGCCAGTAGCAGCCGGCATTGTATCTTAGAACTGTCTCATGCAGTGCTGTCTCCACAGCAATCAGTGACACACGCTGCTCTTTGGGCATCAGGGACCACAGCACAGAGTGAAAGGCCTCTGATGCATTCTGCGTCTTTGTTCCCAGGCAGTGTTGCAGAAGAGAAGCCTGTGACAGCCTCTCATAAATGGGTAGAAGTGCATCTGCAACATAGCGTGGCAGATTGTATGGATGCTTAAGAGGTTAATCTTGCTGGCATTATGACGACACCAAGAGTCTGCACCCTCTGGGCACAAGTCGTGGTGGGGCTCTCCGTCCGTCGACGTCACGTGGTGGTGCGATGCCATCACTGCCCACTGCATTGCAGCCACATCATCGGAATTGTTCCGTAGGGCCCAGCCGTAATAGTCTGTCAACTTGTCGATGAGGGCCTTTGTCAGCCTGCCCTTCCCTCCCAAAGCCTTGTCACTTTTCTGCACAAGGTTGCGAAGTGCTGTCCCCATCCTCTTCTGCACATGGTTCAAGCATTCCTCTTTTGAAATGGGGACCAGTCCATAAACATTTTCTTGTACAAGGGCAGAGAAGGTGGCACTATCTCCATCAGACACAAGCGTTGTGTAACGGAGGTTGTGCTTCGACAGTGAGCGTGAAAAAAAGATGATAGCTGCCTCAACCTCCATTCTCCCTGATTTAGAGTCAGTGTTTTTCTGGCAGACATGATTCTCCAGCTAGCATGCATAGTCTGCGTCTCCAGGCTTTGGCCCTACTTGGCAACTGAGGCACTGATTAGACGGAACAACGGCGTCCAAGATGAGGCCCGTATGGTATTTGATAATTGCCCCAACTCCAATATGGGATGTGTGCCCACACTTGTGCCATGTTCCATCATAACACACTGTTATATCCCTGGTGAAATATTGATCCATTTCTTTGGAAGTGGCTTTTACAGCAGAAGCAGATTCTGCATAGAAATTTTCGATGCACTGTGTCTGCGGTTCCCTGAATTTTTTCAGGTGCTTCTGAAAAGTCTTGTGATGGAGGCCACGATGGGACATATTCATTGCTGCCCAATAGAGCTGTTTGTCCCTTGCCTATCTGTTTTGTTGCCATAATGGCTCTTACATTCACATCAAAGGCCCTTTGAGTCTTCCTGACGAGCAGAACTCCACAAGCTTGCAACTACTCCACAATGCAAGCATATTAGCTCAAGCTTTCAAGCTTTGTAGCAAGTCCAAGTTGGGTGCCTCCTCGTACCTTCATCCCAGTCGTGGTGCACCGCTGGCACGGGGTCCCAGGTTGCAGGTTGTCCAGGGCATCCATTTGCACCAAGGAAAAATTTTTCGCCTTCACTTTTAGCGGTGGCAGCTTCATGATCGCGCTCCATTACCTGAAATTTCCGCTCCATCGCTGGCATAGCGCCAAGTTCTCTTTGCACAGATGCGCGTTGTTGATCCGGTGCCTCTTTTTCCTCGCACGTCAGAAAACTTGTTCGCAAATGCACAGTTGACGACGCAATCGCACTCTTCGAGGCCGATGAAAGAGCGAACGTGGAAGCCGCTGTTGATGAGCACGAGACACCAGGCGCACTTGTTACGACAAATTCTTGCACCGGTGGAGCAGGAGTCCCGTTGCTAGGCGCGTCGATGCGACCATTCTCTTGCATAGATGAAGCAGAAGCTGCCGCACAGGTATCGTTGGCGCGATCACCGTCGGCACACATGAGAGTGGAGAGCTTCACCGTGCGGACAAGCCTCTTAACTCGCTTCGCTGCACCGAACGCTTGTAGAGTCTTCCTTTTCGTTGGGCGCATCGTGAGCGAACGCAACAACGGTCTCGTAAAGACAGTTGAAAATCGTTTCATAAAGACGGTTGAAACGTGAAGAGTATGCGAACAGCTGCAACGATAGATGATAGCGAGCGGAACACAAAAAGAGGACGCCGGCAACGGAGAAGCAGCAGACGAGTGGTGGCATTATGCGCAAGTGCACTACGTCATCGTAATGGAGCGTGCACTTCGCCCAATGCCAGATGCGCGCCTCAGCCGCGGGAAACTTGAAAGCTCTTGCGAGCCTTCCAATCATGAGCGGCTTGCTCCTCTCCTGCGCTGCCGCTGGTGCTGTGGGTGACGGGGGAAAAAAGTGCAAGAATTCACAAACAAAACAACACCAAAATGGCGTCGCTCCATCAAGCGGTCGAGAAACTGTGATCGCTGCAAGTTGGGGTATTTTGAGCGCTCGCGCGCCGCTCTAGGGCTGCCGTGGCTTGTTCTAAATTTTATTTTAAATGGTTTCGCAATGAATTAGACGTTGATACTTACAGAAAAGGTAGTTTATGACACATACTGCCCGAATATATGGTTTGCCAAAAAATCAACTTTTTTGCGATTTTTCGGTTTTCAAGTTTTCAAAGACTACGTCCCCCCTTAAAATAATAATAATAATAATAATAATAATAATAATAATAATAATAATAATAATAATAATAATAATACTATTTGGGGTTTTACAAGCCAGAAAGATGACCGGATTTGGAGCCGGCACACTCGCCGACATGCAGCTAACGATTTAAGGCTACGATAAATTATGATCATGACAGTGGTGGCGGTGGTGGTCTGTCACCTTCTCTGCCCAGGTTGGGCCGAGGGGAACTGAAAATCCCATGTCTTTCGCATCGTCTCCAATTTCATTGGTTGTGGAGCAGCAGGGTCCATTGTTCTGGGAATGCACGTCCACCTGAACAGAATGCAACACGAGTGTTGGTTATTCCGTGCCAATTGCTACCTAAACTTCTTAAAGGGGCCCTGCAAAACTTTTCCAAGTAACCATCGAATGGCTTTATTAAAGGAGTTTTATTGCCTCACGAATCGACCGCGGCAAAAATTTTTAGAATCCATCAAGTACAAGCAGAGCTATAGAGATTCGTCGCACACTGTGATTGCTTTCTCTCTTCTCTCGTCCCGACGAGCGCGCTGGAAGATAAGCAGGGAGGGATGGCACAAGAGAAAGAAGTTACGTCACGTGCGTGTCATGGTCTTGAGCACTTTTTCTTCTTATTTCTTTGAACGTGCAGCTTACTTTCAGTGTTATCGCGAGCGCGCACACGGGCACTTGGTGGCCTCCCACGGCTGTCGTGGCAACTATGCAATTCACGATGCTCAAATCAGCCATCAAATCAGTGATCATTTGGGTATATGGCATCATTTGTCAAGAGAAGAGGGAACGATTTCTAGCTGACTTTGAGAATTAATTGTAAATTCCAGGCTGCGTGCTGCGCTATAATGTTTGGCTTGCGTGTTCTCAGGAGCCTCGACTACCAATCGCCAGCGTTTTCTGACCACGTTGAAAAAGTGCTGCAGAGCCCCGTATTCAGTCTTTCGGAATGTGCTAAGATTTGAGAGAATCCACAAGAAGTTCACAAGTGCCATACCGATGCACGAAGCTTGAATGAACGCACCAAGTTTAGCTACTAAGCACGCAGAGAGATTTTAGCAGAACTCCGCTACTTTTGCTAGCGTACACAAGAACATTAGCGAAACTTACCGAATCCTCAGCAACCGCCCACCAAGCTGGAGCTAAAGACTACAGAAGGCGCTAAAACAATGTGCCTAAGTGACTAGTGCTCTAAGAATGTATATGCGGGAATGCAGATAAGCAGAAAGGGTTTTCTGCTTGCTGGTAATGACGCTGATAACTAATCGCTAGTGCTAATACACAAATAACATCATTAAGACACCCCAGTTGGTAAAATAAAAAAAAAGTCACGCTTCTCACATCGCTCTCCTTTGGCTGAACTATGTGGGAACGAGATCCACGCTGACGCAAGGATTCCACGATCTGGAGGGAGTACATCAGCTTCTGAGGTTCTTCTGGGTTGAGCAAAGTTTGAAGGGCAACCGCTGCACCTTCGGGTTCCTGAAATGCACAAACACAGGCGGAAAGAGTCGCCCACAATCCACGATTCTTACGTAGAGAAGTGCGGAATCATTATTTCACCTACTGCGGAAACACGCCGTAGCAATACAACATCAAACAATGAAATACGTTCTTCGTATTTCGTGTTTCTGGTAAGTGAACGGGAAAAACGAGATTGGCTCTACGTGAAAGAGTCACAGGTGTGATGCCCCCATTTGACCAGCACAGATACTGCTGTCAACAAAAAACAGCCCGTCAGCTGCTTGCGTATAAATACACGGCACATGAGGAATGCTAAATTAAAGTGCGCGCTTCAAGCTGTCGTTCATTAATACATAATCACACTACTGGAGTGGTCACACATGATCGGTACGTTGGCTTGTCAGCTGCAAGCTGGTCAAGTCAAGATACTGGCCAAAATGTGCACACATGTCCAGAGAGTGCCAATTCAAGTTGCTCTTGCTACATCACATCTTTGCTTCCAGATTCCGAATGTAGAGCTTCAAGTACATGCATAATCAAGTTTACTCTTTCTGTAGTCTTTATAAGTGCTTTAGGAGAATCACAGAGTGCCTAGCGAGAGGAGGTTATCGTAAAGCCTATGTCAAGGGCAGCTTTTACCTCATGCATTTTGTCTTACTAAAGAAAATGAAACATTGCCATATCATCCTGTCACATTTTGGTGGTCACTGCACCCATCCTTGTCTTTCTTTGTCTGCGGAGGCTGTGGTTGATAGCATCACCGCAACAACCACAAGGTTTAAAAATTCTGGGGTTTATGTGCCAAATCCACAAAATGATTATGAGGCATGCCATAGTGGGAGACTCCACATTAACTCTGACCACCTGGGATTTTTAAACATGCACCTAAATTAAGTACACAAGCGTTCTAGCATTTTGCCCCCAGTGAAGTCTGGCCGCCATGGCTAGGAATCAAACGCACGTCCTAGAGATTAGCAGCAAGCTACTACGGTGGGGTCACACATCAAGTTTCAATAGTATGTACGGTATTTTCTCGCGTCTAAGCAGCCCCTGTATATAACCCGCACCCCCCCACACTGGAAGCAACTGACAACTGCCAAAAAAAGAAAACAAAAAACAATCCCCAAGTTTTGATGTAAAGATGCCTTCCTTGCATTACAGTGAAGCTGTGCCATTAAGTCAACTTGCACACTGCAATTCGCGAATAACTAGCACCCGCAATTCGCGAATAACTAGCACCCGCACTTTAGCTCCGAATATTCTGTATACTTTATGCGGGTTATAAACGGGAAAATACGGCACTTCGGCAGCAATGTCAACTGCGGCAACACAGACCGTTGACATCCACTCAAATTGTGGCAAAGAGACGTTCCAACTATGTCGCTACAACTTACCTGCGCGACCTGTACAAATTGACGAAGCACAGCGGGTGACGTAGGAAGCATGATGAGTATTTCCCAGACTCGTCTCGACAGGACTTGGGCCTTCGTGTGCAACACCAGTTCCTGTGGCAAAAGAACGAGGCAATGCAAACTAGCTCAAGCCATCAGCGGTGCCCAAGAAGTTAACAGTGATGCTACCGAGGATTTCTGATTTGGAGCAATTTTTGGAGCAGCAAAATTTCCATTTTGGAGCACTTTGGAGCAGCAAAATTTTCATCTTGGAGCACTTTGGAGCAGATAATTTTGCATCTGGGAGCACTTTGGAGCAGCGAATTTTACATCCTGGAGTGCAATACAGAAGCATATTGCATTAACATTCAAGCACCCGAGTATTATTATGGGGCTCTTATGAAGGCTAGAAACAGGGGCGTAGCCAAGGGGGGGGGGGTTGGGGGGGTTCAAACCCCCCCCCGAAATTTTTCAGTTTTGCTAGCGTGTATATACATGCACACATACAAACGAACGCACGAACATACATAAAGTATGGTTGAACCCCCCCCACCTGAAAAAAATTTCTGCAGTGATGCTACCGAGGACTTCTGATTTGGAGCAATTTTCGGAGCAGCAAAATTTCCGTTTTGGAGCACTTTGGAGCAGAAAAATTGTAATCTTGGAGCACTTTGGAGCAGATAATTTTACATCTGGGAGCACTCTGGAGCAGCAAATTTTACATCCTGGGGTACACTACAGAAGCATATTGCATTAACATTCAAGCACCTTAATAATTATTATGGGGCTCTTATGAAGCCTAGAAATACTTCGACTCATTGCAAATCTCGTGGAAAAAATCATCTCAGGAGAGCTCCATACTTCACTGGCTAATGAAAAAATAAGAACTCATGCAGTTGAGTGTTCTGGATTAACCTCTTCGTCGACTATTTTCGACACTAGCAAATAAACAGAATACCGGATCAATAAAATTGCACTTTATGAAATAACACTCTAAATACATCTATGTGGTTATCAGCAGACGTGGTAGACAAACGCCGTGATGTACAGCAGCGCCTCAATGGCAAAGAGCCACACTATCCCTAATGCATTCCCCTAAGAAGACTCCAAGGCGAAAGCCACGTTATTTTTCTTCTCGATCGCCGGGCTGATCCTCTCTGCAAGCTTTCTGCACCTCACCTGGTTTTGCGCTAGCTCCATGATCGGCGCACCGATCACGGAAGCAGTGTAAAGCGACGATGTCCTGCGATGACGTCATCACGTGACATCACAATATATGACGCCATGATAACGTCACAAGTTTTGACGATCTATGACGTGATGATAACACCATCACATGATGATTATTTTTTGCATCAATCGATTGACGCCGCCGACGGTCAATTTTCGTGTTTGATAAAGCCTCTAAGGCTTTCCCATTAATATTGCGTATTGAACGTTAACAGCCTGGCCGTTAACAACCTGGCCTTACATACCAAACTGTCCTCCACCATGTCACCTCTGTGCCATGCGCGAAACAGCTTCGCTTATCATCCACTTCACATAGTTAAATGGCTCCTCAATTTTTTTTTTCATTTTTATTGTGATAGCGATTATATGGGCACTCTCGGCGGATTTTTGCCGTCGCCGTTGCCGTAATTTTCCGTATAAAGTCCAAATTAATAACATCACCACGCGCATTCTAGCCGCGGGTAAAAGCTCGCGAGCGCTGGCGACGAACGCGGCTCAAGCGGAGATTAAACTAGCCGGCCGTCTGTCTCCGTCGCACGGAGAGTGCATGAGATAACATCTTCCCGCGTGCGGGCCTGCCGTGGATTGCTCATCAAACATAGAGGAAACGCCCCGCCCGTCTTTCGTAAGGAGCATGAAGGGACGCCAGGGGAGCGGGGGGGGGGGGGGGGGAAGGGGACCGCATCGTTCGAAAGGCGCAGTCGCTTGCGCGCGCGCTATCTCGAGGCATCAGGAGACGGCTTGTAATCTTGCTGTGCTTTCAACGCTTACTACGCGTTTAGAGAACTCAGTGCACGAAAACACTTCGCTTCCTGGAGCGGCCATATTCCCTTAAACCAGCGTTTTGTTGAGTTACGCGAGATCGGATCCAAGCGATCTAGCTGCTAGCCTTACTTCGCTTAACAATACAATTTGTTGGTATCGCATTCATTGCTTCGCCCTTAAGCGAAACTGTGAGTTCTTTTTTATCCGTCCGCTAGTGACCCTGGAAAGCGAGGGGCGGACGTGTAACATGGCGTAGCCACTTCACTGTAGGCCGTCAGCGATGGGCCCGCTACTGACAGCTGCCCATTTGCGGCTGCTCCGACCAGGAGATATGCTTTTATTAATGAGATGACATTTTAAAAAAGAGCTAGTAAAAACTTCGAATTGGAACCCTAGCACGCGAGCTCAAAAGGGCAGGGCCTTTTAGGGGGTATTTACCGCAGAGTGATTACAAACTTCGGATGTGTTGTGGAAGAAATTACGAAAGAGCTCTTCTGGATTAAGATCCATAGATAAAGTATACCTGAGAAGTGTCAACGCGTTCCCACCGTTCGCGTGCTCTTCCATAAACGCGAAGCAAGGAAAATTCGATATTGTTTAGAATAACAGAGAGCTGAGCTAGTTGGTAAGTATTCATTCTAAAAAGACAGGGCGTGCAAACAAGGACACAAGAAAAAAGTCAGGACACCACAAACGCCGTTGTTAGTCGGCGTTTGTGGTGTCCTGACTTCTTTCTTGTGTCCTTGTTTACACGCCCTGTCTTTTTAGAATCGATATTGTTCCATATCCCCGATTTCATTCCGCGATGTCCAGAAACAGAAGTGACAGACATTTTAGCGGCACGCATGTAGTCATTACTGAACATTGCTTTCCTTACGTGCCGTGCGACGCTTGAAACGAGCTATCAGCAGTGTTTCTGGAACAGACGACGTTCGGCGATGAATCGCCGTCGCACTTTCTCGCTACCGATAGGCCTATAGACGTCACGAGCCTCTGTGGAGAGCGTGTTTTGCTGTCGAGCCGACTTGCAGAACAGAAGCTGCGTCGGCACCGTGCATGGCATCGTGACTTACTCGGGATGCACGCGCGAGCACTATTTATTCAGCGCAATAAGTCTTGGTCCGTGGTTGTGACTTTGGCAGCTCCAAGATCAAGCTGGACATGTTCTGACGCGCCGGCGGTGCGATTGCCGGTGACAGACGCTCCAAAACCCGAGACTTTGGCGCAGTTTGGCGCAATTTTCGTCGATATTATCAGGCTGGCGCAGTAAATACAATTTGGCGCACTTTGGCGCAGTTGGCGCAGGAGTGGAATCACTGATTTCTGGCTACGCCCCTGGCTAGAAAAATTTCGATTCATTGCAAATCTCATGGAAAAAGTCATCTCAGGAGCATAGGCGTGCGCACAGAGGGGGGGGAGGGCAGAGGGGGCGCCCCCCCTAATCACCTAAAAGGGGGGGGGGGGCGCAAAATCTGCCCCGCACATTGACCCTTGCGATAGCAATTATATGGACACTCTCGGCGGATTTTTGCCGTCGCCATTGCCGTAATTTTCCGTTATAAAGTCCAAATTAACAACATCACCACGCGCATTCTAGCCGCGGGTAAAAGCTCGCTCTGACAAACGCGGCTGAAGCGGAGATTAAACTAGCCGGCCGTCTGTCTCCGCCGCACGGACAGCGCATGAGATAACATCTTCCCGCGTGCGGGCCTGCCGTCGATTGCTTATCAAACAGAGAGGAAACGCCCCGCCCGTCTTTCGTAAGGAGCATGAAGGGACGCCAGGGGAGCGGAAGGGGGAGGGGGTGGGACCGCATCGCTCGAAGGGCGCAGTCGCTTGCGCGCGCGCTATCTCGAAGCATCAGGAGACGGCTCGTAAACTTGCTGTGCTCTCAACGCTTACTTCGCGTTTAGAAAACTCAGAGCAAGAAAACTCTTCGGTTCCTGGAGGGGCCATATTCCCTTAAACCAGCGTTTTGTTCAGTTACGCGAGATCGGATCCAAAAGAGTTAGCTGCTAGTCTTACTTCGTTTCACAATACAATTTTTTGGTATCGCATTCATTGCTTCGCTCTTAAGCGAAACTGAATTTTTTTTAACCATTAGCTATTGACCCCCGAAAGCGAGGGACGGACGTGTAACATGGCGTAGCCACTTCACCGTGGGCCGTCAGCGACGGGCCCGCTACTGACAGCTGCGCATTTGCGGCTGCTCCGACCAGGAGATATGATTTTACTATTGAGATGACATTTAAAAAAAAAGCAAGCAAAAAATTCGAATTGGAACCCTAGCACGTGAGCTCGAAAGGGCAGGGCCTTTTAGGGGGTATTTACCGCAGAGTGATTACAAACTCTGACGTGCTGGCGGAAGGAATTACGAAAAAGCACTTCTGGATAAAGATCCATGGATAAAGTATATCTGAGGAAAACTGTCAACGCGTTTCCACCGTTCGCGTGTTCTTCCATAAACGCGAAGCAAGGAAAATTCGATATTGTCCCATATATCTACTGCGAGCGATCCCAGATTTCATTCCGCGATGTCTGGAAACAGAAGTGACAGACATTTTAGCGGCACGCATGTAGTTATTACTGAACATTGCTTTCCTTACGTGCCGTGCGACGCTTGAAACGAGCTATCAGCAGCGTTTCTGCAACAGACGACGTCCGCCGATCAATCGCCGTCGCACTTTCTCGCTACCGATAGGCCTAGACGTCACGAGCCTCTGCGGAGAGCGCGTTTCGCTGTCGAGCCAACTTGCAGAACAGAAGCTGCGTCGGCACCGTGCATGGCATCGTGGCTTACTCGGAACGCACGCGCGAGCGCTATTTATTCAGCGGAATAATTCTTGGTCCATGATAGCGACTTTATTGGCAGCCCCAAGATCAAGCTGCACATGTTCTGACGCGCCGGCGGTGCGATTGCCGGTGATAGACGCCCCCAAATCTGAGACTTTGGCGCAGTTTAGCGCAAATTTCGTCGATATTATCAGGATGGCGCAGTAAATACAATTTGGCGCACTTTGGCGCAGTTGGCGCAGGAGTGGAATCACTGAGTTAAGCTACTTAAGAGTCGCCACAGCTTACCAGCGGAATCTGCAGCATGAGAAAACTATAGCACCAACTCTGCTCACATCGTTATCGTTCCTGCTATTGTTTAGGTAAAAGAGAGGACCGCACAAGGCATGTTGTACAGTACTCACAGACTGAAATGCGACACAATTTTCTTAAGTACACTCAAACCTCATTATAACAAAGTCGCATCTGCCACGAAAATAACTTCGTTATATCCAAAAATTCGTTATAAACGTTTATTTGGAACACTGTAGCTATGACAAGACTCTTCTTCATTTACTTTGTTATAAACGATAATTCGTTATATCCGTGTTCGTTATAACGAGGTTTGAGTGTATAACGTCTGCTGTGGGTAATTACTAGACTTGTGCGAATATTCGAGCACTTCAAATATTCGAACTTCAAATATTCAAATATATTACAGTATTCAAATTCGCTTCGATTCGAAGTATTTAAAATGAACGAATAAGTGTATATTAGTCCGCATGTAACCCCCCTGTAAAGGTGATTTCACTGCAGTGGAGGGGTGCTATACACCTTTCCAGAAAAAATCCGCACTGCCGTGAATTACGCTCTGACCCAGCTCTGCTATTGCAAGCGGGCGTTTCGTGTGTAGCGACACCACGGACCCCCATCCCACGCGGCGCCTCGCCGTGCATGACTTTGCCGTGTTCGGGGAAAAAAGGATCTTGGGGGGTTGAACCGACACCGGGTGCTTGGACCTTTAAGGCCCCCACAGCAGAGGCCCACTTCAAGGTTAAGGGGGCACACTGCTCTTAAAAATTTTGCTGTATTTCTAGATCGATTTTGATGAAACTTGGCAACATTATGTATATCTGTGTACTGATTTCAAATATGCAATTACTTTTCGAGTATATTGTGTAGTTTTTAAAATACAAAATATTTCATGTGCCCATTGGGGAGCAAAATGTTTTCTAAACTGAGAGAGTTACAAAGTAAATCAGCATATCACAACAATCTGGAATCAGAACTGAGTGCAATGTAACAAAAATGGATGTTCTAAACACATCTGAACAGAAGTTATTGTATGTTGAACGTTCACCACTGAGTCAATTGTGAAGCTGAGATTTCGCTCGTGAATGTTCAACATATTGTTTCAGATGAATGCTGAAACAACAGCCCAAAGAGCCACAACTATATGGCGCAAACTCACCCCAGCCCGGTTCCGCGTCCGGACATTCCCGAGAAGCTGCATGAGTGAGAAGAGACACTCCAGGTAAGTGGGCCGCAGGAGCACCAAGGTGGGTAGTCGCTCCCGTGGTGGGCAGGGAAGCAGGCTTGCAGGCTCAGGAAGGCCGGGCCCCCCTGCCCGCCGCCTTTGCCTCGTGGCTCCTACCGACACGAACACAATCTGCAACCACACCATGTTCAAGGTGGTTAGCGTTAGATGTAGACAGACGAAAAGTGCAGGCCAGGAGTGAGCAGTTATTGAGAGCAATAAATATGGGATGTGGCAGACCACGTGACACAAGCACAATCTGCGCCAGGTTCAAAGCGGTGAATGTCCGAGACAATCAAACTTGTCAAGGTGTTGGACTAAGACACTCTTTCTCGAAGCCATAAATATGGCAAGAACGTGGTTCCTTCGACCTCCATACAGAAAATGTCAGGACTGAGCGTCCGCACTAACTTTCCTGCACCTACATTGGTCAGCAACAATCGTGACGAAGCAATGCACCGTGTTGGAATTAGGCTATGGTTCTCCTAAAAACAGCATCGAATGTCTAATGTTGTACTAAGATTCCTGCTATAGATTGAGTCATTCACATTTATGACAAAGTGCCGTGTTCAAGCAGATGATCGCATCCCTGGCAGAAGTGAATCAGAGGCCTGCTTACGGTATTAATCCTATTCCTTTGCAGGCTGATCACACTGATGGAGAAGTGCTGCATTCAAGCTGACTAGTGCTTTTCCTGTGAGACAGCGCCAAATGCTTACAGCAGCGTTCCCATTCCTTTGCGAGTCGGTCACGCTCACGACAAAGTGTTGCGTTCAAAGTGACCTACGCTTCTCCTCAATGACAGAGCTTACCCAAGATGTAGTAGGGAGGTCACACTAATCACCCCCTCTCGGTGGCAAAGATACCACTCAGAGTAACCTGCATCAAAGATGCCTACTCTTCGCCACAAAATCAGGGTGGAAACTGATATCAAAGCGCTTGCTCTTACAACCTGGTGATCCTTGAAGCCGAGGTCAGCCAAAGGCTTCTCGTCCAGATCGGTGGTGAGCTCCTGCCCCTGGGTGATCATGCGCAGGACGGCTGCGGGGCCACCCTCACTAGTAGCCTGCAGCTGCGGTTGCAGCTGCGGCTGAATTCCTTCCCACCAGTGGGCCACCTCGGCACGAAGATCGCCCACGAGGTCCCAGCTCTGGAGCTCTAACGTTGTCTGCAAGCACACGAATGCTCGTAAGTATGCACACCGGGCCAACAACCTCTCAAGTGACCAGCCAGAGGCAGTCTACTCCAGTACAAGACCATCAGATTAAAGGGACTGAATTCTGGCCAGAACATGCGATTAGATCCTGGTGGAAATGAAAAGACCGTGAATTATAGTGACAGATTCAAGCATCCTTTTCACAATCTGAGTAGGATTTATATTTTCCAATTGCGTTTTTAAGTCACAAAAAAACGGTATGTCAAGCAGCCTAGTGGAAGAGCCTTGAAGCTGGATTATGGAGTCGTTCACATTGCTGTATGTAGTCTGGTGCTTTCATACGCATCATATTTAGTGCTCAAAATTAGAGTATGTATAGTATTTCCATTCCCACTCTATTCCGTGCTGCTTACGAGCTAAAAAAAAGTTGCACGCTGAGAAGCAGCACTGCCTTCATGTCAACTAGCGGAACATGTTGAGCCGTGGCGCGTGTGCATGGAGTGCACGCTTGCGCAGCAAACCACCGCGCACGAACACAAACCGCTCTCGCGCTCACCTCCCACTGTTTTCAGCACGTGTTGTGTGTATATGACTTCACATTTTGCAGATCGAAAATTTTGATTATAAATGTTTCCTGGCGTTTTCCATGTTGCCATTCCGTGAATACACACTGACTGGTAAGCTTTCTGTTGCGCTCATGAAAACAGGTACCATAAAGATTGGTTGTCAGTCCCTTTAATATTCTTGAAAACGGGGTATCGCTGGAGCCAATGTTTCGACAAGTGGTTTTGTCTCCTTCAAGGCGGCAACCGTCGACCTTAAGGGGTGTAAGTGTATGCCTCGTACACTTGTCTTCTTCAAGATGCTGCCTTGAAGAAGAGAAGACCACTTGGGGAACCGCTGGCTCCAGCAAAACCTCGTGTTCAAGAATATTCATCTCAGCAAGCCTCCGTCTTCTCCTCAACTTCTGCCTTGTTTAGATTTAGACCATCAGATAGTCACTTGTGAGACATTGAAGATTTGTCTGACCCTGCAACTTCCACGGAACGCACACAATTATACCGTAATTTGGCTGCACTGCCTCCACCAGTTCTGGGCGATGTTGCATGCAGTGACACACAAGTGCCATGTCGCGAAAATGCAGCATAGCACATATGTGCATGGTGCAAGCGAATCACAGATGAAGGTGCTGAAGCAAGCAAAGTGTGCTGTCTGCTACGAGAGGTCAAGCGCCTTTCACGAACGCAAGCAGGAATGGAAACCACATTCGCTGTCCATCGTCATGCCCCCACGTGGCGGTAGTATCAGGGCACAAAAGTGCTGGCGTAAGCTTGCCAGGAAATGCAGCAAACGAGACCACCACCCAAACAAAAAGAACAACCAGCCAAACACCAAACATGCACTCTCTGGTACTTGCGGCAGCTAGACCAAGTGCTTCAATCAAAAAGCACGAAACACTGCCATCGAAACATGGGACAGGCGGTGCATTTACACAACAGCCTGCACTACTCCCAAATCAGTCATTGCAAAGAGATCTGAGAACATTTGCACAGCTTGCCCTAGCATGGTAAAGTGGGACAAAGGCAACTCTTCACTCACTCTCAAGTCAAGGACAAGGTGCAGTCACTGAACTTTAGTCAGTTACAACCTACGAAAAAAATGTAAGCTTTGTCCACAGAACCGTGGTGCGCCGGCCCTTCACCCGTGAAAGACAGTCGAACTAGCTGGTTTCTGCAAGAACAACAAATACTTTTTCTCGGCTAATGCAAATACTACAAATACTAAAAGTTAAAGGTTCATCAGTACTGCCTAAAAAATTACATTTGGCTGAGCAGCGATGTCAGTGCCCCTGATGAAATTTACCAGGACATTCGAGTTTCCGACCTGAAACTAGCGACACAAACATGTGTTTGTACAGCAAAATCGACTACAGTAGAATCGCGGCGATATGAACTAGACTGACAAATTTCGGCCCTGATACGAATTCACAAAATTCCCCAGCCGAATTTTATTGAGTCCAATAGGCCAAAATTCGGATTTCCCGAACACTTTCCCTCATTGCGATGGGTGATACAAACTTTGGCACAGAAACAGTTGAGCGACGACCGGGAGCAGCGAGCTCCGGAACGTTTCAAAGTACGCGCGTGGTCAGCGCACAGTCAGAACTGTGGTTATCGTCCACAACCGCTGAGAATGAAACCACAGCCACTATCGATGCAAGCATGCATGGTGATGACGAAACTACGAAAATACATGCACATCCAACACTCACCGTGCTTTCCGCAAATGCTGCGGACAAAACCATGGCAGATGCAATCATAGATAGCAATGAACAACATAGTTTTGAAGGCACGTGCGTGGCCAGCACACATGGATTGGAAACAGAAACACCATTTGCCGCAACTGCTACACACAAAACTGCGATCACTATCCACGTGATCATCGATAGCTACTATGCGGCTTCGAAGGTACGCCGCTAACACAGCAGTAGATTAAAAGCAATAAAGTCGCAAAACGCAAGAAACGTTTCGGCGTTCCTGTCGTTCTTCACATATGATTATGGTGGAGCGGACTTTGGCACTTAGTTTTCAGTTAGCCTCACGCGAAGCTTTGACGCGCACGTTCGCGGCAGCCAGCTGCACCATCCCTTATCGGTCCATTCGCGTGTGTCCCAGAAAGACATACACACGAGTTATTTTGACAGAAATAAGTGTTTCGTGCATATATTGCAGTTTGAAAACGGGTGGCTAGTTTTTTGGCGATACGAAATTTCGGGTGATAACAAATATTTTCGCTCCCCCTTGAGATTCGTATCACCGAGATTCTACTGTATCTCAAAAGTGCGAGAAGTGCTCGACATCACGAAAATGAGCAAGTGCTATTAGATGGAGCATTTATGCAAGTTCTCTTTGGAGGGACAGCGATGGCTGTAGGCGGAGCAGACAATTTTGCTGAGGTGATAACCGACTATAGCGTGCAAAAGTGCAACTCCAATTGAGGAGAGCCGTACCTTGTGAGAAAGCCCAGCAGGCTGGCAGATGATGCGGAGCGGACAGTTGCCCACCCCCCTGGGGTCCTGGAGCGCCGCTCCGTGGGGACTGAGGCCGGCACCGTCCCGAAGCTGCCACCGACGTAGGTGGAAGGCGTAGCGCCGCTGGAATGCCTCGAGGTGAAGCTTGAGCAGCTGCAGTGCCCGCTGCACCACCGTCAGCGTCGTCTCCTCGGCCTCCTGTGGGTGCTGGCAACGAGGCAAAGCGAGGTTAGTGGCACAACCAATTCGTTGATTGATCGATCAAACAATTAAGCGGGAAACATGGGTCTTGAAAAAAATTTTTTTTACTTCTTTGTCGATTGACATGAAACACGCCGAGTTTATGTATATTTGTGGCAGATTTCAAATATGCAGTTATTTCTCTAGTGTGATATGTAGCTCTTTAATATAAAAAATTTCATGTGCTTTTTGGGAGCAAAAATTTGCCCAAACTGAGAGAGTTACCAAGTAAATCAGCACATCAGAATAATCTGAAATGAGAGCTGAATGCAAGAAAAGAAGAATGAATATTCTAAATCCATTTGAACAAAAGTTATGGTGTGTTGAACATTTGTGAGTGAGTCGATGTCAAGCTGAGATTTGACTCGTAAATGTTCAACATGCAATAACTTTTGTTCAAATGGGTTTAGAACATCCATTAGTGTTTTCTTAAATACAGTTCTCATTCCAGATTATTATGATGTGCTGACTTACTTAGCAACTCCCTCAGTTTGGGAAAACTCTTGCTTTGGAAAGGGTATACGGAATGAATATTTAAAGAACTACATGTTGTACTAGAAAATGAATTGCATATTTGAAATCAGCACACAAATATCCATAAACTTCGCAAGTTTCATCGAAATCGATAAAGAACCCAAAGAAAAAGTTTTCAAACCCTGTGCCCCCCTTAACCGCTTCGAAAGGATGGAAATTTGCAACAAGCAAATATGCTTGCACAATGAAAAATAAAAAACCGCGCAAATTACAGAGACGTAGTATAAGGCAGAAAAACACAGTACGAGTGCTGTGCCGACCATTCATCGCAGATTTTTTTGTTTACACTTCGTCTCTGCAATCTGCACTGTCTTATTCCATCAGGTAATTGTTGGCACTCAAAACAACACCTAAGCTATAAACATACTACAGTGAAGGAGACTAGACCGAACAGTGCAGCAATTCCGTTGCAATTCTTCTTTTCACACTTTTATTAGCGGTGAAAGTGAAGCTCCGTGAACATTATCACCGACATCAGCAGGTCATAAGCAGTAGATGATAAGTAAAGAATCGAAGCAATTGAAAAGGAACTCCGCATTCTCTAGGCTCCAGACTCATATTCCCCATCTGAGACGCTCTCTGCAGTTTTAATAATTAAGTATCTCCAGTTTTAAGTTACTTTAAAAATTAAGTTAGAGCAGTTTTAATAACCGAATGCTGCGATTTGTTCTTGTTCGCATTTTCACGAAAAGTGCACTTCTAAAAGAATATGTAGTTGTACTGGAGTGCAGTCCCAACTCACCTCAGCTAGGCTGTCCGCTGCTGTTCGTAGGCTGTGCATGCATCTCTGTGCAAACTCTTCTTCCCTCTCCAGAGTGCCCTGGTGAGCTGTGAATTCAGACATAAAGAGGAAGTCAATTTTCTAATGCAAGACTACGTCACACAGATAAACCACATCACTACAGCGGCAGTGCTTTACTTTTTGGCCATAACCACTTCCTGTGAATCCTTACTATTATCATCATACAGTGAAACCTCGTTAATACGTACCTGCCGGGAACGCGGCATAACTACGCACTAAACGGTAGTACGCATTAAACACCAAGTACAAATTTGCATCTCCTAGCGTACGCCATCGCCGCCAGCAAATAAATAGAGTGCCACAGCAAATATTGCCTAAAGTACCCACCGCAAAACCTTTTCTTTCTTTTTGCCAAAGTGGAGAAAAGATCCTGGCACACTCGCACGACCGCCCGATAGCGCGCAGTGGCGACGCCGAAGAGCATTTCGAAACTATTGCAGGGTCCGGGATACGCGGTCAACGCAGTGACCGACATAGCGACAGAACGGACAGTGTCTGCTTTTCGCGATATATGTGCATGCGTCTATCCGCGATTTGCTACTAAACGAAAACTGACACAGTTCCAGTGAAACGCGGTACGGCTGCGTGGAGCCGATCGTCTCCCGACTAGTTGCGTGCAGCGCGTCGCCTACTCGGCTCACGCCGTCACTACTGGGCCACTTGCTGTGCCGCACGCGCGCATTTATCGTGGGAATGTTGTTCGTACCCACTTCGCTCCAGATCGTGCACAGATGCGGCGAGTAGCTTGTTCGGTTAACGCAGCGATGACGAGCTTCATGCAAGCAATGCGCACTCCGCGATGCTCTAGCGGTCCTGACAGCGGACGGAGGTGCGTTGGGTGGTCGCCTAATAAAAGCGTGCAGTATGGTTACAACCGCGCTACGCTTGCTGTATCGTACACGTGCGTTTAGTGTGATAGCGTTAATGCAGCGAGGTTTCTCGGCGCCCGCGACCCGCAACGCTAACTACGCAACAGCGATCTGCTTTCGCTTCTACAAAGCGGTGCGCGCCTGATGACGGCTTAGTAGCGTTTGCTATCGGGCTACATGGCTGAAGTTCTTCGATCCTACCGAGCATTTGCGCCACCAATTCAACTTCAGCCTTGAAGATGGCCGCGCACAACGAAGCGTCAGCGATCGGCGGCCCAGCGCGTTCAGGTTGTCGTCTAATAAAAGCGTGCAGTAAGCGCTGCGCCGCACGCGTGCCCGAGCAGATAGCTGAAGATACTTATTGTGATAAGGTTGTCGGCGATAAGTCATGTCGGCGCGTTCGTCGGTGGCCGCCACCTCGCCTTCGTTCTTTCCCGATGCTTACCAGCAAAGGCGTCGACGCAATCGCGCGGAAGTCGGAATCGGGGATCGACTGGTCTGCGCACTTCTCAAAAAGGCGGAAGACCTTTGGCGGCACATTCTGGCGTCGGGAAGTTGAGCGGCGCAGTAAAATTTTATGGCACAAAAAGTTGTCGCGGTACGCAGGGTACGCACTAACCGGTAGGCACAGGGCGAACCACTACGGCTTATGCGGTCAGCGAATGCATTGAGCTCTATGGGACTCGGTCGGGGATTCGTCGCAACTACGTTTTAACCGTTGGTATGTTTAAAGCGGGTACGTATTAACGAGGTTTGACTGTATCATGCAAGGCAAGCTTGCTGAATCTGAAACTGCGAACACTGCTGCTAATCTGACAGTGAAACAACTACACGCGATCAGGTTACATGCCCGACGGTAACTGTTCTGTACAGCTTTGAACACATGGGAGCACAAGCCAGAGCCTTTGATTGTGCAGTGACACAACAACAAGTGCGGGATCAACTTTAGTGCTGTCACTTCACAACTGTCAAATGCACAAGCTGCCACAGTTGTCACAATAGTGTTGGTTCATTTTCCAGGCACAACATGGCCTAAGCACAAGTTCATTACTTCTAGAAGTGTTTCTGGATTCTTCACCGGCGCTACAGTTTGATGATATTAGCACCAATTTAAGCACACTCTTTCTTGTTTCTTCACGAATAGGTGTCATTTCTGCAATGCTAACAGACTGCCTATAGTTTGTTACAACCTAAGATCAAGTACAAGCTCCGCCCCCAGAACTGCGGCGTACCTGCCTTTCAGATGTGTAAGAAAGCTGTGATTGGTCGTTTCCATTATAACCGTATGTACTTTTTCGCTGCTGGTATAAATACTACCACACACACTAAGAATTCAAAGTTCATCCTCCCTACTTAAAATATTACGTTTGGCAGAGCATTGATGTCAGAATCTCCGCTGAAATTTGGCAGCATTTCGGTTGAAAATTTGGCAAATTTTCAACCGAAAACCAGCAACACAAACAGGAGTCTGTATGGGAAGATCACCTACCTAAATCACGTTAGATGCTCGACGCCACAAAAATGAGCAAATGCGATTAGATAGGGCTTCTATGCAAATTCTCTCTGGGTAAGACATTCTCCCTAGGTGGGGCTTACATTTATTCTTAATAACTGCTTATAGTTTAAGAATAATATCTAATAATATCTAAGGTTTTATGTGCCAAAACCACCATATGATTATGAGGCACACTGTAGTGGAGGGCTCCGGAAATTTCGACCATCTGGTGTTCTTTAATGTGCACTGACATCGCACACGGGCCTCTACCATTTCACCTCAACTGAAATGCGACCGCTGCGGCTGGGATCGAACCCGCGACCTTCAGGTCAACAGCCCAGCACCGTGGCCCCTGATCCACCACGGCAGACAACCGCCTATAGTTTGTCCAAGATAACATCCCTAAAATACTTCTTAACAAGCCATAGCCAACGAGACAACTTTTACAGCCACAACTCTGCACAACAGTTGTGGCACTCACCATGGAGGTAGAAGCTGTTGAGGTACTGGATGGCCGCCATGCTCACGTCGGTGCTCGACGCCCTGAGTGCAATCTCCCAGAGCTGGTCGATGCCACTGGCCAGCTGTGGCGAGGAGCTGACACAGTGGTCCTGCTCCAGGGACGAGCCCGTGGAGCTGGAAGGGCGCGGACTGAGCAGCACAGACTCAACGGGGGGAGCCACCCGGTTCGAGCCGCTCAGCTGCTGCAGCAGGTGCAGTGCCGTCATGCTGGTAGAAGCAGCGGGAACCTGGGGCAGCTGTGCGAGAGAATAAGAACCGTGTCACATGGACTTTTGGAAGGCTTCTCAACCGGCATTCCATTGACTCAATGGTAATGTTCGAGTTACTACGTGGGCTTCCAAAGGCCACCAGTTCAACAGTCTATCGAGTCCACGGAGCACCCTACAAATCTATCGAAACCCCAACATACATTGAGCTACGGAAACAAAAACATTGCGAGCGTACCTTCTTGTTCACAGTGTGCTTGACTCACGATTAGAAAGAAAATAATCAAACTAGTAAGCTCTTAAAATAATATATGAGAGCGATATTAATTACTTAATAATGTATTTTTGCCGCTTGAAAAGTACGAACTGCGATACTCTCGAAACAGCGACGTGCCTGTGTTGTCGAGAATATATAGCAGCCGTATCGAGCCGCGCAAATGTTGCCACAGTTTAGCTGCTAAACAACTTAAAAACTAAACATATATGCAAACAACGTATAAACAATTTATTAAAATGTTTGAACAAAAATAACAGACATATTTGTGCTTTCAAATGGATATTGTTTAAGTTTCGGTGACATGAAAACGAATGAAGACCAATAGCGCCGCACAATTTTTGCAAGAAATGCCTGAACCCCTCAACGGCCCTTCAAAACTGCCGTGTAATAGCACCACAACTCCACTGAGTCGACAGAGTTGTGGCACTTTGATGGCCATCAACCGGATGGCCTTTCTAGGATGGCCATGGAACAAGAAAGACATAGTGACAAAGGTGACATGCATATTCCACTTCAAGGAAGATGCAAAGTCAGCATCAAAGGCAATGCCTCGACAACAAGAAGAAACAAACACAGCTGAACACAACATCATCTCCAGTGATGCAACAGTACGAATCCTGCACTTGAAAGGATGTTCTATGCATGCCATCAGTGGCGCGAGTGAAACTTGCTAACACTGCCAGGGATACGATTAGTACACACGCACGGATAGAGTCAGTGACGACATAACGAACAAGGACGTAAACAATGTAAATAAAAAATTATTCTAAGTTCCAAAAGTGATATGGCATTGTGATGCTGACAAGTTTTATTTCGCCGACGCGTAGCCTCGCGTTGTAAGCCTAGACACAAACTAGCCCAACCTTTCACATTGCTAGACAAGTCCCCTCGTTGGAATGAAAATCGAATTCTGTCATTTAACATCCCAAACCGATTGATGGGATATGAGAGACACGCCAGTAGGAGGCTCCAGATTAATTTCGACCACCCAGAGCTCACATCTACACGAGAGCTTTAACAGAAGAGCTGTTTAACTCGGAGAAGCCCTGTTAGTCGTGAACAGAAATTATCATCAGGAAGTGGCACGCGCTCTCTTTGTCCTCTTGTTCATCTTCTGCTTCGCTTCCAGGACATGTGCGCCGATTTGTCCCGAGTGGGATGCAATAACTCTGAAGGGCAAGAGAACGAGTATAGAGAGAGAGAAAGAGACGAAAGAAAGAGAAAGGGAAATACATGGTGAGGCAGGATTTGAACCCACGTAACCTTGATCCGAAGGGCAGCGTCATAAACATTCAGCTATCCAGAGATGCTAGCAGAACAAGCATTTATGGGAACCACATGATTGCGTTGCTATGGGCGAGAGAACGAGAAAAAGACAGAGAGAGAAAGAAATAGAAACAGAGAGAGCGAAAGAAACTGATAAGAAGAGACAGAAAGTATTGCATAGCGATGTATAGTATAGTATAGCAAGGGGGTGGGAAAGGGAAGTGCAGGTGAGGAAGAGGAGAGGGTAAAGCACAGCAAAGCCATGTATAGTGTAATTTAGCAAGGTGGTGGGAAAGGGAAGTGAAGGTGAGGAGGTCTGATGTGAGGGTGAGGAAAACGATGAGGGGAAAAGGGTAAAAAAGCATACTCTTGTATACTATAGTAGCAAGGGGTGTGAAAGGAATGTCAGGATGAGAAGGAGAGAAAGGAGGAGGAGACGGCTACCGGCTCCGCTGTTTCCTCAATCTTTGCACCACTAGTGCACAGCTGCCCCAATTTTTCTGAGTTCCAGTTCCATTCCACTGATTAGTGATTACCCATCTCCACTCACTCAAGTTCTTTCATGCTGTGCCGATCTCGCAGGAGTATGATGATGGCAGTGGCTTGTATAACGAGCAGTGTTACCTTCATTGAATTGTCCAATTGCGAGTACACATTTGTACTTCTAATCCTTTTTGTTGCGCCATGTCTTCAGCACTTCCAAGTATTTACAATTTTGATTCGAAACCAGTTCAGCTATATTACAGTAGAACCCCGCTATTACGTTCCTCACTGCTGCGTTTTCCCGGCTGTTACATCGTTTTCCGCCGGTCCCGGCATACCTCCCATAGGATACAATGTATTGGGAACCCCGCTGTTACGCCGTAACTGTCGGACCGTTCCCGTATGATACGTCGCGAAGTGCGCTCGGAGCCGACCGAGTCACTACCGAAGAGAGTGGCCATGGTGCATTTTCACGCAGCTTGGCCTGGTTTGACTGTAATATTAGCCGCATGAGAGGCGCAAGCAACAGGATCTTTCTATTGATGCAAACAAAAAAATGGCCTTCGAGATTCGTATTGCAAAGATGGCGTCTATGACGTAATTGCTCGCGGAAGCAAGGCCTTCGAGATTGGCATTTACTATTGGCAAAAGCATAGCCTTTGAGATTTGTACAGCACAAACATGGCATCTATGACGTAATTGCTCGCGAAAGCAAGGCCTTCAAGATTGGCATTCACTTCTGCCATCGCGTTGGCGTAGACTCATCATCATCGTTATTTGTCGGAGGACGGGAGGAGTTCGAGCTGGTTGGAGCTCGCATGGTCGTGCGCGCGGTGCGCGGTCGGACTCGCCGCGCTGGTCGTGATTGCGTGTGCTTACCGTATTTACTCGAATCTAGGCCGGCCCCGATTCTAAGCCGACCCCCGAAATTCGCAAGGCCAGAAACAAAAGAAAACCTAATCATTGTACTCGAATCTAAGCCGACCCCCCCACTTTCGCACATCGTTTTTTCGAAAAAAACATCGGCTTAGATTCGAATAAATACGGTAGTCTTTCATGCCTACAGCTGTTGGTATTAAAAAAATCACATACGTTGATTACATTTCTCTGGATGAGGCCGTCCCCAGCTCCGCGTTTCTATCCATCGACTAGATCGCGGCTGAGCGTGCCAATTTTCGTGCTGCTCGTAAGCATTGAAATAAAATTCTGTACCACTAAATATTTTGTCGTTTTTCCTGTTTTTCGGCTCTTACGTTTCCCGTCTCTTACGTTTATTTCCTATGGTCCCTTCAAAAATGTATCAGCGGGGTTCTACTGTACTGTGAAATGAGAGATTACAAGCTTTCTGGAATTACCGACACTTAGCCAAGAAATCTACCTTGTGCAGTAGTAGGTGACGAAAAAGGTCGGGACTGAGGGCATGCTGTTCCTTGTTGCGGACTTGACTCAGGAGCCAGCTGAAGAGCTCATCTCCACATTCTGGGTCCAACGCGAGACACGACCACAGGACGTCCACTTGGTCCCGGCTCAAACCTGAAAGTCGTGCAAAGCATTACTCAACGTTCGAGCCCACTCAGCGACCTCTACTCACAAAAGTCGTCGGGCGACCCGGCCGCGGAGAAGATGCAGGACAAGAAATGCAGCCGCACCTGTATCTGTTCTCTGTGCGTATAACTGTAAAAAAAAAAAAAGAAGAAGAAGAAGGGACGTTCGAAAACACGCATTCTTAAACAATATTAAAGATAATTTTTAAAATTTGGCAGAAACCAATAGACAGTGGTTACCAAGGATTGCTAGCTATATCGGTTATTTGCTATGAGATCTGTGGTAAAATTCTAATAAATTCAACAAAGTTTCACAATGTCAGTTAGCTTCCTATGTTTAAAATACATTTTGAAGGCCCTCTCAATGTAAACGTGAATTATGGTTACATCAATACTCGGCTTCCTAGGTCGAAGCAGCATGATCAATAACAGCTGACGAGATAAATACAGTCGAACCCGTTTATAACGAACTCGAAAGTGTCGCGAAAAGGGGTCGTTATATCAGTAGTTCGTTGTATATGGACTCGCCCTTAAAAACGTGCGCTTACCGGCCAAGCCGTATTTTTTCTTTGTGCACTCTTATTAAAGTGCTAACAACCCCTTCGGTGACAAGCTAAGCCTTTTCGCATCGTGAAGCGACGTCCGCTGCGTGCTCACGAGTGAATTAACCACCTTTGCAATGAGCTGACACCGTTTCACCGAAGCGCGATACCGCGACGTGAAGCCGATCATCCCTGGCTAGTTGCATGCAGCGCGTCGCCTACTCGGGTCGCGGAGTCACTGCCGGGCCGCTTGCTGTATGCCGTATGCGCGCGTTTGTACGTTCTTCGTGCTTGCTTCACTCCGGACCGTGCACGGGTGCGGCGACTAGCCTCTTCGTTCCAACGCGGCGAAAACAAGCATTTTCCAAGCAACGCGCACTCTACGTCTCCGCGATGCTCTCGCGGCCCTGCACGACGATGCGCGGCGCACTTCAGTTGTCACCTAGTCAAACACGCTGTATACGCTCGCTGTCAGTGCATCGACGTTTCTCGGTGCCCGCGCCGCTCAACAACAGCGAGCTACTTTCGTTTCTACAAAGCGACGCGCACTTTAAAGCGGTCTCGCACGACGCGGCGGCGGCAAACTTGCGAACGGCAGCATGGCTAAGCATGGCGCGCTCGTACCGCCGTCAATCCGCAGTGTACGGTGTACGCCACATGCGCAGCCGAGCTGATATCTACAGATGACTGTGATAAGGTTGTCGGCTATAGGCATAACGGCACGTTTATCGATGGCCACCACCACGCCTTCGCTCTTTTCTGATGCTTATCCGCGAAGGCATCGCCGCAATCGCGCGGAAGTCGTAATCACCGATCGACCGGTCTCTGCTGTTACCAAAAAGACGGACGACTTTTCGCGGCACATTGTGGCGTCGACGAGTTTAGGGACGTAGTGGACCTTTTTGCGATGGAAAGCTATCGCGGTTATCACTTCTTGCATTTATGCCTTCTTGCGTTCCAAGGCATTGTTTGGTTCATCGCAGGCGGTCGTAGCAGCGAACGGCGTCAGGAAAGGTGACCGTGCGAAAGCTGACCGCAAGGCTTCATGCTGCCTACTATTTTTTTTCCCTCACTGCCATTCTATCACTGAAGAAATGCCTGGAAAGTGAGCGACCTCGCTCGCAGCATCCGAAATCTGCGTGCGGTGCTCGCCGATCTGGGTATCTTAATCGCGAGTAAACTGGAGCGGGGCACGCGCTCGCGCGTGCCCCTGTCACGCTTTAGAAGGCATCTGTCACGCTTTAGAAGGCAGGCTTCTTTTCGCTTCGTATGCGCCATGTTTTTACCGCGACCGTGTCCGAAGTGTTCGTTGTAAAAGTAGGAGACTTTGAAAAATGTTCGCTATATCTGGACGCAGCTTCATGGTTAGCATAGGAAAATCGTAAGTGCACCCAAATATGGTCGTTATAACCGATAGATCGTTATATGTGGGATCGTTATAAGTGGGTTCGACTGTATTCAGAAGCCGAAATTGATCAAAACAAGAATAGATGACAATTGGGCTGTTTCTGCACACCGACGAGAGTCAACAGAAGGTGACTTAAAGGGGTCATGAAGCACCCCTTGGGCTGATTGAAAAAACACATCCTGCGGAAAGCTGACACGGCTATGAACTGCTCTGCCAAATATTACAGTCGTGCGCGCCGCGTAATGGCCACAAGCGGAGCGCGAAGTTGCCGTTTCCCCAGGCACCCTCTTTTCAAACAGAGGCCGGTTCTCACTCTCGTCGGTGGGCGGGGCGTCTGTCCGCTGTACGTCGCAAGAGACATAGCATGCTTATTGGCCGATAGCCGACGTAAATCGAGAGCGGCGTTCGGATCAGATGCGCTTCTTGCCGCGGGGTGCCGCCACTTGCCGGCGCCGCACTCCTCAGTACACGGTAGCCGCACTCGCGCAAGCGAATCACAGCGGGAGAGCGATCGCGTTTCACGACGCGCGCTGGCGTAACTTCTTTCCCCCATGCCATCCCTCCCTGTCTAGCTTCCAGTGCGCTCGCCGGCAGGAGAAAAGAGAGAAAGCGCTGGGAGCGTGCGCCAAACCCCCGTAACTCCGCTGATTCTTGACGGATTCGAGAAATTTTTGCGGCAATCGATTCGGGAGGCAGTACACTCCGATACTGAGGCCATTAGATCATTACTTGGAAAAGTGGTTCATGACCCCTTTAAGGAAACTGGCTCATGCATCTGTTTAGACTAGGGGAGTATCTACATACATCTGCATATTATTTTATGATATCTGGACAATATTTTTTACCGTAAGTTATTCAACTTGAGGTGACTAACATTATAGGCTATCGGCTGTCTGAACAAGCGAGAGTTGACTGTAGATTAGGGCAATTCAACAGGCAACATACCGCATCACAGAAGCGTTTCACAACCATAGATCAATAAATTAACCAGAACTCAATCAGATTCCATTGATGAAACACTTTCGCTTGGGGCTCACTCTAACCCAGACTCACCATGTGCTCAGCCAGGCTGACTCAGACTCTGAGTCAGACACAGTCACCTCGCGAGTGAGTATGCAGACCTACACTCACAACCGAGTCAATCAGGCCACACTAATACCCTCACAAGTCTCGCATGCCACATATGGCATTACTATTACATTGACCCACTAGAGGTAGTAACGTATAACAAGACAGGCTGTTTAGGTTTGGCACCACAACGCACAGCACTCATGGATTGAAGCGCGACATCGTTCTTTTTAGTATAACGACTGCTATGAGCAAATGCTCATGGTAACCGCGTCATGTCGCTGCAGATCTGGCTGCGAAAGGTAATGTGCACTCTGATGTAATTGTTCGGGCCAAATTACGCCGATGTGACACAAACTGTAGACGCTCCAAACGAAAGTATGTGCATTACTTAGCCCCAAATTTTCGTGTTTCAATCCGTGAGTACTATATCAACGCAACAGCACAAATGCACGTCTGCACTAAGAAGGAAACAAAGAGGACCTTACAGCTTGTGCGCGGGTGCAGAGAATTTCTTGCGACTGTTTGTGTATCGTACAAGGTCTTCGAGAAATAGCCGCATCATTCCGTGTTCACGCTCCGCCCACCTGCAACAAAGAAAGATCGGTTCGTTCATCCACGTGCTTAGCAATTGTGATAGGAGGCACAAGATACACTCAAACCTCATTATAACAAAGTCGCATCTGCCACAAAAATAACTTCGTTATATCCGAAAATTCGTTATAAACATTTATTTGTAACACTGTAGCTATGACAAGGCTATTCTTCATTTACTTCATTATAACCGATGATTCGTTATATCCGTATTCGTTATAATGAGGTTTGAGTGTACATCACTGTGAGGTACAGAAATTGCAATTGAACTCGCACCTCCCAATTTAGAACAACTTTAGAATCGCATGACTGACAAAGGTTCAAGTGAAGATGCTTACATGGTGACGCAGTGTGTGTCTGCGCCTTCCCTGGGCTGCTGGAAAGATGCTAGTAGCTTGGGTAGCAGGCGCAGTGAGACGACCACAGACCTAAAAATAGAGGAAGCATAAGTTATTAGTGCAGCAGGCTATGCAATTTCCTACATGGATGACAAAATTACTATTATTTCTATTTAAATAAGCAAGATTCTAATTTAGAATTGCAGTCATAATGGCCACAAATACAACAGAACCTCATTGATACTTTCCTGTTGCGTGCAATTTCGCGGTGCCAGCATTCACGATATCGTTATCAAGCAAAATTGCTCGATATTCTGGTGAATATGGACTGCATGTTTCCTCGCGTGGTACATTTTGTCCCATGTTCTTTTCAAAGACATATGAATGAGGTTCTGCTGTAATCTTGAAAACTACCTATGTTGGACGCAAAATAAGAAATACAAAAGAACACCGTACACACAGCACTGCTTGAATGGCCATATGTGTCTACAACATTTCTTGTCTATTGGTCTTTTGTATGTCTTAGTTCGCGCCCCCAAACAAAGACGCCAACAACTAAGCTAAGAAGATGTCCAGAACGGATATTGGGCGTTCAAGTTTGCAAATGGACACCATCGCATTTTTTTCGGCAGCTGTCATTCTCATTCGAGTTTCTGGCATGTTTATAAACGTCCTATGATGCCTCCGCCCATTCGACAACAGCCACTCACCTGCTCTGTGCCAGGTTTCGGAGGCAGCCCTCGATGAACTGTGTTCTCACACTGCGGTCCACATACCAGCACACCAAACTACATAGCACCTTCTCAGCTTCAAGGGCCAGCTCTTCACCCAGCTCCTCCTGCAAGTATAGCAAAAGTGACATCAACGAAATTGGCCAAATCATGTTTAAGACAAAGCAGGTTTGCTTTCACTAATATCATAATGACAATTTGTAATTTTATTCGGTAAAACACAAGTGAGGCACGCAATAGTGAGGCGAAGCAATAAAGTGTTGTTTGTTGACTTAGCCAGCTGCCTTATTCACCCAAATCCGTCATAGCTGCGATTGCTCGCGCTAAGGGAAGCGGACGTTAACACGTGCATGGTACAGCTATGTGTGGCTGGAACCCGGAGCTAGGCTTCAGCACCAACCACGCACAGATGAACCTCTTCAGCGCTTGTGTGTCTCAACTGAGTATGTCTCAACTGAGGATCCTTGAATGTATTTCATTTAGGTGGTTTACTGTACAGGCGTAGCAATATGCCCTTTTTGTGCGTAGACACTTTAGTACTTGCCATGTCCACCATTCCCAAATGCACAAGAGACCCCGTAAGTGAACAAGGCGACCACACTCACGATTTTGCCGTCCTGCAGCAGGTCCCAGAGCAGCGTCTTGCCCGGTTGACACACCTGGCTGGCGTTGATGGGCGACGTGAGAGGCACCTCCCGGGAGGTCGGAGTCGTCACCATGACCCGGGGCCAGGTCGTCGACCCTTCCTCCTCACCTTCGAAGTCGGCCATGTTCTTGTCCGACTGATTGCTGGCCTCCAGGGAGTGGCAGCTGCCGCCCCCGTCGGGACTCGAGGTTTCTCGTGGGGCGAGAGTCCTGCGAAAAACATTCAAGCGGGAAAGTCTTGACATGGTTGTGCTTGCTGAATGGCATTTGATTTGTCTACACATGGGTGAATATTCGAGCATTTTGAGGTGAACTTAAATTATTAGAAGTTTCAAAGTACAGTAAAACCTCGTTTATAACGAAGTTGAAGGGGGAGTCGTAATTACTTCGTTATAACCACTAGTTCGTTATAGCCAATATCCATTTCTACAGACAATTAGCACGCAAGAGAGGATGTACTGACCACCAAATCCCACAGCAGCCCGCCACGCAAACAAAAAACGGCCGTCGCACGGAGAAAAACTAGCAAAAGAAAAAAAAAAGCAAGAACAGCAAAGAACTGCTACTTTATTCCCGCCAAACTCGGCACACCAGCTGGCGGCTCACTTAGCAGAAAAATAGTCCTTAACCCTTTGAGGGTCGAATTTTTTCGCGAAATCCAGTCCAAAAATGTGTAATTTTTTTATTGCTGAAATAAATTCTTCAGGCGATTCTATTTAAGAAAAAAATTGTCTAAAATTTTTTTTCGTGACCGTAAAGTGACAAAAAAATCAGTTTTGTTGTTACATACATATGGCTTATTCATAGTAAAATCAAGCAGAATCCTAAAAAAGAAAGCTTCACAGTTTTTTTATGAATAAAAATTATGCATTGTATTAAACATAGCTCACAAATATACAAAAATAAGCGCACCAGAGTACGTTTCTGGTTAAAAACGCTCATGCTCTAACACTAAAAACTTTTCAGTGTGTGATAATCTTTGAAACATGGCTCCCCGCGCACGCGTTTCAGATGTCGCTGCTTTATCGTCATCGGAGACTAAACTCGTCAAAAACTCCTCGTCTGACGAACTGAAATCCAATGAATCAGATTCTGATTTGGCACTTCGGGAATAGTCCGCATCGAAAGAATCGCTGCTCGACTCACCGGCAGCAGTGCAACGGGCGCGCGCTTCCATAACGTAAGCGAAGTGCGTCAGCGAGCGCACGGAAGAAAACTATGGTTCTGCGCCCGTCCGGAAAGCAAAACGAGTGAAAAAGCTACAGTAATACTTCGTCTTATCGCCAACAAGACGTAGTTAGTTTTTCCGAGAGCCCAAGACGGGAAACGCAATCACAGCGGCGTCGTTTGTGTAATTTAGCGCCGCACCGAAACAGATGTAATCGCGCGCCGGGGTGCAATAAATGAGAGAGTAACAAGCGGTCACCCTTTGAGAGATTAGAAACCAAACAGCCATCAGCTTTGCGGGCGCAAGAAGCGAAAACCACCCGAAGGACGAAAGCGAAACGAGCCGGACCGCGTGCGCGCGTTCTGATGCGAGACTACAAGCCACCGCGCCTCTTTGGAAAGAAAAAAAAAAAGACAGAGAGACATTGGCGTATTAAAAAAATTACACGTATTCCCGATGCGTGGCAGCACATTCCAAGCAAGAGAAACGGGAGAAGGCGCGCGTTTGAAACCGAACCGCGCCGCGGGCGCTCTCGGTTGCGCGATAGCCGGCACGCGGCGCGCCATTTTGCGAAGCATAAAAAAAGCAACAACGGAGAGACATCGGCGCATGAAAAAAATTCCACATATTCCCGAAGCGTGGCAGCACATGCCAAGCAAGAGAAATCATCAAAAAACGTGCGCACTTTAAACCAGCTGCACTGCGAACGCGCTCGGATGAGCGAGCGATAGGCGGCGCGCCGTTTTGGGAAGCGAAAAAAAAATACAACGGAGAGACATCGGCGCATGAAAAAAATTCCACATATTCCCGAAGTGTGGAAGCACAGGCCAAACAAAAGAAATGATCGAAAAAGGCGCGCGTTTTAAAATAAACGCTATGCCGTACATGTACGACGAAAACCCTTTGGTACCAGGAAGCTTCTGCCGTACATGTACGGCGAAAACCCTGAAGGGGTTAATAGACTTCTGCCGTGTCTTCCTCAGACGGATGATGGCTTTTTCGGCCGCTGCCGCTATGTCGAGTCCGTCCTCGCCGTCATCGTGAGTGCCGAAGAAGCGGCGCAGCAGGTCTGCCGCATCCAGCGCTTGTGCGGACGTCGGAACATCGGGTTCACCAACTCCGGGCTGTCGTCGACACATTCGTCACTGTCGTCATTCACCACCCCTGTCACCGCGCGCACAATTTCAGCCTCTGTCAGCTCTTCGGTTGTCACCGCGTCAGCAACGGCACTGACGTACGTGCAGAAGGTGTCGCAGTCGGGCACAACTCCGGCGTCAAGGAGAGCATCCCACGACGCCAGGTCTTGGTCACCCGCGGCACCCTCATTAGCGGCAGCACCGAGCAGCACCGCCGCTGTTGACGCCAAATGAGGCATGCCGGAAGCAGTTGGCGATCGTGCTTGCTGTTACAGACATCCAAGCAGCCTGTAGCATCTCGATCGCCATGTAGAGGTCGATTGTAGTCTCGCGCTTCAAGCTCATATTGAGTAGAATTCGGTCTATCACACGCTTGCGGTACCATGCTCAACGCTACGCCGAAATCTTGGGCAACTTTTTTCTTCTTGACGCCGGACTCAACAGCTTTCAACATAGCCGCCTTCTGCTCGATTGTAATCGTTTTGCGCTTTCGTTTGCCGTTGCCGTCGTCCATCTCCTGTCTAGCGGCGGGAACCGAGAGAGACGCTGTTCTGATGCACACGCAGCAAACGACCAGCAAAAAGGCCCGCGCCCACGGCGCGCGGTCGCCGCGACACCGTCCACGCGCGCAACAGGAGAGCGGGCGGGTCCACGAGTTACGCGGGAGAGGGGAGGCCGGGTTACGTCCGCGGGTGGGTCCACGAGTTTCAGTGGAAAGGGGAGGCAGGCAGACGCGCACCCTCGCGCGTGTTGGCAGGCGGCTCCTCGGGAGCGTGAGGCGCGAGTTTTGAATTACCGCATCCGTGATGGGACGTAAACCGTCGCGCGCTATAAGACATTGACTTGCTGGCTACCAAAATGGTCAGTAAATGCTCGGTGGGGGAAAAAAAAGGTTCGTTATATCCATTGCGAGGAAATTTTAGCTTCGTTAAAACGAGGTTTTAAATACATGGGCGTCTATGAGAATTTCAAGGGGAATTACGATTGCTTCGTTATATCCATTAGTTCGTTATATCCCGCTTCGTTATAACGAGCTTTTACTGTATTCGAAATGAACGATTGGACATATATTTGACAGAATGTACCCTCCGTATAAGAGAGGCTTCACTGCAACGCGGGGCTGTTATGCCGTGTAACCACCTATCCAGGGAAAGTACGCACACACACAAATCCACACTTCAAGGTTAAGTGTACATATTGCTTGCTCCTCAATATTTTTAGTTAAAAAGCTTGTTATGCGGGCTTATATGCACTATGTATAGAAAATTTTAAAACGTAACATATTTTGCCGCTTATAACTAGCACACTACTGCTATTCAAATCTTGCTACTATGCAAAGTTGCTTCTACTTCACTTCAATTCAAAAAAGTGACATTCGCACATGCCTAGGTCTAATTTTTAAAAATATTGTGCAAGTTAGTAAGTCATGACAAAAATGCACATTTTTCTTTATAGTATGTGATAATATACTATTTGAACTATTCAATTCGAAATTATTTGACCCAAATCACTATTCGCTTCGAACCTCAAATTTACTATTCGCCCATCCCTAGATTTGTCTCGAACAACCTCATCTAACACACTGCATTGCATGTAATGGTAATGCTGTCATGCCAGGTAAAGCCTTATGAAGGCCTTATCGCGAGGAGATGCTCGCAGTTAATTTCAAAGACCTGTCTTTCTTTCCAATTTTTTTTTTCCTTGCAACCACTGACATTTCCCCCAAAGTATCAAAACCTTTTGCCTCTGAGTACATAACACGATTTCATAACGCACTGTTGCCACACATGTATTTGTGTTTGCAGGCCTCAAGACCTTGGCAAGTCCTCAAGAACAAAATTCTCGCAGTAATGAAGAAATCTGGCGTCCCCGGCGAACGTCCACAGAGTTAAATGCATGCAGCGTTGGCCTGCATCCACTAGCTGAAGCATGAAATGCGCTTTGCCGTGTCGATGGAGCGATACCAGACACTGTTGAACTGCACGACTTTTTGTGTGCCGACACCGACCTGATTGTGCACGAACAATTCAGCGACGCTATCCTCGAAAGTGTGCACAAAGAATATGAGAGTGACAACGACAGTGAGGAAAGCAGCGAAGCGCAAGAAAGGCAAGTAAGTTTGCACGAAGTTCTTGATGCTGTTGGCATCATTCACACTTTCTTCGGCATCCACGACGACGAAGCTACACAAAGCTTATTGAGCTGCTAGGCTCGAGCAGTCAAGCTCTTTTAAAGCAACGTGAAACACAGCAAGATCAGTGGCTTCTTTAAATAAATTTTGGTTGTGCGAAGTAAATGGTGTGCGCATTTTTCTATTTTTGCGACAATGGAATTCTCACGAGAACGAACAAAAATCCTTTCCCCGGCGTTTTCGTTATTGGGGGGTTCGTCTGTACTGGGACAAAATTGTAACCATCAACCACACAGCAAAGTAGACTGCTCTAATTGGCTACGTTATGTGTAGCAGCCTGATGCACGAAGCAAGCATGAGATCAATGGCCGATCACACAAAAAGAGATCATGGCAGCTTCGCACCATTGGTGCCAAGCCTGAAGGAAGAGCGCAGCTGCATGGCCTTCCTTGTTTCTCCTTATTTCTTTCTTCTCTTTCTTTCTCTCTCTGTTTCTTTCTTTCTCTTTCTTTGTTTCTCCTTATTTTTTTATTTTTTTTCTATCTTTTTTTGTCTGCTTCTTTCAACCTCTTTCTCTCTTTTTCAATGTTTTACTCAGTCTCTGTCTTTTTATGTCTTCATTCCCTTCATTTCGCTCTATTTTTCTCTTCCTCTTTCTTTCTCTCTTTTTCATGTGTTCGTTTTCGTCTGACACTCGCACCTGCTGTGCATGGTAGTGGGGCTTGCCCAATTACTGTGGCGCACACCCAGCTGAGGAGTTTTATGGTGACACCGCACCGACTACGGCAAGCTACAACAGCTTCGCTGTTAAAAATCACAAGGAAAAAAAATAAACCGGGACTCACCGGGAAGGTAATGAAGGTCCATCCGTGCCGTGCCACGATTGTGATAACTCAACGGGAAGAGCAGAACCCTCTCCCCTTGATGAATGCGGTTGCCCTCCCAATCTACAAAATGAGGTAGAAGGCGAAGGCCCATAAATTTTGACTGTCATCATGCCACGCCATGATGACACAGCAGAAATGGCCACATTGCGGAGCAAGCATTGTTGGTCACATAGTTCGAAAGTCATTCGACACTATTTCTCGTCACGTGCTAAATCTGATTAGATGTGTCTCTCGCAACAACACTGGCAACAACATCCAAGAAATTTCAGACATTTGCAGCAAATGCACCTTGTGCCATACGACATTGATGAACTCCCTGGTTCAAAGAAAGAATTCTTGAACACATGTGGCAAAACTGCAAAGCATTAACTGCACAACATGTACGAATGAACAATTACTGTGGAAAAAAACATTGCCGATACTAAGAACAACTAATTGATTGATTGATTGATTGATTGATTGATTTTAACAACCCAACGGAACACTGGCACAAGAAACGACAATGTTTCTCGGGATTAGTTTCCAACCTTGCAGGGTTCTTCAACCTGCACCAAAATTTGAGTACACGAGCGTCATTGCAATTCACCCTGGACAAAATGCGGCTGCCACAGCCAGCAATCGAAACCGCAACCTCACGCTCAGCAGCAGAAAACTATTGCAACTACACCATGCACTGCCAAGGGTTGTTCAAATGGTCGCATGATCTGATGCGAGATTGCTCAATGAGAACTCACCCAGGTGGCCTTGCCTTGCCAACCAGTGCCCTCTCCAATATCTGGGGTGGCCTCTGGGTGCCCACGGGGCACCGCTCCTCCTCGCTGCTCAGTTCCTCCTCCGTCTCCTCTTCTTCCTCCTCTTCCTCACCAGCACTCATCCCACTCTCTTCCTCATCCTCCTGTCAACACACAACAGAATTTCATTTTCATTCATTCATTCATTCATTCATTCATTCATTCATTCATTCATTCATTCATTCATTCATCTATCCATTCAGTGAATGAATGGTGCGCTGAACAAAAAATACTAGGGGTGTGCGAATATTCGAAATTTCGAATATTTTTCTAATAGTGTTTGCTATTCAATTCGATTCGCACTGGAATTTTACTATTCGAACTATTCGAACTTCCCAAAAACAAGTACAGTCAACGTCCGATTGAAAGTGACCCCTTCAGATTTTCAATATGCTTCACCTCATTACACTCTCGTATTGCGGCAAAGCTGCCTTTCAAGCTCCGTTATAGTAGAACTTTGCCAAGGCACAGTCAACGTCCGATTGGAAGTAGTCCCTAGATTTTTAATATGCTTCACCACATTACACCCCGCTATTGCGGCAAAGCTGCCTTTCAAGCTCCGTTACGGTCGAACTTTGCCAAGAGACAACGTCCGAGTGGAAGTGGTCCCTAGATATTAAATATGCTTCACCTCGTCACACTCTCGTATTGCGGCAAAGCTGCCTTTCAAGCTCCGTTACGGTCGAACTTTGCCAAGACACAGTCAACGTCCGATTGGAAGTGGTCGCTAGATTTTCACTATGCTTCACCTCATCACAACCCGGTATTGCGGCAAAGCTGCCTTTCATGCCCCGCTACGGTCGCAAATGTATTAACTCAAGAAAACGCTGGTTCCAACATGGAGATGAAAGATGTGGCAGAGTTGGGGGCTCAATTAATGCTGTTTTGGGCCTGAAATTTGGGCAGAAAGTCTGAAAAATGGGACGCCGAAGCTTTTTAGCATCCAAAATTTCAGATGTTCTTATATATCGACGTCTACGAGGCAGATTTGGAACTCTGGATTTGAAGGGAGCACACCCTTGTCCGCCACATCAGTTGGGCTTCCGCAGAAGTTAAAAGAGGAGGAGAGGCTGAGGAAATGGCATCTTTGCCTATCACGTGTAAAGTGTTGTCGGCAACACTTTTGTTGCACCAAATCATGTACATAAATAGGATTCGGCCTCTACATTGCCTGATTCTTGATAAGACAACTATGAAACATCACCCCGCCAGTGCTTAATCAACCTTGCGAAAAGAAACACTTTCATGTCGCTATCTCATAAGAATATGCTTAGGAATCCTCTCTTATAACTTTTTTTTCTGCAATTTCGCTTCGAAGTATTCGAACAATATCCTAGAAATATTCGAGAAATATTCGAAAAATATTCGATTCGATTCGCACTCACACTTCAATATTCGAATTCGCTTCGCACCCAACATTTTGCTATTCGCACAGCTCTAAAAAATACACATTAGGGGAAAAGCAAGATCTATACTGTGAGCCCCTTAAAGGAGTACCGACATGATTTTGAGACAACGCAAAAGGGACATTTTTCGTTTCCTCGGTATTCAGTGCTAAAGCTCCCCACATACCGGAGTCGGACAACATGTATAAAATATTTTACTTTGATTTGAAATTTTCCGTCGCTGAGCATCTGCAAGCCAACCCCACTGTAATGAACATTATCCCAAAGAGACAACACGGTTCCACTGTGTTGTACACAAAAAGACATAAGATCGGCAAGTATCATCAAAATCAATCAAGAAATTTTTTTTTAATTCTAAGTGCCATGTCCCGCCCAGGAAATGAGAGAGCTCTCAGGTGTGGCTGTAACTTATCCAAATGTGCCACTCACATGGGCCTCGCCAGTGGTCCAGGGTTTGAGTGCTGCTATGCCCACTACGGGACCTTGGGGGTGGTGGGCAGGGGAGCTCCCCTGGCTGTCTGAAGAGGACTCCATGGCCACCTGCATCGCCTCCGACTCGGCCATTCCGACCACCTGAGAAGAGTCCTTGCTCCCGGATACCTGCACGTTAGCATGTGTGCCCATGTCTTGTAAAAGATGGCATCACCTGCTTACATAAACCTGTCCATCGAAGTAACATACCAACTAGCCCTTCAAGATACCCTTCTGTCTCCAAAGGGACGGACAACCGCTCAGAACACGAATCGAGATAATCCCACTAGTGGAAAGATTTTCTATCGTATCGGCTAAAACAAGCCCCGTGTTTTTTTGTTTTTGTTTTTTCATTAGACAAGGATTTATATTCTTGTTTCTGCAATATAGTCGCGAAAGTTTACTTTTGGCACTTCACACGGCAAGAAAGCGAAGTTGCAGAAGAGTCCGATCCTGTGACCTTTTATTGGTGTACTAATGGCCTCTATATTAATACAGTGGAACTTCGATTATACGTCCCCCGGTCCTGCGACGATTCGCGTTTTACGACGAATTGGCTTGGTCCCGGCAAAACCCCCATAGAAATAATGTATTAAAAACCTCAATTGTACGACGCAATTTTACGCCGGCCCCGCCTCGCACGACGCTTCGCTGGACTGTCCGAGAAAAAAAAAAAGACCTACGATGACACGGGCTGGCATGCAAACACACTGCGGCCGGGCGAAAAAAGTCGGGAAACCGAGGAACCGAGTTCGTATCCACGCTGCCACCACATGACCTCTTCAATTTTTCGACACGCGGTCAGCCATAGCTAGCCAGAGCCAACGTTGGCGGGAGCCAGCCGGAGTGCATTCGTTTTGTCACATTGCACTGCACACTTCCGTTGTCGCCTTTTTTTTTTTCTCTCTCTTCTTTTGGGTGGTTTTGTAGTGACCGTTGTGAGCAGATAACATGGCAGATAATTTCGAGCTCGCTTTCTAGTATGCGATAACTTTCACTAGATTTCGTGTCATTATATCGGACGTGTTGAACGGCGATTGTTGAGCCAACGTTTGCGACAGCCGTGGGAACCGGAACTCGCCGCTGTCTAGCTACCAGAGGGCTGGAGCGTTTTAGCCGCTCGCGATTGGTCGAAGCTTGCAAATCGAATAGGCCTACTGCCGTGCTGCCATTCAGCCATTCCTTCACGTGTTTGCCTCATCGGTTGGTTGTGCTGCGCCGCAGCTGCTGTGTCCACGTGCAAAATTTTCTGTGTTCGGACATTGGTGTGCGAGGAAGCTTTCGAATTCTTGGTTGCGAGTGCTCCGTCTCGCAATGTCGCCGAACCGAAAACCGCTGACGCTCGGAGAAAAGCTTCGCATAATCGAGGAGGCGGAGAAGTGGAACAGAGCAACAAAGGCCAGCATTGCCTGCGACCTGAACGTTCCCGAGTCGTCGCTGAAAACGATCCTCACGAAGAAGGACAGCATCCTACTAAATGCGGCAAAGTTCGGCCTGAACAGGAAGGCCGCGAAAGATGGCAAATATGCTGCCATGGAGAAGGCCCTCGTTGAGTGGTTGCGTCAGGCCCGCAGTTCAGGAATTGCCGTGGATGGCGCAATTTTGAAGGAGAAGGCTGAGACAGTTGCATTGCGCTGCGGCATTGACGACTTTAAAGCCTCCAATGGCTGGTTGGATCGCTTTAAAAAACGCAGTGGAGTTGTGTACAGCCGCTGCTGTGGAGAGCGCGTCAGTCAGCTCCGACACTGTAGAAAAGTGGACTGCATTGCTGCCGGAATTGATACGGGAATACAAGCCGTCCGACGTGTTCAACGCGGACGAAACTGGATTATTTTATAATATGCAGCCAGAACAGACATTGGCATTCAAAGGAGAGAGCTGTCACGGGGGTAATCGTAGCAATGAGCGTCTTACCGTATTGCTTTGCGCTAATGAAGACGGCTCTGAAAAGCTTGCTGCCCTCGTGATCGGCAAGTTTGAGAAGCCGCGATGCTTCAAGAATTTGAAAAGGCTGCCGTGCCAGTACACGTTCAACCGGAAAGTCTGGATGACAGCTGCTATGTTTTCTACATATCTGCAGCAGCTGGACTCCAAAATGGGGGCTAAGAACAGAAAGATTCTTCTTCTGCTTGACAATGCGCCATGCCATCCATCAGATATGTCGCATTTGAGAAATGTGAAAGTTGTATTTCTGCCCCCCAATTGCACTAGCCAGCTGCAGCCACTTGACGCTGGCGTCATCAAGTGCATGAAACAGAAATATCGGAAGTTTCTGGTGCGCGTCGGCTGGCGGGCATGGAACGCAAGCAGTTGGATAAGAAGCTTTCTGTGCTTGATGCAATGCACTACATTGCTAGTGCATGGGACGCAGTCAGGCCAGAAACCATCGCCAACTCCTTCAGGCACTGCGGCTTTAATAGCAGTGGTGCTTGTTCTACCAGTGAAGCTGCAGTGCCTGTTGACAACGAACCAGAGTTCTGCAGCCTGGAGCTGCCTGGATCTTTCGCGGACTATGTTGGTGCCGACGAAGACGTTGCAGTGTGCAGTGAAGTGTCGCTGGATGACATTATCGAAACTGTGCGTCCCGACACTGCGGGAACTTCCGACGAGGAAGAGATGGACGACGCTGCAGAGGCTAGCGCGTCCATTCCCGACTTACGCGGACGTGTTGTGCTACGACGACCACATTCGGCGGTTTGCTTGCGCACGCGACGAGATCGGTGACTTGCTGCCAGATGTTGCAGCTATCGAAAGAAAGCTGAAGCGTCGTGGCTGGGCAAACTCTCAGAAGAAATTCACAGATTTTTTTAAAAGGTGAGAAATAGAGGTTCGTTCACACCCCCAATAAAATGCGTGGTTGTCATTTTTTCAATTAATTTAATCTACGTTCCTCGGAGCAGCGCAGGTTTGTGCCGCGGACTTTCTTAGGCATTATGTGCCCACTGTTGTGGGGCAACAATGACCGTCACTGCCTATATTCTCGGTTTTTCGATTATACGACGCCCGGATTATATGACGATTTTGCGCAGTCCCCTGAGTCGTATAATCGAAGTTCCACTGTACTGAAATGCAGTGCACTTTCTTTTTATTATAATCTTTTTGAACTTAGAATGTGCAGATAAGCCTTCATTTGTAGTGAGCAGAACAGTGGTGCCACCTTCACTTGACGTATGATCCGACGCTCATGAGTGGCAGAATGAAAGATGTTAGCTGAGAGAGTAGCGGCACCTGCCGACAAGTTGGAGAAGTATTGGTAGCACCTGGCTCGCGAGGCGGTAAAGAAACTTCACATGACGAGCGTTCGGAAAACTCATTCTACCTGCTTTTTTTATTCAGTAATGGTTGAAAATGTCAAAATGAAGGTGGTTAGCCACAGTTACACTCCCTCCTGTGAAAGCAAAGCGTTAAGCGTGATAAACAGTTTGCATGGAGGACTATCGGCATCGCTATTGCCTCTCAGCGTTTCTGAAGGAGGTACTCCAACTTTTTTTCAGATCTGTAGTGTGCACGTATCTCACAGGAGTACGGCCACTAGCGTGGGTTCGGACTTAGCGAGCCACCGGGCCGCGTCTGCCGTCGCCTCGCGTGAACTAGCGCACCGCTGCACACGCACGTTCGAGCGCAAACAAGGCGCCGAGCGTAACGCGGCAAGTACACAGTACTGCTCTCGAAATCCGCAACACTTTATTGCCTGCGGCAACACCACAAAACGCAGTACAACGCCCGCTCCCAAAGGCGGCGGGAGAAGCAAAACAGGCTTAACCACGCCACGGGCGAAAGTACAACACAAAGGGTGCCGCTAGCACGTCTCCGCGGGCAAAAGGGCTCACGGCGACACGCCGCTGAGAGAAACGTTCCCTCGTGACTACGCTGCGTGCTCTCACGATCAGCGACCAAAACAGGGCCCGATCGCTCGAGCAAGGGCAAACTCCGCTCGCGTTGGCTTCGATAGGTACGGTTTCGGCGTAGTAAGACCACGCGCGAATGCACCGCACCGCTCTTCAGCCTAGCGTTCGGAAAAGGACAACGTAAGGTAAGCGCTCGCCGCTGGCGCAAGGCACCGTAAGCGAACTCCGTCCGAGCGAGCCCAAACAAAGGAGCCGACGGACGGGAAAGAAAATGCGTGCTTACCCTACGAGGTCCAGAGAGGGTCTGACTCCCCCGCCGCGCGCAACGTCTCGCGAGACGCGAGCATGCGAGACTCGAACGTGGCGCCACCGTCGCAATCCGGCGCCGGGGTGAGGGGGTTAACGTCACCCCCGCTCGCCCAGCGCCGTAGGACGGCGGAGGAGGGGAGCGACATGATCGGACATGAGGATGGCAGAAATAGGCGAAAAACCCGCGCAATGGCGACGGGCAAGCCTCAATCCCCACAGATCGAAATAACTGTTTACACAACAACCAAGCGCTTCTGGGATCAACTGCTGCAAGGTTTAACCACTGCCGAGGGGGAGCCTACCATTGCGCCGTAAAAAAACCTAGGTCCAGAAAAATTAGTTGTCCATGCCTTTCAGGGCCCCTGAACAACTGTAAGCTCGTCGCAGTTTCTCTTCTTGCCTTCGCTTCTCTCCCCAAGGTGCTACCTCCTCCCTCCCCCTCACATTTTTAGGAGATGTCGAGGTTATGTCTGCACTGATTGTAAGATTGAACGCAAGACTGATTGGCAAAGTATGAAAACTAACATCCCTCCAACATGTACCAATCGGCCGCAGCTTGTACTCTGGTGACGTCACATGCACTGCTGATGCATGTGACGAAAAGTCCGCCTCCCTTCTCCAGCGTCCATGTTTGCGTGCCTTGCTTTCTTCCACAACAAATCCCTACCAACTTCGGTTGTCTTACAGCAAGCGAATGACGTGCAGGCCACATTCTTCTAAATTTTTCTACGAGCGGGACCGAGCACACTCACCTGAGCTCCCTGCGAGGGGAAGGCCACTGGATTTTCATCGTCATCTTCGTCCTCCTCTTCTTCACTAGCATCAGTGGCCTCGTGAAAGCCCTTTTTGGACACTGCCAGACAATCAGCAAAACAAAGAGACGCACATTTAGGCACAAAGTCTCGGAGAGAAAAAAAACACAAATTACCCCTACATAAGAACTGTGCACCGTATCCTGTCCTACTGTTGCATGCCCGAATTTGTAGGTTTCCTCAAACTCTCCTTTAGGGTTACTCATTTCAGTGAAGTACTACATTTTGACAACAATAACCTACACATCATCTCCACTCCCAGTTAACAACCTTCAAAACAAGGAAAAGAGCCAACCAAGTTCATATGCAACTTGTCCACGAAATCGTACAAAAGCTAAGCTCAACAATAGTCAAATCAAGGGGTTTAAATTAGAGCTGTGCGACTAGCAAAATTTTGGGTGCGAAGCGAATTCAAATACTGAAGTGTGAGTGCGAATCGAAATGAATATTTTTCGAATACTTCGAAGCAAAATTGCAGAAAAAAAAGTCAAGAGAGGATTCCTAAGCATATTCTTATGAGATAGCAACATGAAAGTGTTTCTTTTTGCTAGGTTGATGAAGCACTAGCGGGGTGGTGTTTCATAGTTGTCTTATCAAGAATGAGGCAATGTAGAGGCCGAACTGTATTTATGTACATGATCTGGTGCAACCAAAGTGTTGCCGACAACACTTTACACGTGATAGGCAAAGATGCCATTTCCTCAGCCTCTTCTCCTCTTTCAACTTCTGTGGAAGAGCAACTAATGTGGCAGACAAGGGTGTGCTCCCTTCAAGTCCGAAGTTCCAAATCTGCCTCGTAGATGTCGATATTGGCCTCGAGGAGTTACGGAGTGGCCCTCTATCGGACGCGCCTCGATTGCGTGCTAGGCAGGATACCGCCTTCGCGCTCCCCATATGTTTTGCTGTCGGCGCTCTACAAAAACACCTCGCGGAAGCCCTCCAGGGCATTTCTGTAAGTACTTTCGAAATGAACTGTGTTCTATAGTGTCAAAATAATCATTTTTGATGAACTGAAAGCACAAGATAGTCTACAGTCGCTGTCTCTTTGCAAAAAACCGAGCACCCGCTTCACGCTGTCACCGCGTTGGAGACCCCTGAACCGGCTTCTTGCGTGAAAGGTAGTCACTCGCTGAGTGCAAACTATATGAAATATCTCGTTAGAGTAGACTGCCTGCATAACCAAATGGAGCATAACAGAAAGAAGCCTCAAGCCAGCGATCGCACGGGTTCGCGACGACCGACGGTGCCTCTGCATGTATGAGCGTCTGCATGTATGTTCGTACTGATGGTTTCGCTTTTGCTACGAGCGCGTTTTGGCACCGCGCTGTGAACTTTAGGCCGCAAAATATGAGAATTTGTGAGTAAACAAACAACTACTGTTGCGCGGATGCTATCAGAGCAGTTCAAAAACAATTTCCTTACAACTGCGGCTTCGGTGCGCATGGCAACTTTGTGATCTGCCGTCCCGACGATCCAGTGTTTTTTTTTTCTTTTTCGGTCTAAATTCGGGTACGTTTCAATGTCATTTGACAAGTTGTCTCGCACTGCGTATTGATCTGTCTTCTCAGCGGGCAAATGCCGCTGCTTCTGTTTCTTTATTCAGCGCATTCGTTTCGTTTGGTGCTCACACAAAACGTGAGCAAATGCGACGCCTTTTTTTAATGCTCCTTAATTATCCTTCCGTTGGCATTCCAGTGAACTTGTCGCTCTCTGTCATCAACAAATTCATAGACCAAAGCTTCACCACTTCGAGATTGCTGGTGGAAGGAGAACCAGTCTACGAGACCGAGCATGTAGTAGCATGTGAGGCCTAGGAAAAGAAAGAAAATACAGTAACGTTTGCGGACTTGTTCTGCAAACGTCGGCTGTGAACTAGGACCCACATGAACTTGAAATAGCGGTGAATAAAATAGAAGTTATTGCTGCAACGAGCAGCCGCAATACAGGATAGTAATTATTTGACGTGTATCCTAGCAATTTTGGCAGCAGTGTCGTGTCTAACGACAACAGGGTGGCATCTTTCCCACGTAAATAAATGAGGCTCCAAGAAAATACATGGGGTTGGCCGGTGGGCCGATCACGGAGGCAATGCAAAATTTATGTAGCTTATGAAGCATTATGAAGCAATGCATGCCTCATCAAATGGGCAGATTGCTCGTCGGCGTCCCGCGTCGGCGGCGTCAACACGAGTGATGCAAAAAATAATAGTCACGTGATGGTGTCACTATATGACGTCATCATGACGTCACAGATCGCCAAAATATGTAGCGTCATTATGATGTCACAAAATGTGACGTCACATGATGACGTATTCACACGTCATGGTCGCTTGGCATTGCCTCCGTGATCGGTCAAGGAGGCCGTGCAAAACCACGTTAGGTGCATAACACTTTTGGAGGGGGGCGCGGGAGAATCAGTACATCGACTGACAAGAAGATGATGGCTTTCGCCTTCTAGTCATCTTTAACGAATGCATAAGGGGTTTTTTAATTCAACATATCTAAGCAATGACTTGCACATCTGCAGCCGATTTTGTGGACGCTGAGCACGGGGCCGACGATCAAGAGGTCGCATTGGAGGGTTCTGAGATGGCATCGCACGTGGTAAAAGGTAGCGCTTTTACCATCCTGCTGCAGATAAGCATCATTTGTCGGCGGGAAGCGCGCGAGCCATCGTCTCAGTGCGCGCTGTCTGCTACTCACTGAACATCGCAGGCCCGACGTAGTAACGAAAGTCTTCGTCGCAGAAGTGCTTGTTGCACGCAAGACTCTTAGCGGATGGCTACTTGCCGGTTCTTAGCTTTAAAACCCATGCTTCGCGCTGCTTCTTGTCCCGCGGTTACCAGTGCAGGCTGACACTGGGCTCCTTTGCGTAAGCGCGGCACTGCAGCACCGAGCGGTAGAGCCCCATGTTCGTCGCCTTCGGAGGCAGCCACTCTATTATAATGGTTTCAATTGAGTAGAAAATGAGAGAAAACTGCCGAATTTGAACAGATCGCAGCGCATGTGGGACTTGAAACTCGTTTTCAAAGCACGCAGCAGTGCGCCACAAGCAGCCGACGCGGCCGCTGAGACCACATGATCCTGCCAAGCACGTCACGCCGACGGTGGCGCCGGCGTTTCCAGTGGTGGGCCTCGAGGCCAATACAAAGACATCTGAAATTTTGGATGCTAAAAAGCATCTGCGTCCCATTTTTTGGACTTCCTGCCCAAATTTCAGGTCCAAAACAGCATTAACTGAGCCCTCATCACTGCCACATTTTTCATCTCTATGTTGGAACCAGCATTTTCTTGAGTTAGTACATTTGCGACCGTAGCAGAGCTTGAAAGGCAGCTTTGCCGCAATACCGTAGTGTGATGAGGTGAAGCATATTGAAAATCTAGGGACCACTTTCAATCGGACATTGAATGTGTCTTGGCAAGGTTCGACCGTAACGGAGCTTTAAAGGCAGGTTTGCCGCAACACGACAGTGTAATGAGGTGACGCATATTGAAAATCTGAAGGGGTCACTTTCAATCGGACAACTGTATTTGCATTTGGGAAGTTTAAATAGTTCGAATAGTAATATTCCAGTGCGAATCGAATAGCAAATACTATTAAAAAAATATTCGAAATTTCCAATATTCGCACACCCCTAGTTTAAATCTTTAAACAAAAAAATCTAGACCATTCCTATTTGCAGGTGGATGCCCAGCGGAGCTGACGGGAGCACGGCCATTTTTGCTTTCGTTGCTATTCCTCACAAACGCGCTGCTCCTCGGGTGTTTTCACAGCGTGCGGTCGACTCATACTTGCCATGCACGACTGCGCCAACACACTGCATAGACTTTACTGATGTGGTGCAACATGTATGAAACACATACTGAAAAGAGTTTTTCCTACTCTAGTGCATTACAGTAAAAGCTCATTAATTCGGATTTCACAGGACCAAAAAAAGCCGTTTGAATTAACCGAATACCAAATTATCAAAAGTATCAAGAAAACAATAAATAAATGTCTATTACATCAATGCACTTTTATTTTCTTGCTGAATATGTCAATCCGGTAATTGTTTTGCCTAACAACAGTGCAAAAGCCGCAATTTTCGTCATTTGTGACTTCGTTCACGGTGTGAACGCGGCTGAACTGACCCCCGTGTCTTCATGCGAAACGTGCTCTGAACCCAGACCTTATTACATACCAATAACGCGACTGTGGGTGGCAACCACGCCTTTCTGAAAAAGCGTGGCCGTTTCGGCTGTCTGCGAACGCCGTTTCCGTTCCTTTGCGTTGCACTGTTGTGGCGCTTCAGGGTCGGCACGCTCCGAGGATCGTCCGAATTAACCGGGTTGCAGCCAAATCTAACCGGATTACAAGAGTTTGATGCCATTAAACAATGCATACGCTAGCTGCGACCAGAGAACACATCTGAATTATCTGATTTTCCTAATTAACAAGCGACAAATTAACGAGCTTTTACTGTATTTTCTTCCGCCTCTCTATAGAGGGCACCAGGGGCTCCATTTTAATACTTCACAATGCACCACTGCTCCCTAGGTGGTGCTAGGTGTTTTCTGTACGCGGACAGATGCCACAAAATCATGAAGGTGTGCCATTTACAGCACCTCTGTAAAACACACTGCTATTAGAGACACTATACTGAAGGGCTTATGATCTGTTCTTGTTACCCGGGGTTCTCTAACATATACAAAAATCTAAGTACAAGAGTGTTCTTAGATATTGTCTTCTTTAGAATGTGGCTGCTGATTGCTGGGAATCAAACCAGCAGCCTGACGTTAGCAGAAGCATGCCATATGTCCAGCAATCCTGACACATCTAGGCATCAGCTGTGTACATATTTCCACGCATCAGCAAGTACCTTTGACTGGCGACCTCCTGCCGTGTGGCCTTGAGCCCGTCAGTTGGCCAAAGGGGGACACCCGACCACGCGCTGCCTTGCCACTGCTGGCCCACATGTGCTTGGTCAACGCCGAGGCAAGCAGTAGAGTCTGCATAGATGGTACCACACCGTAAATGCCGCAAACCGTGGAAATACATCCCCTTGAGGTGCAACGTTCAAATATGTGGATGCAACTTGTTTTTGCCAGTTCTTTGGACAAGTGGCCAAGACAATATGATACATTGCGCATAGGATGAAATGAAGCTTCTGTATAACCCTTTTGTCTTGCCTTAAAGGGACACTAAAGGCAAACAACAATTTATGTTAGAGGGGAAAGGTCAATGTTTGACAACATCTAAAACATCAATATTATCAACAGCAGTGCTCTAGTAATTGAGAAACTAAGGTAAATGTAGGACACAATATGCACCACCAGTGAGACATTTTGGAACGAGTCCGATGACGTCAAGAGTCTAGCGTACAATTAATCACTAGTACTCAAACTACTTTTAATAAAAAAATAAAAATCCATGCATTACAAGACGTAATAAAACGCTGCTTGTGCATTTCTCTTTGATTCAAGAAAAAAAGAACATGGCGAACGGCGCAACGGTTCAAAAGTTCCGTTTTCGCCGGACTGTGCTTTGCTCATGCGGTCGCGTCTCAGTGGTAGTTTCTGCTTGCGTAGTCGCACCTCAAGGGTAGTTTCATTATCGCACATTGCTGCGCGAGCGTTACGTTGCATCTGCAGGACCATTCCCTAACGATATGTCGCAAGTGTGCTCTGAGCCGGCCAATTGACCACATAAGATCACATCGACTTTTCATGCAGCTTGGCCTGGCATGGAAAACTTTTAGTGCTGCTCAGGCAGCATGAGTAAACACACTAGGCAACGTTGCACGGTTCTTTCAAGCACAAGCATTGAAATAAAATTCTGTACCACTTAATATTTTTTTCATTTTCCCTGTTTTTTTGGCTCTTACGTTTACTTCTTCGGGTCCCTTAAAAAATGTGTCAGCAGAGCTCTACTGTATTAGAATGAAAAACTATCTCTCAAATTTCAACAAAGTTTTTTTTTTTAACTTTCAGCAGCCCATTCAAGGACCCACTGCTCACCTGTTCGCTGTGCTCCCGGGGGGGCAAGGCACAGAGGCGAGCGTACAGGTGAAGCGCGGGCCCGTCCCGTAGGCTGCGCATCAGGGGCGGCAAAAGCTCCAAGACTTGCCGGCCGCAGTGCTTCAGCTGACCCGCAGCCCACACAGCATCCAGGTGCGCAGTGGTCAGCTGACCCTCGGACGCCAAAAGACCGAGCACCAGATGGCTCTGCTTGATCACCTGCAAGTTGATGACGACGATGCCACGATGCCAGGTTGGGACAGAGTAGCACTACTTGCTGGACTCATCTGGTATAGACTTTTTAAACAGACCTTAAACAGTAAGTCACTTAGACCACACAAAAGGAGGAAGTAGAACGATGACAAGTGAGGGCAGCAATACTGTGAGTCAGCCTAGCTGAAAGACATTCATCTTAACGGTACTTTATTTATTTATTTATGAGTACCTTACAGCGCCCTCGTGGGGCATTGTGTAAGGGGGGCAATACAGCGTGTACAAAAAAGATATAAATATACATAGGTGAAATACAGATTATTACAGATGTAACTGAACACACGAACATAGTAATGCAAAATATACTAAAACAGCGAAATGTAGTGTCTAAAGGCGTTACACAAAAGATATATAAAGTAACTATTTAAACACGAACAGTTAACAAGATATGATAACTGCCGAAAGAGTTTTTCGCAAATAACTGAATACAGAGGATAAAATAAAAACAGGGGGAAAAAAAGAAAAAGAAAACGTACCGGTTACAGCATTGCAACGCCATACATCAAATTTCGATGCATAAATATTTTTTAAGGTTGTTTAAAAACTTTGCGTGATCTCGCTGTGATGCGAGATCATCTGGTAGGTCATTCCACAATCGAATCGCTCGTGGAAGAGCCGAAAGGTTGAACGCGTCAGTTTCACCGTACATGCGTGATAAGCTATGGTTGTTATGTAATCGGCGTGAAGTTCGATGAGCTAGATTAAGGTGAACAAATGGCATCATGCTAGTGTGGATGAGTTTGTGGAATAGTGATAAAAGGGAAATGTCACGGCGGATTTTTAGTGGCTCGAGTGCAAGGCCTTGTTTAATCTGTGTTATGCTAGATGGGTAGCTGTAATTACGCGTAATGAATCGACTGGCTCGGTTCTGGATAGATTCTAACATATTAATTAGGTATTGTTGATGCGGTGACCAAATGGAGGAGGCGTACTCTAGTTGCGGACGGATTAAAGCAAGATACGCGAGTTTCCGTACATCGGAAGGAGAACTGTATAAATTACGGCGTAGAAAACCTAATGATTTTGATGCGTTAGCACAGATGGAAGTGATATGTGTGGACCAGGAAAGATTTGGAGTTAGGTTTATGCCTAAGTACTTATAATGCTGAGCGCGTTCCACAATGCTGTTACCAATTATGTATAGGCCACTAAAGTTATGATGTTTTCGAGTAAAAGTGATTAGTTTGCACTTGGAAACGTTTAATGTCATCTGCCAGGTATTGCACCACTCACCAATACGCTCAAGGTCTTGTTGAAGGGCAAGATGATCACTACTGCTGCGGATGGGACGGTAAATAATGCTGTCATCGGCGAATATGCGCATACAAGATGATAAACTGTCCGGCAGGTCATTAATGTAGATGAGGAAAAGTAAGGGGCCGAGAACACTTCCTTGCGGAACACCAGAGGAAACGTAACAAAGTGATGAAGAGGAATTGTTTGCGATAGTGAATTGCTGCCGGTTTGTTAGGAAGTTGCGGAGCCATGTTAGCGTAAGCGAATCTAGTTTTAGCGATGATAGTTTTAAAATCAAGCGGCAGTGAGCAACACGATCGAAAGCCTTTGCAAAGTCAAGGAATATGCAGTCTGTCTGTAGATTATTGTTCATGTTAGAATGTAAGTCAGTAGTAAATTCGAAAAGTTGAGTCTCACAAGAAAGACCCTTTCGAAACCCATGCTGGTTAGAAAAGAAGTACTTGTGCAAGAACACTGGCACAAAGGAAAGCAACACAAGGATGGGTGAAATCTAACTGGTTTATTTTTTCCAAAAACATTCCCTTAAAAACCTGCCGATCTGCGAGATATAGTCAAAATAACTCATCAAAAGTGCACATAGCACAGCTCGTGATTACATGCCACGACATAAAAACGACAAGAACACAACTTCTTTTCCAAGTAATGCAACAGATGGGTGGCTAACACAATTTTCTTTTTGCTTTTCAATACAGAGAGCTTCCACTGTTTCCCTCGAAGTTTGATTACGATATCTGAATGAAATGGTGGTGCTGCTAAAACATGGTGTGCATGTGCACTCATTGCAATGCAGTGCTGAACGAGTTAAAGGGAGCTCTAACCTTCCAAATGCTCACTGAAATGACTTGGACAACCAATATATCCCTTTGTGACACGGCGTCCTCATTTGGAGACTGGACTCACTTTTGCCACTTCTGAGCACCATTCGCAAGGAAGAGACCACAAACACTGACCTCATGGTAATTTAAACATTCTTGTCACCTAAAGTTCCTTTGCATCACTTCTAGGTGAAATATTCTGCTACACGCGATCGCTTTGGTGAAGGCAGTACTGTGTTTTAACGAGAAGTTGGACATGGGGCGTTTCGGCAGGAATTTCACAATATATTTCTTTTTACCTTTTTAGAATTGCTCGCTGCCAGCAGATAACGATCGCATGTAATTTAAGTGGTTCGTTGAATTCACTTCATGAAGACATATGGCATGACTGACTGTACAACAATTAGTTAATTGTCTACAATGTCATTGCAATTAATTGCTGCAAAATGCACTGTAGTTTATTATAACCCCCACCAACACTTGCTTTAACCTTCTTCTCCAGAACCTCGGCATCAAATTATGTAAATCTCACCCATTTATACACAGTTTATCATAATGCAGGTCGCAAAGGAATATGACCAAGCATTGTGCAAAGTCACCAAAAACCTTGAGCAGCGAACTTCAATTTCCTTACGAACAGATGCAACACGAAATCAGATGAAAGCAAACGGGACACTTCAAACACGTACCTCCACATGAAGGTTGGGCCCAAAGATGTGCTCGACGACTCGATACTCGACCAGCCATGCGGCCAGGGCTTTTGCCATGGCCTGGGCTCCCACCACCGTTTCGTTGTGGCACAGCTCGTTCAGCATGCTGATGTGGCTCTGCGCGACAGAATGGAAAAAAAAAAAATTGCGTGACCACACAATTACACGCATCACAAAAAACATCATCCAACCATCGCCAACCGTGAAACTACGGCAATACGGTCAATTTCCTCCATCAGAAGCCAACCAACCGAGGACACGAAGACTGCAGCCAGAATTACACTGACGTCACGTGGACAATCACGATAAATCGTGATCAAAGCAGCCCATCTGCCAGTAGGGTATAACAGTGATTTCAGACAGTTTATTTATTGAGATATGCAATTTATTTTCAACATAAATTAGGTAGACCAGCTTACAAAATCAAAGGGGAGGGTTGCAAAACAGTACGTTACACGTTTCACTTAACACTGGTGTTTCACAGTTACACGTTAAGTGAAACACCAGCTTAATTACAGAAGAACCTCATTACTGACCATAATAGGCCCAAAATGTGACATGTTATGTATCGGGATAGGCTAATTTGTTTACTTGCATAGAGATGAACACTGTTTTATAATAATGGTAAAAAGAACTTGTTCTTTTTTAAGGCCTTAAATGCCTCATCAAACACGAAAAGAGACTGCCAGCATCAACACGAGTGATGCAAAAAAATCATCATGTGATAACATTACAGGTCGCTAAAATTTGTGATGTCATCACGTGACATCGTCGCTTACTCATAGGTGGACTGATTCCGGAGGCACATGAGGTGCAGAAGGCTTGCAATGCCTCTGATCCCGGAGTCAACGCAAAACCACACTAGGTGCAGAAAGCTTTTGGGGGCAGGGGGACAATACAATTGCCTAAGAAGAAAAAGAAGAAGGCTTTCGCCTTCGAGTCATCTTAGGCAAAAGTATAAGGGACCCTGCAAGTTTTCTTGCTATTCTAAAGGTACTCTGAGGGTACCTTTAAGTAAAGGTACCCTGAGGGTACAATAAATAAATAAATAAATAAAAATAAATATTCTATTTGTTTCTGGCGCTATTCAATTAAGTCTCAAAAGATCTCTATTTGGTCGTCCCTGAAAAGAAAACACAGAAAGGACATGAACAGGCGAACATTACCGAAGCATCCACTCACATTGATCTGGGCAATGCCCGAGAGACGCATGGTGAGCGTAGGCGAGACGAAGCACCGAAAGGCCAGTTCAAGGCCCTCCCTGTCCAGGGCCAGGTGGACGTCCAGCGGATCCTTGACCGCCCCCAGCATCAGCTCAAACAGGCTGCGACTGGTGGCACCCCGGAGCTCCCCCTCGCATCGGCTGCACAAGTACCTGCGCACAAGAGCGGCGTCGACGAAGCTCATAAATCGTGGGGCATTTTCTTCTTTTTTTCTCATCTTGACGAGAAACAAGCCATAAACGTTGCAAAAAGTGTTATGAGTATAGTCCAAGGACAAGACTCACTTCACTGCTTGATAAAAGGATTATTGAAGCAGTATTGGGTAACGCACCGAATGACTGACGACCGCAGGGGAACCAAGTGCTGTACAATGCATGGCAGGTTCATCCACAGCTTCAACTGTCCAGGAGAAGGTCAGAAAGAGAGAAAGAGCAAAAAGTGAGCACCACTAACTATAACACCTACCAATGCTTCAAAACGTGCATTGTGAAATTTTTGCATCAGATAAAAGAGATAGCTTGTACTCAGCACTAAGCCGCGCAAGCCTTGAAACAGCAAAACTGGACGATTCTGAAGACTAATCTGGTTGCTTCTAAGTTGTTTCTAGGCCTTAGCTAGGTGATGAGGGCTGTTTCTAGGTTGCTTTGAGGTCATTGCTAGGCTTTAGCTAGATGATGCTAGGTTGCTTCTACGTTCTCAGCGCAGAGAGGTTCGAGTTAAACCACACACAATCACAGATTGTGATTCCAGAGAAAGAAGCCTGAGTTGAAACCAAGCGTTCGCACCTCTCATACAGTCACATACATGACAAACTCGCGCTGCAACCAAGCGTTCACGCCTCTCATAGATCTATGGGCACGTTGTCGTTGGTGTAGGCCTTCTATCGATTCAGGGTCTCCTCATAGCCGGCGTTGCCTTTCCCATTCCCATAGTGTTGGGCTAACTACAGTCAAACCTCGATATATCGAACACGGACATATCGAATTATTGCCTATATCGAACGGTTCCTATATCACGTGGGAAATCGCATGCATTTTTAATTTTTTATTTCGAACGAAGTTTGACGTATAATGGATATATCGAACTCGGCCACCCCAAACCGCCCGCGCTCCGTTGACAGGCGGCGAGCTTTCCCGCAACTCTCGAAAATAGCGGTAGCGCGGTGGGCGTTTACAACTGCTGCACACATCGATGGCGCCGAGTGCGCCACTTGAACGTAGCGGCATACGCACGCCGCAGCCTTGCAGCAATGACGCACTGCACTTGTTGCACCAGCTCCTCCTTGATAGTATCGCCAGGCATCCGTCGCATCGGTCGTTGTTGTGCTCGTGTTAGGCCTGCCGCGCGTTGTGGTGTGTGTAGCGATGGCTGCAGACACGAAGAAACGGACGACCCTGACTTTTGCAGCAAAACTGGAAGCAATCCAGGCTGAAGGCGTGGGATTCGGACCTGGTGCGTCAGGGACGGAAGGTATGCCTTATCGTCGGTAACTGCACGGCACACCACACCGATGCCCAGCTGAGCAACATCGAAGTGGTATTTCTGCCGCCCAACACCACTTCGAAGCTCCAACCGTTGGACCAGGGCATTATCCGCACATTTAAGTCTATCTACAAGCGTCGGCTGATCGACATTTTGCTTGTAAGACTCCGGATGGGCCAAGATCTGAAGATCGATCTTTTGGGCGCCATCCAATTGCTCAAGGCGTCGTGGGAAAACGTCAAGCAGTCGACGATAGCCAACTGCTTTCGGCATGCGGGCTTCGGTGGACGCACTGACGAAGCATCAGTGGAAGAATCCGAGGAAGCTGAGTTGGCATGCGCAGATGAAGAAAGCGAGCTCGCCGAAACGTGGAGCAAGCTGGAGAGCTTTGTTGGTGCGGAGCCGCAAAGCATGTGCATCGAAGACTTCGTTGGAGGTGACGACAGCACTGGTACAACGGCGGAGCTAACGGATGTAGAGATCGTCGCCGAAGCTACCGCTGAGCAGCCGAATGAAGACGCTGCCGAGGTGGATCCCGCAAGCGCTGATGGTGCCCCGCTCCCGACATCAGCTGAGGTCGTAGCCACTTTGGCCCTTGCGCGCCACCACTGCAGCGCGATTGAAGGCACCGGCCTTTCACTTGTGTATCGCCTGGACTATGTTGAGGACGCAGTCGTCAAACACGCCATTGCCAACAAAAAGCAGGCTACTCTTTTTCAGTATTTTAAGCCAACACAATAAATACTTTGTTTGAATCTTCAAGTGAGTATTTACTGCACCACGATTGGTTCGTTGGTTGTTTTCCACAAGTTCTTGACGCATTTTTTACGTGATTTTTTATATCGAATTCTGGATATATTGAACTATTTCGCGATCGCCGTGCCGTTCGATATATCGAGGTTCGACTGTATTGCCTTCTTCCTTTTTAGTGGACCAGTGGTGAGTAGTGGGATTTACCCAATTTCTGTGGCAAATACCCGTTTATTTTTTTGGATAGGGTGGGACACATTACGGCTAACTTAAACAGCTTCGCAGTTAAAACAGAAACAAGACAGATATATATGGGAAGCAGTCATCCGGATGTTATTACACAGTGTGTCTACTAAGTTTCGAGACAGGCAACACTGCAAGATAACCAGGGCAAATCTTTTCTGCGTTATTTTATGGCGACGCCAGCCTCGAAATTTAGTAGACACACAGCATTGTCCTAGTTGAAGCGCTTCCCTTTTAGATGTTTCTTCAGGGGACCAAACACATGGAAGTCCCAGGCGATGAATGGTGGCCGGTTTAACACCTTCAGCTGTCAAAAATCGTTTAACGCCCCGCCACTCCTCAATCGTAGAATTTTGCAATGTGAACACCATCCTGTCCTCACACACACTGCCGCGTGTCAATTGGACAGCGCCCTTTATAAGAGCCTCCACTCTACTGTGCATGCGGGCGCCCCCGCATGCTCCGATCCACGGCAGAGACTCCAATCGCATCCCTAGATATCTCGCTACATTCTCCCATAGCGGCATAGGCATCTGTGTAAGCGGTGATATTGTTACGAGGTTTCGTACCTTTTCATTTGAACACCCCTTGTATTCGCACCTCCATGTACAGCAACTCTAAGTCAGCCTAACTTCAGAATTTTAATTAACCTTCCTTGCTTAATAACTTGGTGGTCTATTTGGTCTGACATATATGTGCAAAGGAGGGTGAAGAAGTGGCATGAAACCTCGTTCTTCTGACACTACTACCACACTCCTCTTGGCAAGCTAAGTTGACCTACCTTCAATCTCTCATTTCAGACTTTGACCATACAAATGTCATATTTAGAATGGTTTTCAAGAGAAAGCATTAGAAGCAAGTGAATGCAGTGACAAGGAAAACCACTCACATTTGAGACGAGCGAAACGAGAGCGTGGGCCAGCCCGATGGGCAGCCTCTGCGGCGGCACCTCCTGGAAACAGGAGTGCAGCAGAGACAGACCCCCTTGCCCGCAGAAGTGAGCCACATTGCGGAGCAGGTGCACTGGAATGTCCAGATCCTGCGCGGGAACATTCGAGTGCCTTCGAGCATTCAAGTGCAAGGACAGATTGCAATGGTACTCCAACGCTAGGACCGAAAAGAGGGCACATGTTGGTACACATTTCACAGTTCCGCATACTGATTTTGTACAATGTGCCACGCAGCCCATAACACTCTGAGCCAAATGGAAGCATTTGGGATGTTTTTTCGCCACAGAACAATAAATTGTAGTATGGCCTGCTTGCATTTCCTTTCTCAAAAACTGCGCCCTCTCTACTTTTCTGTCAAGGATACTATGTCACAACAAAAGCCACATGTTGTTTGTGACCTCGAAGTGCCAAGAGCATGGAGATAAGTGCAAGGAAAGCGAGAAAAGTATTACAGAGGGAAAAAATATCTACGCTAGCACACTTACAGCACTGCAAGATGTCATAAGATCAAGTATGCCTGTCGCAAAACATCAAGTGCCCACAAATACACTGCTTTTGTGTAACTGCAACAGTGTTTACAAAGTTGTCAGAGCACAGAATTCAATGCGAAACAAACTTTTATTGCAGCCACATCATTCTTCTTCAAATCAATGAGCCAAAGGTGCTTCTTCCACACGACTACCACAAAGCTTTCGTAAATCCATCGTCGAATGATAAAGTCACAGGACAATTTAACACACACTCTGCACTTCAAGCACTTTCGTATTCAGACGCACACAGGCCCATCCCGTATTGCAGAATCTCGCTGTGCTTTTGCAAAAAAATTCATTTCAGTTTTTAAGATTTTGCAGGATCCACTCACAACCGAAACGAAGGATACATGCGTGCAAAAATGCCGGGGCTCACCATCAACTCAATCTACCAATGTCAGTGCAAGCACTGCTCGTCTAATTCCCGTCAAATTCAGTGCAACATGCTGCAGTGTTGCTCTGAATACTACAAACGATAAAAAATCCTTGAAACAAGAGGTGTCGTTAGAGCCAATGTTTCGACAAGCAGTCTTCTTCAAGGCTGCAGAGTTGCAGGCTTGAAGGAGACAAGACCACTTATTGAAACATTGCCTTCAGTGACACCCCGTGTTCCAAGAATTTTTCGTTGCTTCAAGCATCCATCTTCCCCTGAACTTCTACCTTATCTGAATACTAGTGTATCAGCAATACCAGCGACTGAACTGATGACAGCAACTTACATTCACATCGCACACGGTGCTGAGAGCTGCAATCTCTGCCTGTGACACCTCCTGCAAAGGGGGCAGAAAAAAAACAACAGGGCCGAGTTTGCATACTCAACGTCCCGCCTGAATCTGCGTGATGTACCATAACTTTTCAACAAACCACCTACCTCGAGCTTTGAGTGTAGGCTGTGCTTGAAGGCCACGTAGAGTGGAAAGTTGAGAAGGAACACTTTAGAGGCGAAATGCAGGAGCTTCTCCTGGTCGTCCAAGGACCAGCCTTCCACTACAGGCATGGTACGAAAGAAAAGCGGCAAGATGATGACACCACCTTTAAACTTCACACAGTACACGTCTGTCACGAAAAGTTGCATGAAAGCTTCGAAACCGAGAGGCACTTGAAGTAATCGGCAGCAATTTGTGAACACCTCACACACCTGCAAGGCACACGCCTCCAAGCACTCATACACAACCAAACAACACAAAAATTAAATTATGGGGTTTTATATGCTGCAACCATAATACGATTATGAGGCACACCGTAGCGGACAGACTTCTAAATAGCTTTGACCACCTGGGTTCCCTTAATAAGCACCTGAATCTATGTACACAGTAATCCACTGTTAAAGGAAACATCGGATCGCGTGTCGCCCACTTGGTGCCAGCGCCTGCCGGTGGGCTGCAATGAGTTTCACGCAGGCACAGTGAGCACTGTCGGTTGCGTTCTTTCGTCTTCTGCTGTACCCTGAGCTGCCGCACTTCAAATCGTCGCGAAGCAGGCTGTTCACGAGACAAAAGAGCACCGCGCCCGGCGCTTACTACGACTGCACGAAAGTCGTTGCAGCCACCGGTCAGCGGTGGCGCTGAGTGGACGACGCGCGATCCGATGTTCCCTTTAACAGTGGACCACTGTGCAGAGTGCTCAAGGATTGACAATTTAGGGTTAAGTAATGCAAGCACTTTCGTTTCCACCATGTTCAGTTCATGTCTAGCAGCATAATTTCAAATCAAACACTTACATCAGAGCCAACATTAAACAGAGTGGCTATATTTGTAGCAACAACGCACTGTTGTCTGGTGAAAACTTGCATACCAGTCGTTACACTAAAAGTTTTGACATGGTGTTTTAATCAATCAGCACTGTACATCTAAGCAGTCGCAGTATCACGGAATCGAGCATGCATCCTCAAGCTTAACAGGGCAACACCTTATCCGCTTAGCTACCATGGGGATTTCATATGCAACTGCCAAAGAGGCTCTTACAAACGTTAGAGTCTAACTGCAGCAACAGACTTTCTGAGCACGTGTTTATGCATCAGTTTCTCTGTGTGAAGAGTATCACGCAGTTATGCCTACGCCTCCACAACCCTTCACATTGAATTACATGCAAGCATAGTGAACACTATGAAATGCACACATCTCTAGATGTGCGTGCACAAAAAAAAAAAAGGAAAAGAAAAGAGGCTAAGCACACAACACAGAATAATGCCCATGTTTGCTGAGGATGCACGCAAAGCTTCAACCTGTTCTTGCAATTTTAAGGTACGCAGCTACACAACATCACCTCATATGTGGCTTCACAGATTCTGCATTCAAGCATTACTCGTATCGAAAGTCGTGTCAATGACGAAGCCTGGCATAAGCGGTTCTTCCAGTTTAATCATCAGTTTGTCATTCATTCACGCTTGAATTTTATACAGAGGCCGAACATGGAGGCAGATCATGCTTGGATGCAGTGCCTGGTGGCGCCGGCAATCCACTGGTTTTTCTGATGAATAGAGACCATGCCCCCCTTTTTCAATTTTCAGCAAGAACGTGTATTTCACAATGATTAAAAAAGAAATGTACGCTGCCTCACACCATTCCACATCCTGTCTTTAAATCAAAACGAAAACTATGGTGCTGCTGTTTCAGTGACAGAGGCTGTCATAACATCTGAACCATTGAAATACTGTATTTTTTCCCGTAAAACCCACTTGAAATATACCGAAAATTTGGATATAAGTTGAAGTGTGAGTTACATGTCCAATTTTGGGAGAGCAAGTTAGCTTTCAAAGATGTGCTTTATGGTAATGCAAGGAAGGCAACTTCACGACAGTATGTGGGCATTTTTTATTTTCTTTTTGTTGCCACAATTAGCAGTTGGGGGTGCAAGTTACATGCAGAAGTGTGTTATCTGTAATAACATACAGTATACTTCATATACCATTACACTACAAAAAATTTGTATGTCCGATTCGCTTGGATGAGATGAGCAAGCATTGCTTCAAGGCATGGCAGCAATATGCCATAATGGCAACTTGCACTGTGGAAAGGACAACATACACACCCCCTTAGTGATGAAAATCGAACATTTTTTGCCCAGTTGCAGAGCAAGCAGTGGCCAATTCTTTGTCGTAAAAGAAGGCAGGTGCAAAGCTCAAACATAGAAGTGCTATCCCTCCTAATGAGCATTCTAAAATGCACCACCACAAGAAAGAAAGGAAAACGGTTTCCCTGCCTCGGCAGTAGTATATAGCTATGCAGGTCATACCCGCGAAACAACTTAATTTTTTGCCGAAGTTTGCCACAGGCAATCCACACGTCTGATTAATCGGTGATGAAACATCGAAGTAATGCAAGCAAAAATGATCCAAACATTTTGAACTTCCACCTCTGAGCTGAATTTCGGGTTGAAAGAGGCCCATATTTCAGCAAGAACCCTTTATACACCCGACTTCCTCGTCGACACAACATTGACACACTTGGGCGAGAACGCTGGATACAGAAAGCGCATGAAACTCGAGTGAGAGACAGGACAAAGTGGAAAGGAGGGGGGGGGGCATGCATTTGGTGCCAGAAGCATTCCACAGTGCCTACACATCTGCACATCAATGTACCAACTGAACCAGAGGGGCACTGACACGAATTTTTCAAATCTGTAAAAGCTCTGCCCCGCGGTTCTCCCACACATAAAGTGTGGCACCAAAAGCAAGTGTAGCATACAGGCATCGTCTTGTGAACAGAGGGCGCAACGTAGCTATCCTATGGTAGCCCAGTGTTCCCAATATTGCCCGCTACGAGTGCAAAAAAAGATGACACGCATGTGCGCGTCCCCCCCCCCCCCACTCCCTCTAGTCAGGCCCGTGAACATATCTCAAAAAAAAAAAAAAGAGAGAGAAAGAGGGGGTGGAGAGATGCACATGTACCAGCCATGGTATGCCCAATAGACAAACCAGATGGCAGGAAACTCGCATATACCCCGCCCCCCCCCCTCTATTCTGGTTACGGCCCAATTTCCCTCTTGCTAGGCTGTGCATTCAAGCCCCCGTTAACGAAGAAAGTTGAGCTAGTTGGTTCCAATGCATTTTCTGTGACAAATAGTTCGTAGCACAAGAAACTTAAAGGGAAAAAGTGTGGGATAGGATAGAGGGCACGAAGTTTTGGCCCACACTTTTCTTTAAACAGGTTTTACGCATTAGTAACTATTTGTCGCAGAAAATGCATTCTGGCACTGCTGTCACACGTGGAAAACTCAATTGTGTGGTGCCTACATTAAATGAGGGCTATGTGATGGGTTATGCAATAAATTACCACATTGAAAACCCTCATGCCAGTACTCCTCCAAGTTAGCTGACAAAAGGGAAAGAAAGGAGGCAACAGTGGGCAGCAAGCACAAGGTCAGGTTACCTTGCCGAGGAGGGGATAGGGAGCGAAAAGCAAGGAAAGGAGTTTGCTGGTAGCAGAGGGGATGCACTTGCAGGTAACACATGAAGAATTCACCTGGGAGAGGGAGAGAGAAAAAAACTGTGCAGCAGAAACCATCAGAGATGACTGTCAACATGAACGAAACAGCATGATTCTGAAAGCAAACTGCACCACACCGACATGAAGATGCTCCCATGCAATGCTCTCATGCATCCCACCACGCAAGGCTGGTAGCGAAAGGCGAAACTGAAACGAAAATGGTGAAAAGAAAAGCAAAGAGGACTGCAGAGGGCAGCACAAGCGGATGTCAGCTGACAGGATTGAAGACAGGCCAGCAATAACACTCGGTGCGTTGTCACGGCTACTGCAAAAACGGGACAATTCTTTCTGAAACACTAAAAGCACACAAGAAAGAAAATTTTTTTCGGGGAACTCGTTTCTTTGTTAGACACAACCAAATGAACCCAACAGACAATTATGGCAAGGAAAGCATAGGAGACATTAATTGCTGTCTCTAACCGTAGTGAAGTAATTATGACGTAAATTGAAATGAATTAAAATGGACAAAAATTGCCCTTTCCGTCGGTGGGATCCGAACCCACAACCTTCAAATTATGCATTCAATGCTCTACCAATTGAGCTATGACAGAAGGTGCTTTCCAGTCCACTTCATTGGGTATTTCTGATCGTGTAATGTACCTGTCAGTAGTAAACGAAGCACGAGCGACCGCAATAGAGCGTGATGTTTTAGTCTTGTATCGTCCGGCATTTGATAAAGCCAGATCTCAGAGGTCTCCAACACAGTTTAGGATATGCAAATCCATGCCCCCATCGATGCGAGGAGTTCGAATTGCAAACAGCTGTGCAGTCTCTTCAGCCACCACCTGCTTAGACACTAAGGGATGTGTTTCAACTACAACCAACAAAGAGGCCAGTCTGGTACTTTGTCTGTTAAGAAGAGGGCTTTAGCACAAGTAACATAATATGCCTGCAGTTTGACTCAACTTGGCCCTTTGCAACTTGACACCTTATATTAGAAAAAAAAAAGAAACATCATTACGTTAAAGCTCTATATGTGTGAACCTGTGAAAAATGTAATGCAGCTAACTTTAAAGGGGCACTACAAGAGGAGTACGACATCAATTTAAACTGATATCGCAGTCATTTCAAAAACTATATTTGTGTTAGATTAGGTTGATTATTAAAAAAGAAAGTCAAAGTTCCACTTCTTTAAAATTTCTGCATGAAATTCCAGAGCTTTACAGAAGGCTAATCCGACAACCTAGATTTACTCAGCAATTGCCTCTATGTCCTCTTAATTAAAGCGTTCCCTTTCCCTGTGACTAAGACAACTCCATTGAAACATGTCTACAATGCATCTGGGAAGCACACCTTACAACTCCATCGAAACACATGTAAACATCTACGAAACACAACTCCATCCAAAAATATCTACAACACATCTATGAAACACCTAAACAACATCTTCGAAACCCAACTACAACTCCATGGAAACACATCAAACTTCATTAAAACACATCTACAACTCCATCGGAACACATCTACTACAACTACATGCAAAACAGCATGCTAACTCACAAGCAGCTGCATGGTTGCTATCTTGGCTGTCCAGCAGGGCAGACTCGTCCGGCACTTCCCGATCGTCGGCAGTACTCAGCCGCTGCCGCAGTTGCCGTAGCAGCAGCAGCACCGTTTGCAGCAGGCCCTGGATGACCGCGTTGAACTTGTCGAAGCTCTGTGGGTCCTTGTAGCAGCAAGTGCATTGCCTGCGTGTTCAACCATAAGAATGTAGCACTTCAGGGAGCTGGTTAATACATGACTATCGTTGCTTAAAACCTAAGAATGAATACAATTCTTTGCTGGTTGTGTTGGTTCATCGTCTAGAATAGATTTGAGCACAAAAAGATGGGACACAAGAAGACAACACAACTGAACAAACGCTCACTGAGCCATCTCGTCTGCCTGTGTCCAGTCTTTATGCACTCAAATCTATTCTACAGTAAGCTCCGCCCGCAAGGCCTTGGCGCGCTTGTAAATTACCCATGCAAAAGAGTCATGAGAACTGGTCTCCTTTTGAGCCATAAGTATTTTTTCTGTGCTAATATAAATACCACATCGAAAAGCATACTGAAACCTAAAGACTCGTCATTCCTACCCACAATATGACCTTTGGCTACACAGTGATGTCAGAATCTCCAACGAAATTTGCCAGGACATTCAAATGTTCGACTTGAAACCAGCGACACGAACATGTGTCTGTGTGGATTCACCAACTATCGGAATTTTCCGTAAGGTGTATGACGTCACAAAAATGAGCAAAGGTGATTGAATGGAGCATAAAACCTAATAAAACGCTTTCGTGTTCTCATTTCAAAAAAATATGCTTAGGGACCCTCTGCAACCTTTTTTCCTAGACTTGAGGACAACTTTTCTAGGCAATGAAGTGAAGGCTACGAAGCCAAATTGCACGAATGCTACCGCTAGTGAATGCATTCTACATGAGAAACAAAAAAAGCACTCCATTTTCCACAGGAAGCTCTTTGGCACTGGACACAGCACACACCAGCGAGATATTTATATTTATTTTGCTTTATACATTGTCATCTCGCATCAGGTCCGTAGCCAGGCATTTTTTTCGAGGGGGGGGGGTCTTGCTGAAAGTCTTGGCTACTTCGGAAAAAGACCTATTTTTATTATTTATTTTCAGTAAAACACCCCCCTCCATCAGAATTTCGAAAGGGGGGGTGCCCTGGCTATGGGCCTGTCTTGCGTTTTTGCGAGCGTAAGAATGTCACACCTATTACGCTTACCTTAAACACTAAACGGCTCCTATGTCTACAGGTGAGTGTCCGTCGCCTTCCGGCTCTTCCGTCTACTCGACTCGGGAATTTGCAATGAAGTTTATTAACAAATGGCCATCTAAGCAGACAAAGAAAGTGCTATGCAATGCTGATGACGCGCAGCCATCACTTTCCATAGAGGTATGAAACACGCCAAACCTGACTACTTTGTGTAGGAGTACATGCGCAGAAGCCCGTAGCTTCATTGTCAAGAAAAGTTGTCCGCGAGTATAGTCTCATTTTCATCGCTGTTTTACTCTAAATATCGCAGCCTTTTAAGATCCCCTGTTCTAAGCCCGAGATAACTAATATCAATCAATGATTCATTTGACATTCATTAGAGCGTGAGCATTATAACAAACACAAGGGCAAGAACAAAAAGCTGCTATCTAGCAGCTTCACCTGGTTCTTGCCCCTATCCCTGACAGCTAAAACAACATACAATGCATTAGTAAACATTCTTTAGTTCTCGTATGTAGTACTTCAACAAAGCTAAAGAAAAGCAAAAACAGAGTAATAGTCTACAAGGGTAAAGAACTACATCAAAATTATTATAAGGCAATTATGAAATACATGCTTTGTTTTAGCTTTGTTATGCAAAACAAAATCCAAAAAGAGGGAAGTGTGTGGACGCTCTGCATGCGGATTGCATTCACAAAGGCATGCTCGCTTCACTTTGGAATGGCTGACAAATCTACATGTGACTCTTGCTGGACCGAAGAGACCACTGAACACATCCTGTGTGTTTGCGCTCATACAACACCCAGCAATACCCTCATGGATGATAGTAAATTGACTGGACGTGAGACCATGCCCATTCTAGGACAATGGCCAAGTGTGTCAATTGCGCAGGAAGCAATCGAGGCGTTGCTCGTGTACCCAAAGTCAACAGCTCTCTGCCACCACCTGTAGACTTGATGTGCCCCTCCAAGCATGTGCACATGATCAGTGTTCTCCCTGTCTCGATACCATTCTACCTCTTCTTGCTCCTTTATCCCTAACCCCAGTGCAGGGTAGCAAACCAAATGTGCATCCAGTTAACCTCCCTGCCTTTTCTCGCTTTTTTTCTCAAGGACAAGAAACTTGTACAAACAAGAATGATGGCTTCCTTTCATGACACAGTGACCCCAGTGCAGTTCATAGTTTACCAAAAGATTAGTTTTACTGTAAACTTCTGTCACTTCCAATTTACCGAGTTACTGGAGCAGTTCACAGTGGCAAGGTTGCTGCTGGTGACGTTTGATGGTGCATAGTGCAGGCAGAGAAGAAAAAGCCTTGAAGAGGGGGTGTCGATGGAGCCAACGTTTTGACAAGTGGCCTTGTCTTCAGGGCATCCTTGCCAATGTTTTGACAAGTGGTCTGGTCTTCTACAAGGCAGCCTTGCCAATGTTTCGACAAGTGGTCTTGTCTGCTTCAAGGCAGCCTTGCTGCCATAAATGAGCAGGTAGCATGTACTTTTCTAGCACAATGCTTGAAATGCGAAAAAAGGCACAGAAGCAAAGACAGTGGAGCTCTCTTATCTGTCCTTTCTTCATGTTTCAAGCATTGCACCAGGAATAACATGCTTTGCTAACTTAGGCACCAACTTGCCCAGGAACAAGTACTTGTACACTCTGAATATGTATGATTTAATGAGAAAAAGCGCATTGGTGAAAAGCGGGAGAGGGAGGCGTTCCGCCGCAATACCAAAGGCTCTCGAGGTTCTTCGAACCAGACCAAGAACATTATTATTACTATTATTATTAGGGTTTAATGGCGCAAAGGCTACAATGGCCATAGAGCGCCAAGGCAATGTAAAATGTAAATATTTTGGTCGGAAAACGCTCGGTTGCTGTGTGAAAGGCCCCAACTGTGAACTTTGGCGCAGTTGGAGCAACTTATACTGGACTTGGCACAGCGAAGTGTGCAGAGTGGTTGGATTGTTGCAAAATAGAGCAAATGGCGGAGTTAGACCACCACTGGTTGCATCACACAGCTCTCTCAACTGCTGCAGCGCCCTCAATGGGTCCATGCTGAAGCGTTTGTCAAGCAGTCCCACTATGTCAATTTTGTTGCAAGTGATTTTGTCATTCATACACGGGTAGCATTCTTGTTACTTCAAGAAAGATAACAGAACAGTGTATCACTACAGCGTGTGCACTCCTAAGTATTTTGTTTAGATCAATTACCATTTTGTTAGTTAGTTTCTTCGAATAACCTTAATTCCTCCTAACAGATTTATTGATGGCACGCAATCTCCTGCATGTGTGATCACATTTGCTTCAGTAAAAAATATTTCCGTTGAGTCGCGCACATTTGATAAAATGGTTTTTTTTTTTCGAACTGCGGTGCACACTTTAACTGCGACGCATGAGGACCAAGATTACCAGAATGGGTAATCTGTTGACAATTTCGGCGTTCTCTAAGTCTTGCATTAATACGTGTTCCTGTCTGTCCAACATACTCTTCAGCAGGTCAGAGGAATACCGTAAATGACTTCTTCACTGCAGTCTCAATTCGTACAATCTTGTGTTGTTGTGTGTGGACTTTACGGTGCAAATATTCCAAGGCAAATGTATGATAAATTGCCCCTAATGCAACTCTTCATTCACTTTACTATGAGAACCTGGATTCACAAGAATCAATGCCAAAGCTGCCCGAATAAAACGCGACAGGGGGCTTAAGCTAAAGCGCCCCCGAATCACAGAGGTGCTATGAATTAAACTCCGCTAGCATTTGGATGCAGACAGCTTTGAGACCACAGGTTCGGCTTCGGCTGCGAATGGCACGAAAACTCCAGCGGATCTACACCATAACGCGGTCAACTGCAACAGACGCGCCGTAGGACCTTACCCGCAGCAGCTGCGGGGTCCAGTTTTGCGCACGTTTTATCGATAAGCACACGACAGGTAGCGGAGGCGTTGCTAGCCGCGCAACATCCAACACATCCAGACAACAACAAACCCTTTCCGGTAAGCGCACGGCGATCGCGCTGTGTGCACCGATTTCTAGTCGACAGTGATCGCGTAAAATGTGCCGAACGCCTGGTTGTTAACGCATGAACGGGCAGGAGGTTTAAAGGTATTTGATTTCATCGCAAGCGCTGCGGGTGACAAAAAGTATGGCACATGCACGAGGTCAAACAACAACAACCAACGTGCGTGAGACACGGATTCATTAGGGGTACCGCTCCGGCCTTCGTGGACACAGGACGCGTCGCAGGGCTGTTGCGAGGCCGATAAAAACCGGGCAGTTGTTTACCGTTTCCTAGATTACACACCGGTCCGTCAGATCAGTCCACCGCAAAGCGCGTTAGCTTCAGGGATGCACAGCGACCCGTCTAAGCTCGAGCAACATGGGGGAAGCATCATCCGACGCGCGAGTGAAGTATGCCACGATCAAGCGACAAAAACTTTACCTCTGGTTCCAAGATTGCACGTAGCTGCACAGCACCAGTATGTCGTTCTTGGTGAGTGGTGAACGCTGGCCGCACGAGTTTTCAGCATCATCTGCGTGGAGTCAAAAAAAGAGAGGAGTTAAAAGCTCTCCGCGGTGGCACAGCAAGGTTTCGCCTTTGCAAATCGTTATGGACGCCCTGGAGTCAGCGGACGCGCCGGTTGTAGCGACGCTCTCAGACAAACGTTACCGTTCACACAAAAAAACGTCGATGCAGGAATGATAAACTAGCAATTTTGGGGGGTCAGTCGGTAGGCTTAACCGCGCAATACCCCCCCCCCCCCTACCACCACCATCGGGGGAAAAATAAAAAGAGCGAGAAAAATGCATGCCTTGCTTACATTTCTCGAAAAGTTCTAGCAGCGAGCAGCAGACGTCACACATTCTGACATCTGTTGCATTGACATCACGTCCCGCGATGTCTTGTCATTTATTGCGCGCTTAAACTTGATTAACTGCTTACGGTCGCGGCTCGCTAGCATAGAAAGTTGACTATTTGCTCGTCAGCTGAGGCCGCCATTACGAATACTGAGGATTGAGAGTCGTGAAAACAAGTTCAGTGAGCCAGTTTGACGCGCTCGGTTCAGGAATGCGCCCGCTACCACGGCGCCGACAGCAAACGCTTGAGTTGCGAAACAAATTTATTAGTACACCTACGCTACAAATGTAGGCAACGTCACTGCGCAAAACTTGAAATATGACTCTAGAAAATTATCAATTACCTACACAATTTTTTTCGAACCACTAATTAGACATCTATTTCGTTTGCAGCGCTTTAATAGAGCTGCGGAGACCTTCAGCATCACAGATAAGAGCGACTAGTTCGAATGAGTTACTGTTACATTTCAACAACTTTCGTGCGGCCTCCATTTGTCCTTTGAGTTAGCACATTGGCTGCTTATAACTTTTGCTTAACAAGTTAAATACCGTTAGAATCAAGGATGCAGTCCGTGCGGCTGGTGGCCGGTGCTATCGCCAGACTATCCAGGTATCCAACGTCTTAGTTTAAAACGCTTCTTTGCGAAGTTTCACGTGGTACGCCTCGCATGTTCTACACCGCTGCGAAACGGGAACTCGTGAGGTTATGTTAATCACTCGTGTGTGACTCCAGGCAGCACGCACTTTTTTTAAAGAAGATATATCTCAATCATCCGCAGGCAGCAGTCTACTTCGGCGGCGGCGTCCTCGGCCAAGACGGTTGCCACCGGGGCGCACAGCAGGCGTATGAAGTACCCCTACACGGCGTCGGCAAAGATCGCCCAGTTCCCCTACAAGTTCCACTTCCAGAAGTTCTGGCTCATCAGATACTTCTTCTGCGGTGGCCTGGTGCTATACATGGTCTTCATGGTGTATCCCATTAACAAGGCCGGTGAGTGTTGTACCGTGCAAGGACGCCGGCGTGGGCTCCGGCCCCACAAGCGAGGTTTTGCGGTAGCAGTTGTGGTTGGTCGTCATATAATACCCTGCCGCAGTACAGAGGCCAACACACTTGTCTAGAACACTGGAACGGCACGTTCCAGCACACTCCGGCGCCGTGTATATCAGTAACAAGTAGTTTCAGATAACCCACACTTGAGCATTCGTCCTTAGTGGCCATGCATGCTATAGATAGATGGCATTTACGTCATTGAAGCCAGTGTTGGAGCACCAGCATTGGAGGACGCGAGGTTTTCGATGTCACATTAATGTTATCAAAACATCGCATGTGACTTCTCTCGTTATTTACGCACAGAGGCGTTCCTGCCACGTCGTCATCACATTGAAGCAGGTTAACTGAAACTTTGTCATCAAAGCCACCATCGTGGAGTACCAGTACGTCCAGAAGCTGCGTCCGTGACGTCACATGCAAGCAATCTGTTATTGGGCCTCTCAAAGCGGGTGTAATCAACAGACGTCTTCATTGCATTCCGGAGGGCGCCGTTCCAGTGTTCTAGACAAGAGTGTTGACCTCTGTAATTACTACTCCCAATGTTCACTCACTTCGTGTTCACCCTCATTTTAGTCACACTTTACAGGCCTGCACACTGACCAGTGGTCACTCGCACTGACGTACATGACCACTGCAACTCGCCGGCTATAAGTAACACATGACACGTTAAGTATCGCGGGTCCAATCGAATTCGAGTGCACTCCAGTTCATAGCCACATCCAATCACAACCATTTTTATCGACCGTTGACCGAAGGTCAAGTGTTCAATCCCGGCCGCGTCATTCGCATTTTGATGGAGGGGAAATGCTAGAGGTCCTTCTATTGTGCGTTGTCGGAGCACGTTGAAGAACACCAGATGGTTGAAATTTCCAGAGCCCAACACTATGATGTGCCTCATAATCATATCTGTGGTTTTAGCACGTAAAACCCCAGATATTGTTATTATGTTATTAACTCATGCTCTAGCTAACATTAATAAACTCAGTTGCCAGTGGAGTTTTACCGAAGGTACTTGTAAGAGTGCATACTGACCTTTGCAGCTAAAGAAAGGTCTTGGTAAACGGAAACCAGCTATGCGGAATTGCCGTTTGAATGGAACAACTGCCTCCGAATTTGGTTGGGTTTTCACTTTAGTATTTGACTGCTGCACCCCTTCACATCTTTCTCGGTATACAAAACTTCCATTAAATGGAACATATTTTTTTTCCGGACCCTTCGTGTTCCGCTTAACAAGAATGTTTGTTTTGTTTGAGCAGCGACACAAGCGTTTTCTGAGGCCTTTCACAATAGCCAAGCGAGCATAGTTTCTTTCAATGTTAAAGAGGGCACAGCACACAGACGCAGACAGGTGAGAAGAAAAACAAGGAGACAAAGGTGCCTGCATTGTCTCTCATTTTCTTTTTACACGTCCGTGTCTCCACGCCTTACCCTCTTTCATGGTAAATCCCCATGAACTATTAGTCGGTTACAACCTAAGAAAAAAATGTCAGCTCCGCCCACAGCCATCACCGTCCCTCCCACAGAGAAATGCAACATGCAATAGCGCTTACTCATTTTTGTGACATCAAAACTTATCAATGTTTCAGAAAGTTGGCTTTCCCATGCAGACACATGTTTGTATCGCAGGTTTTAGGCCGTAAACTTGAACAGTCCTGGTAAATTTTGTCTGGCCTTCTGACATCGCTGCTCAGGCCAAAGGTAACGTCTTAAAGGGACACTAAAGGCAAATAACAATTTATGTCAGAGTGAAAGCCCAATGTATGACAACTTCTAAAACGGCAATATTATCAACAGCAGTGCCCTACTTACCGAGAAATTAAGCTAAATGTATCACATGATGAGCGCCACGAGTGGGACATTTTCGAAGTGATCCCGATGACGTATGGAAGTCGGCCTACAATAAATCACTAGTAATCAAACTAGCAGCAGTAAAAAAAGAACATTCCGAGCATCAAAAGACGTAATAAAATGCTGTTTGTTCGTTTCCGCTTGATTCATGGAAAACAAAACCTCCGTGGCGTTGCCATGGGGAACGGCGCGCGTGATTCTAAGGTTCCGTTTTCGCCGAACTGCGCCTCGCCCGTCTCAGTGGTAGTTTCGGGATCGCGTACTGCCGTGCATGTTTTGCGTGCTCGTGAAAGTCGCTCTGACAGAAAGTTCGACAAAATGCCGCATGCGTGTGATATTGCCGGATGCCCGAATGGTGCACAACGCCAGTGCTGCGCAGCAAGGAAACCGGTGTGTCTTTTCACTGGGTGCCGTGGAATGAACCCTTACGCTCGAAGTGGCTTAGTGTCATGCCATTGCGCCAGTGTGCTAAACAGTCAAAACGTCTGCGTGTGTGCTCGCTGCACTTTCGTACTGAGGATTACGAGACAAACCGCAACTTGGTGAAGGCTTTGAATGTGCCCATCCGAGCAAGTCTTTGCCGCAGCGCCGTTGTTGCTACTGTGGGTCCCGCTACTTCCGCTCGGCTGCTACTAGTGTCGGCGGCCGCGCAGTAAAAGCGGGCAACGTTGGGCACGGCAGCAGTGACGTATGAAAGTCGTATTTTCAGGCGGGAGATTTGAAGCGCGCTAACGCGATGCGGACCACTAAAAACGTGATTTTATTTCAAAATAAGCACTTCCTTGGTACAAAAGCAGCACTACGAGGTTTCTGGACCGCTATTTCAACAATCAACGTCGACTTAATATTTGCCTTTAGTGTCCCTTTAAGTAGTAACAATAAACCTTTGACTCTTAATATGCGTGTTATTTACACCAGTCGAGAAAAGTACTTATGGTTTGAGCGGAAACCAGCTAGCACGACTATCTTTCACAGGTGAAGGGCGAGCGTGCCGCAGTTTTGTGGGCGGAGCTTATATTTTTTCCTAGGTTGTAACAGACTATAGCTCAATCTTCTGTAGTTCTTTCCTACAATATTGCCTAGAGGGGAACCGCTTCTCAGTCGTCTGACTCTTTCTCTCTGTATGATTCGTGTGGTGAAGCATTCTGATGTTGGTGTTTGATTTTACTCTTGCAGTCAACTCCCCACAGGCAGTTGCGGCTCACCGGGAACTCATGCGCAAGCAGGCAGAAGGTGAGTTTATGCAGATAGGTGACTGGAGTGACTTCTGACAGCATTTCTGGGTCACTTGGTGTGTGCCGATTCACTGAACTCGCAGGTTTTGAAGATAAGCTTTATTTGCAAACCTCTCCAAATTCAGCCGATCGTGGCAGCTGCTGTTTAGCCAAATAGATCACGCTTAAAATTTAATTTTAATTGCTGCATGGTTTAAAGGGCCAGTAAAGAACTCCGAAGTACAAAATTTGTGATGAAGGAATAACTGCGTACTTGTATGTTTCAAACATGCTGCCGCAAGAATTTTGCAAATAAATGATGTAATAAAGAAGTTGCAGAGGATAGAACAGCCGCTTTGGCTAGTTTCGGTTTCTCGGCCTCCCTATCCTTCTGTGCCGCCCCGCGACGGTGGTCTAGTGGTTATGGCGCTCGACTGCTGACCGAAGGTCGCGGGATCAAATTTCAGCCACCACGGCTGCATTTTCGATGGAGGCAAAAATGTTTGAGGCCCGTGTACTTTAGGTGCACATTAAAGAACCCCAGGTGGTCGAAATTTCCGGAGCCCTCCACTACGGTGTCTCTCGTAATCATATCGTGGTTTTGAGACGTTAAACCCCAGATATTATTATTATTATCCTTCTGCGCCGCGCAGAAGGGTAGGCGCTGTCGTGACTGCACCCACATTGGCAACGTAACATGGCATCTGTGATTACGTCACCTGCGCACAGCCAGTGAACCGAGCAAGGCTTCGTCCACGTGTCACCCGTGTCAGTTACCCACAGGCGGGGCAACAAGGAAGCGCAGTGCGAGGCATTGACGAGGTAAACGAATACACGAAAACTGCGTGGCCAAAACCACATCACAGCAGGGCCAAGGTGCCATTTTGTAGCACTCAAGACCAATCGACAAGCTCAGTGCTTCATAACGTTGCCCAAGGACAATGTTATGTTACTTCACAGGTGAAGATGAATGGATAGACGCTGGAGAGGGCACGGCAATCGTTTTACAGCGAAAGCTGCTATGCGATCACAACAGCCGATTTTGCTGGCATAGTTGTACACCGCACCGGTGTCCATAACCGCTATCGTGCACAATAAGAAAAAAAAATTCAGGATTTGACGAAATTTCAACCTGTGTCTTCTGCATGGCAGTTAAGTATCCTACCACAGGACCAAGCCAGTACTTGAAACTCCCCCGAAAAAACCCTATACACTTGTCATGCCTGGCAGGGAATCACATTAGCAGATGTAAGGTACCATAGTAGAAGAGTAAAGTAACAGCAGGCGCCACACAGTGTGAACTGCGTAACGATTGAGTGGTTTAAATCAGTGGGTACCTTGCTTCTCCGCATAATGATGAATACTGCCATACTAGTGGGCATTTCCCTACTTCATGAAATTATGGTGATTTATGGCGTAGTGGGCACCTTGCCACTGTACTTGCCGTAGTCGCCTCAAGAGAGTTTACAAGGGGCTCTAGAAAGGCCACTCCATCAGCTTTCGCTGTGACTGCGCCGCGTGTTTCGCACAGGCCTGTAATTTTTTTTGAAATGGAGCATCTGCGCAGTGCTCTGCTATTCGCAAAATGTGATCATCGCAGCCTTCTGTACAAATAAGCAAGCTTGCTTGGGAGGCATTAAAAAAGAAAAAGTCAGAGCCTGTTTAGTCGCCGTTTAACATTGCCATGTTCAATTCAGTTTATTACTTTAAAGCAGTGAACGATAAGCAGTCAACGTATTGAAGATGATCAGCTACATGGTCTTTAAAAGTTGATGATGAAGTGATGGTGACGATATCATGACACTACATCGTTCCAGCCAATTAACAGCATTCGCTTATCACCTTGCATAATCTCAGATCAGATTGCCTAATTTAATTGCACTAATAGTGCATTACAACGCATACCTATTTATCATAAAGGCAGATTCGATGTCTGGGATGTTCATTGTTGTTCAGGCCACAAAAACTTGCGTCGTAGATCTTACTGAAAGCTAAAATCATGAGCGTAACGCTTGTTTTTGTTGTTCTCTTTATTTCAGAGCACCAGCACCACTAACGGACCAGCATGCACCAAGTTGGGCATAGCGCCTAGGAAAGCGAATAAACGAATGAGCCGCATTAATTTTTGCATCGACTGGACTCCTTTTTTTTCCATCTTCATCCGAAATGGTGCCTTGACTAAACTCAGCCATTGTGCAACCAGACCACGTCAAAGCAATCTATTAAAGGGTGCGAAAATAGCATGAACCTGTCTCGTACAGTGAGGCCTTGCAACGACAGGTTGCTGTGATATTCTTTGACTAAATGGTGCAGCATTCTGTGCATGTATACAGTACCCGCAGATTGAAAGTCGAAAATTTAGGACTAAGCAATGCTCATACTTTCGTTTCCAGCATGTACAATTCATGACGTATCAGCTTAATTTCGACTATAACACTTACATCAGAGCCAACATTACCCTTAGCAGCCAGATTTGCAGCAACATTGCTCATAGAAGTCTTTATACTTTAAAAAAATGCTTTTCAATCCGCGAGTACTGTACATGCCCAAGAAGTCTTCGCTTGGCCAAGCACAATGTTTAAAATTCGATTCCTGGTCACAGTGGCCATACTCAGTGGGACTGAAATCTGAAAATGCTTGCAGGCTTAGATATTAGCGAGGCTTATTATATCTGGTGCACGCGAGGGCGTTAGCAGAATGGGTCAGTGGAAGCAGGCACATCTTGTGACACTCTGAAGGAGTGGCCTTGCTGAAAAAGGTTTGAAGAGGTGACATCTTCACGATTGCCACTGCTGAAAGTTTACGCCGGCAGCAAAGTAGCATGTACACTGTCAATTTTTATGAAAGGGAACACGCGAGCGTGTGGCCCGCGAGCTCCGGCGGCTGCTTGCAGCGCCTTCAGGCGTGCGCGAGAGCAACCACGATCTCTTTTCGCGTCATCTAGTGATGAATAAAACAACCAGTCATGGGTAATATGCAGCCAGCTGCAAGATTGCAACCCCCTCCCCCTTCAAGCCGATTACGCAAGAGGCCGGTCCAGCGGCGTGTCGTCTGCTGCTTGTAAACTGTTTGGCACGCGGGAGCAATCGAAACGCCGAAGCTCTGCCGCTTGGCTTTCGCGCGTTGCACTTCGGCCGATTTAGAGCGATTTCAGCGACAGCGGTGCAGTCAAGTGAACTTTCGTTCCTGGTTTCCGGTTTTCAAATCTCGCATCGAATGCTGTGGAAAACATTTTTCTGAGTAGAATCCCACTTGGCCGAGAACGTGTCACCTGTCGTTAAAAAATGTACTGGCATGTCTGAGCTCGATGCTTTAAAGTCATGCATAGTGACTTACGCTGGGTTCGTGATGAGAGCGCGAAATGGCACTGCACATCAAAGAGAAGTATAAAAGGCTTTGTCATGGTTGTAAAGATTTTGATCGATAATTATCAGTAACATAAATGACGTGAGCATGAAACATGAAAAAAATTTCAATGCGTTTATTGAAACTGGAAAAACGTCGTCTTGCTTTTGACGTCAACATTAAAAGTAAAAACAGATTATGAGAATTGTTAGTACCTGGTGGCGTCACCGTTTGCGGCCCTGACAGCTGCCATTCTAGCTGGTAGGGATTGATAAAGAGCGGCGGTTAGGGACCTGTCTCTTCTCAGCTTCTCCCACTCCTCTTTAATGACAAGCGGCAGAGCTTCGGCGTTTCACCAAAAGCCAAGCGGCAGAGTTTCGGCGTTTCGATTGCTCCCGCGTGCCAAACACAGTTTACAAGCAGCAGACGACACGCCGCTGGCCCGGCCTCTTGCGTAATCGGCTTGAAGGGGGAGGGGGTTGCAATCTTGCAGCTAGTTGCATTTTACCCATGACTGGTTGTTTTATTCGCCACTAGATGACGCGAAAAGCGACCGTGGTTGCTCTCGCGCACGCCTGAAGGCGCTACAAGCAGCCGCCGGAGCTCGCCGGCCACACGCTCGCGTGTTCCCTTTCATAAAAATTGACAGTGTACACTTCATCACAGCAATTATAGTTATGATTGTATCTTTGAGCTGTGCATCACTAGATGGCATCGCCACCCTGGCTGCTCTAAAGGGATTTCAGGCTGCTCATGCTTACGCCCCTGTATCCCACTAACACCCAAAAGTTACGAATGTACTAAGACTCTCACTAGATGCATGTTCAAGAAAACCAGATGGTTGAAGTAGTACAGAGCCACGAAATTCATTCTGATATTAGTTTCCAATGATACTTTGTGTATCCTAGATTTGCTGTCTCAAATTTAGCTCGGGATCTATTATGCTGACTTAGAAACTGCTATTTAAGGTGGGGTGAGTCTTGGTGTGGTCAAAAATTTCGGTTTTGAGATTTTGCAATCATCTGATAGAGAATTTCTTTATCTTTCGGATATCACACTCGAGTACTCGTGGTTTCAAAAATAATTTTCGGTCCTTTTTCTTCGACACATTGACAGGAAATGTGGCTGTATCTCAACATGGTCTCTGCGCTTTTCTCAAAACATTTTTGGAGGTTTGTGTACTTTTTTCTCGGGAACTAGAAGGCATAAGCAAACAAAAATTTTCGCATGTGTTAATTAGTGAAATTTACATAACTGGAACTAGAATTAGTAGCCTAGGTATATTTGTATTTTTAGTGCAAAAAACAACCCTAATATGTGGCAATTTTCATACATCGACAAACGTAAAAAAACATAACAAATCTAGTTTTTGTTGTACGCCCAAATTTTAGTTCCGTTTCTGTAAAGAAGCGTTGGTTGCTACCTTTGCAATTTAAAACTAATTTTCAGCTTTAATGACACCTGTGTCTCATTTTCAATGGCTCACCCCATCCTATACCCTAGTTTTCTTGCTATAGCATTACTGGCATTAAAGAAATCTGCTACATGGACACATTCATGTAGTTCTATTTATAAAGACTGTTGTGTTCAGCGAATATTAAGACTTGTGTGCAGGTTTGAACACATTCAACATAGCATTCACTTGGAGTTATTGGTTATGAACGACAGAAAGCTGATCTAGTTGGTAAGTATTCATCCTAATAGAAGGCAAGGCTTGCAAACGCGTATACAAGAGAGGAAATCGAAACAACACAGACGCCGACTGTCAATGAAAGGACGGGAACCTTAACGTTTCAGGAGGGCCACATGTGCTGGCTGTACTCCCTTAGATCTTCAAATCCACGTTTCAACATCTCGTCGAAGCGTTCTAATGTTGTGAAATACGAAATTGCCATATCATGCCTTAAGTTGTCTCTCACCAAATCGTGCGTGCACAAAATTACTTGCAGATTATGCATCTGTTGTATGTTATCTTCGCATTTCAGTATTCACTGTCACTAACCACTTGAAGTTCATTTCGTGGAGTCCACACATGACTGCAGAAAGCAATAGCAACAAAAAGCGAGTTGTAGATATTCCTTACATCCGTTCCATACCGCAAAGGCTAAAGGAAGTGGGAAGTAAATGTGGTGCTGTTTTTACGGCTGCCAATAAGCTAGGTAATTAAGTTGTGCACCTCCGTGCAGAGAAAGATTGAACAGGTAGTAGACAAAAGGCAGATAGACATTGTTTCATTAAAAACACCAACAAATTTACAGACTCGTATATAAGGTTCCTTTTAGCTGCGGCCATTCCTACGCAGGGGACACAGGCCACTGTGCTAGTCGAAGACTAATGGAGCATAAGAGGTCATTAACCAGGTGCTCACCACCTAAGCTATCATTGCATTGTCGAGGGTCTAAATAAGCAAAAAAAATTTTGAGGAATGTGTAGTGTTACATAGGTACAAGAATGAAGGCATGCATCTAATGCTTGAGGCCTGGCGTATCGATAGTAGTGGAAGTGCAGGGGTGGCCCAGCCTTAACTTAACTTACATGAAAAATAAATGAAATACCCAAACATTTATCCCTAGCGTAAATCATTATGTGTGCCTGATTGACAACACGTAGTGCTACCATACCTATAGGCATGCGCAGATAAGCTTTTATGTCCACTTTCTTTTCCACTGAAGTTTCAGTTGATAGTTGGCATTTGTGTTGTCTTGTTCCCTTCTCTAGTGTCCATGTTTGCCCACATTGCCTTCTTTTATGATGAGCATTGGCTATGAACATAGACCAACGCGAGTTTACCTGTGGCAAATGTCAGCTCGATTCTAATCAAAAACATGCACATAACACAATCCCATTGTACGCAATCCTCATAAGTGCCAAGAGGATTCCCCAAGCGTTTTATTAATAGGTAGATATAGACTAAATGCCAAATTCTAGACCTTTCAGTGTATACTGACTGGAGGAGCTGGCAACGAGAATGCTCAGACTCGCTCCTACAATAATGTTGCACCATGCATCTGAAGGTATCCCTGTAAGTCAGGATTTCTGTTGGACATATTTGAAAAGGTAGCCAAAACACAAGCTAAAAGTAGCCAAAGTAGCTGTGCCATATAAATTTAGCACCAAATTTGTAGCCAAATACAATGAAAGTGATATTATGAATAGAGTTATTATTGAGAAATATATATTATTACTTTGAATAAGCAAAAGTGTAGTATAATGAGCACAATACATTTCCCTCTTGCTTGCCCTTCGAGCCATGGGTAAGTTGCAAATAAATTACAAGTAATTATTACAAGTTTAGTGTGCCTGCATGCAATTTGTCTACAATATTTCTTTCCAAAGCAATTTTGGGCTTACAACTCTGTAGGAAAATAAAATGTTGAAGCTATTTTTCCTTGAAGCCGTAGACCGATATTGATATACAGTTGCCATATACCAGTCCAGATTCAAGTAGCGAAATCTGGTTTAAGATGAACAGTCCAGCTTCATTTTGTTGAAGATATCTCTGTCAAGTTCACAGAACAGGCACTGTGCTTCAGCATTAAAAACTGGTGCACAGCATCAGCATACATGGTGGGCAGCGTCAACAGTGTGCTAGCCACGCGTTTGCTTACTTGTATGCAACTTTGTCACTGCGTCTACGCAGTCGCGCCGCACGTTGGGTTCCTTGATGTGCACCAGCCCGCAGGAAAAGGGAGGACATGCATGTGCATTGGCTAACACGACAGGAAAGCTTGGAAACAATAGTTATTCCTTGGGATTTCTTGCTATTTTATGTGCAAATAATAAGGAAACCGGTTATTAAATGCGCCAAAATAAATTTTCAATGTAGCTATGGTGCCACCCGGAAATTTTCATCACCATGCAGGATCGTAAAGTGGCCAAACTGGTGCAAAGTAGCCACCAGCAGCAACCCTGCTGTAGGTAATCACTCGATATACGGCCAAGATCACTTGAGAATATGAGATGAAAATGTTGGTGCAGTGTGCAACGACAGTGACTGACTATGCTTCTTCGAACTTTCCATACACTGAAACAGCTTAAAAACACGCTTTTTGCTCTGGTGAATTGCATAGGTCACATAACCGAAAGTTTTTTGGGGCCACATGCTTGCTCCTGTTATCACAATCGCAAGGTCGTCTTTACAAGGGCATACCTCAGCATATACCCCACAATTTCTGAAGATAGGCGAATGGTGTCTTAGCCTACTGTATATTCACTCGCATGCTACCGAGCAATGGTTAGCGCCGACTATTGTTGGGTTAATGACTGCTAATATGGGCTTACTATGGTCGATTGAATCTCGGCTAATGTTGCCGCATATGTTTGCTGTCCCCAGTCCCCAGTCAACCCAGTCAACCCCCCATATGGACAATGTATGTGCGTAGTTATGTTTTGAAAATAATTTTATGTTTGGTAATAATGTAAGTATATACTAGCCTAAATAGCATATATTCCTACAACCCACAAATGCTGATCTGAGTGAGAAAATGACACCGTTTTTTTTAACTCCCAGAAAACTTTTTTTTCGTGGACATAGGAAAGTTGAGCACGAACAGACGAGCTATTTCAATTGTTACTTGCTTTATAAAAGTGTGTTGCCTGCTGTTCTTGAGGTGTCGAGCACACTCATTTGCAAGCTCTCGGAGTTTGCCAATACAATTTTTGGATAGTACGCTTAATTTTCACGTTCCCCGCGGTGAAAGATTGTATCAACGAGATTTCATTCAACAGGAACATTGATGCAATCTCAGTCTAATAGTTGAGTTGCAAGCTGACCAACATTTGCACAATTGCAATTGCATATTCATCACTCCATTTCTTTTTCACATTGGAGTTGGAAATGAGGTTCTTGCTGAACAAAGCCATCAAAAGCGAAAAATAGTTGAGTTGTAACATATCTCGGGCAGAGCCTAATGAGGTTTTTGACTAAAATTTGTGAGTCTGAGCTAGCTTTTTCAGCGACAAATATATGAGAAGGTAAAAAGTTCATGGGAGGAATGGGGGCCATTCGGTCTCCAAAACGCATCTCTTTGCGAGGCAACGAAATCTCGCCACGGGCACATCGCGGTGAAGCGCGAACTTTTGTGCGGGCGCGCTCCGAGGATGTGGGAGAGAAAAGCGGGATAAAAACTTTTCAAGTTTAGTCCCAATTCCATATATGGCAGGACGGTCCATATATGGCGACGTTCATTCCCATATATGGCAAACCCGCGTCGACAGGTGATCTCCTCCAGGGACGCACCTCCGCTAGTCGTAGATTGACGACTTTCGCGCCGCAAATCACGGCAAACCGTAGGTGGGTGCACGCATTCTCGAACCTAAGGGCCCTCGGGAACGGCAGTTTTCACGAACTTTTCCCGTTTCTTTCTCTGAAACGACAAATGCGTCCCATGTGTCGGACTACTTTCAGCCGCGGAAGGAGACGAGAGTTCCGTGCGTTCCACGGCTCGCCCTGCCCCCCACGCCCATTCGGCGGCGCGCAAGTGCGCCGAGTCGTTTCGTGGTGTCGTGCTGATGCCGACGCGCCAATCGTCTCGGATAAACGCGTCGTGCTCATCGTCTTTTAGCTTATGTCTATTTTTTTTTTTTTTGAAATTTATCTCGCGACCCAAGTAACGGCACGCGGCGTCAACTCAGCGGTGGCAGCCACATCGAGACAAAAAACTAAGAATCGCCAGTGCGAAGAAGCCAAGCGGCATTCAGTTTTTGCGTGGTCGTAGTGAGTAGTTGCGGTGGTGTGTGTGTGTGTGTTCAAGCGCGGCCCGAGGGTGTTGTGGAAAAAGCCTGATCGGTGTGGGTGCCTCTGATTTTCGTAACGGCATCGGGCGTGGAGTCAGCGATGTACGCAGACATGGACCACAAGCGCGGACCGTTTCTCGATCACTGACGAAAACTTCCGATCCCTTTCCGGTGAGAAAGTTTTCGTTGCCTCGCTATGATGCAGACATCGAGTCAACATGAGGAACTCAAAGCAATGGCATACACGCCTTTCGATGCGCAACTGGTAGGCGACACGGCTGCGAGTTTGGACGATATCGTCGGCAACTCGGCCGAGAAGAAGCAATCCGACGTCGACGCCGGCATGACGCTGGACGACATGCTCTTGCAACAGCAGCAGCATCACCAACAGCAGCAGCAGCAGCAGCCCAAAAAGGTGCCGCCTCCGAACGGCAAGAAAACCAAGGGACGCGTCAAAATCAAGATGGAATTCATCGACAACAAGCTGCGCCGGTACACGACGTTCAGCAAGCGGAAGACGGGTATCATGAAGAAGGTAAGAGGGAGAAAACGCAACGTTCGACTCGAGTGTGCCGAGTGTGCTTGCATGAAAGTGAGTAGTGACGATCCCTCGAACGAGGGCCACCATCTGCCCGTTTGCCCGACGAATACGGATTCTTGCGCCTCCCCGATCCGTTAGTTTAGCGTGCAGAGTACGTATTGCCGACGTCTGACGTTCGTTTCGGGTGTTTGGGACTGCGGTCGCAGCCCGGTATTCGGCCGATCGAGGTTTGACGGCGCACGTGCAATCACCACGGCACTCTCCTCCTCCGCAATCCTCCGACGATCGTTTGTCGAATGGAGGAGGGGGGGATTGCTTGCTGCGAGGGGCCCCGCCTGTTTTCTTTTTTCTTTCTGATCTTTCGCATAGCACAGCCAGCGAACGGTATTTCGCTTTGGCTGGCGCGGCATTATGCGTGACAAATTAGTTTGAGAGAAGAGCGAGGGGAGGTGGTGCGGCGCACGACGGTGAAGAAAATCGGTGCTCGTGTCGTGAGCTTTAATTTGTTCCGATGAGAGCCGCGCAGCTCGCTACCCTCGATTGAGACGGGCCGGCTTGGACTGTTGCCCACACACTCGGCCCACACCCACGCGTCGACCGTGCCGGAGTAGTAGCCGACTGGCCCCTTTTCAATTACTCGTACTACGAGAGAGCTGGTTTTGCGTCTGGCGACAGTCCCAGTTGCGATTACGATCCGATCCGAAATTAGTACGGGCGTCACACGCGGCGCAGTGTCGATCGTTATCGAGTTTCGATTGGCTTATTTGCGTTAGATGCGGAAGGGATCGAGAAGTTCGATCTCCCATCGGTCCCGATCGAGATCGAAAGCGCCCGTGTACTGATCGACACTCGACCGGGATCGAATTTCTTGATCGTGATTGGCTTGTTGGCGCTAATTGACTCGTTTCCGCATCTAGCAAGCCAATCACGATCAAGTTTCTTGATCGTGATTGCCTTGCTGGATGCGTAAACGAGCCAATCGCGGTCGAGAAATTCGATCCTGATCGGGGCTCGATCGAGTGTGCATGGTGTGACACCCGTGTAAGATATGCGAGCGTCGCCCAAGCGGAGAAAGCGAATTGCGGCCGCGCTGCCCCTCCCACTCACGGACGGTCGTGATGACTGGCTTATGCCTTTTAAAAAACAGGACGCTTAGCTGTTAGCCGTGTGCTGTGGAGCGTTGGAAAGAAAGCGCATTTGTCTAACCCTTCAACTTACTGGTAAAGCTGGATCGATGTTTCCCAGTGCTAAGAATACAGATGACAGAAGAAAGACACATATTCATCACCCATCTTTCTTCTGTAATTCTTATTTTTTGCTCCAGGAAACTAGTAATGTATGCTACCAACTAGCCAACGTTCAAACCTTTGTTCAACCTTGTATGGCTGATTCAACGAGTAAGCTTTCGAAAAGCAACTGACACGTACCTCTAGAAGTTCACAACAGATAGGAAACATTCCCAGATCATTATACTGGAGAGATGCTTTGCTTTATACTTGGTTTGCATTTAACTTGTTGGCAACAGTTTGTTGATGGCTGGTGCTTGAAGGTTTTCTTTTCTGGTGCTGTTGTAGATGCAGTAAACACTCATCTGAATGTTGAGAAGACCAAATGTTGAGACGAAAGCGAGTGTGCTTTCGACAGTCATTTAAATACCAGCACTGTGACCTAAAAGCTTGATATACACTTTTCACAGGTGTCAAAGCACTACAACATTTGGGCGGGCCCGTAGCCTCTTTGAAATTCTGATGCCAAACATCCAAAGTCAGCCCCACACATTCATTGACATAATAGGGAGGGAGGGCGCTGCGACTCGGGGGCGCCATACATTGACATAATTAGGGTGCTGCGACGAACGTTCGCCCCCACTGAAGGGGAACCCTGCGCACGCCTATGGTGGCTTCCCGGTTACATCAGTGCAAGCCATTTATTAGAGTGGCAAAACATGTGACGGATGCCAATAGAAAAAAAATTCGGCAGATCCCACGTACCGTGGGAATCGATGTTGTGCGAAGCATGCACAGGAAGGTGACTGTGTCGCAGTTTTACAGCGAAAGCTGTTATGAGATCATTTCACCGGCCGTTTTTGGCGCCGTAGTTGTCCGCCGCCGCCGCCGCCGGTGTCCGTAACCAGTATCGCTCGAAATAAGAAAAAAAAAAAACGAAATAAGAAAAAAATTCCAGGATGGAACGAGGTTCGAACCTGGGCCCTCTGCGTGGGAGCCCAGTATTCAACCTCTGAGCCATGCCGGTGCTTGAAACTGCTTTGGAAAAAGGTCCTATACAGGCTTCATGTCGGGAAGGAACCACATTAGCATATGCAATATAGCATGGGTAGAAGAGTAAAATAAGCACCAAGCGTCGCACAACGCGAATACTGTAACCAGGCGTCACACAATGCGAATTGCGCAACGAGTAGGTTGTTGAATGCTTCCAACCCATTACAAAGGGCTTTACAAAGATTTATAGCGTAGTGGGTTCCTCGCAATTGGTTTCTCGTATTGGTTCTTCGTATTGGTTGCCAAGGAAGCCCATAAGCGCATGATCCACTTCCTCGGGGTCTGAGTAAAATTCTTCGCCCCCCCCCCCGTCTCTCTCCCACGTCAACGTATGTTACACAGCATGACGGGAGAGGGGAATAGCGAACGGGCGTCACCCAATGCAAATTACATAACTGGTGGGCCGTTTAAAGATTCCAACCCATTACAAAGGGCTGAGCCATAATTCTTCATTGTCATCAGTCGTCGCGTCGACAAAGTGCACATAATGCCTTACAGACGTGTAGCTGGTGCCTCGCTTCTCCGCAGAATGACGAATAATGGCATAGTAGGTGCTTCCCAACTACACAAAAATTGTGATTTATGGCGTAGTGGGTACCTTTCTAGTGTACTTGTATTGTAGCCCCAAGAGAGCTTAACGGGCTCTAGAAACGCCGCTCTTCCAGCTTTCGCTGTGACTGTGCTGCGGTTTCAGTGCAGGCAGGCCTGGCATTTTTTTTCACATTGAGCGAAACATTACAGAATGACGCTAGAGAAATGTGCAAACGGTATACGCACACACAAATTTTGAAGCGTCAAATATGTATTATATAACCATTTGTTTACAGTTAACGATGCCAACAGCAACATAGGTGTTACGAACACCAAACGCAGTAAGCTGATATGTAGTGCTTATATTCTTCAATACTGAATAGCGCGAATTCGAATGCGACAGGGCAGGCGCTACTCGAACTAAGCTTTATTCAGAAAAGCTTCCCTAGTTATATACACAGCCGAGTGACACGCGCAGGCGCACTGGACGTACGTTACAGTCAGAGAGACAGTTGTTAGAGTTGCGTTACAGTTGCTATGCTTATACTTCTCCATTATGACGGAGAACGCACGCACGTTTCACGAACCCGTGTGCATATGTGGAAGGGGTTCTTGGCAGTTTTTCGAAGGTATTACAATATGGTATTAATTGAGTGTGTTCACATATGCTGTCTCTATGCAATTTATACCATATGTAAAAAGATGTGTAAGAAAGAAGAAAAAACTGGCAATTTCACGCGAACAGCAAAGCATTGGCAGTAGTAACAAGGTGTAACATTGCGTTTAGACTCCTCGTGTAGTGATGAAAGCTATAGGCAGGTGTGAAATGTTAGTGCGATACAGCATGCAAGGCACCTTCCGCTGAAAAGAAAGAAACAGCACTTCGGCAGCTACAAAATGATGTCTCACGGCGTTAGTGCAATGGGGAGCACCAGTAGTATTAGTAGTGTAGATTAAGACGTACTGGTGGGCTAGTTGTTTCATGATAGCTTATAGTTCAGCACTTGTCATGTCTGCCTCATGTGCTACAGTTGAAGTTTGGTGCTTACGTCTTTGTCTGAGAGTGTGGCTTGGACTAAAATGTGGATATGGCTGCACATATAAAGCTTCTCTAAAATAAAACCTTCATAAATGGATCTCATTCGCCCATATTATATTCTAGAATAAAAGTTCACTCGTCTGTACAGCAAAACCAAATAGCGAAAGAAACGGACAACAAATTGCTGCTGAGTGAACACTTACTTTGTCGTCACTATTTCAACTTCAGCGGACACTCGCAACCTCTTACGTTTCATAAAAGTGTACATCGAAGCGGAAGTTCTCAAAGTAAAATAATACTTGCTTCTGTGTAATCCTAAGACAGAACAAGATTACTACGTGCTGCTTCAATACAAAATTAACCATTCAGAGATGCAAAGAACGTGTTGGAGCTAGATGCGTCTCTGAGGTGTCCGGGCTCGCTGTGAACAATGCCAATTCGAATCCGACACATCTTAGCATTCCCATGCATATGGCAGTATCAGTTGCGCCAGTTTTCCCTCTAGTTAACTGTATGACATTCTGTGTTTAAAGCTGTACAGTGATGACTTATATGCTTCCACGGTATACCTATAATTGCTATTGCAAAAGAATGTCTAAAAGGTGCCTTGATGTCCTAAGTATTTGAGGACCACTATAGCGAACCATTGTTGCTGTCTGTGTGTTTCAGGCGTACGAACTGTCCACGCTGACAGGCACCCAGGTGATGTTGCTGGTTGCGTCAGAGACGGGCCACGTGTACACGTTTGCCACGCGTAAGCTACAGCCCATGATCACGTCCGACGCCGGCAAGGCCTTAATCCAGACGTGCCTCAACTCACCCGACCCGCCCCAGGGAACAACGGGTCCACCGGGTCCGGGACCGGACCAGCGTATGAGTGCCACGGGCTTTGAGGAGACGGACCTCACCTATAGCGTCACGGAGGACAGCGAGAACAAGGTAGGGCCACGTCTTATTTGTTGTCTCGCGTTTGCAGCTTTAGAAAGGGGAATCGAGGTAATGTGGCACAGAGCAAGATAACTTTTGGTAAATAAAATTTCAGGTACTCTGTCAGGAAAATGGGGGCAAGCGAAGATTGGCATGCACGTGTGTGACGCACTACTTTTCCTTTTTTTTCTGTCGCATTGTACAATGCTCCCTCCTAACTGTTTCCTTCCTCCATGCCGGCAATTGGACCTTCGTCCACGTGCTTAGCAGCACAACACTTCATTTGCTGCAGGCAACAACGACGGTCCTGCATTCTTATCCAGGCAACAATGAAATACGGCAATGCGAAATGACAAGTGTCCTCGATAAGTAGCTCAGCCATATCCGAAACAATTGAGTCGCCGACAAGTCCACGATCGAGAGAGCATCAATTATTGGAAAACGGCGCATACAAATAGGCATGTGACAGGCACACCTTCGAGGGCTGCATTTTTATGTGCTTGCCGGCACCGGGTTTTTCGCGGATGCCACCAAAATCTTCTATTTATGAAAGCTTCACTTAAAGAGGAGAAGCCGAAAAACCACCCTACGCCGCTCTTTCTGTCTTTGTCCTTGATTTGCTTTTCCAAAAGTTATTTTACCTTGTGCCACATTGCCTCAATTAGCTATGCGCCTAGTCACCCAGAATAGTATTCAGAAAAGAAACACTTACAAAACTGTGTTAAAGACCCCACTGCAACACAGTTTGAATTTGCCAAATTAGTCATACAGTAGAACGCCACAGTTAGCGTTTCTTAGGGCACCACATAAAGGGAACACCTAATCAAGTACCATGGGAAAGCATAACATCCTATAACAGTTTTTTTCCCCTAGAGAAATTTCTTAGAGCATGGAAAAAAGAACGCAATGTGACAGAGTGCAGGCTATATAGACCGTTTTGTTTACTGCTCAAATGTCAACAATGTAAGAACCACATGGCAAAGGTTCAGGACAAATGGTGCTCTAATTTCTGATATCTTAAGGCAGGCCATGTGCACTTACACATAAGATCCCAACTGGTGGTTAGCCACCCAACTAAAGCACCGGCAATACGGGGCAAGTAATTGCTTTGCTGAAGATCTATAAGTCTGCATTCCTGCAAGGTGTTCTTTTTGTAACCGAGAATGCTCATTTGCAGACCACTCATCTAGCTCTAAATGCTTTCCTTTCTTACCTGTTCCAGTAAAGTGCATTTTTGCCAGCTTCTCACGATGCATACATTCATATTTCAAAGAAAAAAGAAATTATCTTGTAAGTTGCTCTATATCTGTGCTTACTGAAATGAAACTATGCCTGTTACATAGTAAAATAATTCTGTAGTAGTTGGTCTTTATTAAGCTGGATAGATAGACTACCACAATTCTGAGATACCAAATATGTTGGTCTCGTCATGGTCAGAGTACTTGACGAGCCACGGAGGAATGACGACAAGTGGCAGTAAGCGGCTCGATGCTTTCTGGTGAAAAACTGCATGCTGAAAAGAGCGGCAAGCAGAAAGGAACACGAGAGAAGCACAGCTAGTGTGGATTACCAAATCTCCCAGCACTCAGTTCTTGAAACTTTGCAAACCAATTATCTTATTATGTCTTGAATGTGGTAGCACTTTACCCAGTGCAAGTTAATAATAAAGGAAGATTATATGGCATTAGGGAGTAACAAGCACTGCTGCCACTGTTAATTGATGTAGGAATACTCAAAAGTGTACTTCAAAAATATGAGTCACATTATCACCACTAGTGGCCCACTTTCGGCATGAAATAGAGACACGGACATTTTGTCCATCGCCTCTTCTGCTAACAACACACCTCCTTCCTTTCGCTGAAGTGCAAACATATTTTTAAAAATCTGATTATATGAACAGGCTTAGATATGTTTCTCCTTAACGTACTTGCTACATACTGTGACGATTGTGCCTCTCCACTGCTGAACACAAGGTCGTGGGTTCGATTCCTGGCAGAATACCAAGACACATCTGTCAATCTTCTTTTCGCAATGGCAAGTTCAATGCTGGTGCAACGTCAAACGCTTGTTGCCAAAATCTTGCCACACTGCAGAAAGTATTTACGACTTAGTGATGGGGCAGATTTAGCGTATAACTGTCATTGAGGCATTTCACTGCTTCTGAAGCAAAGATGGTGAAGGTGAACCGCAAGGCACTTTGCTCGTGGGACCACGCTGATGGTGACACTGCTGTCGTGAAGAAATGGTGGTCAACGACGGTAATGTTGTAAGCTTGATTCCTTGGCAACAGTTTTGCTTTTAGGAGGCCTTCAAGTGGGAAGTATTTGCTTGTGCATCTCTTACAGGAGCTTCTTTAGTAAAAATAATTAAAGTTTATTCACTAAATTACCTCGAGACAAAGCTTCAGACTGCACATTTGCTTTTGGCCACCTAAGATAAATAAATGAAAGGTTAGCTAACTTAACTTTAATTGACCACAAGGCTACTCAAATTACTCTTTATCTTGCGTCTACCAATATAATTTCTCCTATGGCAGCATTAGTGTTCCCATGATTTGTAAAGGTCTAATATTAAAAATTTAATGCAGTCAGGGTAATTCCAAAGTAATTCTGGGTGCTAGATTTGACATTGCATGACACAATTCGTGTCATGCAAGCAGTATGCTTAGATCAGTCTCTTTCATCATAGAAATAATGACAACATTCTTGAAATTTTGGATGTGCAGTGGATGCAAGACATGCCAAGTTACGAAAAACTTCACCAGCGAAATGCTATACAATGTTCACCATGTTCAAACAGGAACACAACCAGTGGAGGCGGAGATGTAAATTTTTTATATGCAGCTTGTTTCGCATTGGTAGCATGTCACCATCCTTGCTGCAATGACTAAAAGTTATCAAAATATTGCCCAGCACGAACGAATTGCCTTTACTCTGACCCGTAAGTGAAGCTTCGTTTCCTCGGTTTCCCTTTACTACTGTCAGTACCGCATCTGGCCGATACAGCGAGCGTGTTCTCTTAACTCTTTCCGCATGAACTCCATGCCTGGCTCATCAATATTCATCGAAACACAGGTGACATACAGTAGTCGCCAACAGACATTCGTTCATGCCTCAGTTGTTTCTTGTCTGAAAGCTTGCTGACGTGAGCATTGCACAACATGAGCATAGCAATGTGCAGCATGCCTTGCAGATGGCATCCGAACTGATAGTTTTTGTTATGGTACTGTTGGCTGCGCATATTTTCAAAAATTATTAGAGTTAAGGGGGTTTCTTCAAACATTCTTTCAGTATTAGATAGGTTTAGGCTGACATGCTTGTACTGTGGCCACCCTACTTTTCGGTGTTTCTGCAAACAGTACATTCTCTTATATTCGCAGTTGTGAATCGCCATTGTGTACTGCATCTGAGCAAAGGTTGTACATTTTGCTTAATTTACAGGCATCTAAGTACAGCAACAGTCTGCTTTTATCAGTGACTCTTGATTCTTGAGTACATGTACACGAATGCATGGCAAGTCTTATCTCGAGACGATGAGCATGACATAGATATGCATGAGTATGTTGGCTGTGCAGTGCAGAGGCTGGAAAAAGGACGTTGCGACAAACTGATTGCGGCTGCTTTGTCGTGTGTGCTGCATTAAATCGGAGCCATTGTTTTATATGCTACTATGAGAATGTGTCATACTAACTAACATTAGACAAAAGCTTTTTTTTTTCTGCTGTGGTATGACCTACTGTGTTTTGCTGTGGTGTAACCCATTGTGTCCCATTGGCTGCCACAAAGCAGCTCCAACCTTGCTTTATTAGAATCTTGTTGTAGGATTTTAGCAATACGGAGGTGTCCTGATGTGCTAAAGTAACTGAGCCCCCTTTAGTTGAGGGTGTTCTTCAGGCATACCAGTATGTTAAACCAGAATTAACAGTACCATAGAATGGTGCTCAATCATGATGTGAAAGCCTTCAATGGCCGGTTGCTTTCACACGCGCTTTTACATGTGCTAGTGGTCCCAGTATAAAACATTGAAAACCTGCTATACTCCATTGCAACCTAAGCAAAAAAATGTCAGCTCCGCCCACAGAACCGCGGCGCTCCTGTCCTTCACCTGTCAAAGACAGTTGTGCCAGCTGGTTTCCGCTCGAACCGTAAGTACTTTTTCTCGGCTAATGTAAATACAACGCATGTTATAAATTAAAGGTTCGTCGTTACTGCCTACAACGTTACATTTAGCTGAGCAGCGATGTCAGAATCCCCAACGAAATTTACCAGGACGTTCTAGTTTCCTACCTAAAAGCAGTGACACAAACGTGTGTCTGTATGGGAAAGTCAACCATCTGAAACACTTGAGAAGTGTTTGACGTGACCAAAATGAGTAAGTGCGATTGGATGGAGCATTGATGCAAATTCTCTTTGGGAGGGACAGCGATGGCTGTGGGTGGAGCTGATGTTTTTTTCTTAGGCTTTAACTGAGTTTAGCAAGTTGATACAGTATGCACTTATTAGCCTATAAGCAAAGTTCTACTGTTAGTCTTTTCCTGGTAGTTTATTTGGTACAGCATGGGTATGAACTGTAATCTTTATCATTGGCACTTCACGTGGTTCTACTAATCTTCGTATGCCAATGATAAAAGAAAACCTCTTTGTTGTTTTCACAGAAACAATATATACAATGATGTGCCTCCTTAATTAATAGTTTAAGTAAGAAAACGAAGCTTAGGCTTACTGTTTTAAGGATAAAAAGTGTTTGATTCTTCAACCCATTGAGAAAACACCCAGAATACCTGGGCGCTCAAAGGCTGTTGTTGCAGTGGTTCACTAACGATTCCTCTCCTTTTAATTGACCACCGTCAGTGGTCTGCGCTGGCACATGTCCAAAGTGTCGCGGATGCCCGTCCGCCATGCAGACAGCATCGTGGACGGACACTTGTCACGGCTGTCGCTGGAGGAATCGCAAGAGAACCACAGCAAGAATAACCTGCTTGGTCTGATTCTTTCAGGGCACAAGTTCAACTGCCTTAGGGACGCATTGTGGAATAGCGAAAAAAACATGGGGACACAGGCTAGAGAGACGATATAGGTGCTAACTTTCAACTGACTCTCTTCCTGTACTCTGTGTCCCTGTGTTTTTTATAGGGGTGTACGAATAGTGAATTTTAGAACTGAATCGAATACGAATTGAATAGTGATGAGAATACAAGCACAAATCAAATACTGTTCAGATAGTTTTTGAATAGCAAGACAACCATTTTCAAAGCAGCCCTGGACTGCTAAGGTAATAATAATTTCCAAAACAGCCCAAGAATTCTACAATATTTTATTTGAAACAAATATTCGGAAGCTTTAATAAAGCAACGTTACGAGGATTTCTAATTGACAATGAAATACCACAATTATTTAGGCTGAGGCAAGCTCGTATACAGCAGCAACTAAAGCCTTCGAAGTATTTTGCAACTGCAGGCTGAAATACAGCTGTGACTATAGTATGCAAGGTGGTACTTTGTCAATAGCTTTTAAATAAATCTTATACAGAAATACTAAGCAATTTTAATGAGTTAACATCATCATAATTGTCATGCTGAAGATAATGGACTGATAACACTGTTGCTTCGGCGACACTGTAGTTTTATCCAAAAACGCTTCGCCCTCATCCTGTGAACCATATAGTGTCAATAGTCTCGTAAATATACGGGCTGCATGCATCTGGGTCATTTGATGATGATAACAAGAAAAGTTAACCCTCGCTGTTCTAATGTCTTGTTCCTTTGAGTATTTTTCGTTGTTGCCGATTATTTTTTAAAATATTTGATATTTCGAATATGCACTGTTCGATTCGAGTACCAAATCTAACAGAATGCTATTCGATTCATTATTCGAAATTTTCGAATATTCACACACCCACTTAGTTTTTTTGCACTATTTCACAATGCATTTGTACCAGCTAGCTTGGCTTTCCTTACTACTGCCTTAAGGAGACACTAAGAAGAAATACCAAGTTATCTTAGGATTGTATATTGCAGTGCTCAAACACCATAGAGGTCAGTCTTATTGTGATCAGAGGCTTGGTCAGGCTGAAAGGATGCATGAAGGAAGCGTTGAGGTGATACCACATTGGAATTGCTTACACTAAAGTAAAAAGAAAACAAAGATTCTTCATTTGGATTTCGTTCAATCTTTTTTTCTCAACTACCAGTCTTAGCAAATGCCTAATAGTCGTGGTAACAAAGGGTTGGCGGGTTGGCACCACACTGGCCAATTACCAAATGCAAAAAGAATGGGAAGTTTCTATTTAAACTTGTATTACACTGGGTTAGTTTTCTTATAGCGTCGTAGATTCTGGCAATGTCTGCCTAAGTTCAAGTCTGTGACTGAATAAGAGGAACAAGTTACAGTTACAAATGTGGAACTTTAGACAACTGTCAGTAAATTTTCCGGTACAAGAGCTGCAGAAATTTCAAAAAATGCTCCAAGATTCACACCACCACCACGCTTGCATGACATGATCAGAGTTTTGGTCATTTTGTAAAACTTAAAGAGGCAAGCTTGGATTTCATTTTCGGGGCAGTATAAATTGGCCTTTTACTTACCAGTTAAAAGAATTTCCATGGTTTCGGGAAAAGATATTCAACCAGTTTATGCTAACCTGGTATTTCTTTCTGGTGTCCCTTTAAATAATAATGATAGTAACGAAAGACACATCCTGCCCGCTCCCCTATTCACTCCGTCCCCCTTGTTACAGTTTTCCCTGGCGCCGCCGTCCCTCATGCAGCTCCCCGAATTCGGCAGCCAGAAATTGCCCCCGTTTTTCATGATCTGACCGTGAGGGAGGGAAAAGCATCGTGACTGCATCGTCCTCCTCTCCCTCCTCCTTTCCTACCCGGGATCGCCAGATTACAACGGGACTTGGACCGTTCGAATTGGAACAAATCTTCTGCGTGCATCCTGTTGTTGTATGTCCGTGCGTGTGTGTGTGCGTGCACGCGTGTGCAAACTGTTTTGGCTGACTGCCTGCCTGCACCTTGCGAAGCTTTCTTGGCTGCTGGCGTGACGGTCAGCGTTGTGACACGAACACTGCCCGTAAACAAGAAAATACATATATATATAGATGTTTACACAATAGTGCCAAACTTACAGAAGTGACAACGCCGTTATATATATTTTTTACACGTGTTAAGAGGTTGTGCAAATTGTGTTGTTTCGCTTTTGTAAGTGCAGTGCATAGCAAATGCCAGCAAAAGCTTTTTTTTTTCATTACAATATGTCACACAATGCAGTGTATGTAAATGTGATGTTGCCTTTCTTTAAAGTACATAACAATGGAACATTGAACTCTTTGAGCAACATCCATTTCTTAATGAAGTTGTGTGTAAAGAAGGAAAAAATATATAATCTTCTGGAGGCACGGTGTAGCCTCTATTGCACTCTTGATTGATAGTTGCTCCGGGAGTTTAGCATGCAACAAAGGCGCATGACAAAAGCAATATGGCTGCAACTTGGATATAATGAACTTTACGATATAATGAAGTAACTATGTAACATTTCTCACTGATGTTAGCGGGTAATGAATATCAGTTATTACAAAAGCTTTTCATGTCACACGTCGTCGTAGCAAAGTTTGACCGTATTTTGTTGTTACAATTTGCATAAACGACACATTTTAGTTGCTACTTAAAAAATGAACGACGGATCTTTAAAATGCCAATAATGTCACTTGTTGTTCGGGTCTGACAGTCCTAGCCTGGTAATTAAACCTCAATACGACAAAGCTGCAGGAACTGGCGTATCACTATACCAAACGTTTGTTGGACTAAGATGTTATGTACACTCGCGTATTCACTGTCACTGGGAAAGGCATTCGCCTTGCAGTGGTATATTCATATAACTGTTTAGTGTACCAGAGAACTGATACCCTAAACTGCATTGCATAATTCTGTCATCCTAAAAAAATTTTTATGCTAAGCAAGGTTGATTGCCCAGTCATTCCAGCGAAACTGCCTTTCGAAAAAAATAATGATCTGTTGGTATTACGGCGATGTGATGCAAAACAATTTATGTACATTACTTCTATTTTTTTAAACTATGCCTTTGACTGACTTGACTGTTGTGTGATCTTGTTGCATCATGATGTGTTCATGCGTCAAGCTGGCCTTGACATTGTTTGCATATTTTGTTTGCTCGCCGCATGTGTAACGACCAAGTGCCGTGTGTGCTTCTTTATTAAAGTAGTTTTATTAGTGTAGCATCAGTCACTGGATGTGATTAACTATGAGCATTCTTTGATTCATTTGACTTTGCCTAATTGCCCACAAAATTGCCTCAAAAGAAAAAGCCAGACCCAGAATAATGTAACAATCTCCCATACCAATGATTTTTTTTTTTTCATTTATCACATTTTGTCACTGGTCTGGATGGCACTCTGCCTACTTTATCACCAGGATTGAGAAGTCATTAATCGCTGAGTCATAAGGAAGAAATAGAGTCAAGCTAAAGGAATCCTTGCCTTACAATGGCCTATGGCTGTTAAATTCTTTTTATCCCATGAGTTATGTTTTTTTGGTAAGTTTTACAGTTTGGTTAAAGGTGCCCTGCAACACATTTTCAAGTAACCATCGAATGGCTTTGTTAAAGGAGTTTATTGCCTCATGAATCGGCCACCGCAAAATTTTTTAGAATCCGTCATGTACGAGTGGAGTTACAGAGTTACATCTCTCGACCCCACGAGTGTGCTGAAAGCTAAGCAGGGAGGGATGACACAGGGGAAAGAAGTTACATCACGCACGCGTCATGACCTCGAGCACTTTTTTTTTTCTTCTTTTGACGTGCTGCTTACTTTCGATGTAATCGCGAGCCGCGCGCAGGCACGTGCCGGCCTCCCGCAGCGGTCGCATTAACCATGCAGCTCACGATGCTCAAACCAACCAATGGCCATGAAATTGGGTATATGGCATCATTTGTCGAGAGAAGGGGGAACGATTTCTAGCTAACTTTGAGAATTGTAAATTCCAGGCCGCATGCTGCACTATAATGTTTGGCTCGCGTGTTCTCAGGAGCTGCGACTACAGATCGGCAGCGTTTTCTGACTGTGTTGAAAAAGTGTTGCAGGGCCCCTTTAAGAGTTGAAATAATGAGTTATACCTATTTTTGAAGGCTACCTTGTTTTTTTAATGTGGCTACGTTGTGTGATGTAGCACGCATACGCATGCAACCATTGTGCTGTGGAATGTACTTATGGAAACTTGACATCATTGCCCCCAATTTGTTTCAGTTGCCGTACATTTCTTTCTTTCTTTTTTTGCACTGTGGCCGAGTGTACAGCCTTTCACAGTGTACTTAGCAAGCCTGTCTATCCCGTGTCTTGACCTGGTTTTCGTGCACTCCAAGCCCGAGTTTTCTAGTGCCAACGCCGTATGCATTAGCAAGTTGCAAGTTTAACAAAACCATCATTCCATGATGCATATGTTGTGTGATTTCGCGGGAAGGAAGCTTTTCCGTTCTTGCCCTGTTGTATGAAATGCACACAAGCTGCAAAAAGGATCGTCCTTTGGCAAATTGATGGAACGGTTGCAATGAAATTCACTGCATTTTAAGCTACAATGGCTTACAGTACAATGGCTCTGTAACTGCGACTTAAATAAAGTTGTTTCCATACATCCATCCATGTAGCGGTGACATTCTGCTGCAGAGTGCAAGGTTGCGGGTTTGATTCCCTATTACAGTAGCTTTAACCTAATGACGGTGCTACATACAGGCCGAGGGTGAAATCTCTCGAACTAGCAGAAAATAAAAGCGCAGGCTATCTTTAAAACCCTGACAAGGGGTCACATACTATTTGCCTCGCCTTTGTAACATACCTGTGAACATTATAATTCATAGATGCCCGTAAGTGCGACAAAGAATGGCAGGCTGTGGAAGTAGCATGCATTTTGGCAACGTTTACCTAGAGTGCACACGTTTTGCAAAACCCATGTGTTTTTCATTAATGACATTGCTTTAGACACAGCAGCATAGATCGAAGAGTAATACAGACCATAGTGAGCTTTCTTTAGGGAAATTCCGGTGGTCAATTTTATCCGATTCAAGAACTTGCGCGAACAAATTTCATCATGGCACGTGCCCATTTTCAGTCCTTGTACCAATTATTAAGCGAGTAGTCCAAGACTGAGCATAAGACATTTCAAGAATTGTTTGATGTGAAAACTCGTGTAGCATATTCTTAAAATCGTACAACATGCACAAAATTTTAAACCATACAGAAAGGTCAGGAGAGTTGGCATATATGTGATCACCTAGACGGGGTCTTCGGATTTGAAGAAGAAAAATTACCCATGCACTCATTGCAACCAATTTCAAATAAAATCAATTCAGCAATTGCCTATGGTAAGAACACAAAGGGCTAAAGGAAAAGCCTCCTTGCAGTGGAAGGCTGTACAACAAAGGTGTGTTGTTGTACGTGCATTTGGAGCATTGTCCAATTTGCTACTAGTACCAATGATGTGTTATTCATGACAATTGTAGTTGAGCATGCAATGAAATGTGCGAGCAAATTAAAAAAACTGTCTGTGCACTACCGATTGCAGACATATCTATGAGCAAAGCTTTTTGCTGAAGCCCAAGTGATTGTCTCTTTATTGGAATTATGTATGTAGGCATGAAACAAATATAGACAGAAATTTCATGTGCGTCAAGTGCCTTTTGTTTGGCAGCGCTAGCGTTGCCTCTCTGACACTGCTTTTGTTGTGGAACTTTGTCACTGCATGCAGTAGCATGTTGAACGTTGCATATTGAAATTTCATGGAAAGTACAAACTCAGCAGAGAAGCAGTTCATAAAAAGAAAATGCAGATAAAGAAATACACAACAATGGCATGAAGGGTGACAGACAAGCACAGACTTCCAATCGCTTCAGTTGACTTGTACTGGGCTTTTACACGTTTTTTATTGTTTTTTTTTTTTCAACAAGTAAGCACTAAAGAAACAAAATCAATGCCAGATTCTACACTGCTTCTTTGATGCTTCAAGCTCTGTGCATAAATGTTAATGCCATCATCACACGTGTATGATTAGGCCATGTTTCTCAATAAAAGTCACTGGGAATTCAGTACTTGTTTCCGTCCCTGCTCATGCCGTCACTGACAAATGTGCACCATCTTCTCTTAATGAGACACTTGACTAGCACCAAGCCTACACTGTTGCACCAGGTTTTTGTTCTTGACTAGTCTGTTTAACTTTCAAATGAAACAACAGTGTGTGGCAGATTGCATTATTTTGACACCTGAGCTTGAACCACTTTACTTGCATGGTTAACCAAAGTGTGATGTAATCTAGTAAGATTACATCACACTAGATGTAATCTAATGTGATGTAATCAAATGTTTCTGGTTGCATGTGCTCCTGACTGACTCCAGCTAAAGGGACGTATGAGTTAAGCTTTTTCCAATGTGGCCCACTTGTGAAACTATGGCTAATAGTAGGCAGTGTTACGAAGGCTAAAGATTGAAATGTTTCTCTTGGTGCTCACATTAGCAAGCAAAAATGTGTAGTCACATGTGAATGAAATATATATATGGGTATGTGCCAAGCAATTTTGATGTAACATGAAGTCTCATACATTGATGTCTCGAAAAATGACATATCTGATTTATCTAACTGAAGGCGTCGCAAATATGAACCTATCTACCTCTAAACAAGTGCAGAAAGACGTGTCACTGCAATCAACAGCCACAACGCATCGTTAGCAACGGGAACATGGTGTGTTTTGTACTGAAAGTACAAACATGCACAAATAGCACATGGCTTGGTGTGCTCCAATGTCCACAGGTTGTGGCCATAATATATGAAGAAGTCGTTTCACGGAAAGTGACGCAGATTTAAAATTGTGCTAATAACAATGCGGGGGGGGCGACTTCTGTCATTTCATTACTATTTATGTAGCAGCTTCCATAACATGCCTGTTAAGTATTAAGTGAAGTATACATGTGCGTTGCCATGAAAAACCGCACTCACATAGCCATATCTTACGTACTCTTGTAATCCACGTTTTGCCAAGCAGTAACTGCTAAATATTCACATGATGTAGCTTATCTTTCAACAGTAACCTAATTCGTATAGAATTAACTCTTTTCCAAATATGATCCCTTTAGTTGCCTTCACTTGGTGGCTACAGTACAAGCATGTCTTAAACGCAGTTGTCTTTGATTCGTGTCGCATCATGAGCTGTTTTGGTTCGGTGATGTTATGGTACGAAAAGTGTTAAGATTGTGAAACAGCTTGACTTTGATGAGTTGTATCATTTGTGATGAGGTAGGTATGGCATGACAATAACTGGGAAGAAAGCAAGAGGCAGCTAACATTGTCCTGAGCGAGATGTTGCATCTGACGCTAAAAGGCTTTTGAAGGCAGAAACGTTAACCAAAAATCTTCCTAACTATTCCTAGCACACTGCACACTGCTTGAGTATAGAATTTGAAAACTATGTGGGCTCTTGAAGTTAGCTATGCACCTGAAATGGAAGCTATTGAAAAAGGCTCCCTGTTCATTTGCACATGTTATCACTTCAAAGACTCTGTTTAATGTGGCGTATCCTAACGGTTCAAATTAATAGCCGCTTTTTCTTACTTGTGTGAGATTGAATGCCGAAAACCATTCACAACACCTCACCAAGTACAGTGAAACCTCGTTAATACGTACCTGCCGGGAACGCGGCATAACTACGCACTAAACGGTAGTACGCATTAACCACCAAGTACAAATTTGCCTCTCCTGGCGTACGCCATCGCCGCCAGCAGAGAAATAGAGTGCCACAGCAAATATTGTCTAAAGTACCCATCGCAAAGCCTTTTCTTTCTTTTTGCCAAAGTGTAGAAAATATCCTAGCACTCTCGCACGACCGCCCGATAGCGCGCGGTGGCCACGCCAAAGAGCATTTCGAAACTATTAAAGGGTCCGGGATACGCAGTGACCGACATAGCGACAAAATGGACAGTGTCTGCATTCCGCAATATATGTGTATGCGTCTGTACCGCGATCTGCTACTAAACGAAAACTGACACGCGATACGGCCGCGTGGAGCCGATCGTCTCCTGGGTAGTTGCGTGCAGCGCGTCGCCTGCTCGGCTCACGTACGCCGTCACTACCGGGCCGCTTGCTGTACCGCACGCGCGCATCAGTCGCGGGATTGTTCTTCGTGCCCACTTCGTTCCAGACCGTGCACAGATGCGGCGAGTAGCTTGTTCGGTTAACGCAGCGATGTCGAGCTTCCTCCGCGACGCTGTAGCGGTCCTGGCAGCGAACGGAGGCGCGTTGGGTAGTCGCCTAATAAAAGCGTGCACATCGCTACGCTTGCTGTACCGTACGCGTGCGTTTAGCGTGATAGCGTCAATGCAGCGAGGTTTCGCGGCGTCCGCGACCCGCAATGCTCAACTCCGCAACAGCGATCTGCTTTCGTTTCTACAAAGCGGTGCGCGCTTGAACACAGCCCCGCACGAGGCGGCAGCGATCGGCGGCCCAGCGCGTTGAGGTTGTCGCCAAGTAAAAGCGTGCAGTAGGCTTAAAGTAGCGCTGTGCTGCACGCGTGCCCGGGCAGATAGCTGAAGATACTTATTGTGATAAGGTTGTCGGCGATAAATCATGCTGGCACGTTCGTCGGTGGCCGCCGCCTAGCCTTCGTTCTTTCCCGGTGCTTACCCGCAAAGGCGTCGCCGCAATCGCGCGGAAGTCGGAATCGGTGATCGACCGATCTCCGCACTTCTAGAAAAGACGGAAAACCTTTGGCGGCACATTGTGGCGTCGAGAATTTCAGCGGTGCAGTAAAATTTTATGGCACAAAAAGTTATCTCGGGGCAGGGTACGCACTAACCGGTAGGCATAGGGCGAACCACTACGGCTTAAGCGGTCAGCGAATGCATTGGGCTCTATGGGGCTCGGTCGGAGATTCCTCGCAACTACGTTTTAACCGTTAGTACGTTTAAAGCGGGTACGTACTAACGAGGTTTGACTGTACTTGTTTTAGCTTCACAAAGTGACCACTGTTGGTATGCTTCAGTGCAAGATGTCATGGGTTTTAAGATCTAGCGTTTGAGCTAGTGTGTCAGCATAGGCATGTGCAAAAGGCTGCGTATGCGTTGCAGTCGCTGAGCAGACCAAATTTCATTTTCAATTAGCATAGAGTTTGCAAGTAGCACATGCATCTTAGTGGTTTCCAATACCGATACGTCACAAAACACTTTCAAGCACACTGGAATTGGCACGCACCATGTTCTGCTACATGTCACATTCAGGCACATTTGATTTTGGTACTGAAAAAGTGTAATGTGGTTAGCACATTTATGTATTTACAATACTTTTAAAGGCCTTCAGTTGAGGATATTATTTGGGGGGGGGGGGGACAGGACCAGCAAACATGACTACAAACTAAGTAGGACAATGTACACAACAAAACTGTGTTAACAGTTCAGTTAGCAGAGCCATGAGACAAAAAGTGTAACAAGTGTATGATTCATGGAGAATTATTGCTAGATGAAAATATCCATACACTACAGTTATATGAGAATACCTAAAGCAATGCCTATTACAATGAAGCAAAAACAATTAAACACATCTAATTAACAGAGTATCATTTCCCTCTTTTAGCTCGGAAGATGATTTTTTATGCTGGCCTAAAAAAATTGATTCTGAAACTCTCATCAATCCCAACAGAACGCTTCAGATTAAAATATATGTTCATGTTACTGGTTTCAAAGGGTATAAAGTGTTGAGCTTGAAGGGACACTAAATTGACACAATAAATTAGTTCAGACTGATAAATTATACTCTGAAAACTCTAGTGGCGTTAATTTCACCGCCACGGTTTATTAATAGCTGAGAAAATCGGTGTCGAAAGTTTCACTTTTAACTTTATCGCCGAAATCTCCGATTGTGACGTCACAGATTTCAAAATGCTTTTTTAGTATTTTGGCCACACTGGCGCCCTACAAAATTTCCTGAAACTTGGTATATATTTTCTCTAGCTCCCTCAGAAGGCGATGCTCTTCAGTTTTGCTGATTAGGCACCACGTGGGTTATAGTAGACGCCTTCAAAATTTATGACGTCACGGCGACATGGTGCGGGAACTTCAAGGTGGCGTCGCCACCCGCATTTTCTTTTCGCGCGTTTTCTCGCTTACCAAGCGTCTTCTGGCAACGAGTGTGGTGTTTTTTGGTATCGTGAAAGAGTAAATTACTAATATGAGAAAAAAAAAGTTTTTCTCTTTAGCGTCCCTTTAAAATAAACGTTCGTGTTCGCGAGCGACTGCTTCGGTACTCCAGTGGTTTATGCGCCGGAGAATGCGCGTAGCCATGCAGCGCCGGCACAGTATAGTGACACGCAGCCGCGCATCAGTATATCGTCTCACGCGAGTCTTGGCGCTAACGCCAAGTTTACTTTGACGCCAACAACGTTCGTCGCACGTGCGTGCACGACGTGGGTGTTGGCGTACGTAGACGAAGAACCCACCGCCGCCGCGGCTGCACTTCGTAACCGACAGGTTCTGAGCGGGAGGAAAAAAACATCTCGGAAAAACTGGTGGGAGTCCAAACGTTTGCATAAACGCGTCGGAGGCGCGGATTGGACGTAAAAGCTTCGAGTGCTGTGTCAACTTACCCCCACGTACAGTGCCCTCTCTCTCTGACTTCGATGCTGCGGCTTTTTTGCTTAGCGCGCGCTGTTTCTTGGAAAAGTTTTGCGCGGCAATTTCGCCGCACTGAGTCGCCTCATAGAGCGGCCGCATTTATTCAACCGCATTAATTAGGCAGTTTTAGAATAGCGTACGCTAAGTTAGCGTTAGTGTTTGCGGACGGGAGCCCGCAAGCGGTTAGCGTATGACGCATGCGCAGTTGCGCGAAAAGCTAACGCAAAGCTTTGCGTACGCTATTCTAAAACTGCCTAATATCGCGCGCTTTGCTGTGAAAGTGGTACTGGGACGAAGCGTTGCAGCCTGATGTGCAGACCTTTTCACGGGAAAGAAACGCCACCTTTTCTGGATCTGTGGCACGGGAGTACAAACGCTGGTGTCACTGCCTCGGCGGTGCATTCTTGGAGGGTCACGCATATTTACCACAGACCAGAGGAGGTTATGGCGGCACCCTGGGAGCCTGCTCTGGAAAGGTGTACAGACAGGATTTTATTTCAGGAAAGGTCGGGGGGGGGGGGGGCTCTACATTCTCATATGTGTGTGTCTGTAAATATAACGTTCTTAAATCCAAGCCTTGTTTTACGAAATGGGTACGTTATAATTAAGTCCCTCTGAAATCACCATAGACATGCATGAATTCGAGTCCTCGTTTTAACAAAGTAAAATTATGTAAGTGTATCCGATATAACAAACTAATTAAGTTCTCCGAAACCAAAAAATCCCCAACGCTTTCGAGCTGATCACGTTATATCCCTTTCGCCGAGCGATACTGGCGGTAAAATGGAAAATGTTTATAACGAATTCGTGGCTATAACGAAGTCAACTCAACTAACGAGGTCTAACTGTGCGCACAATTTGTATTAAAATGGGGGGGGGGGGGGGAATGCTTGAACTCTCCACCCCTTTGCTACCCGGCAGGCGCGTAGCCAGAATTTTTTTTCTTGGGGGGTGGGGGTGGAGGAGGTTTCATTCAGCCTTTATGTACGTTCGTGCGCGTATTTGTCTGTGCGTGTTAGGTTCAAACGCACATTGTACGCTAGGCACTATAGCTACACTATAAGGGAATTTGCACACATCCACATCGCCGTCGTGCTCTCGATAACCACAAGCAGAAAACATCGCAGACTTAATTAGACCGTTGCATGCGCGCCATCTCTCTGTAAAGAATTGCTTTGAACAGCAACAAAACACAGAACAGTTTGAAGACGAATCGTTCGGTGCTGATGCGCGGAAGAAAGCGGTGCCAGCTGGAGGAATAAAGTAGTGCCAGGAAGGTGTCACAGCACGATGCATTCAGAAAGAATGGTTACATTTGACAGGCGTATAAGCGGCTGCCTGTTCGTTTTTCGCTGAACACATGTCGGCGGCAATGCCGTCATGTGCCCACGGGTGTCGGCAGGATTTTGTCTTGGGGGGGTGTAAACCAGTGTGTGCATCGCGGCTGAGGGAGGGAGAGAGCGCTAGTGTGGCTTGGGTGAGGGCTAGTGCTGGGGTGGTTCGAGGGGGGGGGGGGGCAGTGCCCTTTTTGCACCCCCCTGCCGACGCCCATGCATGTGCCTTCGCACTTTCTCCATGAATACGCTGGCGTTGCCATTTGCGTGCTATGCTTTAGCTATTGGCTCACATTGTCCTCTCCTAATACCTCGTCTGTGCACTACGTTCTCATCGTAACGACTTCAGTGAAAGGGGGTTGGGAACAGGAAGGGAGACGCTGTTAAACTTCACCCACTTCTCCCCCGCCCCATGGAGAACCTTGCGCCCGCCTATGATCGTGACCACGTGATCGGTCTGGGAAAGAAACAAAAGAAGTTAGTGCGTGTATATGGTATCACGTCGAGGCTCGTCCCACGACTGCATAAAACTTTCATCATCAATTCGACCTGGCAAGAGAAAATTACGTGGATGATCGCGTTTCGTTTGCTAAATGGCGACACAACTGCTCGCGATTAGCACTTTCTTTCTTTTCTTTTTTTTTTTCTGTGACGGTTTCAGCTAGAGTAGTCATCCGCACGGAGTCTCGGTTCGGCAGGTGAGTCCCTGCTCTCTTTCCCAAGCTTGCGTGGTTAGCCAGACTCGCGCTTGTTTCATCAAAAGGGCATACCTGGCCAATCAGGCGAGGGCTTAAGCTATAGCTGTTCGCTTTCCGAACCGTTATGTAAGACTGCGTCCTGCATGGCATTACCAAATCTATCGTGGTTTGCACTGACGTCACTGAAACCGCCACCGCCATATTGGAGTACCATGCAACTTGATGGGACGCGAAGTTTGTGATGTCACGTTAATGTTATCAGTACATCGCATGCAGGTTCTTTCATTTTTCATGCGCAGAGGCCAAAAATCAGGGGCGTAGCCAGAAATTTTTTTCGGGGGGGGGGGGGTTCAACCATACTTTATGTATGTTCGTGCGTGTGTATGTATGTGTGCGTGCCTATATATGCAAGCAAAATTGAAAAATTTCGGGGGGGGGGGGGTTGAACCCCCCAACCCCCCCCCCCCCTTGGCTACGCCCCTGCCAAAAATACTACAGTGGCGTCATCATAATGCAGCGGGTTGTTCACCACGTGGTTACGCCGCCCTGACGTCATCAATGCCGCCATGATGTAGGAGTAGCGATCCGTTAATTGACGTCACATGCAAGCTATCAGTTAAGTTTTCTGACGGTGGCACGTTGAACCAATCAGACAGGCTGTGGCATCCCTGTAAGCCAATCGGAAGCTGACAATACAGCGAATTGGACAACATGGCGGAATAGCACACCCCTGCTGCGTTCGTCTTGTGCGCTGGGAAGAAGCGGCCGTGTTGAGACGGCGGCAGCAGCAAGCAAAGCAGGGTTTGGCTTCAAAAGGAGGCCGTTCTAAGTATGGGCTTCGGCAGGGGAACCTCCCCCCGGGACAAACTTGGCGCTCTCCCCGACCCCGGATTTGGAAACTGCCCCCACAAATGCTCGCCAAGCTATATACAGAACCTAGCTGCGCCAACCCCCTTCCTTGAGGAGCGACTGCATATAGGCGCATGCCGCTGTTGCTGCTGCTTTCTTCTAGCCTGTCCTAGCAGCGGCGTAGTTTTTTGATACGGAAACCCCGGCCCGAGAGACGCTGCGTGGACCCTAGGCTGCCGCTGCTGCGTCATCCGCCGGCTGCCAGACCTCTCCGCATGCCACGGGGCCGTTTCTGTCCCCCATCTTTTTTTTTATTTTATTTCCTTCGTTTGTGCTCCGGGACCTGCGTCCGTCCTCGTTTACGACGCATTTTTCTTTTTCTTTATACAATAAGGAGGACGTGGTTATAGTGTGTGTTATGGCGAGCGGGAACGGCGTATAAACACGTATATACGTCCACCCTCCGTAACCGCAATAACATAGCGGCGGGTTATGTAAGCTGGAAGGGCTGGGACGTGTATGCAAGTACAGGCAGTACATGAGGTACAGGTCGCTAGCTCGGTGGCATAGCTGACAGCACTGGCGTAGCCAAAGGAGCGGTTGGGGGGTGGGGGGGGACAGGGGCGTAGGCAGAAATTTTTTTCGGGGGGGGGCACCTCCTTGATCTGTAGTGGGGACGAGCAGGCAGATGTGGTCGAGTGTCATTTTCTGCTCTGTATGCTATGGCAAAAAAAAAATTTCGGGGGGGGGGGGGGGGGCACGGGCCCGGTGTGCCCTAACGTGGCTACGCCCCTGGGGGGGGGAGTATGGTTTGCCCCTGCCTTCCCCCCCCCCCCTCCCTTCGAAAAATGTTCCTGGCGCTGCAGGAAGACCTGATTCTTTCTCTCTCTTTATCGTTGTTTTCAAGGAGTATAGGGAGCAAGCATTTGTGCACAGCCCCCCCCCCCCCAACACCCCCCAGGAGGTTCCCAGTACCTCCCCCCCCAAAAAAATCGAAATTTTAGATAAATTCTTGTGAAGGAGTACCTGTATCAGAAGGAGTCGCGCAGTTTCTATCCACCCTGCGCAAATGCGTGTCAGCGTGTGTTCTCTGAGTTCACCATATTGAGGGCGTAAATGACTCAAAAACTCCATATTTGGACTTTGGAGTATTTTGTTTCTTTCGCGCGTATGGGAGGAATTAGCTTAATGCTCCCTTTCTTCAATGACGGCGTCACTTTCCGAATGACGGACAAGGAGATTTAATAATACCGGGACGGAGAGGAGTTCAACCCCCCCCCCCCCACCCCCCAATATTTTTCAGTTTTGCATGCGTTATGTTGCCTCGTGGTAGTGACGGTGAAGAAGGCGGCAGTCACGCTCGTAGAAACGAAATTCCTTATTGTGTGAACCTATGCAAAAAGAAAAATTAAGTAACTCAAAGTACAAAAATCACCGTATTTTGTACACTGACAGCGGCGATCACAGTCGCTAATGCGTTCGTCGGCGCGTCGTCTTTTATCCATCTGTGATCGAACCTTCCAGCGTCACTGGTGCTGGCGTAAGTTCTCGAATAAACTTGACTCGCGTCTTGCGCGTAATCTTAGCGGAACATTCTGAAACAGTCGTGAAGCTTCCCAAACATAGCGGCGCGGCATGCGCCGAGTGGTGCAAACAAATCTTGGGGGAGAAACCCGATCACATGAAAAATAAAGAACTAAGGGCGTGTGGCAATATAGCACAAACATATATAAAGGTTGGTTAACCCCCCCCCCCCCCCCCAGGGCCGTAGCCAGGAATTTTTTTCGGGGGGTGTTTGTGTGTAGAACGTCTTTGGCAACTGGTGGTCGCTGTGAAGGCGTGCAAGTATTTTACTGTCACCCGAAAAGTTAAAGCATGAAAAAATTTCGGGGGGTGTCAGAACCCCCTCAACCCCTCCTTAGTTACGGGCTGCCCCCCCCCCCTCCCCACCACCACCAAAAAGAATTTCTGGCTACGGCCCTGCACTGCCTGTACCTCTATCGTCACCGCAGGTATCTTACGTGCGTGCGCGAACATCAGGATGAAAACGCGTACAGTTCGCGACGTTGAAACTAGGACTTATACGCGCGGGTGTCTTTGCGAACTGCGTCACTAAGGTTCTTCCAAGTGAACTCCGTGGCCTGCGTGCCTCCGCCGCGACGTAGCATGTCATAAAACGCAAAATGCGATCGAGGACGAAGGGTAACATGCGAGTAAAACGTGCGCCATATGGTGTATTGCTCTTTAGGCGCGCGCTTGGTGCGAAAAAGTGCGGAACCGCCGCCATGTTTATTTCTTGTTTCGTTACTTTGTTCTCTCACCCCCCCCCCCCCCCGGTCTCTTTTTCTTCAGAACGACAAGTGGAAATTACCCGGTTCCTCTCTTGGGAGACAGATAGCTCCGCACTTGGCAAAATAATTGTGGCGCAAAAAGACATACACGCGTAGTCTAAAGCGGCGCCGACACACCATGGTGGCATCGACATGGAAAAGAATCAGTGACGTAAACACTGCTTCGAATACTGGTATCTACAAAACCAATTTCACATTTGCCGATGTTACAGTATAGACTCGGGGCCCCTTCAACCGTGGCCACGGTGTTGCAACTCGTATTGAGCGCCACTGTATACGTCTGTATCCATAGGCTTATATCAGGCGCAACGGCACAGGTACTTATAGAGAAGTATCCGTAAACCATTCGCGGTCATTTACACGGGCAACGGCGGTTTTTTTTTTTCTTTTTTTCTTTATAATTCGCTGTTCCCATTCTAGCAAAAAGTGTATCTCTGCCATTCTACGTGCGTGTCTCCGTCAAGTCTGCTTCATTGAACAGCAGCGGTGCTGCGCCGAGAAGACACCTTTCTGTCTTTTAGGGGCGAAGCACCTTAGGGCCGAGCCTTTTACCCCACGCGTCTAGTGTAGCTCTCGTTTACACGGAGTCCGTTAGGGGCGCTCGCTTGCTCCCGGCGCTAGAGTTACTGTATATGCTACCTTTACAGTAACTCTACCCGGCGCGTGCTCCGGTTTGAATGGAGACCGCTAGGGGCGCGTTAAGCTCTCAGATGCATCTCACGACCGTAAGCATCCAACAACAACCAGAGGGACGTCTATAGACCTCGTATTCACTAACTTCGGATTACATCCCATTCAAAAACCCCTGGCCGATTACTTCCAGTGTGAAGCATGACGTGGCGAATTTGTGTACTAAGCTTTGTTGCTCGCTTTTCGCCGTTCAAATTATGCTATATAGCCTTCGTGGTCTGTCATCACGAGTGAGGGCTTTTTTTTTTCCTTTAGTAAGCATTTTCACCACTTTCTGGTCTAATTTCAAGTTTGTCAGAAGTAATGTGCTTTGTGACCACTCCGGTCCCCCCCCCCCCCACCTTTTTTTTTTTGTTACAGTGAAGGTAATCAGACAAGCTTGCAGTAAACAACAAGGGATTGCAATTTAATCAGCATGCAACCACTTTTTTTTTTTTTTTTGTCGTGCAGAGAAGCAAGCCCGCTGCGTCATTTGGTCAGACATTCAAATCTCGAAAAAGTGAATGCTGATATAACGAATTATGGGCTATTACGAAGTTTAATAAATATGGTTCATTGCTATTGTCCTGTCAAAGAACTTTTGCAATGCGTATTGGATATAACTGAGGTATTTTAATATCAGATTGTAAAATGTAAAATGATATTCAACTTTTGCAATGCGTATTGGATATAACTGAGGTATTTTAATATCAGATTGTAAAATGTGAAATGATATTCAACATTGTAAAATGATATTCAACTTATCTCTTCACCATGCATGGACATAATGAGGTCATGTGTGTGGTTGCATTAAGGGATTCAAGTTAATATGTGTGAGTTGAAACTAAAGCAGGCAGCCCTTCAGAGATTAACTGGACGTCAAGCCAAATACTCAGCAGATGAACTTATGACCGAGTGGGGTATCAATGTGGAGAAAAAAACATGGTTCCAAACCTGAACGTCTTCAATATTCATGGATGAATTAGGATGTATATAATGCAGACTTGCGGTACTAATGGACTAAACAGGTTTATGGCGAAGTTACCGGTAGTAAAGCCTGCAGCATAGAATGCCATTTTGCCCAGAGGAGGCTGCACATGGTGACATGTTTTTTACCCTTGAAAAAACACTTATAGAGATGTTTATGTCACCACCTTTTCAGAGATCTTGTTAGATTTCGACCCAAAATTGATTGCTTTGTGTCTGCCTTAGGGACGACAGTTTAAAACGACACTTCAAGTGTTTCGAGTAAAAAAATTGAAATGAATTGTAATATAATTGCCAATGACGCCCAAAGTATGTCAACAGCCATAACTACCAATCCAAACACAGGAAAAGAAAATGGCTTGGCAGCATTATAGCTGTGTATGTAGGCTGCGCAACAAATTGGAATGCTTGTGCTGTCATCAATATTAAGTATATTATAGCTCAAAAACCAGAATGTCTTTCATTTCATAAGGTAGTATTTCAGTTAGAATCTTATAACATAAAAACTTACTCATCATTATCAATTTTCCTAGTTCATTGCACAGGTTAATGTCGATTGAAGAAGCATGGAAAGTTTCACTGGAGAATCTTGATTTGTTCTAAAGTTAGTCTTTCATGCAATGAAAAACAACTGAAAATCGGGTTTCGAGAAAAACGAGAGTTAAGTTTTCCAAACCTGTCATTCTTGGTTTGAGGGCAGTCACAAAAAAAGACCATAACTTTTGAACAGGGCCAGATAGAGATGTAATTTTTTCTGCCCCGCAATTGTGAATGCATGTATATTCTTAGCATGTCAAAAAATTTAAAAAACTAATTTTTTGCAAAAAGCTTCCTTTTAAGGGGTGGCAACACACCTTAAGGCGAAAGAACATAGAAAGTCAAGATTAAAAAAACATAAAGATGTTTCAGGATTCAAACGAGCTTGCTGATCACAAAAGTAACCCACACGAGTCCTGAAACATCTCTGTATGTTTTTTCACCTCAACTCATTCAGTAGATGCAACTTCTTCGCAATCCTCTAGTATTCTGGTACCTCTCTGGTGTGCTAGAATTACAGCGAAAGCTGTTATGAGATCATTTCAACGGCCGTTTTTGGTGGCATAGTTGTCCGCCGCCGCCGCCGCCGCCGCCGGTGTCCGTAACCACTATCGCTCGAAATAAGAAAAAATTTCCAGGATGGAACGGGGTTCGAACCTGGGCCCTCTGCGTGGGAGCCCAGTGTTGTACCTCAGAGCCATGCCGGTGCTTGGAACTGCCTTGCAAAACGACGCTATACAGGCCTCATGTCCAGAAGGAACCACATTAACATATGTAATTTAGTGTGGTAGAAGAGTGAAATAACAACCACGCACCACACAACGCGAATTCTGTAACCAGGCGTCACACAATGCGAATTGAGCAACGAGTGGGCTGTTGGATGCTTCCAACCCACTACAAGGGGCTCTGCAATAATTCTTCATCGTCATCAGGCACAACACCAACAAAGTGCGCATGATGCCTTACATGTTTTTAGCGGGTACCACGGCTCTCCGTTGAATGACGAAAAATGGCATAGTGGCTGCTGCCCTACTTCACAGAAATTATGATTTATAGCGTAGTGGGTTCCTCGCAAGTGCACTTGCATTGGTTGCCAAGGAAGCCCATGAGCCCATCATCCATTTCCTCAGGGTCTCAACAAAGTTCTCCCCCCCCCCCTCTCTCTCTCTCTCTCACGTCAATATATGTTATATTGCATGGTGGGAGAGTTAAATAGCGACCGGGCGTCACACAATGCGAATTATGTAACTGGTGAGCCGTTTAAAGCTTCCAACCCATTACAAAGAGCTGAGCCATAAGTCTTCATCGTCATCAGTCGTCACGTAAACAAAGTGCACATAATGCCTTACATATGTGTAGCTGGAGCCTCGCTTCTGCGCACAATGACGAATAATGGCGTTGTAGGTGCTTTCCAATTTGACAAATATTGTGATTTATGGCGTAGTGGGGACCTTGCTAGTGTACTTCAAGAGAGTTTACAACGGGCTCTAGAAATGCCGCTCTTCCAGCTTTCGCTGTGACTGTGCTGCGCTTTCCGCGCAGGCCTGGCATTTTTTGCTAATTAATGACAAGAACCTTGGATATTTATTTACTTTTGTTCTAGGATTCAAAGGCCCTGTTCAACAGCCTCCTCAGTGGTTGCCAGGACGACAGTGACAGTGATGGTTCCAGCCCGGACTCGCCGCCGTCCCCAAACAAGGGTGTGACCACAAATGGGTCGCCATCGCCAGCACTCAACTCGGTACTTAATTCAGGTGGGCAGAACTCACAAATTGTTGCCCGGCTAGCCATGAACTGAGTGGTGTGTTTGTTGTGGGGTCTGCAGTTGAAGTTACTGAAAAAAAAAAAAAGGGTCAGCCAGTTTCACACTGTGAAAACCACTGGACAGCAAAGCTGTAAGCATGTGAATGTATGTGATTGACTGGCGAGATCACGTGATGTCGTTTATCCACCGCTAGGTTTGAAATACGTACGCTCGCACATTTCCAGCAGCATCATCAGCACCATCATTCATCTTATTTATTTCTTCTTTATTCACTCCCCTCTTCTGGTCACGTGACCTACGCGACACCTACTATTACTACTACAAGGACGAAGACAATGACAATGAATGGCACAGAATAAACTAAGACGGCTTCAGTGTATAAACAGGGTCCAGTCCTTGCATTACATTCCAGAAAAACAAAAGTTTGAACAGCCTGTGGTCATGTTGAAACACTGGCACCTTTTTTTTAGTATATAGCAATTTAGACAGTTTAGTATAGCAATTTAGACAGAGAAAGTAATCTGAAACACTTGCGAAGTGCCTGACATCACAAAAATGAGTAAACGCTACTGGATGAAGCATTTATGTAAATTATCTGTGGCAGGGACAGCAATGGCTGTGGGTGGAGCTGACATTTTTCTCTTAAGTAGTAACCGAGTATTGGTGCCTCTGCATTACTTTGACCTCACCGCACTGCCCTGAAAAGCTGAAAATGTTTTAATTCAATGACGGTCAAGCATGTACCCAGTGGCACGTAACTTAAAGGGACACTAAAGAGCAAAACAATTTTTCTCATATTAGTAAAGCACTCTTTCACAATCCCAAAAACACCACGCTTGCTGCGAGAAGACGCTTAGTAAGCGAGAAAACGCGCAAAAACAAAATGTGGGTGGTGACGCCACCTTGAAATTTCTGCACCATTTGCCGTGACGTCACATGTTTTGACGGCGCCTACTATAGAAACTACGTAGTTCCTAATCGGTAAAAGTAAAGTACATTGTCCTCTGAGGGGGCCATAGACCTAACATACCAAGTTTGGGGTAATTTTGTTGAGCCAATGGTGCCGAAATACGATAAATACACTTTGAAATCTGTGACGTCACGCGGGAAGATTTCGGCGTGAAATTTAATAATGAAACTTTGAACTTGACTTTCTCCTCTGTTAATAAACCTATGATGGCGAAATTAACGACATTAGAGTTCTCAGAGCACAATTTATCGATCTAAATCGATTCGTTGTTTCTCTTTAGTGTCCCTTTAAGTCTGCGCTATCTCTGGCATTCGCTCACAAAAACGAGACAGTATACACTCGCATATACGAGTTTGGCTCTGTGAAGAGCACTTTGAATTGAGATGTGTGTCGTTAGCATTCTTTCAGCCTACTTCTTTTGTGCCTTGAGTGTGTAAATATTTGACCGCCTTGCATTCTCATTCACAGGTTCTGTGGTGTCCTCGGCGAGCAGCGTCACCAACCCTGCCGACCTTGCACCTATCTACCGCATAGGCGGGCAGCCCGTCGTATCACTAGCAGGTGAGGTGGCCAAATGTACGCAGGTTTACCGAAAGTCAAATACAGCCGACTGTTGCCGTAAGGAAGTACGAGACGAAAATACCTTTGTAAGATCAAACGTGCTTTGTAACCACAGACGGTGCTGGGGAAAAAAGATCACTAGTGAAATAGCTGGAAACGCAGTATGAATATGTTAGCATTACCTTTAATTATCTCTGATTACTGTCAGTTACCTTGTCAGCTGACAGTTAGCCAACATTAGCCAGTGCAGGTGCATAGTATGTGTGTAAATGTGGTTGGCTTCATACAAACAATACACTTCCTGCCCGTGCATACCTTCCTATGCTAACATATTTTGCCATTGAATATATGCAAAAACAATTATGCCTCCACAATGAGAAGATCTTGATAGCCTGTTGCTCCTTGCTGTACTGATATGTGGTGCATGGTCAACATTTTTCAGTGTCACTAATACAAAGCCATACTATGTGTGGTGAGGGGGGTCCGCTCTATGCACGGCTGGTGCAGAAGCCTAGCTCCGGTCCCAGCCGCAAATAGTCGTACCGTGTCAACGTCCCCTTCCCGTAGCGCGCGTCATCGCAGCTACGACGGGTTCGGGCGAATAAGGCAACAGGCTAGCACAACAAACAACACTTTATTGCTACGCTAGTAATAACGCGTAAATGTCGCGTAGAGGGATAGTCCGCTCTCGTAGAAAAACAAAGGGCAACGCTTACACCTTCGGTCGATGATCGGCTGGCGGGTCTCGGGGCGGTGAGGTGTTACTTCGCAGGTCAGCAGGTCACGAGAGACTCTCTGCCTGTCTGCTCGGTTGTTTTATTCACCTCCCGTGTCCCTCCCCACCGCGAGGGTCGTTTCTCTCGCAGGGCGAGTTCCCTTTCCCGCGAGCCGGGAAGCTAGGATTGGCGCGCGGAGTGGCGGGAAAGAAGGGGTTGTCCGGAAAGGGCGACGGTGCTCCCCTCCTAGTGGTCCCCCGGTTCCCGCCGTCAGTTCGCGATCGCGCCAGCCTTAAGGAAAGGAAATGGGCGCGCGTGCTCTCCCACAGTGGTCACATGGGATCAGTACATCTGCTTGCTGACTGCAGGCCATTCAGGGCATGCTGTTGGTTGAAAGTCTCGCACACATTAATAATGTGTCATTCGAAGTTGCTTACTGCTGACTAGTTCACATTTTTACCACCTAAACACGTATTTTGAGTAGCTAGCAAACAGATATCTGCATCACTGCAATGAATATTGAGTTGAATCTTGCATTTTTAGTTTCGTTGTAGCCATAGGATACTCCCTGAAATAAAGCATGGGCAACCACCTTTAGGATTTTTAATGTTATATGTCGTAATTCTTTATGTCCGTTTTTACTGTGTTGAAGTTGAATAGTACAGTTAGAGGCCAAGAAGAAAAGAAAAACATGACATAGAAGTGGCGGTACACTGGAGAGTCTGAATTTTCTATCAAGCTTGTTTCTCTCTAGTAAACGGTCAATTGAGAGTCTGGTATTCATACCTCGACTCGGCTTGTCTTGGTGCGCCTCTTGCCAGGTGCCGTCGCCGGAGGTTCGTCGGGTAGCAGCTGCAGCCCAGCCACGGTCACCGTGTTGCCCGGTTCCCAGTCGTCCCTGGGAACCCTCATGTACCAGACGCCGCAGGGGCTGCTGTACGCTGCCCCGCCCGGTGGCTCCTTGCCCGAAGCACTGCTGCTGAACCTTAGCCAGCCAGTCTCCCTCAAGACAGATGGAGGCACGTGCATACTACTTCGTCCTTACCTCCAACCAGGCTCAGATCCAGAGGGGATGCCCCACTCTTAGAAGTTTCGCGCATAACGCCGGCGTGCGGCATGTCACGAGCTTGTTTCTTTTTACTGGATGTCACTGTTCTTTGGTTCTGGAAAGACAAGAAGGCTTTAATTAATATTTAAGGGGGGACCCTGCTTCGGAGACATATTTCTTTGTTTTTGAGTACATTTTTATGAAACTTACGCAGCTTATGTATTTATATGTCCTGATTTCAAATATGCAATTATTCTTCTAGTACACTATGCTGTTTTCAAAATATCAAATATTTCATGTATATTGTTGGGAGCAAGATTTATTTATAAATTGTAAGAGTTATAAAGCACATCAGCATATCACAATAAGCTGAAATGAATACTGTTTGCAATAAAACAAGAATGGATGTTCTAGGCCCAATTGAACAAAAGTTATAGTACGTTGAACACTCGGCAAGTCAGCGATTTCGAGCTCGGTCAAACTGGGATCAAGCTGGGAATGTTCAACATACCATAACTTTTGTTCAAATGGGCTTAGAACATCCATTCTTGCCTTATTGCATACAGCATTGATTCCAGGTTATTGCGATAGGCTGATTTGCTTGATAACTCTCACAGTTTAGAAATAAAGCCTGCTCCTAACAATACAAAAACTATTTAATAGTTTCAAAACTACATATTGTATTAGAACAATAATTGCATGTTTGAAATCAGCACATAAAAATACATAAGCTGTGAAAGTTTCATAATGATACGCTCAAAAACAAGAAATATGTTTCAGAAGCAGGGTCTCCCCTTAAAGGGCCCCTAAACCACTCTGAGTTTGAAGACGAGAGAGTTGTTTCTTTCTCGGCTTCGCTACCCTTCCTACAGGCACTATCTCCTCCCTGCCACTTATTTCTTCACAAATACGTGGGCAGTGTCAGCACTATCAGGATTTTGCACTTTTCGGCTCCATGCTGTTATCTTTGCTTGCGCTGCAAAAAACTCACAGAACAAAACGAAATCATTTCATCACGCACAATAGTTATGCGAGACAAGGCAGAATGGGCATGTAACTGCATGGCAAAGCAGGTTAGGAGACAATATTAATTACAACTGACATCCCTCGTATGTGGACCAATCGAGAGCTTATTTCCTTATGACATCATTTTAATGCCAGACCCTCTTTCCTCCCCTCCCCTTTGAATAAAAACCTGGATCTGCACCTGCCCCTGACTTTGTCTCCTCAATAAGTTCTGCGCACCACAACGAAAGCTGCGGGACTGCATGGCAAAGCAGGTTAGGAGACAATATTAATTACAACTGACATCCCTCGTATGTGGACCAATCGAGAGCTTATTTCCTTATGACGTCATTTTAATGCCAGACCCTCTTTCCTCCCCTCCCCTTTGAACAAAAACCTGGATCTGCACCTGCCCCTGACTTTGTCTCCTCAATAAGTTCTGCGCACCATAACGAAAGCTGCGGGACTGTACTGGCGAGGTAATAGTTGAGAGTGTGTGAAAACCAAGAAGAGTTGAATGTTTTTTGTTTTTTTTTTAACAAAAATGGGACTTAATAATGGCATTGAAACAAGACAGGCACTGCGATAAATTGCAGCAACTGAATAATTTAGTTACATGTGTTAGGGCATATGCGGTACAAAATTAGAGAGGGACCACATGCTAGGGAAGCAAAAAGCAAGCGTAACAGAGGAAAGTTAAGTGCAACATGTGCATGAAATCCGCATTCTTGGTTGACTACTCTCGGGGATACTTTCCCATATGCAAGATTTTGCGTGACTAGCGTAGGATGCATTGGCATGTAACGAGCGACAGCATTGTTGCCACATTGACGAGCACGTTGTCTTGTCAGAGTACTAAGTATACAACCTTCCATCGATGCCGACACGTCTAATAGTGAAGCAGTCTTGCAAGAGAGAAAGGATCTCAAAAAGTGGTCCTCTTACAATACCGCCTCAGATAATAGTTTGCACATTCAATTGAGATCTTACATTTATGCAGATCTTGCACATACAATGCTTTCTACCTTGAAAAATTTATGTTATGCAGCATATATGTGCAGTGCAGCATATATATGCAGCTCTCTAAAACTTTAATAAGATAAAAATAAACTTTATATAATTGTCTAATCAAACATATTCTCCGCTGTCTTTACTGCTCCAAAGAAACAATTTGAAGAGTATTTGAAATGCATGCCCGCAAGCATGGGAAGTGCGTTTTAAATACTTTTAATAAGTGTGTAATGTGTTTTGCTCTTGCTTGCAGACTGCCCCACGCAGCAGTACATCACAATCCCAGTCCCTGTGTCAATGGCACAGCAACAGGTGGGTCTTTGGCATCGATGTTAGACCACACTGCATTTCTTGTGAGTAGCCATCAAAGGTACAATTTGCAAGGACCTAATGTCATAAAAACTCGCAGGGTTCCCTATGCATTCACGTAAGTTGACTTGGAGTTGAAAGTCATGTTCTTCCTCTCAGTCAATTGTATTTATCCTCCCTCCCCCCACGAAGGCTTTCTGCACCTGAAGTGGCTTTGCAGTGCCTCCAGGTTCGGAGGCATCACAGCTTTCTTTACCTCACATTGTTTTGCAGCATTGCCTCCGAGATCGGCCCACGTTTGACCAAACGATGATGTCATGCGATGAAGTCATCTTGTAACGTAACAAATTTTGGCAATGTGTGACATCATGATGATGTCACCAAGCCGTAATCTCTGATCACGTGACTTTTTGCATCGTTTTTGTTCACGCCGATGGTCACTTCTCGCATTTGTTGAGGTATCTAAGGCTTTCGCCTTGAAAACCTGTCATGCTGCATGGTACAGTATGCATTGAGAAAGCTCTTATATTGTAGGAAAAGTTTGATTATGTTTCACGGTGCTATAGTAACACCCTTTTCACATACTTTGTACTGCACTGTAAAGAATGCTTGAGTTTATCTGATGGCTTATATAAGTGCACGTTTGTATATTAGCCACAAGGGGATAATAAGTTGTACTAACATTGCTTTTTTTTCCTTTTGCAGGCTGGTGCAACATCATCAAGCTCATCATCCAAGAGAGAACGAACGGGCAAATAGCCCGGAAGATTCGACGTTAATAAAGAGAGCGCGATTATAGGTGTGCCGTCGTGATTACGGCAATGGCTTCTTCTTGGTCTACACGACGTACAGGATCGAAAAGCCAGCCTTGCACTAGCAGTGCCATCATGACAGTACCTGAGAAGGCAGAACAGCCGGCCAAAACCCTTTTTGCATTCGATCATTACTATGACGACTGTGGAGTCTATTTTGAATGCCCACTCTGGTCATTCGACTGCAGTGGCAATAAAGCTTTTATGACACGTCAGTCTTGTGCAACTTTGCCTGGTGTTGTTTCATGTGTGAGAACACAATATTGTTAGACTCATCATATGAACAAAAAAGACAACACAGGACAACACTATGCTAGCAACTGATCAGTTGCTAGTAGTGACTGATACAGGTCGGTTTGTAGCATAGGTCGGCAAACTCGCTCACGAGTTGACTCATTCAGACTCGCTTGGACTCAGATCGGGCCGGGGGTGCGAGTCTGAGTGAGTCCGGGTGAGTAATAATTTGGTGAGTTTGAGTTCAAGTGAGTCCGGTTGAGAAAAACTTTAGCGAGTCTGAGTTCGAGCGAGTCCAGTTGAGGAAAATTTTGGCAAGTCTGAGTCCACGTGAGCCCTAAGCGTAAAATATATTTCTTGAGTGGGTCAGTGAGCTCCACATTTTTTGCCGAACTATGTTTCTATCTATTCAACTTCAACATTACTATCAGCCTTATGTCGACTCACAGTTATACGCACGTCTGCTCACATATAATTTAACACACTAGCGTTCATATATCAGCTGAATGTTTATTCATCAGATGCGTGAATTAGGGAGGGGCGGGGTGAAGTGCCTTGAGCTCTCCCCCGCAGAATGTTCATGCGAGTCATTTCTTTCAATAAAATTGTCCCACAGGTCTGCAACCACTGATAACTTGTATCTGAAAGTACAAGATCAAAATGCGCCACCTAGAGCACCAATTACACGAGATGTTTGTTAAAGAGCATTGACACCATGGTCAAAAAAGCTAATTATATGCTAACAGACTCGTTCAGACTCAACTCGCTCAGACTCAGATCGAGCAGTGAGTCTGAGTGAGTTTGTGTGAGTAATATTTTGGCGAGTTTGAGTCCGAGTGAGTCCAGAGAAAAAAAAAATCGTGATTCTGAGTTCGTGTGAGTCCAACTGAGGAAAATTTTGGTGAGTGTGAGTCCGAGTGAGCCCTAAGGGCAAAATGTATTTCACGAGTGAGTCTGAGTGCGCTCCACATTTTTTGCCGACCTATGGTTGGTAGTGGCACATAGTCCTATGTTTTCTATTCTATATCATAGTCTTTGTAGTACCTTTTCACATTATGCGAGAACATAGTGTAGCGCTGCCATTTGTGGACTGTGATCGAACAGTGAAGTGCTTGCTAACTGCAGCCTACCACACTCACTCGCCCATTACCCGTACTAATTGATGCTGGCTAATGTCAGCTAGAGTTGGCTGAATAATTGCCAACAATAACTTACTATTGGCTGAATAATTGCTAGTGTTGGCTAAGCAATGGTAACTGTTCAACAACATATGCTAATGCAGGCTATCCACCATTAAAATTGCAACAATGCCTTCATTCAATCAATATTCAATGATGCATTTGCATATACAGTAAACTCTCAGTAAATTAAAATCTCTTCAACAGAACTGCTGCTTAAATGAAACAACTGCTTCTGATATGACTGGTTTCGTACTTGAATTCCACACACTTGCTACTCTCTCAGTAAACAGAGCTGTTAAACGGGACATATCTTCCTGGTCCCTTCAGGTTCCGTTTCACAAGAGCCTACTGTACGTACATAGCAAACAACACAAGTTCATTCTGCATGACTTTTGGTATCAGTTCGTAAACGAGTCACATGGCCACTGCTGGCCAACGGTGGATGCCTAAAGTTATCATCTGTTGCCTGAAGGAAGAGATTGCCATGGGGATTAGCGTATAGACATATAGTTGAATTCCTGAACAGTGGGCAAGTGAGGGAAGCCGCAGCCTGGAACCATCCTTTTGACAAGGGACTTGAACTGACCCGACAGAAATAAGCCGTGTCAAAAATTCAGTATCCAGGTTGAATACTTCTGCTTGGGCAAGTTGGAACAACATATTGTAATTTTAAACAGCTCAAAACGAAAAGGATGGTACATCTACAGTGAGTGCATGTGCTTTTTGTCCTTGTCTTATTGAGGTTTATGAACTCCCAATATTCGAGTCCTGATCGATTCTTGTACTACAAATGTCATTTTAAATATCGCAAATACTGAATAAATTTCAACAAAATTTATTCTGATGCACATTGAAAAAGACCTCAATGACCCCATCATGCTTCAGCAGATGGCAGTTAATGTCTGTACAATTGCACTTGCAATGAAGACTGAGAAATGCAATGCAATGGGTATATTACACACGAACACTGTCGTAGCACGCAACGCCACTCAACGATCGTGATGCATGCGTTTGCTTCGACTTCTGCTGTCCGACTCGTGGCGAGATGATGACGATGACTGGTGATCGTAAGAACGCTTGTGGCTCCTGTCCTTTTCTCTCCGTTCGTCCCTGCGGTCTCTCTCGCGACTCCTTTCCTGGTACTCATCCCGGTGACTTCTTCTCTCCTGGTCTCTGTGATCACCTCTGTGACCGCTTGTGTGACTGTCCTCGTGCCTTCCTCTGCGGCTGTCGGCGTGTCTGTCCTCCCTGCGTCCATCGCTGCGGCTGTCCTTGTAGCTGTCCCTGTGGTCATCCCTGTGCCTGTCGTTGTGGCTTTCCTTCTTCCTGTCCTTCTGGCTTCGTTCCTTTTGCTTGGCGTCTTCCCTGCCTTCTTCCTCGTCATCCCTGTGGCCCTCCCTGCGCCTATCCTTCTTCCTGTCCTTCAGGCTTCGCTCGCTTCGTTCCTTTTGCTTGGCACCTTCCCTGCCTTCTTCCTCGTCATCGCTCCACACTAGATCATACTGACCGCCAGCACCACCCCGCCGTGCAGTGTCCTTCAGCTCGTAACGGGCACCCCTGGGCTTCTTACCGCCCTTGTCGTCGTTGATGTATTCGACCCCACGACCTTTTCCTTTCCACCGCAGCTTCGCCACCGACTGGCTGAAGTCGACGTGAATGCGCCGGTCGTCGATCAGAACGTTGTCCATCTTGAAGAAGGCGTTCTCGCAGTGCTCCCGCTGCTCGAACTCCACGAAGGCGTACTGGAGCGAGTCGCCTGTCTTGCGGTCCCGGATGACCTCGCAGCTCTTGACGGGACCGAAGCGGCTGAAGATGATCTCCAGGTCTTCGTCCGTTGTCACTGGATTGAGCTTGCAGACGAACAGCACGTTCTCGGGGGGCGCTGCCTCCGCGTCCGGAAGGTCTCCGATCATCTCGAGTACCGTGGCCCGCGCTCGGGCTTCCTTGGCCTTGATCTCTTCCTCGATCTCCTCCATGCTTCGCCCTTGAGTGTCGTCCACGACCTCGTGAGCCCCGATGCGGTCGCTACGCAGCATCTCGAGCGTCGGCTCGGGAGACGCGTCCGGAAGTTCGAGTCCCGCCGGATCGTCGAACGGGTCGTGAAGGATCACCGTGTGGCAGATGCGTATGTCCTGGTAAGGCCTGCCTTCGCCGTCGCACACGGCGGCGTTGATTCTCTCGAGCGTTTCGAAACCCTCGGCGACGCAACCGAAGACGCTGTGCTGACCATCCAGAGAGTCTAAGTTCTCTCCCAACGTTATGATAAACTGCGAACCGTGGAGACCGTCATCGCTGCCCACCATGGAGAGAGTGCCGAGCTTGAGGTGCTTCAGACGCGGCTTCTTCTCCATCTCGAAGTAGCGCGCTTGGTCTCCGTACAGCTTAGAGAACATAGACTCACCGCCGCGACCGGTACCACTCGGGTCGCCCGATTGAGCGACGAAGTTTTGCTCCACCTTATGGAAGAGGTTTAGGTTGTAGTACTTGAGCTTGCACAGCTTGAGGAAGTTGAGGCACGTTCGAGGTCGCTCCGTCGTGTACAGGTCGACCGTCAGGTCGCCCAACGTCGTCTCGATCACGACAGCCATGTCGTTAAAGTACGCGTACTCTTAGCAGCTCTCGACGCCTTCAACACTCCCCCGAAAGATCATTATTCTCACTCACGTTCAGATATTCAAAACAAATGACCGACCGGCACAGCGCCTGACAGCGCTTACGATTTCCTTCACAAGTGGAGTACGTCGAAATAAAACCCGCGCAAAGGTTTATTATGACGGGCATGATGTCAATAGCATTGACGCAAGCCAAAGGGGCAAGAGCACTGAGAGCACTTGTTTATCGTGTTCTCCACGTGACAATTTGTGAATTAAGTGATCCACAGACGAACAACATCCTCTGTATTTGGTGAACAGATTTCACGCTAACCTGTGCACCGAAGCATATGGAGCTCATAATTCAACCACGTGGTCCGGCGACAAAAAAAAAAAAAAAAAAAAAAGGAAGAAGAAGAAATAATAAGTGCCGAATGTACCCGTTCCCGCTAAAACGCACGGGCCTCGTGCATGGGGAACTGGTTGGAGGTTGATATTGCGCACACATGGAAGTCTTCACAGAACAGCACCACAACGAAGTACTGCCCTATGGGGTTTGTGCGCGACTGACTTCTTCAGCCTAGTACATCTTGCTTGCTTGCATCTTATATAGGTGTCATATGGAGGCCGCTGATGGGTGCCGGTGAATTGCCGCATATTTTCAGTGTTTTGCGAGGGATTCAGCCTAAAAAAATATGATGCACTAGCTTAGACTATGCTTTTCATTGGTTTGCACATGTCTTTTAGTTGAAAAGTTACATACACTGCACCTTGCTGTTTTTATTGGCTACCTTATGCTCCTACTACGCAATAGCGAGCAGTACGGCAGTACTTTCTTTAATCGCGAGCCTAGACTTCATCTGCGGTTCCATTATTTAGTTCCGGTAGCGTAAGATCAAATATAGTCCTTTTTTTTAAATTTTGATATCTGCATTTTTTATTACCCAGTGTTTAGAATATTTTTGTGTTCCATATATTTTCGCGTGAAAATGAAATTCAAAGGTTGTTGGTTTGGTTCGGATCCCTTTGTCGAAAAGGGTGCCTTAAAAAAAATCCACTAATTCCTCACACTTTCAGTCATAATCATTACACTACAGTTAAAAACAACTAATATGGCTTGTCTGTTGATTTCATTCATCAGGTGTCACAGGATTTTAACTACACATTACTGTGAACTTCTATAACACTGTACTTCACATCCACCATGAGAAAAATGGATCACACATCATGCTGCGGAAAAATATTTTTAGCTCCCCAAGAGCTCAACCATTTTTTCAGAAACATAATAAGAACTTATAACCTTAATGAAAACCAGCGGATAACGAAGCCAAGGAAGGTATAGGCAATGTTAATTACTGTTTGAAGTGCATTGTAGTGACTGATATACATGTAAAGAAGGTGGAAGAAAAGACTACTTGTCACCGGCAGGGACCGAACCTGCAACCTTCGGATAACGCGCCTGGTGCTCTAGCTACAGCGGCACAGTCATCCTCTCATCCACTATATTGGGTATTTATGTGCATGCAAACCTTGAAGTGTTAGTCAGCGCCTCTCGTAGCCATTGCGGCGAGTGTGGAACACTTTTTTTAGCCAGCTAGCGTCACGTAGCACGTGACCTTTTAACGTACGAGCGGACAGCTGACCAATAAGCCCTTGCATACTACCTAAAGCATGGGCGTAGGCAGGGGGGTGCAAAAGGGGCACTTGCCCTCCTCAAGCCACACTGGCACTTGCCCCCCACCCAAGCTATGCCAGCTCTCTCTCCCCCCCTCCCCCAGCCGCGATGTAATACGGGTTTGCTCCCCCCAAGGCAAAATCCTGCCGACGCCCATGACCTAAAGGCATCAAATCTGCTGGGAAGAGACCCTCACTATGAATAACTGGAAGAAGGGAATTTTTTGCAGCTTGTTTCTTTGTTTGATATCTTAATGAAAACCAACAGATAATGAAGCCATTATCTGTTGGTTTTCATTAAGGTTGTATCAAACAAAGAAACGAGCCCCCCAAAATTCCGTTCTTTCATAAAGAGCTTATGGAAGCCTAACAATGAGTCTCAACCATACTGATAAGCGATTTATTTTTCCTGTTCTTGGTGGCAGGCTTATAGTTGCAGGTGCTTACACGCAAGGGTTTCTGCCTTGCTAGCAGGTGACTGAGGACAGACTCACCCATGTGCTGAAGTTGAAGCACGACATGATGGACAAGTGAACTTCCTTAAACACTAGCACTGCCTGAACTTTAGAGCTGCACACTTCTTTCGTACAAAGTAAGGACATTTGCACCTGCATGGCACATTGCTGCAGTTAAGCTCTTTGCGAGGTCTGTTTCATTAATTTATTTCCAACCTTTTGATCTTGTAGCTTATAGTACAGACTACCAAGATGCTCAACTGAGATCATGCTGCTATTTAATATTTGTTACAAATGTAAATGTTTATACTTCCAAGTAATATTTAAACTTTGGTAACTTCGCTAGTTATTAAAGGTCCAGCTGTCCATTGTGGAGAGCATTACATTGAGAGGATCCAGGCAAAAAAAGATTGCAGGCCAGACAGTGAATTTTTCAAACATTATTTAATGTGCAACAAAGAAAGGAGGCTCTTACAGAATGATTTGTCCATAAGCAACAGTCAACAGTGTGTGGGAACTGTAATATATATATTTATATGCGCACGCACAAAGGCAACTTCTTTTCTTAAAAAAAAAATTGCCCCCGTAACAACATCTGCTACAAGTGACCTACAACCTGGGCTTGCCACGTACATTGCTTTGGGTTTGGAGTTCGACAAACTTGGCAAATGTTTTCTTCCCGTTGTTATTGGTGTGCAGATAACAGCTTTCTTTTAACCAATGTGCATAATAATCACGGCACTGAACCACAACCGAGTCGCATGACACAGGTTGTAAAATGCGCACTTATCAAATCAATACATGACAGTTAGCGCTTAGAATCTAGCCGTGTGGCAAGTCTTCGAAGGTGTACTACACAGGCTTGGGTTACTAAACTCGCATTTTTTTGGTGTTCCTTTAAAGCAACAGTATTCTCATTGACGCTGACACTGAAGCACTTTGCTCTTGCTTTTTGGCTCGTGCACATCAATCGATCCATAAGTGACACACTTTTAAATGCGTAAGCATGTTTATGTCACATTATCACAGTGACACCATTTTTTTTCTTAATTTCGTTACATGGTATGTGAATGCTCTGATGTGAGCTTTACCCTCATTGCATCTAATGCAACCACTGTTTCGACTCGCACGTCAGGACAAAATTGCGATGTCAACAGGACATCAACCTTGATTGGCGACGCGTGGTATGTTCAGTACGCCAAGCCTGCTGATGCCACCTTTAGTTAAGCGAAACATTTTGCAAGAACCAAAGGAGAACGAGACAAGTTCAACATTGGAAAAAAAAATTCACAGACACAGTTGATACTCACACGGTCACAACTGACGTACGCAAATTGAATATGTCAATCTTTAAATATATTTCAGCTGACACAACATTAGACAGTTCGATATCTAGATAACACATTACTTGTGCACTGTTATACCGAACTGTCAATCATTCTAAATTTTGTGAGATTCACATGGAATTACATTGTTTCATGACAGTGCAGTGCAGAAGGACAAAGAAAGGTCAAGTGTGCAGTGCAGAGATCACAAACACAGTGCCAGTGAAGTTACAAAACCACGATGAATTACGAGTGACAAAGAAAAAAAATATCACACGCTGTGAACGCGATATACGCGTAAATAAAACGTGGTCTCTTGTTTACCCAGGCGGATTTCGTCCGTCGTGAGCGGTGAAACCCAGAATATCTGCCCTCTGAGGTGAAGTATGTTACTTGAAGCACCTGTATGCTCACAAAGAGGAGACATGAACACGAAAGTTGGCGTTCGGCCGAGGTTGATGTGACACAGCAAAAGAAAACTCCTGCAGGTTTCTCGGAAATCTTCGCAGATGAAGCATAGGTAAGCAATTCTGCTCTGTGCAGTGAACCCAGCCCCATCACATTTCCGGCGCAGTTGCTCTGCCAACAGAGCTTAATCAGGAGGCTTGACTGTCAGACCTTGATACAGCAAATATAACTAGATATAACACAGTAATGGATAATGAATCACTGGATACAGTGACATACACATAAAAGGTTTCTCACGGTCATCAGTGTGAAACGATTGTATGTTTACAAGGACTGTTAAATGACACAACATAGTAAAACCAGGAGGCTAGTAAGGAAACCTCTAAAAAAATATCACAGAGGAAATATAATTGAATATCACAAATTGTTGGATATAATAAATCACCAGATGTCACAAATAATTGGATATAAGGATGTAACCATAAAAGGTTTGTATTTAACGAACATCGGATGAGATTGCAAAGTTAAACCGGGAGGTTAGCATGTCAAACCTTTATATAACAAACTATCAGATGCAATAAGCAATATGATGGAACAAACCACCACATGCAACAAATCATTGGGTATAATGACGTCGAAACAGTCATACGAATAGGAATGCTGGACACACAAAAGATTGTAGCATATCACATAGAACTTCATTACAACAAGGTTTTACTGTGGATTGCAGGGCATGGGCAAATTTTTATATAACTCAATGTTTTAGAAAACTGATTGCTGCTGATCTTCCTCCACATTGTGAACTTCCGTTAAGTTTGTTTGGTGAAACACAGAAAAACAAAGAAACATACAAGAGTACAACGCTTCTTGACTGTCCCCCCTGCACCCTTTTACATTGCCTTTTAGCAATACAAATACAAGCACAAGAAGAAGAAGTCTTATGAATGTTTCTGGGAACAGAAGAAGAGACATGAAAGTTATCACATTTCATATTTATGGTGCAAGCTGCAGCCGACAGCTTGCCAAATACATCCATCCAGTTGACAAGCAGCACACATTTCTCGGCACAAACAAATAAGTTGCAAGAGTCTCAACACACTACATACATAAATCACCAATTTTTAAGAAGATAAGATCACTGCGGTTAACGATCTAACTTCCTAGGCAGGCAATTGTCAGTATATAAGTGACACACACTACTTCGAATTTGAACATTTGCCCATTGAAACCAAATGTGCAGTAACAAAAATTCAACAGAAAATGCTTGAAATCAACTACTAAACATGTAGACTGCATGCTCTCTAGTTGATGCAAGCTTAAGCTTAAACTACTAGTCATAAAGATTTTGGCTGAAACCACTCCTTAACATGAAAACACGTTAGCTTCAAAGTCGGTATTATTTGACCACAAACTTATGACCTGTTCATGCCAGCTTTCTTCCATTTATATTTTTAGTGCCTGGAATCATCCTACACAAACTTTTTAACTTGGCACGCACTTTAACAGATTCACACACAACAGCAATGCAAAAGACATCAGCAACGATGTGATATCTTTTACATCCTGAGTAATGGTACAACCAGGAAACAATAGATTGTCACGTGTACGTGGTACCAGAAATACTTCCAGCTTCAATATGTCTGAGGCATTCACAAGTTGAGTGTTAAGAAACTGTAGCATGTGAACTCAAAAACATTGGCACAACAGCTGAAACACACAATCTAGTAGAACTTGTTACTGGAGTATTGTGTTAGACATACTTAGATCTATAGGTAGCGCAAAATAAGTAGACACATTCTCAAACAGGTGTATGTAGGAAAAAACAAGTGAGAGCATTGTGTAATAGAAAGACAGTTTTTTTTACGTGCATGTGTGGCTACTGACTTCTTGTAGTTTCTTCACACACATGCTTTACACGCCATGCCTTTTCTGCTTATTTCGTAGCCTTTGCCAGTGTGTGTTTGTGCTTGTCTTACATATTGTTTGGTTTGGATGTGTCTACGTATTTGTGCTGTCTATCGTCTTTAAGTATGTACATTCAGCAACACTTTGCAGCAATAAAGAAAACTTCTAACCACTTCCCCTGGCACTCCTAAAAACAAAACAGTGAACACGCATCAAGCTTTTCGCAGCTTGAATGACAAAAACTACATAGCAAGTTTAGCCAAGTTTGCGAAATCAGAGAATAAGACTCCCTAAAAATTTTGCTTTGAACTCCGTCTTGCACCTTACCGGCAAATGCCTCGATGCGGGTAGAAAAGAAAAAAGCATGAAGTTTGCAAAAGCATGCTCATGCTGTTGATGAGGGACTGTAATTATAGCTCATTAACATGCTACCCCAGGGCAGAACACTGCCAGGAAGAAGTACTTTGTAAAAGGTCGAGGTCATTCATTTCACAAAATTAGATGCCAGTGGAAATGTTAAAATGGCTACCATCTACGTCAGGGCTTATGGTCAACGGCAAGTCAACAGCAGGTTAAGCTAACCTGCTGCAACTGCTGGAAACAAACAAGGTTAACAACATTTACATATCGAGGAGGGGGCACTGTGCTTATTATGCATTTCGCAACGTCAACGGCGTGCATTTCAAGGGGATGCTGTGACTCTCACGTAAGTCCGGGAAGTCGATGCACCAGACTGCACCCGCTTATATGTGGCGTGTCTGCACACGATACATCAGCTGGGGTGGCACAACACACGAGAAAACACGGCTCAACACTTAATTGACAGTTCAATATGAACCACACTAAACTTGAGCTCCGCGTTAGCACATATGCACGTGGGAACTACCTTTGCACATCAGCGTCCTGCAACGCCCCAAGTGCACATAGCCAACAGCCAATCACTGGAAGCTCACTCGTCTTCCACTGGAAGTCAGCATTGCCAGAAAATTAAGTTCAGCTCAACGTACGGCTCACTGTAGTAAAGTAGGAAGCTGGAAGAGTTAGAATTGATGTATACTAGTACTTAGAACCAGCTTGGAAAATTGACAGAAACAGATGTTTATGCAGAAACGACAGAAACACACCCATCTCTGTCATTTTTATATGCTGATTACAAGTATGAATCAACTGGATCGTTTCTTATTTCTCCTGCAACGCTTTAATGGTCGCATAACAAAGCATTTAAACATTGCGGCTATAAGCACACTTCTATCGTTTTAACATTCAGAAGAGTGCTACTGAGTTGGTTGACGATGCATCATGCAGAACCTCCATTATTCATGTTTTATACGGCTATCAGATCACTATCAAAGCAATGTGAAACAACCAGACCAGTATTGTATAGGTTTGTTGAGGGTTGGCAAAAAAAAAGTGAGCTTATGCAATGTTATCACATTGTAGCATTCGTATTACACAAAGCTTGTCGCAACAGATTGGCTCAACACCCGACAAGTTGGCCGCATGTACGATTCGAGCCAATTATTTTACCATTATTTCAATGGCATATCAGAAAACCACTTCTGGCATGACTGGGCAGAGCACTTCTACTAGCTTTTACTAAGTTGATACGCACGTTGGGCCAACTTGTTGCTGCGCTAATTTTGCTTCTTGGGGCGCTGCAAAGCCGGCAGTGGCTTAAGCTCAAGACAAAAAAAAATCGAAGCAGACTAGGCTGCCAAACGTGTTTGCAAAATATATAAACGTGTGTTCGTACAAGGCCCAACAGCGGGACAACAGGCGAGAGAAAGAAAGGCTTCCACACTCCCATAGGGACAACCACCAGCACTGATGCTGGGCATCTCAGCCCTAGGCGAGAGTGATACTGTGTCCTCGGCCAGAATATTTCCCAAACTTTTGAGAACTGCGCTCGGGGACCGAAGATGTTTAGACACGAGAGGCAACGCACGTCAGGGCTGCCTGCTCTGCAAAATACAGCTCCTGAAGACTGCAACTTCAGTTTTTCTTCCCTTCTTTCTGTCTCTCTTTCTTTTTTTTTTTTAATCAATGTACAAACAAGCTAAGGGGCTATTGCTGCCTCTTGCTGGTGATGGCTATTCCTTTACACCTGGTTAATATAATAAACAAAAAAAAAGAGATCGATTCTTGCATTAAGCGAGGGAAGATGTCTATCAAAAAATTCTCATAACAAAGTCTGCAAGTTTTCCAGGCCCACAGGTATGAGACACGCATGTGACTCTGTCAACTCGGTGTTCATCGCAGATGCCAGTATCAATGAAGAAGCAACGAAATGCTTTCATCACTTTATCATATTGAAGTTTCTATGGGCGTGAGTACGAAACATGAAAAAGTTTGATGAGAATCAATTCAACGAAACTCCCTATCGTATCGCTGCCTACGTAGAATGTGCCTAGGACAATTTAGTAATGGGTGATCATATCTTTGTTCTCATAATCGTACGGCTATGTTGGTGACTATTACAGCAGTGCTACAGTGTTCAGCAGCCACATTACAATGGTATCGCGATACATGCTTAAAAGCTGAAACGAAAGCTACGTCTCCGATTAGTTATTAGTGTCCAGTTAGTGATTAGTGTCTGTGATTAGCGCTAAATGAGAAAAAATGAGGGCTCTCAAGTTTACACTTTCATTGTCCTCTAGTGAACTTACAGTTTGTACAAGCTGCCTCGGAAAATGTTTAGTGGTATGAAGTGAATAACATGTGCTCACAACATTGCAGGCAGACTCAGGGTTGCAGTTGAATCATGACTCAAAATGGCAGCTAGATAGCGCTCTGATAAATGCTGAAAAAGAAACAGCGAAACAGTTTTGCAAACTTTAAAAGTTGATTACTCGGCGATTATGTGTACTTCTGTGGGCAGCAATCGACAGTATTATACAGAAAAGCAAAATTTTTAACCTAAAACTCACGAAACCGAGAAGCCAAAAACTTACTCATAGTAAAATATATACCTGGTCACCACATGACTTTCCGTCAAAACTCACTCAACACGAAAATTTTATGTCAAGGAGGCAGCCCTGACAGTTATACACACACAATGACACATGTACGTAGTATACGTATTTGGAGCACTCAATGACTAGAAAGTGCAAGGCTACGGGGTAGCTAAAGGCATCACAAGAAACTATGTTGTGGGATGTGCTATTCAAGACTGTTCACATAAAAAACTGATTTCCCGACAAACAGTGTGAAACATCCGAACATCAAACCTGCTAAGTGTCACAACTTACGCGCTCAAGAGGAGGTTCTATTTGTGAACAAGATTCTTAGGACAGCTTAACACAATCTTTTTTTTGTTTTGTTTGTTTGCTACTTTTATTGTGCAAACTGTTTCACCTATTTGTGGTCTTTACTTAGTCTCCTTCCTGCATAACCTAGTGTTCTAATAACACATTTCATACTGAAACTCTCATGTTGCTACTATAGATCAGCAATACCAAATATCAAAGTCCTTTCAATCACATCCTCAGGTTAGAGCTGTACTACAACAAACACTTACTGAGAAGGAAGAAAGAAAAACGTTAGGCCAGACATGGGTTCAAATAAAGCGCCAAAATCCTGGCCATCTGTTTTACAAAGCACGCCAGGCAAACACTCAACTTTTGACATTCAAACAAAAACACATATGCAAATAAATGAGACAGACAAATATGTGTACAAACTACAACCAGTGCATTGTTTGTATGCACACGTAGCTCACAGATAATAGCCACTGTCCACAAGCAGCGACCGGCCATGCTGCATATAATATACCGAGAAAGTCTATGTGACTGCATGTGCACATGCAAACAAAACATGTATGACATTCAACAAAACACATATGCGAAGAAAATGAAATAAATGATTAAGTACTTTGTACAAACAACCAACCAGTTCATTCCTTCCATATGCACATAGCTCACAATATAATAAATACAATAAATAAATAAATAATAGTCACCATCCACATGCAGCGACCGGTCATGCTGCATGTAAACCTCGAAGAAAGTCTATATGACCCTATTTGCACATGAAAAACATGCTTATGACATTCAAACCAATCACATATATAAAAAATCCTTGTACAGACTATCAACCAGTGCATTCCTCGCACACACACAGCTCACAAATTAAGTCACCATCCACAAGCAGCGACCAGTCATGCTGTATGCAAATGTCAAAGAAAGTCTATGCGACTCCATTTGCACATACAAAAATGTGCACTATGTGCACCTCGGAGGTTTGCACAGTCTCTGAGCACAGATATGTTTGAGTATACTTCACGTGGACCACATGCATCCTTCCCATAAAGAGTGCTTTGGCTGATCTTAAAGCCAACCTCAAGAAGACATAAAATGGGAGGGGAACACACATTGTGTTTACATATTTCATGAGTGGCTTCAATATATTGGTTGAGTTTGAAGAGCAATGGTGCTGAAGTCAAGACATGAGGAGGTCTCGCGCACTGCCATGCGGGAAGATAACACCGACGGTGTCGGAAGCACCGTATATAATACATCTCACCAGACTCGGTGCATAAGAAGAGGTAACAATATGTTCTACGTGTCTTCCGGAAAGCGTCACGCAAATCAGGTGATTATACCAGATGTGTGCGACAACAGTCTTGATCTTTTGGGAAAGGCTTCCGCCATACTTGCACTCGTACGACAAAATGGTGCTGCTCGAACAATCGCGCTCGCGTCAGATTTTCTCATTTTTCTCAAGTTATGAATGAGCAAACCGACGCAACATTGAGAGTGCAGTCTTGCAATGTTTGTGTAATTTGAGTAACAAGAGAACTGGCTAAGGAGACGCCGAAATTATTTTCTTCTGAAGGTAACAGCCGAAAAATGTGTACCGTACTCAAGACGAGCTTAGATAAGTACGCACTTCCCGTCTTCCCGGAGGCAGGCAGCTTCCTCGATCTCAACCTTGTTCTCACTGAGCCGACTCTGCAAGACTTGTCCTTCTCTTCAGGCATGGAAGCGAAGTCGCCCTGTGGACGAGCTCAGCTTGCTAGCTGTCGAGGAGCACGTGCCACCTGCACATCTGGTGAGGACGCAAAACAGAACGTGCTAGTTGACATACAGGAATCTTGACTGGTTGCTAATTAATGAACCATGTCGTTTATTGATTCAACTTAGGGATGGAAGCTAACTAAATAACTTGTAGATAAACGTGAATATTCCCAACTGCAAACTTCACTTTCACAAATAACTAAAACAAGATTTGCACACCAGATTTTCGATTCACCAAAACGAGATTTGTGGGTACGCAACTGGGAGTTTGAACAGCGTTAATAAAGGCAGCCCAAATGCTTCTCGATGGTTAAATAGTCCATCTGGGATGAAAACACGCACACACAGACTATGATGCTCAGTATGAGCTAGCTCCAACGTGCGAGTGCCCTGCAAAGTGTTCAAATTTCGTAACTCACTTGACACGATAGTATGCAAAGACGCTTTGGTAAGACATAATGTGTACATATAAAAACACAATGTGTTTCATGTGATTCCATGCAAAATACAACTCTCGGTTCTCCACAATTATTCCTGTTATTTCTAATCCTGCCTGTCTGAGTCTTTCATGATGACATCTCTGCCAAATCTGCCAAGGTTATCTTGCCTTATCATGTGTGGAACATATCTTACCTGTTCTCCTTTGCTTTCACGCATGTCATTCCAGTGTGAGAGTTCCTCTTCACCAGAGCTGTTAAGGCCCAGCGAGAACCAACCAATCATGTCTTTTCGCTTCATGGACCGCTTGTAGTAAACAGAAACCATTAGCGTCACATCTGGCAACTGAAAGAGGGCAACCTGGGATGAAAGAAAAAGAAAGACAAAATGTCACGAAAGATTGTGTTGATGATCATGTGAATCTAAAGGGGAGATGTGGCAATGAAAACTATATCTTTGTTATTTATTGTGATAAAGTGAGCTCAAAGAAAATGGAGCTCCAAGCTAAGGAAATGGGACTCTGAAGGAATCTGGTTTTATTTTTCATTGGAGAAATGCAGCATTGTGGCTACCTTGAGCTCCAATCTCTCCCCTTTACGATGATGCCACAATGGCAGCACTGTGCCAAGGGAAAGCTGCAAAATTTGTACATTCTGAAGCCCGATTTTCTCATAGTTTTTGATGACAGCACACTAATAAAGTGATTTTTTCTCAACTTCTACTGCCTATTTTGTTCTACTATTTCACCATGACGTAAAAGATGGTTTGAGGATCGCAAAAAAAAAAATTGAAAAATTGAACATTTTGACCAAGTTTAACATTCGCATTGCCACATCGCCCCTTAAAAGACTGAAGTGAGCTCATCGTTACGGCTTCTCATGTACTAAACAGCGCAACTTGAGAAGATGACAGACAACGTATGCATCTTGACTGTCTCTGCCTTGCTCAAGTTCCAATGTTATGGGTTGATTTGTTTCTCACAACATGTACACCCATGTTGAAAAGGGAAAGCAGGAAAAAAACTGCCTTTCAACGCAGCTCGATGCGCCCTGCCTTCCCTTGCAAAGTTTCGCAGAACAGTTGGCGTGCAACTGAACATATCTGTAACACATAGCAGATACATAAGCGTCATAAGTGCACGAAAAATACATACACATGCATGATCACAAAACAGCCTAAAGCAAAAAACGTTTCTTGCCAAAACGGCTATATCAATTCATCCACTTTATAAAAGTACATTACACACATTTAATTTAGATGTCTTCGATTCGTTTTCAGTAAGTTGTTTAATATGGCCAGTATAGTGTAATTCATTGTCTGTAAGCCTTTTTTATTAATAATAAGGAATGCATAACCCACCAAGTTAAGGCTATTTACAAGTAGAGTTCAAAAACGCTCAGGGTCCCTTATCCATTCACCTAAGACAACTCAAAGGCGAAAGCCATCTTCTTTTTCTTCTCACTTGATGTATTGATCCTGCCCGCCACCCTCCAAAAGCTTTGTGCGCCTAGCGTGGCTTTGCATTGCCTCCAGGATCGGAGGCACTCTACCTGGTTGTGCACTGCCTTCGTGATCTGCCCACTTTAAGCTACGATGTCATGCGATGACGGCATCATGTGATGTCACGGCATGATGATATCACAAATTTTGGCGATCTGTGACGTTATGATGACGTCATATGGTGACGACCACGTGATGATTTTTTGCATCACTCATGTGGTCCCCGACGCCGCGGGACACCAATGGTCAAATTTCGCGTTTGATGAGGCATTTAAGGCTTTTGTCTTAATAAAGCTTCTTGATAGGTGTGCTGCGGGGAACAGATTCTACCTGTGGAGGCTTTAGCGCTAATCCTTTCTAGCACATACTCATATATGTCATAACATATTTAACTCAGAGACAAGTTGGAACAGCTTGAACTATAACAACGTGTAGTTCTAGGAAACTTAATAATAAACAAGCAGACAACGTAATGTTTGCCTGATACTATATATGCTTTCAGCTACATGTTAAAGAAATGCAAAACAAACCATAGGTCAGTATGCTTTGAAAACACTGTCTTAGAAAAAAAGGTTGACTACTTGATTACAGGTGCGAAATGTGAGCATTGCACTATCCCTTTTGATTTTGACACCCATCAAAACAAGGTTCTGATGATGTCTGTACGACATTGCAGATTTCACATAAGTGTTATGCAAGAAACATTGTCAAAGTTTCCACGTTAACTGCAAGTCACTTTTATATCACATACACTCTTTCTTTATCAAAACATTGCACAGTGCCCCATTTGTGTCCTCTGGCTTATATGACTCTAAATAAAAAAATCACTTGACAGTCAGCGCCTTCTCTGTTCACATGTCCCGTGCTTTTACACCATAATTAACGTGCCATATTTTACTGCATACCCCATTTAAAGCTTTGCAATCACATTGCAATGGAGTTTCTGGTTACCGTAACTCAGATCAGAGCTTTTTGCTTAGCTAGATATTGTAGTCATTTCCAAAACTCACTTGATCACTTGTGAATGCAGTGTTACACTGTTACCAGATTATTGTGTAGCAGCAACAGAGCCAGCTAGTCGTGATAGAAGAGTAGGGATGGGCAAATAGTAAATTTGAGGTTCGAAGCGAAAAGTGATTTGGTTGAATAATTTCAAATTGAATAGTTCGAATAGTACATATACATATTATAAAGAAAAACGAGCATTTCTGTCATGAACCAACTAACTTGCACAATGTTTTTAAGAATTAGAACTAGGCACATGTGAATGTTACTTTTTTGGTTGGAAGTGAAGTTGAAGCAACTGTGAATAGCAGCAAGGGTTGAATAGCAGTTGGGTGCAAGTTATAAGTGGTACAATACGCTAAGTATTAAAATTTACTACACTTAATGCATATAAGCCCGTATAACACAGTTTCGATTTAAAAAATAATTGAGGTGAAAGTGCTGAACCTTGAAGTGTGGCTTCGCGGCAGTGCAGATTTCCCCTGGATATGTAGTTTCACGGCATAGCATCCCCATGCTGCGGTGAAACCACCTTTACAGGCGTCTGTATGCGGTCAAATACGCATATATTCATTCGTTTCGAATACTTCGAATTTTCGAATAATATAACTTCATCTCGAAGCGAATTAGAATACTGTAATATTCGTTCGAATATTCGAAGCCCTCGAATATTCGCCCATCCCTATAGAAGAGCAAATACATGCCTGGAACACAAATGTTTCTTTGAAGAGAGGATTCGGCTGTCCCCGCCGAACGGACGTCTTGCTTCGGGTTATCTCTTGACCACTCGAAGACATCAGCGTAAGTTTGACGAAAGTGTCTGCACAAAATTGAAACGAAAGAAAAAAAGGAAATCGGTGAGAAATAAGCAAAGGTTACAGGACACACATTAGCTCAAATTCCATATTACACATTTATAGGAAGGCCAGAAAGGATGCTGTGTGCGAATGGTTGAGCAGAGTTGTCAGATAAGAGAAACTCAAATTTTATGAATGTTTACCAAGGCTTTGCTGCCGACTAAATAAACTGTACACACAGCTATTATAATTAAAAACTAATTAATTAGAAACTATACTGTAATCATTTAGAAACTACACTTCAATGTGTATCCTCAGCATTTAGCAAGTACTATGCAACAACAGCTAGCATCTATATCTTTCAGTATTCATATAACCGCAACATTTTTACTGTGCTTTAAAAAGCTTCAGTGAAGCTCAAGATAATACAGCGAAGCTGCTTTCGGGACCTAGAAATATCTAAAAACATAAACACTCGAAGTGTAGTGGCAAAGCGTAGGACTGGGATAGGTAGTTCGTATGTATTTCATGATGATGTGCACAGCGTGAAAGCCGACAAAGAATGGAAAGAAATGATTGTGTTCTTTGTGCACATCATGAATTGCAAAAGTGCAAAACTTCTGGACCAATTGCAAAAGCACAAGGCCTACTTGAACTGCAGCTCTTGCGTGCAGGAGGGAATGGCCTTGAAAGTGATGCGTGAGCAAAGTTGCAGATGTCAGTTAATTAAGTGCATTAATTAAAACTCTCGTTAGGTGGTGCTGGCTGCACTCTCCTTTGGAAATATGGTTGGCAATGAGCTTGCACAAGTAAATTCGACCAGCTTAATAAAATTATTCATTAACATAATGAGACAATTGGCACACCTGGGGCCCTGTTCATGGTGACATTGCGGAAGTGGCTACCCTTGATCACCTCGACAGCGAGGCGCCCGGTTGTGCCATTGTAGGCGAGTCCTAGCAGCAGTTCTGGAAGACCTCCGTGCTGCATCGACTGCGCCGAACTTGTCGAGTCTGATCGGGCCAAGCTGGAAATCTCACACTTGGAATCCCAATGCTGTGACAAGAGCAAAATAATTAGGTGCACTACTGTGCCTGCATAGGGAAAGTGAAGGGGAGGGGGGGAGCTTCACTAAAGCATACATAGAATGTCAGGAATGGAGCACCCCGTCTTTAATAAACTTATGACAATAATCAATAAAAATTTGTTATTACAGGTAAATGTTGTCAGCATGGCAAATATTTAGCTTAGTGGTGTGAAGAGACAATCATGCCAGTTATAGTTTCGTTAGATTCACACGAAGCCAAGCAAGCATTGTTGCATCATACGATTTCCCCTTACCATGCTAGTAGGTTCACAGCCATTAAAAATATTAACACAAAATGAAGATGACGATAGTATTTTAATTAATGATGATTTTTGGGGTTTTACATCCCAAACCACGATATGATTATGAGAGACGCCGTAGTGAAGGTCTCCGGAAATTTCGACCATCTGGAGTTCTTCAACGTGCACCTCAATCTAAGTAGATGGCCCTCTAGCGTTTAACCTCTATTGAAGTGCAGCTGCCATGGCCGGGATGCGATTCCGCCACCTTCAAGTAAGCAGTCGAGCAACTTAAGCACCACCACAGTGGGTATGAAGATAGTGCTTTAAACACATAGACAAGACAAGGCACAGACAAAGCTGTAGTGTATCCTCCATTTCATTATTTAATCCTTCCAACCCTTGCATCTATTTGGCTATCGATCGGGAAGTATGATATGCCAGACGGAAGTTTGTTGTTAAAATGCAAAAGATAACCTACAGCAACACAGTGCAAGTTAGGATGGTGACATGCAATTAGGATGTTGAGAAGTGGCGATCCTTACAGCCAGGTTAGACCGTGGCTCCAGCATGAGCCACATGGTGGAAGGCTGGTCAAGAGCCAGGCACTGGAAAGGCAGCACGGTCTCCCCGACGAGATGCTCCCGGCGCATGCGTTCGCACCCGTACAACCGTACACGCAGCCCCATAGTGTTCACTTCCTCTGTGAAGCAAGTTATAGAATATGCATGCACACCACTGTCAGGTTAGCATGAGCTACAGTCAATCCTCAGCATAAGTAATATGGATGTAACGGATTATCGGTGATAAAGTAAATTAAAAAGTAGTCATGTGACGAACAGTGTTTCGAATGTATGACGAGTTTTCAAATACAACGAAGTTACTTTCTTGTCAAGTGTGACTTTGCTGTAGTGAGGTTTGACTGTAGCTATAAGTGCTACACAATCAGTGCGCATCTGTTGTCAAGCACGTGCACTGTTAACATCGTAGAGTTGCCAGTGTTTCAAGCATGCGTTCTTCTTGGGATGCAGCAGTACCTCTAACTTGAAAATACTTATGCACAAACGTGACAGACAGCTGCGTTAGTAAAGCATATGCTTATGTGTTGCCGTTGTTTGTAAAGCTGAGTTTTTCTGTACAGCAGTAACACGGCATAAAAGGGAAAAAAAATGCACATATGTTCATGATGAAGTGGCTGAATGGTATGCACTACTTGATCTGTCCGTGTTTTCGAGTGTTCATGTGTACCTTTATTTGTTTTATGCCTTGTTGCAGCTATGTAGCATAACTTGCTTCAATGATCAGAAGTCAACTAGTAGTCCCTAAAAAGCCTCACACTGAACCTATTGCGCACATGCATACAAGAAAATGAAAGGTTAACTTGTTGAAACTAGAAAGGTAAACATTTTCAATACAGCTAACAAACATTGCAAAATATATCTTTGATATATCACTGCCTAGGTAGATCGTGCTGTTTAGCACAACATGCACTAACGACACAACAGTACTCCCTACCACACCCTCCATTTGTTTTTTTCATAACAAAGTGCATCACAGCTACAATGATCCATACTGCAAGCCCCTGGTTACACCACTGCACTTGAGAACAGCACATGCCTTAACTTGAGCTAGGCATAAAGTGTAACAACTAGCATTATCTTCTAGCAGGTGCGTTCACACACTCAAGAGTTCTTCTCTAGTCCAAGACGAAATGCCTTACCAGGGCTGATGCGCGTGAAGGCGAAGGTTTCGTTGAAGGTCATATCTTCGCCAGCTTGTTTTATTTTTGTTCTGAATTTTTGCCTTTTATGAGGCAGCAGCAATAGCCGTACCTTTAAAGAAATAAAGAAATGTGTGCATCAGAACAACACTCACAACATTACTAAGGCCATGTTTAAAGGCATTGCTGCAACCAGAGGAAGTACTAGAGCGAGATTTAATTTATGTTACATTACACATGCAGATATAAGACACATGGCTGAATCCCTAGACTGGCACATAATAAGAAGCAGAAATGTTGAAACATGATTTGAGCATCACAGAATAAAAGCGAGGACTGCCAGTCTACTACTCAGCTGTAGATGTGTGTAATAAATGGCATTTTTTTCACATTAACATAGGAACTAAAGCACTGCCGCTGCCTACTCCCCCAACTTTTAATCAGTACATATCTCATCCCTCAATGTCACCACATGCACAATCTTTCTGGTGTCACTTCTGCAGACTTTAGGCTATTTGTTGCCTTACACTCTTTTTGTCCCTTTGCGACAAGGTGTCGCACGAGACTTTACTTTTGCCATTTATATGCATTATTGGCTAGGAAGAGACTGCAAACATCGAGCCAATGGTAAATTAAGCATTCTTGTTGCCTAAAGTTCCCTTATATCACTTACGGTTCAAATATTTTGCTATACACTATCACTTTGGTGAAGGCAGCACCATGTTTAACAAGGCTTCAGACGTGGGAAATTTTTGCAGGAATTTCAAAATATTTTTTTTACCTGTGCTCGCTACCAGCAGATAACTATAGCATGTAATTTGAGTGTGCCCCTGAATTCCATTTACGAAGAAATATAGCACAACTGTCTGTACATAATTAGATAATTATTTATGTTGTCATTGCAATTAATTGCTGTAAAATATGCTGTAATTTAGTCTAACACTTTCACTTGCTTTAAATTTGTTCTCCAGAAGCTTGGAATCAAATTATGTAAATTTCATGCATTTATAGATAATCTGTCATAATCCATGTCGCAAAGGGTTACTATTGGAAACATTTCATTGGCTGACATGAGTTGTGGCATGCTGCGCGAGTATATACTAGCAATGCTTCTTCTAAAGCATGTGCTCCCAGTTTCGAGCAGGTAGTGGAGTTGAGCAATCGTTTTTAAGATTAAAAGGTGATAATATTGACTCTCAGCTCTACTGATTTCAAAGAATCTGTGCATACCCTTATTACTTCAAGGCATCTTGACACTTTCATACCCAGCTTGACCAATAGGTGCGCAGCTTCTCACACTGTTGTCACCTGATTGACACCTCGTCATACACTAATTGAGGTAAAATTGCTAAGAATGAGAGATAACCAAGGCTATACATTGCTGCAAAAGAGGTTGGATTATGCTATATTTGTGGGACCTTGCAAGAAATGCGAGACTAAGTAAGGACCAGTTAGTAAGAATTGACCAGGTAACTATTTAGTAGGTAACAATACGCAGATTTTGCTGAAGAAAAAAAAAAAATAAGGAAAGAGTGTCATCATGGTTTTTGGTTACATGGGTGCACATGCTTTGCTTAAGCTGGCCACAACTTACTTGTACGCTATTAGCCCCTCCACGGTCTCGACTGGGCAAGTCATGTGCCCTCAGGACCGTGACCATGACCTTGCGGGCCGACTCATTGTACTCAAACATGAGCTCAAGGGCACCGCAGCGGGTGGTCTGCTCCGAAGGACCAGGACCGTGCAGACCGGACGCCTCGGCGACGCACCTCAACTCCTCTTCAGCCAAGTCAAGTAGCATGGGCTCCTGTAAAACAGCAGTGGAAAAATTGCGCACTGATAATACGATGATCTGTGACCCTGAGAACCGGCAATATGGTAAGCAAAAAAATTAAGGCAGCTTCGCGCTAGGGGCGCCAAGCCTGAAGGAAGTGCGGAGCTGGGCAGCCTTCTTTGTTTCTCTTCGGTTTTCTCTTTCTTTCCTCCTCTCTTTCTTTCTTTTCATCTTTTTCCGTTTTTTTCTGCCTTTTTTCCTCTCTTTACTCTTCTTATTTCTATTTATTTCTTCCTCTCTCTCTTTATGTATTTCTTTCTCTTTCTTCCTCTTTCTAGTTTTCTTCCTATTTTTTCCCTTTCTTTCTCTATCTTTCTATTTCTTGCTTGCTTCCTCTTTTTTTCTATTTCTATACATCAAGGCGCTCGAAGAACAAGAGGAAGAAGACTTCTTCTTGGTGCAAGCGAGCGCAATATGCTACAGATGGCTACGCTATTCGTGGCTTTGCCTGCGTTATGCCAAGCTACAACAGCATACGATGACAGCATACGACAGCATACGGCAGGCTGAGCCCCTAAAGTGCTTCGCACTTAAAAAAAACGTAACAGGGCAGGAAAGGAATATTGAAATCTAGAAAAGCGGAAAGGTTTATCAAAAGACGGCCTACTGACTCAACCACCTGTTTGGCATAACACTACCTTGCATAGGATAGCAGGAGTACTGGCATATCTAGACTAATTCAGCTCTAATCTTCCCTCTCCATATCACTTTACCGAGCAATAGTAATTGAACTGCCAACACACTACTATAGATAACATTAACTGCTGTTTTAGACTGTGAATGGGCACTTAGTTTATGTCTGCTTTTCCAATATGCTAGTCATGTAACACGTCACAAGGACATTCGCTGTTCAATACCTCTAGAACTTGTACACCCTGCGATGTGTTCATGAGAAATTGTGATACACAGTTGTAGTCTGTGTATTAAGATAATTTTCATGGACAGATATCTTTTTTTTAGGATCCTAGGTTAGCTAATGAGGTGCAGTTACTTACGTCAGTTCCTCCACATGCTGCCAATGAAAGTGGAGAGTCTTCGGCCTTCAGGAAAGCACCGTTCTCGTACTGTAAAGCGGTGCGAACAGTAGAAGTTCCTTGTACTGGCTTGGAAGAAGCCCTGCTCGTGTCTGCCGCTTCCGCTGCCTCTGCCCCCGTAGATACGGCACGACCGTTCTCCGCAAGGGAAACCAAATCTGGTTGAGGCAGGTGCCCATTGCCTGCAACAAAGACCCAACACAAAAGCTTTCTCATTAAAAAGAAAAGAAAAATGTTGTTAGAAACTGGCAGACCAATGCAATAACACTCTGGCAGTCATTAGTTTAAGCATGTGTAAATGTTTCTATATGTGTATGGTTTTGTGTGAATAAGCGTTTATGGCTCAGCACTCCTGACAGCACTCCTGTTTCGTCGTTTCTTCTTCTAGCATCTACGTTATTTCCTTTGCGCTATGTGTAAAGATGCAGATGCACCGACTCGCCCAACTAGCGACCGTAAATCATTAATAAAGCGGCAGCATGAGCTTGCCCCGTAGCGTCAGATGTTTGTTTTGTCTATGCAGTATCAACAAAAGAAAAAAGTGTAAGTGCATGTGCATACAGAGCCGTACACACATGGCAAATGACTGTCCAACATCCAATTACTCCGCATTTATGTGCAGTATTGTGCAAAGCCTGCCCAGTACTGTGCACTACACTTGGCTTGATACCGTTTGTGCATGCATGCACAGGAAACTTGAGAACTGAATACTGTCGGGAGTGTAAGGCACCCAGCTGCACAAATATCATAATATTTAAACAGTCTACTGTAGTCAGTACAACACTATAAGCAGGATCACTTATTGGAACACTGTAAAGCAGCTTTACAGGGCAAAATATAAGGGAAAGAAATGCACTGCTTGAATGATAATAAACAAGGCTTGAGATGTGGCCGATTCGTGTACATGTCTCAAACAGACTAGAAACATGAAGGGGAGGGGGGGGGATAAAAATCTGCATCTGTTCTTTAAACTTCGTCTTTCTTTGCATTGTAACTTCACCTGTAAGGGCTTGTGTGCTGCTGTTAATAATGAGAACACAGAGCTAAAAGCAATATACATATAATTTTGTCATATTCATTCCTTAATTAAACTATTGTAATAAAAGAACATGAAAATTTCAATAATGTGCTACTTAGTTGTCATGAGCATGACTTAATACTGTGCTTGCTGTGGTTAGGTTAAGTTATGTTGGTTAGCTATTAGACTTACAGCAGTGAGCTACGAGCAACGCATAAAGCAATCATTTCTATTCTTCTTTATTTAGACGGCAAGTTAGGACACTGCTAGAAAACATTTCTTCTAACGATGATAACAATACGTTGTGACTTTGTTAGCAAAGTACACGAAATAGTTACCGTGTGCATGGTCAGTGGAGTGGCCCATGCTTGACACTTTTCGGGCTGATGTGCTGTTGAGAAAGCCCCCCTGCAGGCTGGCAGAATGATGCAGTTGTTGTATGACTTCTTCGTCGCTTTCTGATGATGACTCGACGTCATCGTAGGCATACGCTGCCCCTGTGCACATTAACGACAAAAATCTATGCATTAAGACAAAATACAAACTTGGCTTTCTTAAGAGTCCTATAAGTATAAGCGATTCTTGTGCTTGCTACACATATATTAGTAATGTCAGACAACAGAAACTATGGGATACAACTTTAATCAATATGTATTACTTATTGCAATAGATGGAAAGTCCCACATATGAATGCACCATTGCAACACTATAATGACAATCACAAAGCAAAATATAATGATCAACAATAACAAACCAATGTGTGTCATCTATGTTCTACAGCAGCTCAATATATTACACAGAGCAAAAAACCTTCAGTGTGCATTGGCAAATTTTTTTTAACAAAATGCTATACCGCAGGAAAACTTACGTGAGAGGAATTCACACAGAAAAAAAAATGTTTTCAACAGCTCACCAATAAATTATTATCTCAATTCTGAGGGCTTCACGAGCCAAAACCACGATATCATTATCAAGGCACGCAGTAGCCAGGGATTATGAATATATTTTGGCTACCTGGGGTTCATTCATGTGTACCTACTATAAATACTCAAGTGTTTTTTTATGCACTGCCTTCATCTAAATGCGGCCGCCGTGGCCGGGAATCGAACCCGCGACCGCCTAAGCCACCAATTGCTACCACGACGGGTAGCCCCGCAATGAAGTTTACTACCACCACACTGATTATACATACGTGAACAACGCGTAATGCTCAATTAATCTGGCTGCCAAAGCCAACGAGTGCACATCAATGAACAACATACACGAAACCGAAAAACATGTGCAACAGGACACCAACGTGCGGCTACGCCTCAATGCGCAAGTGCAATGCGGCAAAGCCCACTTACCCAAGTTTCTGGCGATCACCTGTCGCTCGCGTTCACGAGACGATACGGCACCATCGCAGCACGGGAAGCCTCCAATGGTCGTGAAGCAAACCTTCTTGCTCAGGTAGAGGTAGAACACTCCGAGCATCACCAAAATCACACCCACGGCACCCAGGTAGACGGTCGTCTCGACTGGCACTGCGACAAAACAAACAAACAAAAAAAGATTGTTAAGTCCTGATGACGACCGATCTCAAGATTTGGAAACATTTTGCGCACCAGCTAGCTCAGCATCCAAGCTGCCACAGCCTAGTCGCATTGTCGGTCGTGCTCGCATTGCATCGTGCAACATTTCAATTTGCAACGCGACCGCGAGAAACATACGTCGCAATCGGCGATGCTCCGAATACACGGGAGCAGGAACAAGCGTGCGGCAAGCGCGAATGCAAAACGAAACGAGCGTGTTAACGATGCCGCGCATTGACCGTTTCCCGGGGAGTTTGCAACGCAGGCCGAGGAAGCCGACCAACTGCTTCGGTCCTCGCATATCTTTTAGGTTTCACAACGTGCTTCTTATTTACTACGGAGACACCGACTAGGCCTAATAACGCGCCCTACTTTTCGCGCACCCCGCCGAGACGACGGCATCTTGCGCACCAGCTACGCGGCCCAATGCAAGCGGTCGATGGCGAAGCGTGCAGTTCACCTGTGAGCATCTGCATCTTGGATGTAGTGCGGTGTGGTAGCTCGGCAGGAGGAGAATGAACGCGCCTGACAGTTGCGCTTAAAGCCAACACAAACAGAAAGCACAGGAAACATGAACGAATCGGCGGTGTCGCTGACGGCTGCCGAGCCAGTTGGCGATTGGCTGCCCCACATTCTTTTTCTTTTTTTTTAATACTCCCGGCCGCTCTCCACGGAACGTCAACATGCGGTGTTGAATGAGGCGGCCGTGACACGATTAGCCATTATTTTTCTTTAGCATCGTAAGAACGAAGCAAGCGCGATAGTTTTATCGAAAAACGTTTTGGAGATCCGTCAGGCGCATCCCTGTTGTGAGTGTGGGCTTCACCGCACTGTGAATCGTAATGTGGCGAAGCCGAACCATAAGGCCTCGTTCGGAGTGTTGCTTGTACTATGCTGATTCTAATGATTTACTTGATAATTTTTTTTCACCAAGCGCGGAAGTAGAAGGAGCTTGTTTGCATAGCCCGGGTGCACAGTTTCGTGTCCGCTACAATACTGCTACAAAATAATCAGTGATAATCCTGGTTTCTTTTTTTTTCCAGCCCATTATATCAAGGGAAACAACATAACGGTAGTTAAACACCTGTGAATTTGTGAGGACCGAAGATGGATAGATAGGAAATGCCCACAACCAGGGGCTGCGCTAGGGGAGGCACCCCCCCTCCCCCACACACACTAAAATAATCCTGGCAACGGCCGTGCCCAACAACTTTAAAGAAGAAAAAAACAAAACAAATGGCACCAGTACTCAAGTGACAATGAACTGAACTGATTACACTCTTACCAGTGATGAACAGAACATATTGTTAACTGACTTTGATAACTAGGTTTTCTTGGTTCAAGGGCATTTTAACCAGAGTGCTAGGCACATGGTAATAACGAAATAAAAATGTCACATGAAATAATAAAATGTTGGTGTAAGTAGCTGTATGGAGAAATAAAATATGTCTTCGTATAAATGTGTAAATTATAAACATACTAAAGATATCACTGTGATTTAAGTGCTATGTGTGCAAAATAAGCTACAGTGCTCTGCACAGTAGTTTAACCAATGGCTGCCTGTTTAGACATTGCAATAACACAGACTGGTGTCTTGGCCAGCCTCTGTGAAAACAAAGAATTGAAGCAGCTGCACAGAGAAGCATATGGAACCGGCGCATATGGCTGCAACGGTGTCCAACCAGAGGTGGGAGCCAAAACTAGGCTGGGCAGATCCTGGAGATATTGCAATGCTGAACTGGTGAGACTGGTGAGAGAGTAACCAAGCAGGTACATCAAACCACAATTTTGGGAAAGAAGGCGTTCATACGCTTGCTTTTCTGGGGTCTATAAGCAGTTCTGATATTAGACAATTTTACGTAAGACACATGGGCACCGACACATTGAACTGTAAAAGAATGCTTTCTTATTTTTGTATACTGCGATGTGAATTAATGGGGTCATGAAACGTCAAATGCACCAAACCAACCCTTTTGATGTGCCTGCATCTACCATAGCATTGTTCATTTAGTTGCTAAAGATGTAAAACGGCAAGGCTACAGCCCAATATGGCGGCACCGAAACGCATCCGTAAAATAGTCTATACCGTACCGCATAACGCCAACACAGCACAATGTTACGATTCTAGCTGCGCAAGTTGCTTGATTTGTACGGTAAAGTGACGACAGTGACTAACGCAGGTTTTGCAGACTAATTAAAGTTGCTATGTGCTGACAACTATGGTGCAGTGTTGCCGTATGGAGAACACTGCTGCCAAGGTTGCCAGTTCGAAAACACGAAAAATAGCCAGAAAATTAGAAAAAGTAGCCATAAAGTAGCCAACTTGAGCCAAGGACAGTAACAGTAACCAAACGTAGCCACGCATGTCTGTAAACAACTGTGACGTTTTTATTTAAGTGACTAAATCCAAAAGCGTTTCAACAAAAATGTAAATAAGTACAGCATCAACACATAAAAATTAGAATAATTTCTTGCAGGTGACTAGTCTCCTGTGCTACTGCAAAAATTGCGCTCTCTTCAAGTGTCTTGCGTGACTTCCTTAAAAAGTACTATAAGCAACAGCCTATTGGCGGCAATAAAAATGAGTACAGCATATGTGTGCTCAAAATCACACTTGCTGGGATTGAAGCGTCAATTGTAGGGTCTTTTGCAACAATTTCTTGCGTGATGACAAAGTCCGAGGTGTTAACATTCCCGAGTCGCATTTTGTATCTAATCATAAGAATTGACAGAAGCAGTTCGTAGGAAAACCGATTTCTAACGTTGATGATTGCAGAGCGCCCTAGATGCGGAGCGCTTTCTAATGTGCTGTTTATTTCCAATTACGGTTTAAGGTTGTGTCAACAAAAGGTCATCTGCAAACTGAGGTGCCATGCAACAGTTCTTCCCGAGTGCAAGCCGTATATCCAAAAGCGTTTGGCTTTGTGTACCACAAGTGGCAAAGTCAATTTCGGGAGCTGAAAACACACCTTGGCTGCTATATTTTGGTACCGGATACTTGAACACCAGCGTCTGCGCAGTCACCGTATATTGATAAAGTGGCTCAAACCGAGGGGACAGAAATGTAGCCAAAAAGTAGCCAAGACATTCTTTCTGCCGCCACCGGCCTAAAAAAGTAGCCAAACATGGCAACCCTTAAAATAATAATAATATCTGGGGTTTAATGTCCCAAAACCACGATATGATTATGAGAGATGCCGTAGTGGAGGGCTCCGGAAATTTCGACCACCTGGGGTTCTTTAACATGCACCTATATCTAAGTACACGGGCCTCAAACATTTTTGCCTCCATCGAAAATGCAGCTGCCGCAACTGGGATTCGATCCCGCGACCTTTGGGTCAGCAGTCGAGCGCCATAACCACTACACCACCGTGGCGGGGCAAAACATAGCAACCCCGACCACCGCTCAAAAAGCCTTAAAGCAATAGCGTGCTTTTATCATGCATATCTATTTCACACCGAGGATATTAAGGAACTGTGCGTCACACAGTCCTCAACCAGTGCATGTACTGTAGACGCTCGTTAAACAGAACCTGGAGGAACCGGGAAAATGTGTTCCTTTTAACAGGAGTTCCATTTACCAAGAGATGAACAGGGGTGCAGAATTCAAGTATGGAATCAATCATAATAGAGGCAGTCTTTTCATTTAAGCAGCAATTCCGTTTTAAGATTTTCATTCACCAAGAGTCCACTGCAGACTTCTTCAGATGGGGCTACATGCATGTCCTGCGCGATATAGGCAACATCACAGCTTTGGATATGCACAACATGCAAAAATTTTGGTTCGACTGACCTCATAAATAAATCCCTGGGGCACTAACCCGAGGAATAGTACACAGCATTCAAAGCATCAATTCACTGCATTGATTGCTTTAGTTCCGGGATCACATCCTTGAGTTGGCTATGATGACATACACCACAACGTGGACAAAGGTCCTCAGATCTATTGGCTCACATTCCAGGGGTGTAGACAGAATATTATTTCAAGGGGGTGGGGTTATGATCACCCTTCATGTTCATGTTTGTATGTGTGCCTATCTATATATATATATCTACACACACACACACACACACACACACACACACACACACACACACACACACACACACACACACACACACACACACACACACACACAATGTAAATATTGTGGGAGAGGGGGTTGAATCAAGCTCCCTATCCCTCTGGCTATGCCAATGTCACACCTACTCTGGGCAATAGGCCACGAGTCAGGTAGTTCTAAATAACATAACTGAGGCAAATACAAGGTAGTTTTTGTTTAAAAAGAGGTATTTACTCCTGCGTGCACGCTGATTTCACCTCGCTTCATTCAGTGGCGGCAGGCATTGTTTTCTTCCCCATGTAACAAAGGTGACTATGAGAAAGATAATAATATCTGGGGTTTAACGTCCCAAAACCACGATACGATTGTGAGAGACGCTGTAGTAAAGGGCTCCGAAAATTTCAACCACCTGGGGTTCATTAACGTGCACCTAAAGCTAACTACACGGGCCTCAAACATTTTCGCCTCCATCGAAAAAGGACTATGAGGAAGAGTGACGCTACTATAATGCTATGAGTTGACAATCGCTGTGTGGTACAATGCCATGATAAAAAGAATGAATGCGAGAAAACTAATTTAGTGCTTTTAACCGCTGCCATAGTAAAGGCTTCAAGAAAAGTAAAGAAAAAAACATCTAGCAGGGCATGCATATTTTACTTAAAATCGTGGGAAAAAAATGACTGCACTTGCCACCGTTCATTCTTGAATCTTGCAAAAAGATTTATAGTCCTCAATAAAGTTGCTTCTCTCTCTTTGTCCTGATCACTTGATGTCACTCTTTGCACTATTGCTTAGTCCCGATGGAATGAAAAAGAAAGAGAAGATTTTGTTTATTGGGAAGTTAGTTTTAGACAAGATTTCGTTAATATGAGCTTGTCTCGCCACCTGCCAGCAGCTGTGGAAGGCCTGCAGGGAAAGCGCAGCAGTCACAGCGAAAGCTAGAAGAATGGCATTTCTAGAGCCTGTTCTAAACTCTCTTGGAGCAACTAATACAAGTGCACATGCAAGGTATCTACTACGTCATAAATCATAATTTTTGTGAAGTAGGGAAGCTCCCACTAGGCCATTATTCATCATTCTGAGGAGAAGAAAGGTACCCGCTACACATTTGCAAGGCATTTTGTGCACTTTGTTGATGTGGTGGCTGATGACGATGAATTATGGCTGAGCCCTTTGTAATGGGCTAGTTACTAGTTACCCAATTCGCATTGTGTGACGCGCAGTTGTTATTTCACTCTCCTACAACGCTATATTACATTCGTTAACGTGAGGCATCTGCACTTTGTTGATGCCATGGCTGATGACGATGATGAGCAGTGGTAAGCACGAAATCTTTTTTTTTTTCCAAAATATTTAATGAAATATGCACATCCCCATACATACATGTGCAAGCACAGCACGGACACGCAAGAAGGTGTCGAAGGAAATCTAAAGTACAGCTGGGGACTGACGGATGAGAACACACAGTGCTGTAGAGGTGGTTGGAACAGGAACAAGTGCCTCAGACAGACTGAATGGCGTTTCGATAGGTGGACCTATATTCGTCAAAAGTGCCCCATCATCCTTGGCATGTTAGTTTTGAAAGGGTTGGCCAGTGACACCACATCACAAGGTGTTCCTGTCTGTAGTTGTCACGTGCGTGATGTGGCGTCATGTCCAACCTTCTCAAAACCTGTCAAGGATGCACCAATTGACGAAGACAAGGCAAAACTCCATACGCGCAAAAATCCATACGATGAGCTACGAAAGCGGCAGTCATGCAACAGATCACTTGGTTTTGCGAATATAGCGACTGTCGCTTCTTGCCTGGAATTCGTATGACTGACTAGCCAATAACAAGAAGCTGAACAAAATATACGCTTGTGCAGCACGGCCAGTGCTGCACAGAAAAAGCAAATAACTAAATGTTCACGCATATCAGAAAAAAAAAAGTTAACGTGAGACTTCCAGAAATATTTTATGTTGCTTCGTACATTAGATACCACTGGCAACACGCCAGTCCAATTTCAGTAGAGTGGCTGGTCTCATGTCAGCAACACTGTACTCCGTTTCACACATTAGGTGCAATGCTGTTGAGGCAATGCGAGAAGTTCAGTCTGCAAAATGTACAACTCTGCAAGTCTCGCGGTTGTAAATGCTCATGCTAGTTGACTACGAGTCTATGCATAAGGAGTCGCAATCGACAGCAATTAAAATATCAGAAACCGAAAACAACCAAATGCTAAGTGATGTGGAACAACATATTGATAGCCGTATAACGCAGTTAGTTTCTAAGGCACAAAACATCTTGCATAACTCAGCCTAAAAAAAGAAAAAAGGAAATCGCATTATGGGCGGTAAGACCACGAACTATTTCTTGGTGCGAACACATTTAGTGCAAGAAGTCTCCCTAGCCTTTGTGTTACATCTGATGTTTGAAATGGAGATTAGAAATTCATTACTGAAGCTGTTGTGCCAATGGGGTCTGCTTTGGTAAGCGACTGTTTCTACGTCGCATTGCTCGTCGCTGTCGTGTGGATCTTTGCGCATATGGGTATTATGTAGTAGGCTCCCCTATTGAAACATCGGTCCAAGGCATTTGCTCCCATTCGGCCAACATCTATGGCACAAAGTGTCGAAGGAAAGCACACAAGTCGCTTACGTCTGACATTTTATTGAGAGGCAGTTCTCTTGCTGCCAAAGCCAACTAATTATTGGCCTTGGACTGTACATATTAGGGGGAAGAGAGAGAGAGAAGAAAAAAAAAAAAAAGTGCGCGCGTTTAAACATTCTCCTGCACAATGAGGTGGTATGCGTCCCAATGGCCATGAACGACGATGAGAGAAGAAAAACATTTTCATTCCCGTGGTAAGAGATGGGCTCTTTGAACCGCTTCCCCAGTGAAAAGTGTCCCCCCCCTCCCCTCCCCAACGCCCTTCCCCGATTCTAAAAAGGTTGTCTCTGTTGTCTTGTTCTTGCCACTTGATCAGTCCTCAAACTCCAGCAGGTAGCGGAGGCACACCTGGGCCGGCTTGTAGACTACGTACTCATTGTAATTCAGGGGGCTCTGGTGAGGCTCGGCCTTGTTGCTGGGACCCAACGGCACCGTAGAACCTGCATCGCATGGCACGAGTTTCTGTAGGCGCGCAAAATGACACCGACAACTCCACCTATTTTAATACGAGACATTCGGTTGAGTTCACAAAAGCTCGAATATTTGCACAGGCTTATAAAACCTTAGAATAAACACAAGCTCCACCCCCTGCCATCACTGTCACGGCCAGAGAGAATTTGCGCAAACGTTCCGTCCAATCCCATTTGCTCAATTCCGTGACGTCAAGCACTCTTCGCATGAGTCAGACAGTTGGTGTACCCATACAGACACGTGTTCGTGTTGCTGGTATTAAGTCGAAAACTTGAACGACTTGGCAAATTTCATGAGAGATTCTGACATGGGTGCCAAAGGTCATATTTTAGTAGGGATGGGCAAATATTGGGCAGCTTAGAATGTTTGAAAGAATATTACAGCATTTGAATTTGCTTCGACACGAATTTATATTATTCGAATTTCGAAGTATTCGAAATGAATGAATAATTGAGCTCATATAACCCCCTGTAAAGGTGGTTTCACCGCAGCGTGGGGATGCTATGACGTGAAACCACTCATCCAACGAAAATCCGCACTGCTGTGAAGCCACACTTCAAGGTTAAATGTACATATTATCTTCACCTCAATTAATTATTTTTGAAGTTTAAAAGTGTGTTATAGGGGCTTATATACACTAAGCATAGTATTTTTAAAGCGTAACGTATTCTACCAGTTACAACATGCACCCTACTCTTCAAAGTTGCTTCCACTTCACTTCGAACCAAGGAAGTGACGTTTACACATGCCTAGTTCATAAAAATAATGTGCAGGTTAGTTCCGTCATGACAAAAATGCTCATTTTTCTTTATAATTGTATACTATTCGAACTATTCAATTTGAAATTATTCGAACAAATCACTATACACTTCGAACCTTTATTCTTCAATAAGCGTGGTATTTACATTAGCCCAGAAGTAGTACTTATGGTTCGAAAAGAAAACAGCTTGCATGACTTTTGCACATAGGTGATTGAGAAGAGCTCTGCGGTTTTACAGGCAGAGCTTGTATTTATTCTTAGATTGTAACTGACTGTAGTGGCAGCATGCAACGGACAATGAGCATGTGAAAGATGCTCACTGTTGTGGCGTTCTAAATTTCTTGAAATATCAAACAGCAAGCCCAAATTCCTATGTTCCAGAAAGTGAATGAGAGACAACCGTTCACTCACTGTGCCACGTGACTGTGCCCAGGATATGGGGCTGCCAGCGACCAAGAGCCCGAGTGCTCTCATGACTTCCGGGAGAACCGGGCTCCGTGTTGCCGGACGGACCAAGGTCCAGGTCCCGACATCGACCCAGGGCAACCTGTTCCGTAAACAAACACGCACATTCAAAGATCATAATAATAATAATAATAATAACAATAATAATTGGGGCTTTACGTTCCAAAACTACAATATTGTTACGTGAATGAAGACTCGGTAGACTGTAGTCCGTAGATTATCTACACGATATATTTACAGGAGTGGTTGCAGCGCTGACCGGTTCAGCCAAGAGCCCGAGGAGAGAGAGATCTTCCTTCTCTTCGTCCGGCGCACACGCGCATGGTGCAAGGGGCTGGCAGTATGCATGTAGCATAATCCCCGGCGGCAGAAGCGCCGTCTCGGCGCATCAGATGTCAACGTCACTGGGAGAGTGGTAGGGCTTCAAGCGTGCGACATGTACGATATCGCTGGCCGGTGTGGAAGAGGAAGGCGACGAGGCGACAGGAGCGATTTCATAAGTCACCGGGGTTACCGCACGAACGACTCTGTATGGACCTGTGTATCGAGACATCAGTTTTTCCGACATCCCAACGTGACGGGTGGGCGACCACAGCAGGACCAAGGAACCTGGCGAGAAGTGCACGTCTCGGTGTCTGCGATCGTACAACCGCCGTTGGTTTCCTTGAGAAGTCAAAAGGCGAGTGCGGGCGGTTTCACGTGCATGGGCAGCCCTGGTGATAGCGTCAAGGGCATATTCACTGGTCGGTACTGCGGGAAACGGGATGGTGGTGTCCAGGGGCAACGTTGGTTGTCGGCCGAACAAGAGAAAAAATGGAGAGTAACCGGCAGTGTCGTGGCGCGAAGAATTGTACGCAAATGTCACGTATGGCAAAGCAAGGTCCCAGTCGGAGTGGTCGGAAGAAACATACTTCGCAAGCATGTCTGTAAGTGTTCGATTGAGACGCTCCGTGAGGCCATTTGTCTGCGGATGGTAGGACGTAGTAAGCTTGTGCCTCGTTTCACATGACCGCAGAATGTCGGCTATGACCTTCGACAGAAATGTGCGACCACGGTCCGTAAGCAGCTGGCGTGGAGCTCCATGTTGCAAAATCACGTCGTGTAGGAGGAAGTCGGCGACATCGGTGGCGCAGCTTGTTGGAAGAGCTCGTGTGATGGCGTAGCGCGTGGCGTAGTCTGTGGCCACAGCTATCCACCTGTTGCCAGAGGAAGACACGGGAAACGGGCCAAGTAGGTCTAAGCCAACGCGAAAGAACGGTTCTGACGAAATGTCAAGGGGTTGAAGGTACCCGGCGGGAAGCGTCGATGGTGTTTTGCGGCGCTGACATTTCTCACACGCCACAACATATCTTCTGACGGAGCGTGCAAGCCCTGGCCAAAAGAAGCGTCGGCGGATGCGGTCGTAAGTGCGCGATACACCAAGGTGACCGGCCGTTGGAAGGTCATGAAGTTCGTGAAGGACAGCCGAGCGGAGGTGTTTCGGAATAACAAGCAGCAGGGCTGGTCCATCTGGGTGAAAACTGTGGCGGTAGAGTGCACCATCTTGGAGGACGAACGAGCGATGGGACCGGTCGGTAGACGATGATTCTAGGCGTTCGATGATAGTACGCAAGGACGCATCACGGCGTTGCTCGTCGCCGATGTTTGTTAGTAAGGAAAGTGAAAAAACGCAAGTGTCGGCGTCGGTGTCAGAGATGGTGCTCGATTCATCGACCGGGTAGCGAGACAGGCAGTCTGCGTCCTGGTGTAGGCGGCCCGACTTGTACGTCACTGTGTAGCTATATTCTTGGAGTCGCAGAGCCCAGCGACCAAGACGGCCAGTAGGATCCTTTAGTGACGAAAGCCAACAGAGCGCATGATGGTCCGTTATTACAGAAAAGTGCGTGCCATATAAATATGGGCGGTACTTCAAGACTGCCCAGACAAGAGCAAGGCATTCACGCTCTGTAATGGAATAGTTGCGCTCGGCAGCTGTAAGGAGGCGGCTGGCGTACGCGATAACGCGGTTGTGTCCCTGTTGTCGTTGGGCTAGGACGGCTCCGATCCCGTGACCACTAGCATCGGTTCGGACATCCGTCGCAGCGGATGGATCGAAGTGGGCCAATATAGGCGGCGTTGTCAAAAGTGTGACGAGGCGAGAAAAAGCGGCGGTTTGAGCGGGACCCCACGTAAAAGGCACGTCTTTCTTCAGAAGTTCAGTGAGTGGTCGAGCGATTGTTGCAAAATCTTGCACGAACCTTCTGAAGTAGGAACAGAGTCCCACAAAACTCCGGACGTCTTTGGCTGATTGGGGTACAGGAAAGCTCGTGACTGCACGAATTTTCTCTGGGTCCGGCTGCACACCTGAAGCATCGACGAGGTGGCCCAAGACTGTAATCTGCCGGCGACCGAAGTGGCACTTCGACGAATTCAATTGGAGGCCAGCTTTGCGGAAGACGTCAAGAATAGCTGCCAAACGCCGAAGGTGGGTTTCAAATGTAGGCGAATATACAAGGACATCGTCGAGGTAACAAAGGCAGGTTGTCCATTTGAATCATTGTAGCAGAGAGTCCATCATACGCTCGAACGTGGCTGGGGCGTTGCACAGACCGAACGGCATAACCTTGAAGTGGTAGAGGCCATCGGGAGTTACAAACGCAGTCTTTTCTTGGTCTTTCTCGTCCATAGCAATCTGCCAGTAGCCAGAGCGTAGGTCTATTGAAGAAAAGTAGCGCGCGCCGTGTAGGCAATCAAGAGCGTCGTCGATTCGGGGCAAAGGGTAAACGTCCTTTTTCGTAATTCGATTAAGATGGCGGTAATCAACGCAGAAGCGCCATGTGTCGTCTTTCTTTTTAACCAGCACGACGGGAGACGCCCAAGGGCTCGACGAGGGTTCAATAATGCCTCTGGCTAGCATCTTGTTCACTTCTTGTTGAATGACCGTGCGCTCTGCGGCAGACACCCGATATGGTCGGCGGTGAATGGGAAGAGAATCACCGGTGTTTATGCGGTGCTTTACAACAGAAGTCTGGCCTAGTGGTCGATTATCGACGTCAAAGATGTCGCGGTAAGAAGCCAAAAGGCGGCTTAGAGCGGCTGATTGCTCAGGTTCGAGGTCCGGGGCTATCATGTGACGTAATTTCATGTCGAGGCGTGTGGTATCCGGCGGGCGACAAGGAACATCTGAGCACACGTCCGCAGCGAAAATGGTGACGTGGTCATCTGATAATGATCGGAGCGTGGCGACTGAGATGCCTTGGGGTAGCACTTGCTTCGTGAAGCCGAAATTTACAACAGGGAGATGTATCCGGTTAGCGGTTACGGTGACAACGCAGTGTGGTACAGTGATGTCGCGCGCCAGAAGGACATCAGCAATAGGCGTGACGACATAGTCCCCGTCAAGCACCGGTGAAGACGTTGCCATTTCGACGAATGTCAGGGCTTTAGGTGGCATGCGAATAAATTCTGTGATACAAAGGCTGTTCTGGAGCTTGGGGCTAGTATCGGGCAGAAGAGGAAGTTCCAAGCAAAGAGTACCGGCAGAACAGTCAATCAGGGCAGAATGTGTCGAGAGGAAGTCCATCCCTAAGATGAGGTCATGAGGGCAACTGGTGAGCACGGTAAAGAGGACGGGAACGTGGCGGCCGGCAATGCTTATTCGAGCGGTACACATTCCTGTGACGGCAACAGTACCGCCATCGGCGACGCGTACGGCTTTAGTTGTAGCAGGCGTGAGTACTTTCTTAAGTCGACGGCAGAGATGCGCACTGATGATAGACACCTGAGCTCCAGTATCAATTAACGCTGTCATAGAAATACCGTCCACTTGCAGATCAATTAAGTTCGTGTTCGTAGGGAGCGTCAACGGAGGATTTGGTTCAGACGAAAATGATGCAGCACTACCTCCAGGAGCTGCACGACCTAGTTTTCCGTCCGGGACGAGACGTAGTTCGGCGGCGATGAATAGCGGCGTGGTTGAGGCGACGGGGAACGACGGCGTTGGGGCGACGGTGACCGAGCAGTAGGGCGGCTGTTGGGTGCGTCAGAGGCAGCGTACGTACGGCTGGGCGGATACCGGTGAGGTGCAGCGTATGGGCGAGAAGGCGACGAGAATTGGCCCCAATAAGGCGGCGTCCAGGTGGTTCGGCAGTGACGGGAGACGTGACCCACCCGGTGGCAGCGGAAGCAGATGGGCTTGTCGTCGGGAGTTCTCCATTCCGATGGGTTGCGGGATCTTGGAGGGAAATAGGAGTCGTTGCGGGGTGCACTCGTTGGCGTCGGTCGGTATTCGGGTCGAGAGACGGAGCAGGCGACAGGGAAACCGAGATTAGCAATTTCTTGACGCACGACGGCCTGAATAACAGAGACCGTGGGGGTTGCTTGGGCAGCGGCTTGGTCAAAGGGAGGTGTGTGGAAGGGCGCTGGACTTGCGCCTTCAAGCTCCCGTCGAACGATGCGCGTCACATTCTCCTCAAAGGGTGGTGTGGCGCCGAGATCGGAGCACGTTGATGTGACAGCCGTGTTCGGTAGCCGAGCGAATTGAGGCAGTACGCGGTGGCTTTTCGCCCTTTCGAAGCGGCGGCATTCCTTAATGATGAGGTCGATGGTCGACACATTTGTGTAGACGAGCAAATTGAAGGCGTCGTCCGCGATGCCTTTGAGTACGTGGCCCACCTTGTCAACCTCGGACATTTGTTCGTCCACTTTTCGGCACAGCGCGAGTACGTCCTGAATGTACGAGACGTACGACTCGGTCGATGACTGGACACGGGTGGCAAGTTCTTTTCGTGCTGTCATTTGGCGACCGGACGGGTCCCCAAAGATGTCGCGTAGTCGCTCCTTGAAAATGTCCCAGCTGGTGAGCTCGGTCTCATGGGTCTCGAACCAGACACGCGGGGTGCCTCCCAAGTAGAAGATTACGTTGGCAAGCATCATGGTGGGGTCCCATCGGTGAGTTTGGCTAACACGCTCGTACATGCTGAGCCAGTAGTCAACGTCAAGGCCAGCTTGGGCGGAAAATGTACCGGGGTCGCGGGGGTGGGACACCGTAAGGTACGTTGTGGTGGGCGCCGCAGCTGGAGACCGAGACGAGCTGTTGTCAGTGGTAGCCATGGCCGGAAACTGGACGGTGAGGCCGCTGCGAAGCTTCGTGGTGAGGACGGGGAACGTTCCACCTCCACCAAATGTTACGTGAATGAAGACTCGGTAGACTGTAGCCCGTAGATTATCTACACGATATATTTACAGGAGTGGTTGCAGCGCTGACCGGTTCAGCCAAGAGCCCGAGGAGAGAGAGATCTTCCTTCTCTTCGTCCGGCGCACACGCGCATGGTGCAAGGGGCTGGCAGTATGCATGTAGCAATATGATTACGAGGCACACCATAGTGGAAGGCTCCACAAATTTGATCATCTGGTGTTCCTCAACACGCACTGACATCTGGACATTCTAAGAGATGTGCTCAAGAAGCAAGTGAGGGCTTACAGAAACGGACACCAGCCCAGCATGCAGAGTACTACGACAGTTCTCAATTTTAAAGAAAATTTGTAATGTTTGCAAACAAAAGGGAACCAATTGAGAAGGCCAGTTTTTGTTAAAAACTACGTGAAGCCAACAGGTAATGAAGCCTGAAAAGAAAGGAGAACATAGGGGGCAGAACTGGTTTTATTACTGAACTGCAGCAATTATGAGGTAATGAGCAGGGGTGTGCGAATATCCGAAACTTCAAATATTCGACTCGATTCGCAAGGCACCTTTACTATTCGAAATATTTGGACACCACAAAGCTTCGTAAAAAGTTGAAAATGAGCACAAATAATTACACACCTGTGCTAAAATTTGCCAAACTTCATGCACAAATAGATAAACTGCTACATTCCTGTATATTATTTGCTGTACAACAAGCTTACTTTTTTTTATGGATGGAGAAAAAGTTTTTTTTGCAAAAGCGAGCAGTTGTACTGTTCGCATTTGCAAACATCAGAAAAATATTCGATCCGATTTGCACTTGATTTTGATTATTCGATTTCGCTTCGAAGTTGAAAATGTGATATTTGCACACCCCCTAGTAATGAGAAGTAGAAATGAAAACGAAAGAAAAAAAAAAGTGAAATGGGGGGCTTACAATGGTAAATCGAAGTACATTGGTGTTGATGTACTTCGACCCCACGGAAATGCAACCACAAGGACACGGGTTCGATTACTGTTCACAGTGGCCAGGAACCGTACCTGTGACCTTCAGCTTTAATGGTGCAATCAATATCCAAGCCACCAAGATACCGCAGCAGGTGATGGATGAAAGCGAATGCACCAAACCCGCGAAGGATGCTTACCTCACACAACAGCATGTACTTGGGACCGGGCGCCACAGAGCCAGACTGGCATAGCCAACGTGCTTGTTCGAAGCGGTCAGCCAAACAGATTCCCTGTACGCAATTGAAAAAGGTTGCTCGTGAAGCTGCATTTCAGATTTATTATATTTTCAAAACGTTTGGTCAGCGTTGCCACAACTATTTCTTTTATACAGTGGACTCCTAGTTTTCAAACAAATTTCGGTTTGTTTTGTTTCAAACAAAGTTGGTTAATTAGATAAAATTTAGGATGTTCAGTTGGCCTGCCACGTTTTGAATGTCTTAAGTCGCTTGATCCAAACTGCTCTATACAGTCAAACCCCGCTACAACGAAATTGACGGTGCTCGGAAAAATGTTCGTTGAAGCGAACGTTTCGTTGCAGTGAAATCGAAAAAAATATGGCTGATCTGAGCTATAGAACAGTGAAACTATTAATTCCAATATTCAAAAAGTGTCTGCTGCTTCCTTTGCGTCCCCAGCAGCGTTACGACGCGATTCTCATATATGCATAGCGACGCTACATTGAAAAGCACGCAGAAACAACGGCTTCCGCGAACGAATCAAACAAGCACGGGCACGCAACACGAACTGCACAGTTGCACCAACACGCTAACACTAGCTATTCGCCAACAACGGCGACATGCAGGCGTGCTATCGCAGAGCGATGACTTTCGCCTTATTCTATGCTATTCTTATCCACCACTCGCGGCTTGCTGATCCCGTTGATAACGCGGACGAATTGTTGCTCCGACCACCGGCTGCACTGGCCAAGCGCGAAAAGCACGAAAAGCATTGGCATTGGAAAAGGCACCATTCCGCGACTGCACCCCATGTCTGCTCGTGTTGATAACGCGGATGTGGCGGATGTATCGTCGCTCTGACCACTAGCGAAGCGCGAAAAGCACGAAAAGTATTGGAAAGGCATTGGAAAAGCTATCGTTTTACGATTGCACCCCAGTGTTGACAACTGAGCTTTGGCTTCGGATTGTCTGCGACTCAGAAGCAACTCAAGCCAGTTGCGAAAGTAGGGCAGTATGATCGCCGTCGCTATGAAGCAATGGCGGCCCCCATGCTGTCAACAGTGGCGGTTTCTGGTGGTTCCAACACGCGATTCAGACTTTGAATTCGTATTTTTATGTTCTAAAATGCATCAAAATGTCCGAGATTGTGTTTATTGCACGGTAAATTAAATTTCTGAGCCCCGAATGGCATCGTCAAATTTCATTGAAGCGGAACGGCAGCAGAAAAAGTGTTGGTTGTGGCGAGCATATTTATGCATTGACTCCTATGGACTGTTGACGGGGAACCGAGAATTTTTCGTTGTACCGGAAATTTCGTTGAAGCGGAGTTCGTTGTAGCGGAGTTCGACTGTAGTGTAAATTCGTATAATGCATACTTTCTGCTAGTTGAAAAAAAGAAAGTGAACACCAAACAAGAGACCACATGTGGCCTATCGCTTATCGAGACACGCTGAAATCACTTTCACCACAGCACACTTGCGTTATGTGGGAAAGCATATTAAAATTGGGAAGGGGCTAATGGCTGACGTGGGACATGGCACATTTTGTCCCTTAATTACACACGCATGCACATGCTGTATAATAACGAGTACCAGTATGATTGCTTGCATCAAAACCTTTACTGGCAATCATTCAGAGTTGTCTATGATGTTGATGCGGCCCTGAGAAACAAAAAAAATTAAGGCAGCTTTCCACTAGGGGTGCCAAGCCTGAAGCAAGTGCAGAGCTGAGCGGCCTTCTTTGTTTCTCTTTATTTCTTCCTCGTTTCTTTCTTTTAACACGAAAGTGTTTTATGCCGGGGTCCACCACGGCTCCACTGACGCATTTCCGTCACGGATATGATGTTGTAAAATATAAAGACTAACATACGGCAAAGAGAAATCTAGAAGAACAAGTTTCGTCACTGGGCGTAGAACTTACGACCCCTTGATACCCAGCGCGCAGCGCGAAACGGCTCTGCCACAGACGGCACATTCCTCGTCATACTAACGGCGTGCTATTTCTCTCATCTCTCTGTTTTTTCTGGCTTTTTTGTCTCTGTTTATTTCTATTTCTTTCTCTCTTTCTTTCTTTCTATTTTTCTTCATATTTCTCCCTTTCTTTCTCTCTCTTTCTGTTTCTTGTTTGCTTCCTCTTTTTTTTCTATTTTTATCAAGTTTTGCCTGCGTTACACCAAGCGACGACAGCATCCTCCACACTTAATATCATCATCAAGGCGCTCAAAGAACAAGAGGAAGAAGACTTCTCCTTGGCGCAAGCGTGCGCTCAATATATGCCACAGGTGGCTGTCCTATAGTACATGGCTTTGCCTGCGTTATGCCAAGCGACGACAGCATATGACAGCCCGGGCCCCTAAAGTGCTTCACACTTAAATTAAAAACACACCAGTTTTCTTTAGACAGGCAACACTAACCGACTAGGTAACCAAACTGTGCAATGGTAGGCAAATGCGCAGTGCTCGCCGTTGAGATAGCTACCTTGGCCTGGTGGTCGCCCATCCAGTGATCGACCAGAAGCCTCGGCTCGAGCCCAGAGGCTAGGATGCCCAATAAGTTGTACGGTTGAACGGCGTGCCACAGAAGCCAGTGGTTGTCCACCCCACAGGAGGCCAGGCGCTGGTTCTCCCCGTCTCGCGTCAGTCGGAACATCCGCAGTACCTTGGGAGGCTTCTCAGCTGCGAGGACGAGCACAGAGACAAATTGAAGGCCAATGGTTCTCAAATGGGGGCCCGCAAAGCCATTTTTGGGAGTCCGTGAAACCCCTCCTCAAAAAACACACGCACACACACATGGCAATCTATGTCTCGTGACAGCGATCCCTTCAGATTTTTTTTTTTTGTATGCTTCACCCCTAAACACCTTTGCATTGCGGTGTAGCTGACTTATGTTTCCCCCTCTCCACGAGATGGCTGTAAAGTAGGGGTGTGCGAATATTCGAAATTTCGAATATTTTTCGAATAGTGTTTGCTATTCGATTCGATTCGCAGTGGAATTTTACTATTCGAACTATTCGAACTTCCCAAAAACAAATACAGTCAACGTCCGATTGAAAGTGACCCCTCATTACATTCTCGTATTGCGGCAAAGCTGCCTTTTAAGACCGTTATGGTCGAACTTTGCCAAGGCACAGTCAACGTCCGATTGGAAGTGGTCCCTAGATTTTCAATATGCTTCACCTCACCACACCCCGGTATTGCGGCAAAGCTGCCTTTCAAGCTCCGTTACGGTCGAACTTTGCGAAGACACAGTCAACGTCCGATTAGAAGTAGTCCCTAGATTTTCAATATGCTTCACCTCATCACACCCTGGTATTGCGGCAAAGCTGCCTTTCAAGCTCCGCTACGGTCGCAAATGTACTAACTCAAGAAAATGCTGGTTCCAACATGGAGATGAAAGACGTGGCAGAGGTGGGGGCTCAATTAATGCTGTTTTGGACCTGAAACTTCGGCAGGAAGTCCGAAAAATCGGAAGCCGAAGCTTTTTTAGCATCCAAAATTTCAGATGTTCTTATATATGGATGTCTACGAGACAGATTTGGAACTCCGGACTTGAAGGGAGCACACCCTTGTCCGCCACATCCGTTGGGCTTCCACAGAAGTTGAAAGAGGAGAGGCTGAAGAAATGGCATCTTTGCCTATCACGTGTAAAGTGTTGTCGGCAACACTTTGGTTGCACCAAATCATGTACATAAGTAGAATTCAGCCTCTACATTGCCTCATTCTTGATAATACAACTATGAAACACCACCCCGCCAGTGCTTCATCAGCCTAGCGAAAAGAAACACTTCCATGTTGCTATCTTATAAGAATATGCTTAGGAATCCTCTCCAACATTTTTTTTCTGCAATTTCGCTTCAAAGTATTCGAAAAATATTCTAGAAATATTCGAAAAATATTCGATTCGATTCGCACTCACACTTCAGTATTCAAATTCGCTTCGCACCCAAAATTTTGCTATTCGCACAGCTCTACTGTAAAGCTTTTGTTGCAGTTTTCTACGACATATGCATGCGAGCATGCTTTTTCCAGGCTTGCATATTTGAAGAGCAAACGTAACTGGAAAGAGGTTGAATGTGCTTGCAGACTGCACAACTTATTGACAAGCTGTCTAAATCAAATTGGCGTGGCACTTTAGTTTGACCACTCTTTGTCAGGGTGAAACAAAAGGCACCTATTGCATGCTGCATGCTGTGTTAATTTATGATCTCCCCCTTTCCTCTCACTGCAAGGGGTCCCTCATCACTTCCACCAGTCCAAAAGTGGTCCCCAAACATCCATGGCTGAGAACCACTGCTTTAGGCAACGCTAGAGAGGCCACAAGCAAAAACCTATGCACTGACGAGACACTCATTAAACTACTTTTAAAGGCTCGTTTCTTAGTTAGAGACAATATTAATGGGAACTAACAGACAATAATGCCAAGGAAAGTATAGGGGATGTTATTCGTTGTAATTAGGATAAAGTGTGAAGAAAGTAAAGTGGACGAATAGATAACTTGCCGCCGGCAGGGACCGAACCTGCGACCTTCGAATAAGCATCAGACGCGTTATTCGAAGGTCGCAGGTTCGATCCCTGCCGGCGGCAAGTTATCTTTTCGTCCACTTTACTTTCTTCACATTTATATTCTAAGTACTAGAGATAACACCCCTATACTTTCTTTGGCATTATTGTCTGTTAGTTCCCATTAATATTAAATTACTTTGGCATTCTAGGGCTGATTGCTATAACGGTGCAAACGCAGAAAAACGATGAGAGAGTCCACTCACAAGAGTTGTGTACGTATTGCAACATAGTCTGGACTTCGGCACCCTCTTCCGTCAGGAGCTGCATCTTGCAGCGCAAGCTGAGGTACACGTAGTCCAGTGGGTGCACCTCTGCGAGGAAGAAGAAGAAAAACGTGTCATCAGCACATATGTCAACTTATCTCCCTGGCCCACTACACATCCAGTGCCATTCGCAGTAAATGACATGCACACCGATAATCACTGTGACCTGGCATTCACAGTTTACACAGGTACAAAAATATCAGAAAGGTGGTTTGCTGGGCGAGTTCGTATTGCACCTTGAAGGCAGCACTAAATGACATGGATAAAGGCGTTCTGTTTATCTTTGTGTTATTTAGCGCAGTAATTGATGGCAGCGTCCAGTGTTAGTGAGAGATCTTGCAATTTGCCCAGTTCTCAGAACTTGCTCATGATCACCATATTGACTAACACGGTTTTTTAATTGCATTCAGTTCAGACTAGATATGATTATAAAAAAAAAAAAAGCATACTCATACAGTACAAGCAAGACATTGGGCTGCGCAGACAAGGGTGCACCATTGCCCCTTCTCAAATGCAGAGAAGAACAACAGTTTCCTTCTTACGGCGAAAGCTGTTATAAGATCACAATAACCGCCGATTTTGTTGGCACAGTTGTCCACCGGCACTGGTGTCCGTAACTGCTATCATGCACAATTACAAAAAAAAAAAAAAAAAATATCCAGGATCGAGCAGGATTTGAACCCAGGCCCTCTGTATGATAGTCGAGTATTCTACCACAGAGCCACGGTGGTGCTTGAATCTCCTTCACAAAAAGACCGTATACAGGTGTCATGTCGGGCAAGGAATCGCTAGAAGAGTAAAATAACAACCAGGCCTCACGCAATGCGAATTTTGTAGTGAGTGGGTGGTTTAAAGCTTCCCATCCATTACAAAAGGCTCAGCCGTAATTCTTCATCGTCATCAGCCACAGCATCAACAAAGTGCACATAATGCCTTACAGACATGTAGCGGGTAGCTCGCATCTTTGCAGAATGATGAATAATGGCATAGTGGGTACTTTCCTACTTCCCAAAATTTATGGCGTAGTGGGCACCTTGCAACTGTACATGTAGTAGTATCTCCACAAGAGTATACAACAGGCTCTAGAAAGGCCGTTCCTCCAGCTTTCGCTGTGACTGTGCTGCGTGTTCTGCGCAGGCCTGGCGTTTTTTTTTCTTCCAACTCACCAGGTGCTCTGAGCTGTGCTCCGATAAGCAGCTGGTGGGCAAGGTGGAGGTGCACCAGGCTGTGCACCAGGTCCGCATGACGCGACACGCCCCGCTCCTCGAACAGGGGCTCGAGCCGCTCGAAGCGGCGTCCCCGCACGGGCACCAGGCAGTACAGCTCCTCGCTCTTCTCCACCAGGCGAGACAGCAGTTCTTGGAGCTTGCCCTCCTGGTTGCAAACACGAGCGGGTCCAAGGTTAAGTGTAGTCAGGAAAAGCACAAATCATCACCAAGTGCTTAGAAGAGTGTTCTAGCATCAGCACTTGTCATAGTTCGCCAAGATAAGCGAAGCTCACTCAGACTCACAAACTACATTTTTTGCTCAGGGCTCACTAGGACTCAAGACTCACCAAATTTGCACTGAGCCAGACCAACCCAGACCCAAATGGTTAAGTAGCACTATAACAACAACTGCTATAACACTCGGACTAACAAAACTACTCGGCCAGGCTCAGCAGACTGTTCAAATGGGCTAACTTACCAAAACATGCCTGGTCCAGGCTAACTTGGACTCACCAGGCTACTAAGCTAGGCTCACTCGGACTCACCAAAACACTACTCAACCGGGCTCACTTGAACTTACTGAAATACTGCTCAGCCGAGCTCGTCCAGACCCGCTTCAAAATACTGTTTAGTCCATGATATGTCACAGGGCTCTTTACCTGCTGTTCAGCTGAGCGCTCCAGGGACGCCTGCAGCGAGGCCTTCTCGCGCACCAACTGATGGATGTCTTCAAGCAGGGCCAGCGCAGTGGACAGGGACTCGGCACTGAGCAGCTCCAGTGCCACCTGACCCTGGGCACCCAGCTGCAGTGGGGTGCTCACCAGCATGTCGGGGTTCGCCTGCATCCCCAACAACACTCGCACATGATTTGATTGATCGATTTAGATTCTGATTAGATTATCACAACACATGTGATGGGAGGCGAAGGGAAAAGCCATTCAAGGATGGCTTGAAGGAGTTCTTCACCCCGGTATTGGCAAACACAGCAGTAAAGGGACAGGCATTTTGTTTACACTCTTGTACACTTTTGACAAACCATCACCATAAACAAAACGTTGTCATACACTTTGACAAAACCACCAGATTAATAAAAGACATCATTAGTTGTCTCCCAACACAAAACGTCATGCACTTCTGCATGATACACCCGCACAACACCTCATTTCAGCTTTTGCATTGTAATAGTGGCATTTTAATAATTAAATGCAAATCAAGGACAGCTCTAGAGGTCGATTTTAGGCTGGGAAGAACCCGTACAGGTCAGACAAATTTACTTCGCAAACATCAATTTTTTTGTTTTTTTTATAAGTCATTAGGTAAATGCGGAAGTTCGTTGTAAGGCATTTGCCAACAATAACCAGTGCGACAATATGGAACGTTCCATATTTCAGTTGTTCTTGTGCTGACGATTTCGTCTTCAAACAGAATGTGCAACATAACCTTTGAGAGAAGTGCCGAGACTGCTTTTCCACAATGCTCACAGCCCAAAATATGGCATCCACAAGGATAATGCGCTGTTAGTGTGTTCTGGCTTTTGCATGTTAAAATTCCAGCATATTTAATCCAAGAACACAAACTGACGTACCCAAGTAGCCACCCCAGTAACAATGTTAATTGCTGAGGTTTTACGCGACAAAACCACGATATGATTATGAGGCATGCTGTAGTGGAGAGCTCCTGAAATTTTGAGCATGTGGGGTTCTTTCCTGTGCACCTAAATCTAAGTCCACGGGCCTCTAGCATTTTCACCTCAGTTTAAAATGACACCACCGTGGCCAGTATCGAACCCGCAACCTTCGGGTCAGCAGCCAAGCACCATAACCACTGTACCACCCTATTACCATTGTCAAGACTTTTGCGAAGGCTTCAATCGGACGGTAAGGATGTGTCTTCGACATTAGATTTATGAGAGCAATTTGTCATCCACTGCATTTTATAAATTACAAGCATCTCCCAACTTCCTCCTGTATGTGCTAGTGTAAATCAAGTTTTATAAAACATTTCTGAGCTAAACCAGAATCTACGACCACGGGCCCCTTGAGCCCAGTCTTTTGAAGATCAAAAAGCTTCATTAACATCGTGGTTCAGTGCTAAAAAAGACAGACACATGTGAGAGACAGGAGAGGCGCTATCAATAACTAGTTTATTACAAGGGTTGCAATGAAATAAATAGCACACTGGTGCGCAGACATGACGAGTGCGTAACGAGACGTCACCACTTATCAGGCTACAGGCATGTGGCATCAAAAAGCCTAATCTCATTTTTATACAACCAGACAGACGTGTCGCTAACACAGTTGGTACCTTTTTTTTTTTATATGATACGCCTCCCAGAGTTCACTGGCTGATTTGTTCCAGCTCCTTCCTAGAATTTAGTACTCACCAACACGCCCAACAACAAGTTCTTATTAAGCTTCATTAAATTCAGTTGACCAGCTGGCTAATAGCATATAATTGAAAGGGAAACTTGTAGAGCCAAAGCTGAAGCTGGATACCACACCGAAGCTCTTTTAAAGAGGCCACAAGGGCCAGCTTCACTCACCAGTTTACGCATCAGATCTTGTAGGGGCGGGGGAAGCAGCGACTTGCACGGATCGCCAAGGCTGATGGGAATATTGCTGGGCGGAGGGCTCTTGCGTTTCTCCCACTGCACGGCCCGGTACTTACGCGGCTGGGCCTTGAAGCTGCATCAATGCACAAGGCAAGACACTCAATACACAAGGCAAATGCTCACATTGTACAACTTGTGAGACAGCAGCAAGCACCTAAATATGCTAAAGCAGAAATGCTTCCTTGGACTTGATCTCGTGGTTTGTAAGCGCCATTTTGTGACACAGTTACCTGTACCCTAAAACATATGCGGGCCTGTACCGTACCGTGGAGCACGAAATACTATTCAGAAAAGCACTCGTAGGGCACTTTTCCGAATAGTTTTTCGTATCCAAAACGGCCAATGAAAATTGGCCATTTCAAAATATGTCAGGTCCCTTACATGTGGAGCAAATGGAATGGTATTCCATATACTGTGGCCTCATGTTCACGTACTCTGGTGTGCATGACCATATGTTAATCTTCATTTGTGTGCGAAAGCGTTTTGTGTACAAAAAGCTGTTAAAATGTTCAATTTTGACTCCGTTAAAGCATTATTAGTAGATTTAGGATAAGAAGGAACATCTCACACTTTATACCCTTCCGTTTTTCATGTCCAATTTGCCAACATTCGAGCAAGCAGGCTCTATAAAGCCCGATAGATGAATTTTTGTCTGTGCCACCAAGCGTATTTTATACAGTCGAACCCACTTATAACGATCTATCAGTTATAACGACCATATCTGGTTGCACTTACGATTTTCCTATGCTAACCATTGAAGCTGCGTCCACATATAGCGAACATTTTTCAAAGCCTCCTACTTTTACAACGAACACTTCAGACACGGTCGCGGTAAAAATATGGCGCATACGAAGCGAAAAAAAGTTAACACATTCCTTCTAAAGCGTGACAGGGGCGCGCGCTCATGCGTGTCCCGCTCCAGTTTACTCGCGACCACGGTGCTCGCAACTAAGATATCCCAGATCGGCGAGCACCGCACGCAGATTTCGGACGCTGCGAGCGAGGTCGCTCACTTTCCAGGCGTTTCTTCAGTGGCAGAATGGCAGTGAGGAAAAAATAAATAGTAGGCAGCATGAAGCCTTGCGGTCAGCTTTCGCAAGGTAACCTTTCCTGACGCCGTTCTCTGCAGCTACGACCGCCTGCGATGAACCAAACAATGCCTGGAACGCAAAAAGGCATAAATGCAAGAGGTGATAACCGCGATAACTTTCCATCGCAAAAAGGTTCACTGCGTCCCTAAACTCGTCGACGCCACAATGTGCCGCAAAAAGTCGTCCGTCTGTTCGGTAACGGCAGAGACCGGTCGATCGGTGATTACGACTCCCGCGCGATTGCGGCGACGCCTTCAAGGATAAGCATCAGAAATGAGCGAAGGCGAGGTGGCGGCCGTCGAAGAACGTGCCATTATGCTATAGCCCACAACCTTATCACAGTCATCTGTAGATATCTGCCGTACACTGCGGGTTGACGGCGGTACGAGCGCGCCATGCTGCCGTTCGCAAGTTCGCCGCCGCGTCGTGTGAGACCGCTTTAAAGTGCGCGTCGCTTTGTAGAAACAAAAGTAGCTCGCTGTTGTTAAGCGGCGCGGGCACCGAGAAACGTATACTGCGAGCGTATACTGTGTGTTTGACTAGGTGTCTACTAAAGTGCGCCGCGCATCGTCGTGCAGGGCCACGAGAGCATTGCGGAGACGTAGAGTGCGCGTTGCTTGCAAAATGCTTGTTTTCGCCGCGTTGAACGAAGAGGCTAGTCACCACACCTGTGCACGGTCCGGAGTGAAGCAAGCACGAAGAACGTACAAACGCGCAAACGGCATACAGCAAGGGGCCCGGCAGTGACTCCGCGAGCCGAATAGGCAACGCGCGGCACACAACTAGCCAGGGATGATCGGCTCCACGTCGCGGTACCGCACTTCGGTGAAATGGTGTCAGCTCATGGCAAAGGCGGTTAATTCATTCGTGAGCACGCAGCCGGCGTCGCTTCACGACGCGAAAAGGCTTAGCTTGTCACCGAAGGGGTTGTTAGCACTTTAATAAAAGTGCAAAAAAAAAAAAAAAAAAAAAACGGCTTGGCCGCTAAGTGCATGTTTTTAAGGGCGAGTCCACATACAACGAACTACTGATACAACGACTACTTTTCGCGACACTTTCAAGTTCGTTATAAATATTAAAGTGATTGACTGACTAGAAGCAGAGGAAGCAATGTGACCCTGACGACCAGCTTAACTTGACAGATTTAGGCCAGGCTTGCCAAACAAGCGTCTTGCAAGAGACACACTGCCCCCGATTCGGCTCTTGGCACTCAAAGACCATGGAACTTTAATTCCGAACTTTTATTTTCGTTCACCTTTGCTGGTCCTCCCAAGCGTTGCCAGTCTTTGAGCGGAAGAGGCGCGCAAATTCACGAGCTGCCTCAGTGACTGCGCTGAAGCACGATCGGGACCACTGGCCGGAGTCGCCGACACGGCCCCAGCGACAGAATAGCACCACGAGACTTCCTCGCTGAATAAGCTGCGGAAGATAAAGACAGGACCAGGTTACAGTAGAGATTTGACATAACGAACTATTAAACGTAACTGTGGGCGGAGCTGACATTTTAACCAAGTGACAATTTATGCTCAAGTGTGCAAATTTCACGAAGTAACAACCCCCGACTGTGAGCAACTCGCACTCGGAACAGATGCTGAACAACCCTGACAGCGCTACCAATTTGGGTACGTACCTGCATTTTGTAAAAACTGTACAGACCAAACTGGCCATAGCTCAGATCGACCATGGTGAGGAGTGCGTCGTACGGCACGTTTTGAGCCTTGTCCGTGACCACCTCCCTGCAAGATGGTAGGCAAGAACACACACACACTTTTAACTATGTTTACAACTAACTGCACGGAGGAATGAAGAGGACTATGAGGGGGCGTCAAGCAGTAATTTCAAAGCGCAGTGGTAACAAACAAATACGTACAACTTCACTGTGCTGCACTAAAACCACATTATAATTGTTCTCTTTTTCATGCAATAGTTCATTCTATCACACCTGGTGGCAGCTTCCCATTTAACGACTGCCTGCTGAGACTGTTCAAGGAAGGCTGAAAACTGAAACACAAACTTCTCAAACTGCTCCCCAAAACCATTTTAGAATGGAACAAGCTTCCGTATTCAAGCCTTATTATCAAAACTTTAGAATCCTTTGTGCGGTTATTCTCCTTTCCTCGCTGCACAAGTTACTCAGATTGCTGCACAAATAACTATTTCAAACATTGAAAAAATCCGTAAACAGAGAGGTGTGTGCTCTAGCCGAATTTTTGACAAGTGGACTTGTCTTTGTCAAGGCTGGAACTGATTATCATCAATTTCAAACATTGTAACATGTTTTCCACATTGAATGTTCTGTTATGTTAGAGACCAATTCTCTTGCCAGCTTCATTGAGTTTCGTTTTTTGTTAGGGGTGTGCGAATATTTGAAATTTCGAATATTTTTTGAATAGTGATTGCTATTCCACGGCCGCCGGATAAAAAGCGCACGGTACGGCCTGCCGCGTCGGGCGGTTTTCTATGGGAGAGCGCGTGTTGGCCCTAGTTGCAGTTGCGGCCGCTGCGGCGCGATGGGGCGGGGAAGGGGAAACGGGTGCCAACGGCTCCGTTGGGGCAGCAGCCGCAGCAAATTAGTTGGTGGTGGTCACAACAGCGGTCTCACTCGGCTGTTCTAAGCGGTTTTTTTTCTATCTCATCTATCACAGTCGATCATGACATATCATGCATTCAATCGAGTCTGTTCGCGTAATTAGGTTAAATAGCCACTCAAGTTTCCGTGTACGTGCCGAGCTCCTGGCATTTTTTTCCAGGACTAACTTTTTGCTTTGTGTCTGAAAGAATATTCCACAATGCGCGTAGCAACATTATATGGCGCTGAATGTGTGAAAAAGTGGTTGTTATATTTATGTGCGTGTAATGAATGCATCGTTTGTTATTTTAACATATTGATTTCCGTGACATTTCTTCAGCACCTCTCTGAAAATGCTCGACAAGTATTTATTTGAAACATCTGACAATACACGTTCATGTTCTTTATACACGGGAAGTGCATGTAAAAACATACGTTGAATTCTTTTCATGATGTCTGATACATGATACTGTGCCGAAAAGTAGTTCAGCTTCGGATGCTTGATACTAGCGGATTCTACAAATATAGTGACGCACTCGTCGTAACTTTGTTGAAAAGGCTGCGGAATTATATATTCATTAGAAGTGGCTTGCAAATATTCTTGACAGTTCTTATCAGGGCAATGTCATCAAATTGATGTATATATATAAGGCCGATCACTGGAGTGGCTAATATCTTGAAGAATCAAGCTACAACTGAAGTTTTCTTTAACTCAAGCTACAAAACCACGATATGGGTTTGTATCTTGAGTTATGTCTTGGTCTGGAACCCCCCCCCCCCCCCCCCCGCACACACTTTTTTTGTTGTTGTTGTTTACCGTACAGCTGTCAAAAGCGACCCACCTTAACTTTGTCCCTGTGAGTCGCTCGCAATGTGTGTGTTGGCTGCCACGTATATTTGTTTGAAATGAAGTCTTGTCGTCGCCTACCAGCCGCTTTTCTGCCCTTTTTTTGTCTCCGCATGTTTTGTTGAGGTAAGTTTGAGTCTGTGCCCCGTACCGCTAATGACCACCGACAACCCAACTCTCTGAATAAAAGGGATACACGTGCTTTTCACAGCAACCAACATCAGTACCACATGGCATTGCGAGGCAACGCACGCCACCGCAAGGCGACAGCATTCGTAAACAACCGGAACCGATGACAAAGGTGCCGTGGGCTGAAAGGTGGAAACTTATATATATATATATATATATATATATTAAAAAAAAAAGAGAGAGAGAAAGAGAGAGAGAGAGAGAGAGAGGGGGGTAAGAGAAAACAGGAAGATGGTACGTGTCACGGCTACTGGATTTCAACAACGTTTGCAACACGCCGCCGTTTGCAGCTAGCAGGGATGAGCCCTGAATTCGTAATAAATAAAATACAGTCGAACCCGGGTTCTCACTCTCGTTCTCGAACTCGCCAAAAAACGTTTATTAGTTCGATATATGGCATAATTCGATATAGGCCCGCTATAGGATTTGATGACACAAAGGCACATGCCAATAAGAAAAGCACTTTATTAATATGGTGGCTTACTTTCGTGCCCTACTTTGGAACAAAATAGTCTTGGATTTTCTGTTTCAACGACTTCGCTGCCTGGGTCAGCACGCACGCCTCCACGTTGTCTGAGTCGGAGCAGCTGAGGCCGCAACCTTCCATATTCACGCAATAGCGCCGGACCAACCCAAGTGCACTAATTCCTTCGGAGAATGTAGGCAACGGGCCATCGTCAATTTCCTTATTGCTGTCGCTTTGGCTCACGGTCGGCACAACGTATGCAACATAGTCCTCATCTTGTAGCTGCCATATGATGGCGACATCATCGTCTGCACTGACGAACTCGTTGAATGTCGATCCGTTGATAGCACCCGGGAACTCTGCCAGCTGGCAGCGAGCAGGCCAGGATCATTTTTTGGAGGGGGGTGTTCGCCCGTGCACAGCCGGGTCTAAACCACTTTTTCTAGGGTGGCGCCGGCAGTTTTCCCCGCCACCGCGAGGGAAAGCCAACTTGCTGGGGCACTTTTGAGGCATATGGAGTTTGATATATCGGTTGTCGTTGCTATTTTCGTTCGATGTAACAGTAACTTTTGCTATATATTCTCAATGTAAATTTACCGTGCTCAGAAATTGTTCGATATACGGGATAATTTGATATAAACGGGTTCGATATAGTCGGGCTCGACTGTAACTTCTCACATTTCGTCCAGATTTTATGTTCACTGTTGAATTCGTTGCACGATCATGAAAACGGCGTAATGGGAAGATACAGAAATACTGAAAAGCGCAGGAATGCAAGCAGTTGTGTTCGTGTGTTTTTCAGGCTTTTAATCACTATTTCCGTCTGACAGTTTTCATATTAATTAATCAGTAACAGCTCGCCCAGTTGTCAGTACTGAAGATGTAGTCACTGAAATTTCAAAATGACTCGAATCTCCTTCTATGAGATGGTCGCACATATGATAAGCATAACTTCATGGCAGTTGCATGCGATACCGTACCGTATGTGTACTATAAACATGTTTGGAGGAAGGAAGAAGTTTATCTTATTTTTGTGTCAAATAAACAGTGGCCGCTGCAGTTTCTGAGATCACGTTTTTGAAATGAAATAATTAAATCTGAAGCAACATACTCAGAGCCAAAATAAAGAATTTCGATGCATCAAGAAAGGTGCAGCGCCTCCAGGTTGGTTACTTGTGGTCTTCTAGGATACCAGAAAAATATGCCCACGCGATAACTTCCGCAAAAAGCGATCGGTGCGCGAAGTTGCACCTTTGGCAAGGCAAGAACGAAAATTCCCAAGCGCTGCAAGAATGTACAAGAAATATCGGTAATTAACTGATGTGTACATGCTAGATAAATTTTAGAAGAAGATTTCGGGCGTCACATGAAGACGCACGCGCTCAAGCATAACTGCCGCAAGCGCGCCGCGCATGTGATCCCGCGGGCGTCCGCGAAACCCGTCCCCCCTCGGTGGCGCCGCGGCGGTGGTCCGGGAAACTAGGCCCGTCACGCAGGTTTCGGAGCACGCGGCAGGCCGTACCCGTGCGCTTTTTATCCAGCGGCCGTGGCTATTCGATTCGATTCGCACTGGAATTTCACTATTCAAACTATTCAAACTTCCCAAAAACAAATACAGTCAATGTCTAATTGAAAGTGACCCCTTCAAATTTTCAATATGCTTCACCTCATTACAATCTTGTATTGCGGCAAAGCTGCCTTTCAAGCTCAGTTACGGTCGAACTTTGCCAAGACACAGTTAACGTCCAATTGGACGTGGTCCGTAGATTTTTAATATGCTTCACCTCATCACACCCTGGTATTGCGGCAAAGCTGCCTTTCAAGCTCTGCTACGGTCACAAATGTACTAACTAAAGAAAACGCTGGTTCCAACATGGAGATGAAAGATGTGGCAGAAGTGTTTTGGACCTGAAATTTGAGCAGGAAGTCCGAAAAATCAGAAGCCGAAGCTTTTTAGCATCTAAAATTTCAGATGTTCTTATATATCGACGTCTACGAGGCAGATTCGGAACTCCGGACTTGAAGGGAGCACACCCTTGTCCACCACATCAGTTGGGCTTCCACAGAAGTTGAAAGAGGAGGATGTGAATCCACGGAGCTTGCTCTATGTCGTCAATGAGCAGGCCCTGTCATGTCGGGATCAGGTGTCTCCGCGGGCACACGGCCAACAGCCCGAGCCCGCTGTGCCTAAGCACTGCTGTGAGCGGCTCGCCACGTTATCACAGGATATGTATCGACGAGCTTCACCCACACTGCGTTGGGTCGGATGGCGTCCCTTCGTGTGGGTTTCGCCTGTTTCGCTTCTCCCGCCGCCTTCAGGAGCGGGCGTTGTACTGCGTTTTGTGGTGTTGCGGATTTCGAGAGCAGTACTGCGTACTCAACGCGCTGCGCTCACTGCCTTTGTTGCGCCCGAACGCACGTGTGCAGCGGCACGCTAGTTCACGCGAGGCAATGGCAAACACGGCCCTGTGGCTCGCTAAGTCCGGACCCATGCTAGTGGCCGTACTCCTGTGAGATACGTGCACACTACAAGGAGAGGCTGAGGAAATGGCATATTTGCCCATCACGTGTAAAGTGTCGTCGGCAACACTTTGGTTGCACCAGATCATGTACATAAATACAATTCGGCCTCTAGATTGCCTCATTCTTGATAAGAAAACTATGAAACACCACCCCACCAGTGCTTCATCAACCTAGCAAAAAGAAACACTTTCATGTTGCTATCTCATAATATGCTTAGGAATCCTCTCTAACTTTTTTTTGTCCAATTTCGCTTCGAAGTATTCGAAACATATTCGAGAAATATTCTAGAAATATTTGAAAAATATTTGATTCGATTCGCTCTCACACTTCAATATTCGAATTCGCTTCGCACCCAATATTTTGCTATTCGCACAGCTCTAGTTTTTGTGCATAGTACTTGCGCCTACAGCTTAGGTGCTGGTGACTGCAGTATTCAACATCAAAGATTGCATATAAGAAAGATTGGACGATAACAATGCAGCCTCTCTATCAATTCTGAAGAAAGCATGCATATTCTATATGTGACGTGAACAAGCTTGCGCTCCGCTGAACATAGCTTACCCATCGTCCATGTTGGCAAAAGGGTCAGGGACTGCTTCCCGCGAGTCCTTCTGGTTGGAAGTGGCCGCGGCGGAGAACTTCTCCAAGAATGCTTTTGAGTCGTCGACGAAATTTGAAGTGAACTTGACTTCTCCAAGCTCCTTGGGGTGTACCGCAGGAGGCAGAGAGTGCACGGCAACCTTGGGCACCTGGTCATGCGCCAACTGCATGGCGCTCTGCAAAAGGCAAGAACATGTCCACACATGGTCTCAATCAACACAATGGACACAATGGATGCTAGCCTGCACAGAAACTTGCCGCGACTCTTACACGAAAAGCTACGCTTTTTCTTGAAAAACGAGGTGTGTGGGAGGCGTATGGACAACCAAACACAAGGCGTAAAAACTGTGGAGACGAACTATCATGTTGCCCGTTGTTTGTCCTCTGTGCAGAATACAGTCAATGTCCGATTTTTCGGACTCACTAAATTGTCTGAAAAATCTAGCAGTCCTAAACATTGAACTCGTGCCTTTTCTTTACTTCACTCACAAGCGGTCAAATCACTACAGCCACATCCAAAACAGCCCTTCTTCATATTTAATGGACCAGTGGCGAGTAGTGGTGCTTGCCCAATATCTGTGGCACAGACCCGCTAAGAGTTATCTGTGAACACCGCAGACATTCAGGCTAGCTATAAACAATTTTACGTTAGACGCGTGGGTGCCACCACCTTGGGCTGTTAGTTAAATGCTTTCTAATTATTGTATATCGCAATGTGAATCAATAAGGTCACGAAACATCGAATGCACGAACCCAACTGTTTTTGTGCGAATATGTCTACTATGTAGAGCACTGTTCGTTTAAGGGGAGACACGGGTATGGGAGGCCGAAAATTTTCTGAAAAACCGATTTTTTGAAGTATTTTTTTTTCATAATCATTAAGTTCTAAGGAAGCTGCTCCTAAAATACTATAGCCCTGTAATGCGTATTTGTCGAGTTATTGGGCCGCAAAGTCAGTTTGATGACCATTTTCGCTTCCGAAACCACCTCAAAAACGGTCGTATTCAACGCCGCAGCGCGTGAGAACCGCGCCAAGTAGCGCGGCCATTTTGGTCTCATTTTAAAGACGCATTTTTCTATTATCTGTTCCTAGCAGAAGAACGTTTTTCGTCTAGCAACAACGCAGCTATCACGCATAAAGAAAAACCAAATACTCGCACATCATTGGTGCGTTTTTGTCACGTGGGGCAGTTCCCGGTTTCCCATTGGACGCGAAGGGATTCGTCTGCTAGACCGCGGCGTGCAAGCTGCCATTTTGCGTAGAGGCCTAACAACGGCTGTGAATTCGGTGCAATGGCAGGCGGTCATCGGAAGTTCCGGAGTGCTCAGGCGTTCGGAAAAAGGCGAAAACAGCGTCCGAGAGCCCGCACCTTATCACCAGTGAGACCTTCTGCCGCCGAGAACTCGGACGAAGCAGGCTGTGCCAGCGCTATCACCGCCGCGGCACCCGCGATCGCAGACGCGATAGCCGCGTCCCATGATCACACGAGAGCTGTGCGCGTTGACACTCCCCTGGTTTCCGACGCTGAAAAAGTGGCCCTCGAGTGTCGTGCGAGTGATGTTCTGCAAGACCTTTCATCGAAGTCTGCCACACAACGCAAGCGGCCTTTTTTCCAAGACTCGGATGGAGCCACAACGTCTGGTACGCCGTTCACCATCGTTAGCTTAGAGTTGGTGAACGAACTTCTTCAGTGTATGAAGTGCGGTGTGTGTGGCGGGCCTAGCAGAATCTCCAAGGAAGACCGCGAATATGGCATCGCCGCGAAACTTGTTCTGACATGTGACGAGTGCGGCAAACTGAAGACCGTATGGAGCTCGCCGAGAGCAGGGGGGGACGCAGCGCACGGCCCTTTTGAAATTAATGTGCTCGCGGTTCGCGCGGCAATGAGCACAGGAAACGGACAAACTGCGCTGAATATTTTTTCCGCCCTAAATATTTCACGGAGAGGCCTACATACCAAGACATACCAGGATTATGTGAAATTGAAAATGAACCCTGCCGCGCAGAAGGTTGCCGCGCGTGTTATTGAGGACTGCGCGAGCACCGTGAAAACGGTGTATTCCGAACTTAACTTTGGAAATCCTGGTAACATTGCCGTTTCCTTTGATGGGACTTGGCTGACCAGGGGCCACTCATCCCATATTTGTGTAGGGACTGTGATTGAACTATTCACGGGTTATGTGCTCGACTTCGTCGTCCTGTCAAACTTCTGTTTGGGCTGCCAGCTAGGGCCGAAGGAGGACAACCCAAGGTATGCCGAGTGGCTAGCTGGCCACACTTGCCAAAAGAATACCTCCAGTAGGCCAGGACAAATGGAGGTGGAAGCAGCAAAAATTTTATTTGGCCGCTCATTGGAGAAACATGGGCTCCGCTACACAACCATGTTGTGCGATGGAAACAGCCGGGCCTTCAACAGTCTGCAGGAGGCACAGGTATATGGCTTCGTGCCAATAGAAAAAGAGGACTGTGTCAACCATGTGCATAAGCGCATGGGCACAGCTCTTCGAAACCTCCTGCAAAAACAAAGAGCCGAAGGAAAGCCAAGCCTTGGCGGCAAGGGCAAACTGACAGGCGAGCTGGTCACGAAGCTCACTTCATATTATGGATGGGCTTTATTTTACAAAGTAACCAAGGAAACATAGAGGCCATGCATAATGCTGTCTGGGCAACCTTTTATCACGTGGCATCTACTGATGCAAGCCCTCAGCACTGCCCAACTGGTGAAGAGTCATGGTGCACGTACAAGAGGGCTGTTGCCAAGCAGGAGACTCCTCCGAAGCATCGGTACAACCTGCCGGAGTATGTGGTTGATGCCTTGCGGCCTGTTTACACGCGCCTCTCTGACAAGAAATTGCTGGAGCGTTGTCAGCGAGGCAAAACGCAGAACCCAAACGAGAGCCTGCACTCCGTCATCTGGTCGCTCGTGTCCAAGAACAAACACGCGTCCCTTTTCACTGTTGAAGCTGCTGTGGCCGAAGCCGTCGCAAGGTTCAACGCTGGCAAAGGGAGAGCAGATGCCGCCATATTGAAGGAGCTGCACCTGCAGCAGAGTGTTGTGGCCGCTGAAAGATGCTCAGAAAAGGACAGTCGCCGACTAGTGGCATCAGAGAGGAAGCATGAGCATGCTGAAAACTTCGAACATGCCATGAAAAGAAAGCGCACCAAGGAGAATGATGATGACTACGTTCCTGGTGGCTTCTAACATGGTTAATACACAGATTCACACCTTTTCTTGTTGAATATAAATGCTCAGCATGTTCCTAAACTTCTTTTGTCGTTTTCTCAAAACAACATTTTTCATCACACCCTAAGCCATTGCCCACAGTATCTTCTGATGTAGCAGTCGGATTTTGATAATTCTTGCAGCATTTGAAAGCTTATACATCGATTAGTGCAACAAAACCAAAAAATGTGATATTTTAACTTAGAACAGGGATTTAATTAGCAACAAAGTTAAGCAACAGTTTCAGATTTCTGATGAGTAACAAAGGCCATAACTCTGGTATCAATGAAGCTAAAAATAAAATTATGGTTTTGTTGCACTCCCTGGCCTTCATAGAATGCTGTCATGCCAAATTTGTAACAATATTTTATGAGGAAGATGTCAAAAGGCTGGGCAGAATGCAAGTTTATGTAACAGTCAATATTTAAAAATCTAAAAGTGATAGCAAAAAACTAATTGCATATTTGTTTTCAGCTGTGAAAGATACATATTGTATTAAAATTTCAGCTGGAAATACTGAAAATTAAAAAAAAAATTTTCGGACCAGTGTCTCCCCTTAACTGTTACCGATACAAAACGGCAACGTTAACAGCACAATGTGGCGGCACCGAAACCCATCTGTAATATACACTGTAAATTAGACCGATGATGATGATCATCATCATGGTAATTGAGCGAAGCACGGGGCTCCCCCTTACCTGGAGAGCGTGTGTTATTGTGGCAACGCCGCGCGCAGCCGCGAGCTGCAGTGGAGTGACGCCATTGCTGTCGGGTGCGTCCAGCGGCGTGCCCACGTGCACCAGCAGCTGCAGCATAGCGGGGCAGCAGAAGGTGTAGTTGGCCAGCGGCGCCACCACGTGGTGCATCACGTTCCAGCCGTACATGTCCTGGTGCGTCAGGTCCACGGGGCTCGTCTTCTTGAAGCCCGTGCGCCGCACGTCCCCGTACGGGTCTGTGTCCCGCTCAGGGTCGTAGCTGCCGTTCAGCAACAGCTTGGCCATCTTGATGTCGTTCTGCAAAGTGCATGACACCGTGAAGCAGGTTCAAAACTATATAGAAAGAATAAACGTTACCTTGAAGATAACTGAGTTAAACATTATTATTGGGTCAATTCAATTCCCCCGCACCACCTGAACCAGTTCACGAGGCGCTGCACCTTGCCACTCCTCTCAGCGTGCAGCGATGGTGCCCTCTGAACCACGCTGTTTGTTTGAAAAGGAGAGGTGCAGAGCTTACAGCATTGCAGGGGCCTGATTTTTCTGCCCGGGCCCGGCCCGGGCCCGCTTTATTAAGCCCGAACCCAGCCCGAGCCCGTGGTTCCAAGCCCGGGCCGGGCCCGGGTCCATGGTTCCAAGCCCAGGCCTGGCCCGGGCCCAGACGTTCATTACTAAACTTATCCAGGGTGCGCGTGTTCATGACCGGGCATGGCCCGGGCCCGCTAGAGGATATTAGTTGTTGATGATGATTATTAATGATGCCTTGCGCTTAGTAGTGGGCGATCGAACGGAAAATCTGGTGTGTACATACATCGCAATGTTGCTTTGCTCGCGGTGGTAGCTCAGAAGTTAAGCTGTTTCGCTGTTAAGTCCTAGGATGCGGGTGCGATTCTTGTGGCCACGGCGTCCGTATTTTGATGGGGGTGAAATGCAAGAACACCCATGTACTTATCTTTAGGTGCACATTTAAGAACTCCAGGTGGTCAAAATTAATCCGGTCCCCACTACGGCGCGCCTCGTAATCATATCGTGGTCTTCGCACATAATAGCAAGGAATTTCTAAACACGGTAAATTTACATTGAGAATATATAGCAAAAGTTACTGTTACATCAAACAAAAATAGCAATGACAACTGATATATCAAACTCCATATGCCTCAAAAGTGCCCCAGCAAGTTGGCTTTCCCTCGCGGTGGCGGGGAAAACTGCCGGCGCCACCCTAGAAAAAGTGGTTTAGACCTGGCTGTGCACGGGCGAACAACCCCCTGCAAAAAATGATCCTGGCCTGCTCGCAGCGCTTACAGCCAATCGGAGGCCGTCATGCTTTCTCCGAGGCGCGGAGGCGGTACAAGTGAGCGCCATTTTTAGTCTTTCTTGGGGAACCTAGACGCAGAAAATTTTTTCTTTCTTTATGCTTGCATGTCTGCTGCTGCCTCTTTTCCTCGAGTCTTCATTCAGCGTGGTCCGTGCTGGTGGTGTTGCCTGTTGGCGCTCTGTGAACTTTCTTGGCGCACTGTCGTCATGGCTTGTGCAAAGAGGCAGAATTTGCCGTTCGCAGCGAAACTCGAAATCATAAATAGAGTCGAGCGCAGTGAGAAGTCCGACGTCGCCGCCGCGTACAAGATTCCAAGGAGCACCTTGAGTACTATCCTGAAGAACAAGAAAGACATCAGGGCCAAGTCAGACAAAAGGCCAGGTGCCCGTGGCGCCCGACGTGTGCGCACTGCTGTGTACGAAGATGTCGAAGCAGCCGTTTACAAATGGTTTGTGGACGTTCGGTCGCAAACCATCCTGGTGTCCGGCCCTATAATCGAGCAGAAAGCCAAGGACCTTGCTTTCTTGCTTGGCAGGAACGATTTCCAAGGCGGTTCCGGCTGGCTCCAATGGTTCAAAGAACGGCACGACAAGGATTAGTGCCGAAGTGATTAGTGAATCACTCCGAAGTGCTTAGTGCACTTGCGTTGGTCCTGCGCTATTGCGTGAATATGGAAGGTTGCGGCATGAGCTGCTCCAACTCGGACAATGTGGAGGCGTGTGTGCTGTCGCAGGCAGCGAAGTCGTTAAAACAGAAGAAAATCCAGGACTAATTTGTTCCAAAGTAGGGCACGCAAGTAAGCCACCATATTAATAAAGTACTTTTCTTATTGGTATGTGCCTTTGTGTCATCAAATCCTATAGCTGGCCTATATCGAATTACGCCATACAGTTAAACCTGGATATAACGAAACTGACAAATTCCCGAAAAAATTCGTTATGAACAGGTTTTCGTTATATCCAGTTTTATTACCAAAATTCGGAAAATAAACGCACAAATTAAACACAAGGAGAACTGAAGGCAGAGCTCACCCAAAACATTTATTTCGCGGCAGAAAACTGCGTTATTTTGCTCTGTTGCTTGTTTGTCAGGGATGGCAATACTGAACGTTCGTAGACATCAATACAACGCTGCTTCGTCATCGTCTAGCCGTGGCCTCAGAGATCGGCTCCGGCAACGAAACGGCCTGTTGCCGGAGCCAATCTCGGAGGCCACGGTCTCGTGAACCCGCGGCGCAAGGCAGCAAAGCGCGTGACAACAGTGGCAAGTCGACCTCCGAAGATCCGTCACTGTCACCATGGTCGCGGACAGTTTCCACCAGCGCCTAATCTGACATCTCCTAGGTAGTGACTACACAGTTGTCGGCATTAAAAAAAATAGCAAAATTTGCACGTCGTCGGGGCCTGCTCCATGCGCGCGCAGTGAAACCACGCACGCACGCATGGCGTCGAAAACTAAGAGCGTACTCCATATGCGGCGCTAACTCGAAGCGTTAGGACACGGAGCAAGGATATTTTATTTTTTAGTTGCGTCACCTGGTGTCACGTTAACGAAGTGCAGTTCAGAGACTACTGCAACAACCGAAATGGCGCTGCCAACGCAGAAGTCGATTTTTTTTTTAAAAGAAAGCCGGCACGGTTAGCGTGTTGGCACCCGCGAGCGGCTAGATGAGGTTTGAAGGGAAAGAGGGAGGGAGGGAGGGGGGGGGGAGAGGTCATGCCCGCGGCGGCAAGAAAGCAGGTTTGAGGAGCCTCGCGCACACCCGCACGCACCAACAGCGCTCGCTCTCGCCTCGCAGTCGCCGGTGCTTCGAGCGCGCCGTGCGCGACGCCGCCGCTTCTCGCAGTTGTCCGCGGGGCAACCGCAGAAGATGCATGTGGCTCCTGCTCGTGCCAAAATAACAAAATTTCGGACAAAATTCCTAGGTTGTCGGCGGTGAAAATTTGTTATATCAAGGGTGTCTCCCGCTGCCACTTTGTTACATAGAGGTCGCAAATACATGTGCTCCTATGGAGTAACGGCAGGGAATAGAAAAACTTCGTAATATTGAGGAATTCGTTGTATGGAGGTTCGTTATAGGCAGGTTTAACTGTACAGTTTGTAGTGACCACGTAGCTCACAGGAGTACGGCCACTAGCGTGGGTTTGGACTTAGCGAGCCACAGGGGCGCATTTGCCGTCGCCTCGTGTGAACTAGAGCGCCACTGCACACGTGCGTTCGAGCACAACAAAGGCGCCAAGCGCAGCGCGGCAAGTACACAGTACTGCTCTCGAGATCCGCAACACTTTATTGCCTGCGGCAACACCACAAACGCAGTACAACGCCCGCTCCCAAAGGCGGCGGGAGAAGCAAAACAGGCTTAACCACGCCACGGGCGAAAGTACAACACAAAGGGTGCCGCTAGCACGTCTCCGAGGGCAAAAGGGCTCACGGCGACACGCCGCTGAGAGAAACGTTCCCTCGCGACTATGCTGCGTGCTCTCACGATCAGCGACCAAAACAGGGCCCGATCGCTCGAGCAAGAGCAAACTCCGCTCGTGTTGGCTTCGATAGGTACGGCTTCGGCGTAGTATGACCACGCGCAAAACACACCGCACCGCTCTTCGGCCTAGCGTTCGGAAAGGACAACATAAGGTAAGCGCTCGCCGCTGGCGCAAGGCACTGTTAGCGAAGTCCGTCCGAGCCCCAAGAACAAAGGAGCCGACGGACGGAAAAGAAAAGACGTGCTTACCCTACGAGGTCCAGAGAGTCTCACTCCCGCCGCGCGAAACGTCTCACGAGACTCGAGCACGGCGCCACCGTCGAGATTCGGCGCCGGGGTGAGGGGGTTTAACGTCGCCCCGCTCGCCCAACACCGACGGACGGCGGAGGAGGGGAGCGTCATGAGAGGACATGCGGATCGGCAGAAAGGCGAAAAACCCGCGCAATGGCGATGGGCAAACCTCGATCCCCACAAGTTAAACCTGCCTATAATGAAGCTCCATATAACGAATTCCTCGATATTACGAAGTTTTTCTATTCCCCGCCATTACTCCACAGAAGCACATGTATTTGCGACCTCTATGTAAGAAAGTGGCAGTGGGAGACACCCTTGATATAACGAATTTTCACCGCCGACAATCTAGGGATTTTGCCTCGTATTTTGTCATTTTGGCACGAGCAGGAGCCACATGCATCTTCTGTGGTTGCCCCACGACGAAAGCACGAAGCGGCGACGTTGTGCATGGCGCACTCTTGCCCCGGCGAGTGCGAGGCGAGTGCGAGTGCTCGTTTGTGCGTGAGGCAGGCAGGCTAGGCCTGCGCTTCTCGAGCCGGCTTTCTTGCCGCTGCGGGCGCGCACGCAGGCGTGCCCCCCCCCCCCCCAAACCTCATCAGCCTCTCGTGGGTGCGACCACGCTAACCGCGCCGACTTTCTTTAAAAATAAAAAAGAAAGAAAACCCGCTTTTGCGTTGGCAGCGCCACTCTTGTTGCAGTTCGTAGAACTGCACTTCGTTGAGTTGACACAAGGTGACACCACTAAAAAAAACATCCTTGCTCCGTGTCATTATGCTTCGAGTTCGCGCCGCGTATGTGAGGCCGCACCGCATATGAAGTTCGCGCTTTGTTTTCGACGCCATGCGCGCGTGCGTGGTTTCACTGCGCTCACATGGAGCAGCCTCTGACGACGTGCAGCTTTTGAGATTTCTTTTAGGAGCGAAGCTCCTTAGGCCCGCACCCCGCCGGCGCCGTCGAAGCTCCCCGCCGCATCACCGCTCCCCACCCCAGCGTCTCTAGAACCAGGTCAGTTTCGCAGCTGACAGCTGTCGTCACTACCGAGGAGATGTCAGATTGGGCGCTGGTGGAAACTGTCCGCGACCCTGTGACAACGACGGATCTTCGGAGGTCGACTCGTCACTGTCGTCACGCGCTTTGCCGTCTTGCGCCGCTTCCCGCGGGTTCGCGAGACCGTGGCCTCCGAGATTGGCTCCGGCAACGCGACTGCGCGTTGCCGGAGCCAATCTCGGAGGCCACGGCTAGACGATGACGGAGCAGCGTTGTATTAATGTCCTACGAATGTTCAGTATTGCCATCCCTCACAAACAAGCAATAGAGCAAAATAACACAGTTTTTTGCCGCTAAATAAATGTTTCGGGTGAGCTCTGCCTTCAATTCCCCTTGTGTTTAATTTGTGCGTTTCTTTTCCGAATTTTCGTGCTGAAACTGGATATAACGAAAACCTGTTTATAACGAATTTTCTCGGGAATTTGTCAATTTCGTTATATCCAGGTTTAACTGTATATCGAACTAATAAACGTTTTTTGGCGAGTTCGATATCCCGGGTTCGACTGTATAAATGAAATGTTGCCTATTTGGCACATGGCAAGTCATTAAAATAACAGTATAGTGAAAATAAAACATAGCACCAAAATTTATTTAAAAGAAGCGTACAACTAACATGAAAAAGCGGATAGAAGCAAACCCAGGACATTTTTCTTCAATGCTCTTTTCTACACTCGCGTTGGAAACATTAATTACTGCACAACTCAGGATTTTACGGTACTATTTCTATGCAATGTGGGGTTTGTTCGCACTTAATAAACTGTCCATGTATGTGTGGTTTGCCACCTCTGAAAGTTACGTGAACGGGGTACACTAGGCAAACAAAAGTAAGGCTTGCACCGTGTTGGCATCTCGTCATTCATTTCCAGTGTCATGCTACGCCTGCACTACTGAACTTTAGCTGCACAACTTCCGAGCGTCTCATCCACTGCCGTCAACCGGTTCAGATTGGTGCAGGTGAACCGAACGGACCCATAGTCTGGCTCTCCAGGTGCAGCTCATAATATTTTTTTTTTCCACAGAAAAAAAAAAAAAAAAAGGAATCAGGCCTCATGCTTTACAGATACGTACCAGTCTGACGGCGTACATGAGGGCTGTGCGCTGCTGGCCATCTCGGAAGTTGACGTTGGCCCCCGCTCGTAGCAGCATTCTGACTACCGCGTAGTTGCGCTTGCACACTGCCAATATCAGAGGCGACAGGCGCGCAGCCGTCGGAGATGCCGTGTGGATGCGCGTGTCGTCCGTCAGGCACGTCGTGCCCGGAAACTCTAAGTTCTGGAGGGGAAAGCAAGTCAGCAGGTCTGCGGAGGCACCTGCTTCGAGCAGCGAAAGGCACCACGACCTGCGCGGATGAGAAGCAAGTCAACATGAAGTTTTCTGCTGTGCAGATGAGATACGAAACAGCACGCTCAGAAGAGCTTGTTGATGATTCTCAATGAGCAGCAATTTTAAAGCTAGCTAGTTCAACACGACTGCCAAGGAGAATCTGCTCTAATCAAGATGTGCAAATGAAAACAGACGACCAAGTGCACTTCCGTTCCAACCTCTTTGTACGATCGTGTCTTGTTTAGCATCGATTCTCCACAACTGTCAGCAAAGCCTCGTTTTTTGCACACTAGCGTTTGAATACAGGTGCCATTACAAATTGACTACGCTAGGAGACAGTTCAGCTTCCCTAAAATGAAGTTGCTACCCTGTTATAAGTGCACATGTTGTATAGCTATATCACTGATAAACATTTAAAAAATATACTTCATCTGACAATTTACTGCTAACGCATAGGTCCTTCAAAGAAAAGGCCAATAAGGCCCTTTTGGCTGTTTTTGATTGCCATGACGATGTGTCACTGAAAAAGTTGCGAATGCAAGCGAAAAAGTTGTGCAATACTATGAACCTTACTGGTTTGGCAAAAGCTATCAGTAGTAGCAAAAGGGACCACCTGAGTGTGTTCTTCAGTGCTAAAACGCACAAAATTGACTGGCCATTAAGGGTCATCATTTCGGAAAGTGAGTCTTGGCAAAAGGCAGTCTCATTGTTTTTAAAAGAATGCTTGAACAAGCTGCCTTGTAATGACCCTTTTGCCCTCAAGAACTCTGATGAGGTTGTCGGGTTTTTGGAAGACCAGGCTTCAAGAAACATCAGTGCTTTTTCAATTGACGTGAAAGACTTATACTAGTCACTTCCACAGGCCGGTTTAATGCGTAGCGTTGAGGCAGCTATTGACAAATATGGAAGCATTCCTTTCCAAAATGACACTGGCATCCATGTTAGCGGATTTTTAGAACTTTTATCTTTGTATTTAAAGTCTACCTATGTAATTTGGAATGGACAAGCGTACTTGCAAAAGCAAGGCGTGTGTATTGGGTCGGCCATAGCACCAGTGTTAAGTGATTTATTTTTAGCAAACGTTGACAATGACCTGTCCAGAATGATTGAACAGAGCTCTGTTAAAAAAGTTTTTAGATTTGTAGACGACTACTTGATTTTATTTCAGTCTAACTGCGCCTCACTTGAATCAGAAGTTGCTGACATTCTTCATATGACTCGGGATTGCTTCAATCCTTTAAACATTACCCATGAACTTCCGGTTGATGGAAAACTGCGCTTTCTTGATTTGTTGTTGAATTTTGGTGCTGAGCACGTATGTTGGCGGTATGATCCTAGGGCCGGTAAACCGCTACTGCCTTTTCAGTCAGCTCACTCCAAATTGGTGAAAAGAAGTGTGGCTTCTTTTTGTTTCAGAAATGCTGTGTCAAAGTCATGTGCCCATCTAATGATAGAAGCAGTGCAGCTCCAATCTGAGCGCTTATCTCTAGCGGGCTATCCGATGCATTTGCAAATTTCAGTAGCTGAAGGTCTGCTCAAAAAACTGGTGCGACCACCTGAGGCGCGACCAATTAACAAGAAGAAGAAAGTGGTCATCCCTTACATTCATAAGGTGGCACACAATCTCAAACGAATCGCTCAGAAGTCACATGTTCCAACTGTATTCTCTGCGCCGCTTAAGTTGGCCTCTTTGTGTAGGTTAACTCAACCAGACAGAGCTATCGATGAAGAAGTTTCTTGCGCAAAGAAACACCGAGCGCCTTTTCAAGACTGCGCAGTAGGCGTAGTTTATTCTATACCGCTAAGTTGTGGTAAACATTACATCGGCCAAACGGGCCGATGTATCAATGAAAGGTTCCGTGAGCATGCCAGCAATGTCACGAAAGGACAGGGAGGCCTTCTCGCTCTGCACTGTAATGACTGCACGTGCAAACCAGTCTTTCAGGAAGCTGACATGGTTTGTAAACATAGAAATAAATATGTCCGTGAAATAATTGAAGCAGAGATGATTCAAAGGTTGGGTGACAAATGTGTTAGTTCGCCGTCAATATTTTTATCAGATAAAGAATTGCAATTTCTCCGGTCGGCTTTTCCAAGTTGATTAGAAAGTTATCTGCTATGACATGCGCAGTGGTTGGCTGATCCCCTGTATATATGTGAAATGTTGCTCCAATAAATTTTGTTGTAAGTCAGCGCTGTGTGTGTTCCCTTCCTGTGTCCCCGTTGTTTACTCGCGCTGTGTGGTTCATCACGCTAGATATAGTTTTTTTGTCAGTGTAAATTTAAGGTACAAGAATGAATAAAACTTAGTAAAATTGACAGGTTTTGTGGAACATTTTTTTTCTGGTGGTGCATTCACACTGTCAGTGCTGCTACTGTTGTATGTTTACTTTTAAACAAAATTTAAGTTAAATTCTGGGCTTTTATGTGCCAAAACTACAATAAGATTAGAGGCATGCTGTACTGGTGCACTCCAGCTTAATTTCGAACACCTGGACTTCCTTTAATGTGTACACAAATGCAAGAACAGTATTTTGCTCCCATCGAAACGAGGCCGCCAGGTCCAGGAATAAAACCCGCAACCAACACTGTAGCCGCTAAGCCACTACGAAAAGTGTGATCGGCAAGATGGCTACGATTGGCGACACTCACTGCATGTCTTCCGGCAGGCGGTCGCTTTGCAATTTCCAGAAGGCGGCCGTGAATGGAGTGCGCAGGGAGGCGTCCTGGTCGGCGCACGCCGCCGCCACCATGCCCATCTTGTCCAGGAAAAACTGGCACAGGGTGTAGTTCCAGTTCATGGCCGCATACGTCAGCACCGAAGATCCGTGTTCGTCCCGTGCCATCACTGGTACTCCCTTGTCCATCAAAGCTTGCGCCACCTACGGCACCAAACAGCAATTGCATGCATGATCAGCATGCAACCAAAGCGCTTTTGCTTCCTGTCATGATAAGGCATTAACCCAATCTATCACTCTTCTTAGCTGCATTGATACATAGTCGTGAAAGACAACAATACAGTCTTTTAGCAGTGCTGGTAATGCCACACCATTTACGATAGGGTATTACCAATACGTGTTCATTGTACCACGATAAGAAAACATTTCGGCTGCGAGAGCTTCAGGACTCGGTACGTTTGAAATTTGGTGTAGTTGGTACATTATTATCGAAGAAAACAGCGCTGGACAAAGGACACAAGAAGAAGACACGACACAATGCCTGTGTCATCCCAATGAAAACACAATACAGTGAAATCTCGGTATAATGAACTTCAGGGGACCGCGGAAAAATGTTCGTTATTCTGAAAGGTCGTTATAGTGAAAGCCGAAAAATTTACCATAACAATAGAATTTCAGTAACGCAAACGTCCTACCTTTGCAACGGTACGTCCTTGAACTCGTTTCTCACAACAATGCACACGTGAACGTCAAACAAGGCACGTTTATTTGAAATAGGCCGTGACCGTTTTTGACGGGTGCAGCACAAACTCTGCGTCACGAACGATTCTAGACCGTCCGCATTTTTATGCGCCGCTTCGGTCGCTGTTCTGCTTTTTTCTATGAATAAGTGGAGTTTCCTCAAGTAGTCCAACGCATCTGTGGCCGACACGGACTCGTCGCGATCTTCGGGTGCTACCGTGACATCGTCCTCCATGTCATCGCTGCAATCCTTTAAGGCCCAACTGCATGCACGCGAGTTTTGAGCGACAGCCGACAGGATTTGCTGCCACGGAGGGCCATCCATCGCCGTCGCTTGTTGCGTCGCAGGTTTCTGGAAAGCCAGGAAACATCGCTTGTCGCCCGGATCGGCAAAATGGCGGCATCTCTGACCCTCGCTTCGGTTGCAATTTGCTTGTGATGCTTCCAATCGGCGCGTACTTCAAGGAATACAAGTTATAGACTACCTTATTTACAGCCCCATCTCACGCGGAGAGCGAGGCAGCGGCCGTATTTTGTCGTTAATATTGATCGACGGTTCGTTTTGATGTTTCGATGGTAGCTTGCTGCAATGTCAACATCGTCGTCGTGTGAGCTAGCCCTTCTCCCTGCGAAGTAACGATGTGAGGCGCTGCGGCTTTTCTTAAACGTTCTATGACAGCAAGAGGAAACATTGTCGAGATGCGCCTCGTGGACTAACCCCAACATAACGCAGTTTGCAAAGTGCGACGTAGCGTAGGCAGCGTATGCTTCCGGGCGCCCCATGGGATCACAGCAGATACTACTGTCGCGGTTAAAAATAAGATTGCGAAAAAAGAAAGCCACGAAACGCTTTTATGGCATCCTTATCTCAAACAAGACAATAATAAATTTGGCATGTCATTCATGTACTCTGTAATTCTTTTTCGTAATTTGCCCGGTCGTGACAGCGCGACGGAGCCCGTTTGTCGCAGGCTCGCAGCCGCCTTCGCTCGAAAGTCGCGTGCAATGCATGCGGTTGGGCCTTTACAAAACCTGATGCGTTGTCGCCTCCGCAACGGAGGGAAAAAAAAAATTCTCCGCCCGCGTCTTTCTCCTCCTGCGCCATCTCCGGTTTTTGCGGGAGGGTGTCTGCTCTTTGCGCTGCGTCGTCTGCTACCTTACAGCTCCGACTGCCATGGCCGATACACTGAAATCTAAGAATCCTCGCATTTCGGGATGCAAGTTCGTAGTACTGAGGTGTTGTTAAGATTACACGGGAATTAAATAACGATCGTTATTCTGAAACGTTCGTTATTCTGAAGTTCGCAGTAGTGAAATATTTTTGCATTGAAACTATAAGCAGTCGGCACGGGATTTCTTAAAAGTTCGTTAATTTGAAATGTTCGTTAATGTGGTGTTCGTTGTAACGAGGTTTGACTGTATCCGTCGGACATCCAAAACAACTCTGAACATCCGTGGACATCAATGGACTTGCAAGGGATAGCAGGTGGACATCCAGTGCAATTTGAGTTGAATATGTCCCACAAAGGATATCCTAAAAAATATCCTTTCTCTGACATCCTCAAAAAACGTCCTTCATAGGCATTTTGTGTTCTCAATCTGCTTTGGCAATGCGTTGGCAAACATCTGCTTTGGGAAATGTGCGTCTGGTAAAAGCACGGCAGGGTGTCGTATAGGCAGTTGTTTCAGACCGTACAATTCAAAGCAAGTTTATGTTTAGGACAGCAAGTAGTTGTGGTTAGTGTAATTACAAGCTGGGTTAACTAAGCTACTGTGTAAAGGCAAACTTGTTGAAATGATGATGTGAGTGTACTGATTTGACTTTTATGAAAGTTTTGTGCATGTAGAATGAAAGCCTTCATTTGAAACATACATCTTACTTTTGTATATTTTATTTTAATCTGAGAAAAAAGCTATTATTTTTTCAGTCAGTTCTTTCTCGCTCCAATGAGCACGACTTCTTATTTGTTATGCAATGCTTAGTCACAGTATGCAATGTACGTATATTTTGAACAACTTTGTTCTTAAATAAAAAGGTGTGTGTTTGCAATACACTTGGCTCAGAGTTTCCCTAGCACAAGCAGATGTTTAAAGGGGTACTGACACAAAAATTTTGGCCTCTCGTTTTTTTGCTGCAATGTGTTGCTGGGGGCCTGTTAGTCATAACACGGCACATCGTTTGCTGCAGCGCGCGACAGATAATTAATTACAGGCTCCTCATTACCGACCAGTGTCAGTTTCGGTTTCAAAAACGACAAGCCTCCGGGTGCAACTATCACCACCTAGCGGCTGCAGCGCTCGATCACGTCAGCACACAGAAGTGTGACGCACTTCCGCGCTGTTCGCGTCGCCTCCTCGCATTCGCACGCTTGCCGCACGTGCTGCGCGATGTCGTCGCCATCATCGTCCTCGTTGTCGTCGTCCTCCTCATCGTCGTCTGTTGGCGACGATTTCCTTGAGACAACAACAGCACAGCGGCGAGCGCGTCAAAACAAAAATGGCGGCTACGACGTCATCACAACTTGTTGTACCGGCTACAACGGTTACGTAGGGGAAGTAGGGGGGTCACCTCGGGTCACCTCCGAGGGTGTCAATGCAATAGGTGCGCCCTATAATGCTGGATCGCGCACGCGAACTTCAATATTCATATAAAATACCTTCCAAGCTTTATTCGCTGTCGATATTTCGCAGATGGTACACGCACGTACACGGAAATCGATCCAGCAGGCTATCTCGGCCGCGAAATTTTGTGTCAGTACCCCTTTAAGCTATATGCTGCCTTCTATTGAATTTCATTTCATGAAATTGCCCCAATTCCAGCAGTTTAAAGCATGCATAAGCTTTTGCTATACTTTCAGGTGCTAATTTGAGTGCTTCTGGTCAGAAATGCACTTCGTAACAAAAATTTGTGCGTGTAGTTTAGTCCAATTTTAGCAATTTCAGCGCATACTAGTAATTTCAGATCATAAGAAAGTGTAATCAAGACTGCTTTTAGAAAACACCCTGAATAAAAGAGATCCTTTAATCTCCCTGTCATGTCCACAGTGTCCTTCGGGACTTGCTAGGGATGACCTTGGGATCACGAAAATGTGGCCAGAATGACCTGCGACGGATGTCCGCCGGAATTGTTTCGGAAATACAGTGGATATCCGAAATCCTGTCGGGGGTATCCTAAGGACATCCATACCATGTCACTTCTGTCACTGGGGTGTGTCTTCTTCTGCCGTCCTTGTTCATCCAGCACTATTTTCTTGTATAGTAACATGAGATGATTATAGTGGCTAATACAGATGTTGCGGATAAACATAGCTAGGTGCCAATCACAACAATATGCTATTGTTGCACTCATGGTACGGTAAACCACCACTGCTAAAAAAAAAAATCCCAATGTCTACCATCACCTATGGCAGTCTGCAACTAATTCCTGCAAGCTGAATCTTTTCCCCAATTCTAAAAGCTCAAAGATGGGCAATTCATTTTTTGTAAGAGATCGAGTGCCTCTTTGATTTAGAGGGTGCATTATGATCAGATAAATACAGTAACCCTGCAGAGTTTTGCCTACTTGAGTATGAAGTAACGGGAAGCACTCGGCCAGAAGTGGATAATCGAGAGGCGTCACCTCCTTCGAGACCTACCTTGATCTGCATTTCCAGCTGGGCATCCCTGGGAGCCTCTCGTGCAAGAACATGCAACATGGTCTGCTTGTCACTGTACAGGGTCCAGCCATGCTTCACCTTGGCAATGAGCCTCAACGCCAGCTCGTAAGAACAACTCCTCAGGGCCGCCTGCAGAGGAGACAGCAGTTCCAGAATATCAAACACTAAAGTCAACCATTCACTCAGTGAGTCGATCAAACTTGATCATCACCATAGGGCACCCGATGGTTAGGAGTCTTAATTGCCACTAAAAAAAGACAAAAAACAGGGACGGAAGGAACGCCAACATGACTCCTCAAAAGCATTTCAGGCATGAACTGGAGAATAAATGTGCGCATGAACACACGCGCAGAAAACATCAATCACAACTAACGGGACAAAGAGCTTTCAAAGAATATAATCAGGTGGTTGATTCCAGTCTGCATTCATGCTGAACAAGAGAGGAAAGAACGAAAACAAATCCGATCGAAGCAACGAGAAATTGTCAAACAAGAAACGTCGCTGTACCCTTCATTACGGAGTCTATGATTCAAAGGAAGTAAGCTGTATCCTGAATAATAGATGGAAAGGTGGACTGTATGTTAATTGCGGGACATGCAAGAAAGTTACTACGTAAAACTTGTAGACTAAAATTACAATAAGCGCATAGGCAGATGAGGTTGAAGGCAACACTGACGAGATGTCACCTTCGCCCTGGTTTTGAAACCTTAAAAGTTGAAGGCCTCACAGTTGATAGGTTTGTTCTGCAACAATAACTGCAGTCTTCTCATGCTTGTCAGGAAGCAAGAATAAAACAAGCAACGTAGCACCGCGGAGAACACTGCTCCGCAGAATTTCCCACAAAAATTACTACGCAGAATTTTATAGCTTGTGCTCTGTCCCATCACTTTCGTTTCCGTAAAGAGTTTTGCGCATTCAAACACAATTTCCCTGCCTGGAAAAAAATTGTTTTCGAAGTTTATGTTTATCACAATTCATACAGTGCATTCCTGTGGTCTTCTAATTTCCATGTGCTCCACATATCATTCCCAGGCCCACTGTACTGCCACACTTGGAGCAGCCCCGAACCAGCAGAGTTAGCCAATGTCGCTAAAGTTAATCACTAAATCAGATAACACTGATAAATTATTCTATGAAGGCAAAATTAAGGACAACAGTGTTGACACTGTACGCCGTTTGATGCGTCAGGCATTGGGGAAGCTATGCAAGCAGTTTGGACAGCAAAATGTGCCAATTCCGCGCGTCTCATGCTAGGATTTTGTCATCGTAAATGTGGCCTCCGCGGCTGACTCCAGCTGCGCGCTACTGGAACTGGTTGCAGAGGCCATGATACGAAAACAACGAGATGCACAGGGATCCAGAACAATGTATTGACAGCCGTATAAAAGGGTTAATTTACTTCTAAGGCACAAGGCGTCTTCAAGTATTACAGTGAAACCTCGTTAATACGTACCTGACGGGAACGCGGCATAACTACGTACTAAACGGTAGTACGCATTAACCAGCAAGTACAAATTTGCATCTCCTGACGTGCGCCATCACCGCCAACATAAAAATAAACACAGTACCACAGCAGATATTGCCTCAGGTACCCACCACAACGCCTTTTCTTTATTTTTGTGCAGAAAAGATTCTGGCTCTCTCGCACGACCGTCCTATAGACGCCAAAGGCTCATTTCGAAACTATTGCAGGGTCCGCGATACGCAGCGGCTGACATAGCGACAGAACGGACAGTATCGGCTCTCCGCCATACATGTGTACGCGCCTGCATTGCGATCTGCCACTAAGCTAAAGCTGACAAGTTTCATTGAAACACGGTATGGCCGCGTGGAGCCGATCGTCCCTGGCTAGTTGCGTGCAGCGCGTCGCCTGCTCGGCTCACGCCGTCACTGCGATGCGGGGCCGCTTGCTGTACCGTACGCGCGCGCTTGCCGTGTGAATGTTCTTCGCACCCCACTCCGCTTCAGACCGCGCACAGATGTGGCAATTAGCTACAGTAAAACCTCGATGATACGAATCTCGCGGGGTTACCAAAAATATTCGTATGATCCGAAATTCGTATCACCAGAAAACATGGAAAATTAGTATGCAACAAAAGAAAGTTGGCATACGTTTTGATTCAGTGTTTCTCAGGGCCGCAGCGACGTCATGAACAGCTCCGAATGATTGCCAGTAAAGTCTTTAGACGTCGGCGATCATACTTGTACTCGTAAATATACGGTGCATGCGTGCTTGTGTAATTAACGAGCCAGATGTGTTGTGCCCCGTGACCGCTAGTAGCCCTTTCCGAATCTTACTACGCTTTTCTGCATGACAACAAAGTACTGCGGCGAAAGTGACTTAAGAATCGCTTTGCACACGATAGATAGAGGCCAAGCTCATTCGCCAAGACCGCCCGCTTCGTCTCTTGGGGTCTTCATCCACCTTTAATGGGACTTCATGACGGACCCGCAGCCTCAGTTTCAGTCTTGTTTCATAGAACGTCTGATTGCGGGGACATGGCTTGCATCGACGTGGCAGGCACGTGTTAACACAGTACAAAGACGCTGCTGCCTCGAGCACAGGAGCACGCGTCAACGCGTCGGGCGGGCGGGGGGGGGGGGGGGGGGGGGGGGGGGAGAAGAAGAAGAAGAAGAAAGAAACGTGACGTCAACGTCATCTGTAATCTAAACACGAAGGCGCCTAAACGCATCCAAGATTTGCGCGCACTATCTCGGAGGCAACGACGCACCGTTGATGGTCAAGCAGCGCGCATGCCCGTGCCCGCGCCTGACTGCCGCGCCTTCCGCGACAGCGCGGGCAGCACCTGTGCCTGGCCCGTAGCCAGGACTTTTTTTCGGGGGTGGGGGGGGAGCACTTGCTGAAAGCCTTGACTATTTAAGAAAAGCGCCTATTTTCATGATTTATTTGTGGTAAAACACCATGTATTAAAAATGTCGAGCCCCCCCCCCCCCTCCCCTGGCTACGGGCCTGACCTGTTCGTACCGGTGTGCTACGTTCGTATCAAACGTCGGGGGGTGCAAATCGGTTCGCAACAACCGTACTCGAATACATTGCAGGCTAATGGGCCTTGGCCGGGACCACAGAAAAATTCGTATCACCCCAAAATTCGTACGAGCCGTGATCGTATCACCGAGGTTTTACTGTGGTTGGGTTATCGCAGCGATGACGAGGTTTCTGCAAGCGATGTGCACACCGCATCTCCACGTGCCCCAGCACTCCTGGTAGCGGACGGAGGCGCGTTTAGGCGGCCGTCTAACAAAAGCGTGCAGTATGGTTACAACAGCTCTACGCTTGCTGTACCGTACTCGCGCTTGGCGTGAAATTGTCAATGCAGCGAGATTTCTCGGCGCCCGCGACGCTGAACTCAGCAACAGTAAGCTGCTTTCGTTTCTACCAAGCGGCGCGCACTTCAACGCCGTCCCGCACAACGAGGCGTCAGTGATCGGCGGCACAAAGCGCAGAGGTTGTCGCCTATCAAAATTGTGCAGTAGGTTTAAGGTAGCGCTGCGCCACACGCGTGCCCAAGCAGATAGCTGAAGGTGATAGGGTTACTGGCGCGCGATCGTCGGCGGCCACCATCACGCCTTGGTTCTTTCCTGATGCTTATCCGCAAGGACGTCGCCGCAATCGCGCGGAAGTTGGAATCATTGATCGACCGCTCTCTGCGATTCTAGAAAAGATAGAAGACCTTTTGTGGCACATTATGGCGTCGGCAAGTTGAGCGGCGCTGTAAACATTTATGGCAGAAAAAGTTATCGCGGTACGCGCACGTACGCACTTAACCGATAGGCATAGGACGAACCACTACGGCTTAAGCGGTCAGAGAATGCATTAATTTCTATGAGACTCGGTCGGGGATTCGTCGCAACTACGTTTTAACCATTAGTATGTTTAAAGCGGGTACGTATTAACAAGGTTTGACTGTACTCTGTCTAAAAACGAAAAAAAAAAAAAAAAATCACATTACAGGCGGTAAAATCGTTGATCTATTTCTGGGAGCAAAAGCATCTACACTGAAACCTCGATATAACAGACACGGATATAATGAAGTAAATGAAGAACAGTCTTGCAATACATACAGTGTTAGGAATATACGTTTATAACGAATTTTCGAATATAACGAAGTTATTTTCGTGTAAGATGTGACTTATTTATAATGAGGTTTGAACGTACTGCAAGACCCCTGGCTAGCTTTCATAGTGTTGCACCTGATTTATGAAACTGAGTACAATGCCATTTTTTTTTGTTAAGCATATCTAGAAAATTACACAAGATAGCTCCTGTCGACAAAATGTTGCATTCTCAGAAGGAATCTTCCAAAACGAACATCGGGAAGCGCGAGCACAAGACAGAACATGGGCGCACACCTCAACAGCGAGAGCCAGGCCCTTGCCACCAAGCTCTAGATGCTCGATGATTTGCTGCAAAATTCCCTGCCATGACCGCTTCACGAGCTCCTGCACAAACATAGAAGAAAAAGAGTAAAAGCAGTCAGGAAGAACGATCTTGAGTTGTTTTCCATGCAAATGCGATGCTCACAAATTTTACGACAAAAGACTCACACAAATTTTACAACTTTGATGTCCTTACTGAACGTTACGGGGGGACGCGCCCTTTAAAAATTGAAAAAAAAAAGAAAAAAAAAGCAAGAAAACATGACTTTCGAAAAATCGTATATTTGGATTGTACCTTTCCTGTGATTAGGAACGACAAATACATTGTAAAAGTACGTCAAATCGGGTAATAACGGGCAGCGGCAGCTGCTGCGCCAGCCAAACAAACACCGAAACAAGCCCAACTTCGAGCGAGCACCATTCCTGTGCTGTTCAACCATTCGACGCCATCTTGGTTCCTCTGCATTTTTCTTACCGCCCTCTACGGTGGTGGAGGTTTGCTTGACAGCACTGCTTGACGGTATTGCAAGGAAAGCAGCTTTGCAAAATACACTAGTTCTTTTTAAAATTTTTACTTTTCCGGGGCTTGTACCGTATTTACACGACGGTAAGTCGACCCCCCTGAAATCGCACATCAAGAGAAAAAAATAAAAGTGTGAGAGCATTTCATTAAAGAAATTTATTTTCGATGTCGCTGAAGAAAATCTCGAATTCCGGTGTGCAAAGCTGGCTTCACGGCAGTGCTTCAGAGCTATGCAGAAAAGCTAGCTTTGCAGCAATACGTGGGGATTTTTAGATCGACCTTACAATCGAAACTAGTTTCGATTGTACCTCGATAGTACAATCGTACTAGTTTCGATAGTACAATCGAACTAGTACGATTGTACTAGTTCGATTGTACGACGCACCTGCAAGATGGGTAAGTGCAGCGGGGCGCGGATCTTCTTGCGAACGTAGAGCCAGCGCAGGCCCGGCTGCGACGGCTCGTTCCGCTGGATTACCAGGTCCAACGTTGGGAGGGCACCCTTCTGCAGCAGCAACAGCGCGCACCTGCACGGACAACGTGCACCTTTGTTCAGAGTGACAAAAAGCAACACGGTGCAGAGTGCCGGACCAGTCATGCACTTTCGAACGATCGCCTTCGGGGGATATTCCACACAAGTTAGGAGTGGTGGCTAGAGAGTAGGGCATTACGTTAATTATGGAATATAATTTGCTGTGTTTCATGTGCCAAAACCACGATATAACTATGAGGCACGCCGCAATGGAGAGCTCCAGAAATTTAGACCACCTCTAGCATTTAGCCTTTATTGAAATGCAGCCACCGCGGCCGGCATCGAACCCGTGTCCTTCGGGTCAGCAGCCGAGCACCGTAACTTAACTGCTGTGCCATCAAGGCGGACTAGAGCACCACATTTAGAGAAAGAAAAAAATAAAACAAGACACAATGAAGATAATTTCATCAAAATTTAAACTTTAAACCGAGGATGGTTAGCGAGAACTGGCTTACTATTTGCTTATGTAGCACATTAAGGGCACAGAAACGGTAAAGAAAGCGAGAGATAAGGATAAGGTTGGTTCGTGAATACGGACCTAAGAATGGCACGAAAGGTAGGGAAAAAAAAACACCATTGCACTTAACTTGTCCCTTATAAAACACTACAACATGCAATCTGTCATGCCCGGGCAACATTAACAAGAGGTTAGCAGTGCCTTACGCGGGGTGGTTGTTGAGGACTGCCAAGCCCAAGGGTGTGTTGGTAGCCTTGTCCTTGATATCAACTGACTTCACCTTCTGCAGCAGGAGGAAATAGAAACACCCATGAAATAACCTCCCCTTTTATACGTAAACTTCTAGCCCATCACAACAAAGTCACATCTGACGCAAAAATAAAGTGGAATCTCGATACGATTCTGTATAATGTGTTTCTCGGCCTAATACGTTGTTCTTGTTATTCCCGGCCAACATCCCTTGGAAATACAGTAATACCTCGTTAACTTGAACACGCATATCTCGAAAAATTGGCTAAGTCGAAATTTTCTGCGGTACCGAACGATTTCCCATAGGTGCAATGTATTTATTGCCCTTGTGGGGATTGAGGCTTGCCCGTCGCCATTGCGCTGGTTTTTCGCCTATTTCTGCCATCCCCACGTCCGATCATACGACGCTCCCCTCCTCCGCCGTCTTACGGCGCTGGGCGAGCGGGGGAGTGACGTTAACCTCCCTCTCCCGGCGTCAGACCTTGACGGGGGCGCTGCGCTCGAGTTTCGCGTCTCGCGAGATGTTTCGCACGGCAGGGGGGCACAGAGACTCTCTCTGGACCTCATAGGGTAAGCACGTATTTTCTCTCCCGTCCGTCGGCTCCTCTTTTGGGCTCGCTCGGACGGAACTCGCTAACGGTGCCTTGCGCCAGCGGCGAGCGCTTACCTTACGTCGTCCTTTTCAGAACGCTAGGCTGAAGAGCGGTGCGGTGCATTCGCGCGTGGTCATACTACGCCGAAACCGTACCTATCGAAGCCAACGCGAGCGGAGTTCGCCCTCACTCGAGCGATCGGGCCCTGTGGTCGCGGATCGTAAGAGTACGCAGCATAGTCGCGAGGGACCCATTTTCTCTCAGCGGCGTGTCGCCGTGAGCCCTTTTGCCCGCGGAGACGTGCTAGCGGCACCCTTTGTGTTGTACTTTCGCCCGTGGCGTGGGGGAAGCCTGTTTTGCTTCTCCCGCCGCCTTTGGGAGCGGGCGTTGTACTGCGTTTTGTGGTGTTGCCGCAGGCAATAAACTGTTGCGGATCTCGAGAGCAGTACTGTGTACTTGCCGCGTTGCGCTCGGCGCCTTTGCACTCGAACGTACGTGTGCAGCGGCGCGCTAGTTCACATGAGGCGACGGCAAACGCGGCCCTTTGGCTCGCTAAGTCCGAACCCACGCTAGTGGCCGTACTCCTGTGAGGTACGTGTACACTACACCCTTTATCTCGAAGTATTTCCGTGCCCACTTTCGGTTATCTCTAAATCTCGACTGAGAGTGGAACAAAAACTTCGCTGCCGAACCGTTTCACAAAATACAGTAAAACCTCGTTATAACGAAGTTGAAGGGGCAGTCGTAATTACTTCGTTATAACCATTAGTCCGTTATAGCCAATATCCATTTCTATCGACAATTAGCACGCAAGAGAGGATGTACTCATCACCAAATCCCACAGCAGCCCGCCACGCAAACGAAAAACGGCCGTCGCACGGAGAGAAACTAGCAAAAGAAAACAAAGAAAGAACAGCAAAGAACTGCTACTTTATTCACGCCAAACTCGGCACACCACCTGGCGGCTCACTTAGCAGAAAAAAAAGTCCTTAATAGACTTCTGCCGTGTCTTCCTCAGACGGATGATGGCTTTTTCGGCCGCTGCCGCTATGTCGAGTCCGTCCTCGCCGTCATCGTGAGCGCCGAAGAAGCGGCGCAGCAGGTCTGCCGCATCCAGCGCTTGCGCGGACATCGGAACATCGGGTTAGCCAACTCCGGGCTGTCGTCGACACATTCGTCACTGTCGTCATTCACCACCCGTCACCGCGCGCACAATTTCAGCCTCTGTCCGCTCTTCGGTTGTCACCGCATCAGCATCGGCACTGACGTACGTGCAGAAGATGTCGCAGTCGGGCACAACTCCGGTGTCAAGGAGAGCGTCCCACGACGTCTTGGTCACCCGCGGCACCCTCATTGGCGGCAGCACCGATATCTTCGCTGTCACCCCCGCTGCTGACGCCAAATGAGGCATGCCGGAAGCAGTTGGCGATCGTGCTTGCTGTTACAGACATCCAAGCAGCCTGTAGCATCTTGATCGCCATGTAGAGGTCGATTGTAGTCTCGCGCTTCATGCTCATATTGAGTAGAATTCGGTCGATTACACGCTTGCGGTACCGTGCTCAACGCTACGCTGAAATCTTGGGCAACTTTTTTCTTCTTGACGCCGGACTCAACGCCTTTCAACATAGCCGCCTTCTGCTCGATTGTAATCGTTTTGCGCTTTCGTTTGTCGTTGCCGTCGTCCATCTCCTGTCTAGCGGCGGGAACCGAGAGAGACGCTGTTCCGATGCACACGCAGCGAACGACAAGCAACAACAACGCCCGCCCCGCGGTTTCGGTTTGCCGCGTCGCCGTCCACACGTCCACGCGCGCAACAGGAGAGCGGGCGGGTCCACGAGTTCCGCAGGAGAGGGGAGGCCGGGTGACGTGCGCGGGTGGGTCCACGAGTTCCATTGGAAAGGGGAGGCAGGCAGATGCGCACCTTCGCGCGTGTTGGCCGTGTTGGCAGGCGGCTCCTCGGGAGCGTGAGGCGCGAGTTTTGAATTACCGCATCCGTGATGGGACGTAAACCGTCGCGCGCTATAAGACATTGACTTGCCGGCTACCAAAATGATCAGTAAATGATCGGTGGGGGAAAAAAAGTTTCATTATATCCATTGCGAGGTAATTTTAGCTTCGTTAAAATGAGGTTTTAAATACATGGGCGTCTATGGGAATTTCAAGGGGAATTACGATTGCTTCGTTATATCCATTAGTTCGTTATATTCCGCTTCGTTATAACGAGCTTCTACTGTACTAGCGGCAAAATGTCATACGTTTCGCAAGGTTCGCACGAGGCTGCCGCGCTTACGACGAAGTGGACACTGTTCCCGAAAGTGAAGTCTGAACCTAGCGGCATAACAGTTTTGTCAAGCAACCCTGTGTCACGTTATGTGATGCTATACACGTGCACAGAGGCAGAGGCTCTGCAAAATAGCACGGGTCGTACACGTCGTTTTGTTTACCGTCAGAGATGCGATTTCAGCATTTTATTTATGCAAGGCACGTCACGTGGATTTTTTCGTCGGCTGTGCGATGTGGCGAGGATAACGCCACCAAAGCAAAGCAAGTTACTGATGCTGCAAAGAAAGGTAGCCCTAATCAAAGAAGCGGATTCGAGACTCGAAGTTTCCGGACGTCAAAACGGCGCTCATTGTGTGGTTGCATTGTGTGAGAGGAGCCAATTGTGCCAGCGAAGGGCGATTCTCTGGACTTAGCGGTGGGCTACACTGATCTCGCCTGCAACATCGGCTGGTTTGACCCTTTTCTTATGCGAAACAACGTGGTGTCAAGCACGGTGATCGCGGCAGTGTCGACGCATCTACTCGAGGGGTGACGACATCAGCCGAAACAAGAAATATGCTTCGCTTGATGCGAAATAAGGTTGAGTGCAGCGGCGCGGATGATCGCCACATGCAATGTGTTAAGCAACTCGAGAAAGCTTTGCTAGGTGCAAGTGTTACTCAGAGGCAGACCAGCCTGAGTCTGTCTTTCTGCGCTAAATAAAAAGGCAGTGCCGAAAAACACAGCTGGTTGATAGCTCTGGTATGTCATTATTTTTCTTTAAAACCTTTACAAAGAGCCAGCTGGGTGCTTCTGTTAAGAAACTGGTCATTAGTGATAACATTTTTAGATAGAACTGGACTTCTCAGTGGAATTTGTGCAACTTTGCTTATCTCGAAAAACTGCTTATCTTGAAATTTTTTCTGGTTTTTACAACTTCGAGTTAACGAGCTATTACTGTAGCGTATTTTCATGCGTTTAACATGATCACATTTTTTGCCCGAAATTGGATAATACGACCGCGAAAGTGGCTCTTCACCCATATATCTAGAAATCCTGGCGCTGAGAGTGCAGCAGCGTCAGTATTGTGGCGAAAAGATCGCTGCCAGGTGTGGCCGCTGCATATAACGACGGAAAGAAGAAAGTGCGGTGCAAATTGACCAGCCACTTCAATGTTGCTCAGTAAAAGTGAGTCGGTGACGCAGTATCCATATTTTCCGCCTTTTTTTTTTTAACCTCTTTGGTTAATACGATTTTTTGCATAATACGTTTTATATTCCGGTTCCCGTGAAAAACGTATCAACGAGATTCCACTTAACTTCGTTATAACTGATAATTCATTATATACTGCGAAAGCGTATAAGACTGGACGCGTTGGTTAGGGTTCATAGATTAAAGCAGCGCAAAGAATGGAAACACAAGACAGAGAAGACCACAGGACAAGGCGCTTGTCCTGTGCTCTTCTCAGTGTTGTACTTCCGTCTTTTGTGCTGCTTTAAACTATCATCATTTTGTACGTATTCGTTACATCAAGGTTTCAGTGTACAGTAAAAAATAAGACAAAAACAACACATGTAATATTCTTAGATAACATTTTTTTTTTTTCAGTTAATCCTCACCAAAAATTTCAGATATGTTGCTCTGCCGATCAGAAAATGCTTTAGGCAAGCTCCGATTATTAAGAGTCCAAGAATTTCAATCCCCCAGAATAAAACACTCAATTCTCGGGACACTGAACAAATAAAAATATTTCCGTAATGTCGGTCTAGTTTTTGAGCTTGCGGCCGCTGAAGGAATGCAATGTTATGATTGTCACCTACACTTGCACACGAAGCAGATAAAAGAGTCCAGCCGGCTTGTCCGGGCCGAAGAAACTTGGCCTTTTTAAAGATCTCACCGCGTGAACATTAGACGTAAAACCTCGCAGGCACAGCTGTCACTGTGTGATTTGTGCACCACAATAAACTGTTCGTCATGCCCGAAACCTTGTCATCATCATCATCATCTTCAGCCCATGCTACGACCACGGAGGAAGAAACATTTAAGAGGCGCAACTCCGCTTCTTGAGGCAGCCAGATAACGTCACATTGCCGGAGAGCCACTTCACGCTGGCGGCATCTAGCAGCGCCCAAGAGAAATGCCGCAGTTTCTGTTTCCAAGGGATCCGGCCAGGCACGTTGCTCCCGCTCCGCAGCAGTCACGGAGCATGGACGCAGAGCGCGTTGGGCCGCATTCGTTTCTTGCTCAACATTTTCCCTGTAACACTTGCGCCCGCTTTTGCAGGTTTCAACAAAATACCTGCGTCGCATCTCAGGCAACCAAATGCCGAAGAAGAGCAGCAGCGTTATAACAGCCACGGTCGCTACATACAAAGAAAGGTTACGGAGAAGGCAATCCATAAAGAAAATTTGCGTGCCTGCCGAAGCAAACACCACTGTCGTCTGCTCACTAACGTTGCTAAAGAGAATGCGCGCGGGCGTACTCGCCCGGCCAGTAGCGCTTCTTTTTCTTTTTTGGCGGTTGCGGCTTCGCGCCGCAAGGCGCCGCCAATTGAAGTGCCTCCCTCGTCGCATGTTATTTTTGTATCTTTTGTGACGTTATCTGGACGCCCGCCGACGCCCGTTCTAATGGGAGTTTCGCCTCCTAAATATTTCCTCCTCCGTGACTACAACCACTGCTGGACAAGGCCCTCTTCCAATGACCTCCAATTAATGCTGTCCAGCCCAAGCTTATTCCATCTTACGCCTGCAAATTTCTGAATTTCATCAGTCCACCTAATCCTCTGCTGTGCTCAGCTGCATTTTCCACATCTTGGTATCCATTGCGTCGCTCGAACTGACCATCGGCTCTCCGTCCTTAGCATTCATGACCCTCCCATGTTAGACCCAGGCGGGTAACAGTCCATCCCCTTTAGAAGAAACCACGATTTGGCAAAGAAATAAAGAGCTCCGGAGGCACCAACTTACATTAATGAAAGAATTCATGCACATGGACGATCCTCTGATGGCAGCATAGTGCACCGGAGTCATGCCAAACTCGTCCTGAAGTTCAAGCAATGAAGCCTGTGTAGTTGTCTGCAGCAAGGTAGCCAGCTCCAGGGGATCACATGGCGTGTTGTCCCAGTGTCTGCAAGCAAGTCAGAAAACATTGAAAGAGGAAGTAAACACTACTAGGAAGGTTTTAGGCGTAAAGCCGGACTAACCTGCTGAACTGTGTGACATACGAACCCAAGTGAGAAAGAACGGCTATGTTCCTAGAAAAACCGAAAGAACAAACAACCTACCTGTGGATTTTGACGAAAGCGTAGTGCAATGGGATTCGCCCTCGGACGTCCCTGGCCTCCACCCGTGCCCCTTTCTGCAGCAGCAATTCCTCAAGGGCCGTCGAGCACTCGGCCGCACCGGTGTGCGCGTTGGCGGCCAGGTGCAGCGGTGAACGACCCCTGGCGTTCACCGAGTTGACGTCGATGCCGGCGTCCAGGAGCGCACGCACGGTGTCCAGTAGCTCTGTTTCACGAAAAAAAAAAAAAAAAAGTCTGCTGCAGGCGACAGAAGTCAAACGAGCTAGCAGCAACTACCGTATTGACTAGTTCCAGAGGAGCCATGGGTGTTGGCAGGGGAATGCAAAAGGGGCACTTGACTTACAACATAGGAAAACCTACTTGCAACATATCAAAACCTAGTAGCAACCAGTTACAACAGTGACGTCACTGTAACATACTGCTGGCATCCTGAATTGCGCCAGAGAGAGAATAACGTACTTGTTCTTTGTAGTTTCAGAGGCTGTTTAGGGGCCCTTTAAAGTGCTCCTCTCATCAATTCAGGCAATGCATAAATGGCTTCAAACGAGAAAGGACGTCAGCTTCACAAAAAGGGTCTCAGTCTCGTTTGGTCAACATGCAGCAACTCCATGACCCCTCAGCTGCAGTTAGCAAGCAGGACAGGACCGATTTCGACAAAACGAGCATTCGGAGTTCTTCGTCCGACATACCACACAAATACCACGAATGATGCACAACGCTCACCTGGGTTGCTTCGGTGCGAGACCAAATAATGGAGGGCATTGTTGCCAGAGGCATGGTTGACAGCCTTCGGGTTGGCCTTGTGCTTCAGGAGAAGCTGAATGAGTTCACCGGGGAGATTGTGCCTGCCGAGACAGAAATGTGTCGATTAGTCCTTTCAGGCCCAGTGATTCCAATTGGAATTGTAACTTTTGTAGATCAGTGGGCAACCCCATGCTTAAAAAAAAACAAAAAAAAAAACAACGATCTTCCATTACAAATCATATCTAGCATCTGCCCTACATATGCTGGCAACCTGATAGATGGAAAAAAATTACGCCACACATGAACAAAGAAATAACAGAATCACTCATGCTGTTCTCTGAATATGCCAAGCTGTCTTCTTCCGCTGTACAGAAGCAAGGCACTTATTTTAGTTTTGTATCGAACATTCGAACTTTGACTATTAGGTATTATGCTATCCCTTCGGAATAATTTTTGAAGTAATAAATTAATAAATAATACTGAAGATAATATTAAATAATAATTAAATTATTCAACTATTTCAGTCAAGTAAATTTTGTTTGAAAAGGGTGAGCACAGATGTTTTCATATATTTCTTCTATCATGATCATGCGCTTTTCAAATTGTAAAGATCAGTTGCTCACGTGCAAAAGAATTAATTCGGGACTGAAATGGTTTGGAGCGTCTCAATGAGCAAACATTTGTGCAGACATGGCAACTTGAAGTCTCCAGTGTTGGCTAAGAAAATGCCACTTAAACGTGACAGTGCTGTAGTGGGATCAAGTGGTTGCCCTCGGAACCTGTTCATCGTCCATTCCTATTAACGATACTGCCACGCGCCGGTGACAAAGAAGAATACAGCAGCCCAATGCGTTGGTAAATGTTAAACTTTCCGTTGGTGAACCTGGGCCTGGCAAAAACGAGTAACACTCGAAACAAAATGATAGTGCAGTCGTCGATCATCGAAATATGACGTAGGAGTTGAACGCCTTGGCTATTTATGCGTGCATCGTTGTACATGGAATCACTGGTGCTCCCATTTTTCTTTTTTTTTCAGGATGTACGCCAACATTCACGTCTCTCGTGCAATCTGATTACAAAAAACGTCATTGCTCTACAGGACGGCCAACAACATTCAAGAAGGTGCCGATATACGAAACCGAGCGATAACGCTGCAACAGTTTCAGCCGGTAAAAAATTATTGGATATGACTAAGAGAATTAAAGATGTTTTTTCGTCTCAACTATATCAGCACATAACTCGCGAGCCTTAGTACTGTGTTTAGCATCCATGATGGCGCTGCATACGTAAGAATGCCGCGTTTTGCACAGTGCGCAAGAGCACAAGTTCATTCGGGCTAGCTTATAATTAAACATAATGAATTACTGGATACGACGAAGTAAATCCAAGACGTTTTTTCATCTCGGCTATATCGGCGCATACATACAGAGTTTTAGTATTCCATACGTAGCGTCTGTAATGGTGTTGCATACGTAAGAATGCCGCATTTCGCACAGTGTGCGTGAGGTTAAGTTCTGTGCACACACTAAGCAAAACTTGGTGTTCTTAAGTATGCAACGCCAATACAGATATTACATGAGCAGTACTAAAACTGGTTATTAATGCACAATGAGAGCCCCTTGAACCCATTATGCTTACATAACGTAACGTAAGATACAACAGAGGTACTTTTGCGTACTTTTGTCAACTGTACTAAACTAACTTTAACGCCGTGATTAGATTTGAGGATCGCCTATTACACACGTCAACGTTGTCATTTGAGCGCTCTCTCTCTTCCTGGTAGTGTTTCTGCCTCTTTGTAGTCGTTGGCTTGTGACAATATGAACAAATAAGTAGGGATGGGCGAATATTCGGGTGTTTCGAATATTCGAACGAATATTACAGTATTCGAATTCGCTTCGACACGAATTTATATTGTTCGAAATTTCGAAGTATTCGAAATGAACGAATATATGTATGTTTGACCGCACGTAACCCCCTGTAAAGGTGGTTTCACTGCAGCGTCAGGTTGCTGTACCGTGAAACCACCTTTACAGAAGAAATCGGCACTGCCGCGAAGCCACACTTCAACGTTAAGTGTACATTTTTTTTTTAAAGTCTAAATCGTGTTATATGGGCTTATATGCGCTAAGTATAGTAATTTTTAAATTGTAACATATTGTACCACTTCTAACCTGCACCCTACTGCTATTCAAATCTTGATACTATTCAAGGTTGCTTCCACTTAATTTCAAACCAAAAAAGTGATATTCATTCGCTCATACCTAGTTCCAATTCTTAAAAATATTGTGCAAGGGTCATGACAAAAACGCTCATTTTTCATAATAATATGCCCTATATACTATTCGAACTATTCGATTCGAAATTATTCGACCAAATCACTATTCGCTTCGGATTCGCTTCGAACCTAAAATTTGCTATTCGCCCATCCCTACAAATAAGAAAATGTGGGCAGCTTGCACTAGTGATGCAAGGCTGGACTAACTGGAGCTTGTGGCCAACCTAGCATATTAGCAAGGTCTTAATTAGTAAGATCCTAATTAGCAAGGTCTTAATTATCTTGATCTTAGCATGGCTTGGCTCAATTAGAAGAGAAAGCGTGCCGGCCTAGTTATTGCGTTGCACGCGCTAGGTGATGCGAGATGCTATGTAAGGTAGAGGCCATTCATGACTATGACAGCTTTCTGGTCACGCGAAACGGCAGAACGAAGAGTTTAAACAGCTCCGCTGTTAAAAAGCAACAAGCTATTACACGGCGGATGCAACTACAGGCTGAAAACAAAAGGGAGGCACTCACATGGCGGCGTACACCAGGAGGCTCACGGGGAATGACCCACCATCGTGCAAATCCACATTGACACTGGCCCCAGCGGCAACCTGCAACATTTAGTTAGCATCATTCGCAGCCCATGAAAACACCCTCTAGCTCAGCACAACAGTCTGCTGCCGTGTTTTACATTAACACCCTACTGTCGTTAAATGAAAATGTTCCAATACCCCCTATTCCTCTGAAAATAACATCAAACGTATAGAATTGTAATCGTGAAGCACAACACTGTCACGTACGTGCACCTAGTTGGGTAAAATGCTTTGTTTCATGCCCGCTGTACAAGCACAGCTCAGCCGCACCATACACAATTTGCCTTGTTGACGTCTCTTCGGTCACTACATGTGGAGTCTCAAGCATGCACCATGGCGATCATGCCATGCATGTGGGCTTCGCTCCCTTTCCATCCAGTCTCCCACCCATGGTTGCCTGCCACCTTGATGTGTGTAACCCTACGCCACTTAGCATTGTTCCACCACTTTCTGAAAATGACCAATAACTATGAAAGGTTGCGGATGAAGGTCACAGCACCTCCGCTTCACGTCATAATTTGTTATCAGGCACTAATGTCTTGCACAATTAAGGTAACACTGGTAGAACGTGAAGATTGATTGCACACACAGCGGCAGACGCAAGAGCGCTTCTCCTTCTTCTTCACTACACAGTAAACAAAACCTGTTTGTGTACCCAGTCCTGCAAAGGCGATGACAGGCTGAGGTTTAACTCTTAGTTACGAAGAGTGAAAGGTGCCTGCACTCCCTGCTCTTTTGTATGGCAAGGAGGAGTACTCGGAGAGGTCGAGACAAGCCAACGAATGGAGCACAGTGAAGAAAAGAGTGAAATGAGCAAGGGCTGCTTTTCAATGATCAAACACGTGTAATTCCACTAGCATTCGCTGTAGACCCGTGCACAACTGCAATGCTAACTAAATTTCGACCTCTGGGTTGTTTAGAGGCTTTTTAAACCTTCGCCTCGTCATGTGGTACTGTAGCAGCAAGGCTCCGAGCAAGCGCAGCCTTGATGCTTCTCCACAGCGGATCACGCGACGTGAAGTCAAGCCTGCCACACCTGCGCTCCAGCACAGGTGCGGACAACGAAGCCAAGATCAACTGTTGTTGTGATCTGTTGTGAACAGCTTTCACTGTAAAATTTAAACAAAGAACACACTGCACAAACATGTGCAAACTCACCAAGGAGTGCACAGCAGCGCTGTTCCCACTGGCCACCGCTCGCGCCAGTGGCGTGAGGCCCTCCTGGTCAGGCGGTTCGAGCAGGGGCTTGTGCTGGAGCAGGAGGTCAACGGCCGCCGCTCCTGAGCAGCGAGCTGCCAGGTGCAGGGCAGAGGGGCCCCCCCGCACGGCTGCGGCCGCGTCGGCACCCAGCTCCTCCAGGAGGAAACGCAGCAGCGTGTGCAGTCGGCTACTCTGCTCTTCCGTCGGCTTGCGCAGCTCGCCCAGGGTCCGCAGGGCGACCAGCAGAGGGGTGAAGCCCTCGCGGTCGTGCGAGTTGGCCTGTGCGCGAAGGACGTCTCGAAGAGACCGCGGCTGCTCCTCCGGCTTGGCTCCTTCGGGCGGTGGGGGCGGAGGCTGAGTGCAAAGAGTCAGCGATCAGGCTAGTTTTTTATTCAAAGATCGAGATTTTTAGAGAAAGATCAATTAACGATACACGCTGTTAACATACATTGTTCCCCATCTGTCTTCATTGTTTATTTGCTGAGTATTTCACACAGAAAACCAATGAAAGGTATTAGTAGCTTGTAAATGTTCACCATTGCATTGAGCAGAACTTTACACCTGAAAAATTGCAATAACAGGAACATGGACGTAAATGTACACAGCACAATCCTTCTGGGTGCGGGGGGGACTGTTACATGCCATTCTTAGTAATTGGGGTTTTACGTCCCAAAACTATGATATGATTATGTAGGATGCCATAGTGGAGGGCTCCAGAAATATTTGCCTGCCAGCTTCACGATCTTTACATGCCATTCTTTATAATTGTTGCCGTTTTATGTACTGAAACCACGATATGACTATGAGGGATGTCCGTAGTGGGAGGCCTCTGGAAATTTCGACCACCTGACGTTCTTTAACGTGCACTTAAATCTAGGCACATGGGCGTCTAGCATTTCCCCTTAATCAAAACATGGCAGCCACGGCCGGGATTCAATCCCACGGCTTTTGGGTCAGCAGTCAAGCACCATTACCACTAAACCACCGCGGCGTGTTACACGCCATTCTTCTACTAGACATTATTTGAAAACAAACAGATGCCTCACAGGCTTGTGCAAAATGCAGCCCCTCTGCGGTAAAGGCCTACCCATCTGTGCTTCGTTCCACCACTTTGTAGCAAACGCACCTTGAGGAGGGCATTGAGCAACGGCAGCACATCCCTCTGCCTGGCAAAGAGGGCCACCTGGCGTAGAAAGTCTGGGGAGGCTTCCAGAGCAGCCAGTTCGGGTTGGTTGCCGGCATCCACCAACAGTTGCACGACCAGGAGGCTCCCCTATCGCCACGCGACCGAACACGGAGAAGGAAATTTGCTGTTAGTCAAATCACGGAGGCAATAAAAATTTTTTTTTTTTTAATTTTTTGGTGAACACGGAAGCAGAGCGGTGCAAACCCCACCTTGTGAAGGGCGAGGGACAGCGGACTCAGCTGTTCCTTGTTGAGTGTGGTTGGACTGCAGCCGCTGTTCAGGAGCAGCGAGGTGGCTTGCTCCAACCAACGGTTGTGCTCCTTACGCTCCTGCAGACAACAGAAACAAAGACAAGAAAAAGCAACGTTGTAGGTTTTACAACTTTCAATTTATGCATGTGTTTATGCTGTTGCATAATTAGCAAAGTCCTGCTAAATGACTATCTATTGGATACACAGCATTACATTGAGACATTTGCTTGCAGCGATGCTAGAAGACCAACGGGAAAAAAAAAAGACCTCACTTCTTTCCCAAACGATCCCACGCAATATGAAAAGTTTGAAAAGTTCAATGAATCACCCACCTTTTCCAGCCGAGCTTGCATAGCTTCTATGTGAGCAGTGTCTGATGATGGTTGTTTCTGGAAAAAAAATAAAGGATGGGATTATAAAACTTGCTGCTCAATGTAATGTGGACCACCACACTTCAAGAAACGTGGCAGTTGCATGTGCATGCCACCCACCAAGTCCGATTCTTCCAATCTCTGTCGGTGTCTGAACTCGCTGTCGGCCAGGACAAGGTGGTGCAACTGGAAAGGCAGAATGATTCAAAACTATATTCAGCCCCTCTTCCCTACCTCCACCCACATTCGTGGACACGGCTCCTTAAGCAAGTTACACAACAGCAAACTGCTCAGTGTCATTGAAAACTCATGCCTTGGTTGCCCAGAGTGTCCTTTATCCATGCTCCAAGACTGAGCAGCAGAAATCAACAATAGCGGCCGATTTGCAAACAAAATAAAACTGTGATGGGCAGATTGCGCAGCTGCTTAGGCCTAACTGCTTGAAGGTTTGCAATTAGTATGTTTTTGGCATACAAATTAATGTGAACAAAAGTTATGCTACTGGTCTTTGGGAACCATTAAAAAAATATTTGAAGCACTGAAAGCCAGCATTTGCACCTAATGGCTGTGTTTGTCATATTTGCAAACAAGGTCCTCGTTTGTGGACACCCATATTTATGCTTTGAAAAAGGAAATTTTCATCGGAATGTCTTATCTTTTGCACTTGTGGAACCTCGTGAAATAAGATTCTGCACACTGCATCTAATTTTCTTGCTTACAATTTTGTTCGGTCAATTTTGTTCGGTAGTCAAAAAGTTCAACTCTTTCACTCAAGTACACTATTACTGGTGCCACATGGGCACTTTTGATCGCGATCAGGGTCGATGCAGATCGGATTTCTTGATTACAATCAACAATCATCCCTGCTACATGGTCCAAACTAATCCGGATCAAGTTTGGTGCAGACGCAAGCGAAATCGGGATCACGGAGCCAGATTGCAATGCGCAGATCGCGATCGTCTTGACCCGATCGGGCCTGATCACAACGTGACCGTGTAGCAGCAGCGGATCCAGATTGAGCCTAATCCAGATCGGCCCTGACCGCGATCAAAATTGCCAGTGTGACACCGGTATTACACACACTCAGGCTTGTTGTGCGATGCAGAGTACTGCCACTACAGTTATGACGCGAAAAGTACGACTCACGGCATTGTTGCCCTCCTGGTCAACCTTGTTGGCGTCGGAGCCCTGCCGCTCGAGCAGAAACTGAAGCCGGGCATACACGGAGCCGCTGAGGCGTGAACGCAGCGCACGCATGGCCAGGGTCCGCCCTGTGGCAGCAGAGTCCGTGGGGCTGTCGGCACTCAGCTCCACACCTGGCTGGTCCAGCAGGTAGTCTACCACACCCATGTGACCCTTGAGAAAGGCCACCTGCACCGGTGTCGCCTGTGCACCAGCACGTGATCGTCACGGTTACGCACGGAATTTCATGTCCCATAACTTGGGAGCTATGAGAGATGCCGTAGTGAGAACATCAGACTACGTTAAACCACGTTGTTATTTTGTACAGCGAAACCGTCTTATAGTAGCCTGTGCTGTAGTAGTAAGTAGCCGGTGTACGCAGAAAACCATTGGCCGAGCCGGCAGGTCACGTGATCTCACTTTGACCAATCAGGTGTAAGCATAGACAATTTCAAATCTAGTGGTGGATTCACGACATCATGTGATTTTGCTAGTCAATAGTATACCCTAGTCTATAGATGTCACCGTGCTGAAAACGCAGCGTTGTGAGCTCGCAAAGTGGAGGTCAAGCGCCGGTGGAGAGCCAATGACTCCGAACTGGCAAAGAAGGGTTGCCACCACTACACTCAAACCTCATTATAACAAAGTAACACCTGCCACGAAAATAACTTCGTTATAGACGTTTATTTTTAACACTGTATCTATGACAAGACTATTCTTCATTTACTTCGTTATAACCGATAATTCGTTATATCTGAGTTCATTATATCGAGGTTTGAGTGTACCGAGAGCAGCAAGGGCCACTGCAAGGAACGCCGCAGGGGGGGGGGGAGTCATCACGCATGGCTCATTCGCTGTATGACCATTTTGAAGGAGTCGATGGGGCACTGATTTCTTTTTTTTAACTTCTATCAACGAGACCCAAACACACGAGCTGGAGAAGAGTGCTGCCCGAGTTTGGGTCTTTCGCAATGCACATCAATCAGTGGCAGCCAAACGTGTGCTCGTTACAGACCCTTCTTATTCCTGTGAGTACAGCTGCCTTTGTTTTGTGATCGGTGGTTTTGACAAGCACGAGCACTTCAAGCGAAGTCACGATGAGAGTTTGCTCGTTTGTCTTAGTGAGCCCAAAGTGAATTCAGTTCTAAGTAGAACTTGGACTTTTGTCACACGATCTTCGCAAGTGTGAAGCTAAGGCCTCAGAAACTTAACAGAGCTGACAGGTTGTAGTGAAGCACAAAATGATCCTGTGCAAACTGGCAACAAAATGTGCTCCGCTGTCATTTTGGGATGGAGATGACACTACATCTGCCCCTCTGAACGCTGGCTGTTGCCCGTTCCATAAACGTGGTTTTGGTCTCGTGCTTGACTATACCGTAGGGCTCGCTTTATCGACAATTTTTGGACTCGCTTTATCAGAAAAAAGCGCCAGGCCTGGGTGGAACACGCAGCATAGTCACAGTAAAAGCTGGGGGATCGGCCTTTCTTGAGCTCGTTGTAAACTCTCTTGAGGCGACTACTACAAGTACAGTTGCAAGGTGCCCACTACATCATAAATAATCAATTTTGCGAAGTAGGGAAGCACCCACTATGCCATACTGCAAAGAATCGAGGTACCTGCTGCGCAGCTATAAGGCATTATGTGCATTTCACTGACTTAATTAAAGTGCAACCACACGACACATTCACACACCCACACACCCACACACCCAGGCATCAACCACGCACAGCGCTCACTTTCAACTGATTTATTGATCGCACGGGCTTGAATATATACATGTGGCACATGCGCGCATTAACATCAGATAAGGCCAACACACACACAATCAAGGCATACATTTCCTTCCTGCTCCTTCCATCTCGCAGTCTAGATCTGATGAAGTGAAGTTCACTGGGAAACAGAGATAGCGACGGGGTGCTTACACAGCGGTCCTTGTCTTTTTCTATGGTAAATGCCTCTAACACTGTTGTGATGTTGTGCCATACATCCATAAGCTCTCGCACAATTTCAAGAAAGTCGTGGGTAGGCACGGTGTACCGATGGTCTTTTCGGCGCCCGAGAAAATCGGGAAGTTGTGCCAACGTATTTGCGATAGCAAAAAGCGCGGCTGCGAGAAGAAGCATGAGAGGCTTTTTGTAAAATGTTCCACGGGGGTCGTGTACTCGATACCCCTATCCTGCGGCAAGGTGTACATCGGTCAAACCGAAAGATGTGTTAATGACCGGTTAAGGGAACACGCCCAAAAATTAATAAAACGAGATGACAAGTATGCGCACCTGGTTGCGCATGCTATAATGTGTGGCTGTGACGCAGGATTCTCTGAGACAAAGATTCTGGGCAGAAGCACAAGGAAAACTGCACGTGAAGTGTTAGAGGCATTTTCCATAGAAAAAGACAAGGACCGCTGTGTAAGCACCCCGTCGCTATCTCTGTTTCCCAGTGAACTTCACTTCATCAGATCTAGACTGCGAGATGGAAGGAGCAGGAAGGAAATGTATGCCTTGATTGTGTGTGTGTTGGCCTTATCTGATGTTAATGCGCGCATGTGCCACATGTATATATTCAAGCCCGTGCAATCAATAAATCAGTTGGAAGTGAGCGCTGTGCGTGGTTGATGTCTGGGTGTGTGGGTGTGTGAATGTGTCGTGTGGTTGCGCTCTAATTAAGTTTTGAAAATGATCTACCAACTAGCCCAACAACAAGTTCTTTTAGCATTTCACTGAGCCCTTTGTAATGGATGAAAAACATTAAATGACCTATTCGTTATGCAATTCGCATTGTGTGATGCCAGGTTGTTAATTTACTCGTCTACCACGCTATATTACATCTGTTAAAGTGGTTCCTTGCCCGACATGACGCCTGTGTAGGGTCCTTTTGCAAAGATGTTTCAAGCATTGGCATGGCTCTGTAGCAGAAGGCTCGAACAGCATGCAAAAAGCCCGGTTACAAAGCCCGCACAATCCCGGACTTTTTTTCCCTCATTGTGTGCGATAATGGTTACGGACAACCGCCGTGGCGGTGGACCATGCCACCAAAATCAGATGTCGTGATCTCAAACAGCTTTAACACTGTAAAAAAAGAAAAGCGTGCTCAAAGATTCAACCAAATATGGCAAGCTCACCTTTGAGCTGTTTTGCTTGTGTGGTGCAGCCCCAGCCTCGACAAGCAGGCGCAAGCAGCTCAGCCAGCCGTAGGCAGCCGCATAGTGCACCAGCGAGTTGCCCCCGACGTCGGCTCGGTTGGGGTTGGAGCCGAGACGCAACAGCTTGGCACACACGGCCGTCTGGCCATTCAGCACAGCGTGGGTTAGAGCGCTGCGGCCACACTCGTCTGGAACGCGCGTGTGGAGAAGCCGCGCTTTAGTCGACGAGGACAAAGTTTAACTCATAACACGTACACTTGTGGTAGAGGATGTTGGATAATACCACAAAATTTTGAGCAAGCACCCCTACCCTATGGCTCATCTATACTCGGTTACAACCTAAGAAAAAATGTCAGCTCCGCCTACAGTTATCGCTGTCCCTCCCAATGAGAATTTGCATAAGTGCTCCATCCAATGGCACTTACTCCATTTTCGTGACGTCAAACATCTCTGGAATGTTTCAGACAGTCGACTTTCCCATACTGATACACGTTTGTGTCACTGTTACAGGTAAAAAAAAAAAGTAGTGTGCAGCTTGCATTAGTGACGCAAAACTGGAGCGAACAGCGGAGCTAGTGTTCAACCTAGCTTCTTCCAAGTTTTTGCTAGTAATGCCAAGCTTTTGCTGGAGAGAGAGAGATGAAACTTTATTTTTGTCCTTGCTGGGGATGCTAAGTTTTTGCGAATAGCCCTACGTATGGCTAGGATTGGCTATTCTTTTCCGGCTACAGTCTGTTCCCCACATTACGCATGTGTTACGTGATGTTGCGATTTTAGTCACTTGGCTAGCTGTAACGTGGCTTTTTGCGGGAACATGTCATGTAATTTTAGTCACATGAATAGTTACGCGATTCTACGTACAGTAAAACCTCGGTCATTTGTACTCGGTTAATTGGGAATCCCGGATAATTTGTATTATTTGCGCGGTCCCAAATTTTTACATGTAAATTTAACCGGATAATTGGTGCGGCCAGTCTGCGACTTCCCGGTTAATTGGCACACTTGGCCGCGACTTCCAAGATATGCAAAGGATGTTGCGAATCTCGGAGGCTGTAACTAAAACATGCATTTTTTTTTTGATGTACGGATCTCGAAGGCCATGTTTTTTTTACCGGAAATACGTCGTGGACGCCATGTTTTAGCAATTGCCAGGCGGCGATGCGTGCGGTTGCGATCATGATCATCATCATCTCAACAGCGATGTTAGCCACTCTAGCGAAGTGAATGTTTTGAGGAGTCTTTGTGCCATTTGGATGTCGGCTGGCGAGCATTGTGCGATTCGGTGCGACTGCTCCATTTGTCTCCTGTCTCCGCTTGAGTGTCTTCCCTATGAATTAGTTGATTGAGGTGTGCTTGGAAGGAAGATGCCGAAGTACAAGAGGTTGTCCCTGCACGAAAAGGTGTGCTTAATTGAAGAGGCCAGCAAGTTGACGGCGTCGAAAACGGCTCTCGCCGAAAAGCACCACGTGCCTCTGTCAACGCTGTGCAACATCAAGAATAAGGAGAAAATTCTCGATGCTTACAGCAAGACGCACTCGTCAAAGCGTACACGAGTACGCCCGCCTACGTACGCCGACGTTGAAGCAGCTCTGATCGACTGGCTGCAGAAAGCCAACGCAGCACACCTTCCTGTGAATGGGACCATATTGCGTGAGAAGGCCAACCAGCTGGCGCTGCAACTTGGACATTCTGAGTTTAAATGCAGCAATGGATGGTTTTGCCGATTTAAGGAGCACAACAACCTGACATTCGTGACTGTTTGTGGCGAGAGTGGCAGCGCGGATCAGTCTGTTGTCGACGGCTGGAAGCAGCACACCTTGGCTCCACTACTCGCCAAGTACGAAGCAGCAGATGTTTACAACCTTGATGAAGCTGCTCTGTTCTACAAAATGTTGCCTACGAAGACGTTCGCTTTGAAGGAGGCAGACATTAAGGGGCGGAAACAGAACAAAGATAGAATCACTGTTTTGTTTGGTGCAAGCATGTGCGGTGGGCACAAGCTGCCACTGCTTGTTATTGGGAAGACAGAAAAGCCTCGTTGTTTCAAAAATGCACGACTGCCATCCAAGGATGACCTGATCTATAAAAACAACAAGAAAGCTTGGATGACGGCTGCACTCTTTGAAGAATACGTGCGGCACCTTGACCGCAAGTTTGCGGCCGCAGGGCGCAGCGTTTTGTTCGTCGTCGATAATTGCCCAGCTCACGGCGACATTCAGAACCTGCAGGCAATCAGGCTGGTCTTTCTACCCCCGAACACGACGTCGCTATCGCAGCCGATGGACCAGGGCGTCATACACCATACCAGGAAAATATATCGCTACAATCTGTTGAAGCGAATGCTCCTTTGCTATGACAACGGAAAGGAGTATAACATTGACCTCCTCGGTGGTATTTGCCTCATTGTTCACGCATGGAGGCAGGTGGAGGCCACCGTTATTCGACGGTGTTTTGAGCACGCCGGTTTTGTGAAAGAAGAGGCAACCTCCGCTGAGTTTGCTGTCACCGCTGTCACTTGCCCGTTTGATGAAGAAGGGGAGACTCTCTGCGCTCGATATGAGGCTTTGCACGCGGACGAGGAGTGCACTCCAATTGGATTCTCCGAGTACGCAAATGTCGAGTGCACAGTGCAGATGTGTTACGCCGACATCGACAGCGAGATAGCTGCGAGATCGACCGATTCGGCCTCTAATGTTGACAGCGATGACGAGCCCTCCCGAGCACCCCCTTTGGCGGATGTCATCGATGCCTTGAGTGTTGTGCGCAGCTTCGTCGAGTGCAACGGCGGCGAGGCTGAGATGCTGCGCCTCATTGACAGGCTGGAAAATATGACTTTCAGTGCTGGGAACTACCGAACGCGTCAGTCACGCATGGAGGAATTTTTCTCCAAGTAGGCTGACTTGCCACAATAAAGGTGTGACTTCCGTACATCACGTTTTCTGGCTGATTTCTTTGATTTCGCGTTGTTTCGGATAATTGGGAATCCCGCTTAATTGGGATATTTTTCTCGGTCCCGAGGCCTTCGAATTAACGAGGTTTTACTGTAATTGTAGTCAGATGACTACAGTCGCCGACCGTTTATTCGGACGCCGAAAATTCGGACATGCTCGTTTATTCGGACACCTTCGCGGCACCGCCACTCGTCCCATTGAAGTAATGTAAACTCGCGACCAAAAATTCGGACGCCCCACAGTCCGCCGTTCGATTTTTTGGACTCCGGCTTGCTGATCGAGTGCGACGTTGACCGCCATGACAAGTTGTCAGCAATGTTTACAAAATTTTGATAGGTTGCCAGCACTGAAATGTTGCACTGGCTATAACTGGAGATCGTGCCAGTGTCAAAAATCCACGCAGAAATTACCGATCTCGAAGGCTATGTTTGTTCGCTACACGTAACGGTTGCCTTTTGGCTTTAGCCAGTCAAGTATCCATTGAACGGCTACCACGGCCGAACAGCAGGCCAAGCCAAGCCAAGATTGGAATCGGCTCGGTGCGGCGTGTGAGATGAATGACAGCGTGTACGAGTACGACGTGGATCCTAATTCGGACAAAGAGAGTACGACAACAGAAACGCTGCAACATCAACTAGCCCAACGTCGTTTCCTTTTGGCGTGTGAGGGTTTGCGTTGTCAGATGTTTCTGTGGCTAGGCCTGATCTGCATCCCGAGCTTAGTGTCCCGCTCCCTTTTTTGTTGCTTGGCGTGCGAGGCCTGATCTGCTGAAATTGCTCCGACGCTGCCCGTTCCATGTGCGCCGTCGGAACTAAAGAAACGCGGCAACTACAAGGCCGTGACGATGGCGAAAAAAGCGGCGATTATTCACCAGGTGGAAGTTGTTTGGGAGTTTTCGCCGAGTTGGGCGATCAGATATCCGTCAGCTACTCGAACCAGCGCATGTGGACAGTGACTGCCGTGATGACGCACCTTCCACACCAGTCATCAAATGCGGATTTAGCATAGGCCGTTACAGTGCTACTGCCGACCATCACGGGTGGCCAAACATTGGCTGAAATACAGGCCGACTTGGTGGCGTGTAAGCGTTCATGTGTACAGGCACGCTCTGACAAGTTTTTTCCGGCCGCTGGGCCAATAAAAGTGCTTTTTTCTGGTGAATCCTTTTTTTCGGACTCCCGATTATTCGGACTTTTCGGCGGTTCCCGCCGAGTCAGAATAAACGGTCGGCGACTGTAGTTACGTGATGCTATGCGATTGTAGTCACGTGACTAGTTATGTCATTTTTTAGTCACGCCACTACTTGCTGCGGGATATTATGTGACTTTTAGTCACGTGAGTAGTTGTTACGCGATGTTACAATGATTTTAGTTACGTGAGCGGTTGTTATGTGATATTACGAGATTTTTAGTGACGTGAGCTTTAGTCACGTGACTAGTTGCTACTTGATGTTACTTGATTTTATTCACGGGACTAGTAACGTGATGTTCCATGGTTTAGTCACGTGACTAGGCACTACGTGATGTTGCACGATTTAGACACGTGACTAGATGTTACGATTTTTCGTCATGTGATTTTTAATCATGTAACAGACTCGCCCATCTTAGTTATGTATTCCACACTGGCCAAACTGGCGCACGTGTTGTGGGAGCGAAGTAGATGATGAAGACAAAGCGAGCGCATGCCAGTTCATGATGATGGTAATTACCGTGTTTATTAAAATCTAAGCCGATGTTTTTTTTTCGAAAAAAAAAAAAAAACGATGTGCGAAAGTGGGGGGGCCGGCCTAGATTCGAGTAAATACTGCTCATTCGAGTAATCACTGCTCAGCCAAATGCGATGTTTTAGGTACTAACAACGAGCCTTTAACTCTTAATATGCTTACTATTTACATTAGTTAATATAAAGTACTTGTGGTTCGAGCGGGAACCAGCTAGCATGACTATGCTTCACAGGTGAGGGCAGGCGCACCACAGTTCTGTAGGTGAAGCGGACATTTTTTCTTAGGTTTAACAGAGTATAACATCGCGTTCCTTGAGCAATGCAATGTTTTGTACAAATATATTATGCAGTAACCGTTAGAGGATGGCTGCCAAAGCCAACAGGCTGCTTCCTAACAGGCCCACTCAGAGTTGCTCCTGGGATTCGCACATCTATTGTTCAGTGATATGAAGTGTATCGGTGCTGCAACACTGCACTGTTGCCGGTATTTATCCGCATAAGCAATTTTAAAACCCTTGCAAAGATGCCCAACGCACATGCACTGACACCACTCGCAAAGTTTGATTATCCCTATCTCTGGGATCATTTTGGTTTAGACATCCACAAATCTGCCTACGCAAAACAGAGGGAAGGGCACACAAAAGAATTCACAATTACCCATTTCTGCACCAATAATATTACATCTAACAATTCGTTTCTTCCTAGGGTAATTACGAAATGGAATAAACATATAACGAAGTCGTTGCAGAACCATCCTTATGAACCTTTTTTTCTCACAGTTCTGGTAGTGCTATATCTTGAATGTGGTGCTAAAATTATTATGTGCTCCTGTGTACATTTCGTGGTGTTAAATATTTCATTTTATGCTCGTGTGCTTGATTTCTGTGAATCACTGTGTTGCATTGCTAAAGCGTATAGTTCCATTCCCTGTCTCTTGTTATAGTATTTGCCAAATTGTAAAACTTTACAAATGTAAATCAACTCTGCTAAAACCCTTGGTGAAGGTTGCAGCATCTATACATAAATTAATTAATGAATTAAAATTGCTTTGACAGATTGCAGATGGAATTCAGTAAACAGGTAGACGAAATGCATCAAACAGAATTTGCACCTAGGAGTTCCACGGTGCCCTCGTCCAGCCTTCGACCGCTGCCTTCAACCAGTGCGTGCACCATGTCGCAGCTGCCTTGCTGAGCCGCGCACATCAACGGGCTGATCTGGCTGTACGGAGCGCCGCGGATGCGGTTTGGTTCCGCCTTGTAACGCATCAGCACTTGAGCGGCTTCCTGTGGAGCAGAGAGCAAATGTGCAGGTGCCGTTTGTAAAAGCTGGATAGCCTTCCAGTATTCTGGAGCATTACAAGGGTCACAGCTGGAATGAGATTTTTTTTTTTTTTCAGCTAGTACATTTTGCAATTTTTTTTCTAATGTTTACTACTGTCCCTGCTGTTTTTGCTAACGTTTCTGTCACTGCTCCTGAGCTTATGGATGGGTGTATGGACCTTAGTTAGGCAGAGTTAATCTGCCTTGAGTCCTTTTAACCCAGAAAGTGTGTCTAAATAATCTCGATAAAAAAATGTTCCAAGCCAACATCCATGTAGCCAGATTCACAGAGCCATCGAACACTCTGTCGGATCTTGAGCTCGGCATTGGCGTCCGTCACAAGTTTTCGTCGCTTGCTTCTCCTAAGTAACGACACGCCGACGGTGTTAGCTGACAGTCTTAATGGCCCTGGTGACTGATTTTTTAAGAAGAAGCAGTGATTAAAACACTGCATCATCACAGACATCATTGCAGCAACAGAGATGTGACTTTTAAAGTCTACGTAAATCAGGTTTAGCTGAATCCCGTCTATCAACAATCATTGTATACAGCAGGGGTTCTCAAACTGGGTTCCATGAAGGGAATTTTAGAGTTTCGAGAGCGGTCGGAACGAATACGACCGGCTCCCATTTTGTCCCCATTAACACCTAATGTGTTGATTTAGACAAGAAAATTTGCACTGCATTTTGCATTTACCGAAGCCACAGCACATCACAGCCACACATCGGGAGTCAATGAATAGCGAGACGCACACGGCAGCGTCACTAAAGTTAAGGGTTGAACAGAAATGTTAGGGTTTGCCCAGCACTGTAGAGAAGCCATTGGGGTTCCCGAGGCCAGAAAGTTTGAGAACCCCTGGCATATAAAACAACTGAACTACAATACACTGAATTCATACACAGCACACTACACAACTCATGCTGAACATTACGCCTCATAACAAGTCTCCAATGAATATAAAAAGAAAAGTATGCATTGAAGGTGTCGAGAAAAAGGTACGAAGCACCCGGTTCTGCCGCGAACCTGGCGTTGCGGTTTTTAAATGTAGTCACTGCAACCCAAGTCCAACCTACCAGGTGGTTGTTCTTGACAGCCAGGTGTAAGGGAGTCCAGCCTTCGTTGTTGGGTTTGTCCACTGCGCTGAACAGACTGCCTTTCTCAGCACCTGCAGCAACCACGCGCAAAACGCAGTGCGTTAAGGGAGCCCTGCAACACTTTTAAGTAATCACCAAATGACCTCACTATCAGTGTTTACTGCCTCACGAATCAACTGCTGCAAAAACATTTAGAATCCGCCAAGTACAAGCAAAGTTGCATGGATTTGTTGCACACTTAGAGAGTGCAACACATCCATGTAAATTCATGCAACAAAACAAATCACTCATCACTGGAAAGGAATGCAAAGAATGCAGATGTCAATGTCAAGGATAAATTTAAAGGGGTCATAGCGTTTGAAGACATGAACAAGAGAGAACGATTACTACATGCAGAGGAGCCCGATGTACTAGAAATGAAATCTAGAGGTACGGCTTTTCGGACTAGTTGGTTGGATACATTTCAGGGGGTCATAGCGCTCTCTTGTCCATACCTTCAAGCGCTATGACCCCTTCTAATGTATCTAAACAACTAGCCCAAAAAACCGTACCTTTAGTCAGGGATAAATTGCAGCAAAGAAGAGCCAGACGTGCCTGTAGCGAATCGAAGAAGCACTTCCAGGTTACTTGAACGGCCTGCAGAGGCGGCCTTGTGCAGTGGAGTGTCTCCATTCTTGTCGATGGCATACAGAGAAGTGCCCCTGAACATGGAAAGAACACAAACCAGATTGTAAAATTTTACTAGAGGTGTCAACGTAATCCATCATTTCACAAAGGCATCCACAGTTAAAAAACCAGTGTACTCCCTGTAGGCTGTTCCCACTATTAAAAAAAGAAATGCATGCTAAATATCATTTCAAGTACTGTTAATGATACAATGCTTCTGGGTTGGCTTCCCTACATGTGTCATAAGAACAACACGAAACTCTGCACTGTTTTAGGCAAGGTCGAGTCAGGTAACGTAGGGTTAGCAAAATAATGTCCTTATTTGTATCCCACAGAAAATTGGCATCCTACAGTGTAGAGAGCATGACTCTACACTGCGAATGATGCGTGAATTAAGCAGCAAAGTGAGGAAAATCCACGTATTACCTATCACTCCTTGGTAGCTGAGCGACTGGAGTGTTGGCGTTCCTCCTAACAATTTCAATGAAAAACTTAAAGCTGTGTGAATAGCAAAATTTTGGGTGTGAAGCGAATTCGAATATTAAAGTATGAGTGCAAATTGAATCGAATATTTTTCTAATACTTCCAAGTGAAATTACAGAAAAAAGTTGAAGAGGATCCCCAAGCATATTCTTATGAGGTGGAAACATGAAAGAGTTTCCTTTCTCTAGGTTGGTGTTACGGAGAGGTGCTGCAAAGCGGTGTACCTGACTTGTGTTATAAAGCGATAATGCGGATGCCGAATTGTGTTTATTCACAAGATTTGGTGAAACCAATGTGGTGTCGACAACACCTTACATGCCCTCTTATAGTTCCTCGTCGAGGTAGTATAAATCACAACGTCAACGAGCCTTCCGACAACGTCGACGCTAGGTATACAACGTTGCCATCGGACTTACTGTAGCTATGTGTTGCAATATCTGTGGAGGCAGTGTTGTAGGCTGCTGCAACACAGCCTGCACAGAAGTTGAAGGCCAACTGATGTGGCGGGCAACGGTGTGCTCCGAGTCGGGAGTTCCTCTTCCGCTATCCCTCTCCTACTCCGCAGCTGCGAGTGCCTTCTATCGCAGTTGTTGGCATCGGCGTTCATTCCCGTGGGAACAGTCGCATGTCTTTCTCACATGGCTTTTACGAACGCAGGACAAGTGTGCGCTTTCGCAAACCTGGCCAAGTAGCGTTTTTGCGTGTAAGTGTAGTGCAAAACATGGCCATAAAATAATTACTTTTGCGTGGTAACCCGTATGCCTGGCGGCAGTGCGCTGTCCACCGAGTGAAAACGAAGCTTTGCTGATAGCTGTCATGTAATGACGCGGGGGAGGTAACATGCAGTATTGGCGCGAGCTTCGAGTGATATTTCACCGTTTCTAGGGCAACACTAATGAATTTTATATAACAGGCTGATTTCGCAGCGCCAAGACATTATTCTGAAAGTACGTTTCGCAAAACAAGTCGATCAAGTACGAAATCAAAACCCCGTTCGCAGCATTAGCAACAGTCGACCACCAGTGGCAGATGTAGTGACATGGTGACATCATCACCAAATGGCGACCAATAGCATTTTAAAGCTAGTCCGCACAGGCTCATTTCATGCTCGAGTATGGTCTGCGTGCATTGAATTTGTTCCCTGCAAGTGGAAATGGTGACGCAGCCCTTTCGTTATGAAAGCTCATATGTCGCACGCTGAGGACAGCTACATTGAGACTATTTTGCGTGCCCGAAACCCGCGTCTGTGAGTGGTGCAAACGAAGGAAAGATATGTTCAGCTGCACGTCGACCAGGAAAGGCTTCTACGAACCAAAAATGAGAAAATATCCGGACCTCGATGACAAGCTTGCAAAACATGAACAAAAAGCTCCGTGTAGACCAAGCTCGTCAAGGTAACAGCCCCTGAAATGGTACTCGATCGAGGCGTATCCAGAAGTGACCTTAAAGCCAGCAGAATAAATTTTACTTTCCATGAGGGTGCATTGCGCTTGCCTTTTTGTTTGTTTTCATGTGAATGTCAACATGAGAGCACGCTATAGTTCCAAAATATCATTGAGAAGTGCTGTGACTTTATTTTTAGCGCATGAAACCATTATGTTTACTTTCCGGAAGTTTGAATACCTTGAATAGTAAAATCCCAGTGCGAATCAAATTGAATGCAAACACTATTCGAAAAAGATTCGAAAGTTCAAATATTCACACACCCCTATGGAAAACTCTAGGCCACAAACAGCACATTGGTCAAACAAACAATGCAATCATCGATTTCAAAGACTAAGACAGCAATGGCCATGACCTGCTGCCTCGCCCACCTGGCAAGCAGGAGCTCCAGCGGCGCGGTGCAGGTGGCCACAGCGGCATAGTGCAGGGGCTGCCACCCCTGGCCGTCCTGGACCTCGAGGTGCGGCACGCTGCTCAGCAGGTGAGCCAGGTAGCTGTGCTCAGGGTTGACTGCAGCGCAGTGCAGGGCCGTCACCTGAAGACGGTGTTTGCAAGGCACAAAATGACAACAGTACTAAGTACATTATCAAAAAATTATATATGGTAGACTCTCATAAACAGAAATCTCTTACATGGAATTGCAGCTTAAATTGACTGTTTGACATTTTGCCGCTAGTAAAGACAACACACACAAGAAAGACACGAACACGACGACAAGGGCGGCACTTGCAGATGATTTATTTCAAGCATGAAACGGAGCTTACATATACATGTGACACACAAATGCGCAGAACAACCAACACTGCCTAACATAGCCAGCTCTCTGAAGACTGCAGCTGTATCGGCGTGTCGCCGATACATCCACCACCTAACTTATTAATGCAAAAGGCTTCTAATAAATCCCGTGCTGTCTGATGCTTGCTCTTACCCAGAATCCTGACCTTATGAAATCGTGGTTCACATTAGCAGACCTTGCAGTGCGCACGAACATGCACGAGTCCATTTTCTTTCTTTAGATTTCAGTCACATTCCCTGGCTCGTATATTCAGACAGCGGCCAGTCTGTCCAATATAATACCTGCCGCACGTCAGAGAGATTTGTGTGCGGTGTCTCCACTAGCGGCAAAATGTCATCCAGTATGCAATACCAACTAGGCCAAGAAGTTCTCCTCAAGTATGCTTAAATAAAACTGCCTCTAATACAATTGGTTTCGTACCTGAATGCTGGAACCCAGTTCCCGTTTCAGTAAACGGAACTCCTGTTAGACGAAACATACTTTCTTGGTCCGTTTCGTTTACCGAGGGTCTACTGTAAACAGCAGAGCCGCTGTTTACGGTAGATGTGATGAGTAAAGGAAGGGCACGAGGCGCGTGCCGAACGTGGAAGCGCGGCAACGGTGCGCGAGAAGCAAAAGTCACCCGATGGCATGCGCACCAGCCACGTCGACGCAGAGGATTGGCCAGATGGGGGCTCGTGGCATGCGACCCGAGCCGTGATGGTGAACGACGAAGGATGATCGTGGCACTTTGCTGTGGGGTGCCGGACGGAGAAGATCGAGGAAGGAGCAAGCGTTGCACCCGCGGCGAAGGCGGCTGGTACTCGGTTCTGGAGGTGGTGGAACGCAAGGCCCGGGGAGTGGCCGTCGACCTTGGAAGGCTCCAAGCGAGGCTGCCCGGACCCGTCGCCCCTCACTACAGCAGTTCCGGGATCGCCAGCAGCCCTTCTCTTCTCGGCAGGACGGCTGCCGACCACAGTTCAGTCAAGGAGACGCCCGTCACCTGTCGAGTCCTGAAGCAAGGGACCAAGGTCCAGTTAGGCCTAACCTCGACGGACCGAGGACGGAGAAGACTACTGGGGACGCACGCGACGAGAGCAAGCAGCGGGCTGGACGAAGGCAACCGACGATGAACACGGAGGCCTACTGAGGACGTTGACGACGGTCTCGACGAGAGATTGACGCAACGGGAACTTCGAGTCGTCGCGACGATCTGTAAGAACGTTCGATTGTCACAAGGCCCATAGTGGCCAGACTGAGTTGGAGACTTGTCTAAGCCTAGCTATAACGCAGTGTTTAGCTAGTTTCAGTTCTAGATAGGAACTGAGATTTTTGTAGAATGTAAATAGTTCTTGTCTGGAATTATTCAGTGTCTTTAACGCCTTTTCCTTTGTCACCGTTTTGCTCATTACAAACTTTGTTGATTTTGCCCGTCCTACCACGGTCTCCTGTGCCCATCTCACTCTCTCCCAATCCGTTTTTGCAAGCACCCCCGAGATAACACGTGACAGTAGAATCTCGTTCATACGTAATAAAAAAAAAATAGAAAAATGGGGAGAAATGTACTATCCAGGAAAGCTTACAATACAAATTTACTAAACACCGCGCAGTTTCACTCGATAACGATATCGCGAACGTTGGCATTGGGAAATCGTACACAACGGGAGCATATCAACGAGGCTGTACTCCATGTGTTTTCCCATATCTAACATTTCTGGCATCCAGCCTCAGCAAAGAATCCACACACACCCATGTATTTGCATCCCCTCTTCAGATGCCATTCCCGTAATGTTGCTACCCGATAAGTTGTGAACTGTCGGTGTGCTGGATGTGTTGAGGTGTGTAGTGTGCATTAATCTCACAGGAGTACGGCCACTAGCGTGGGTTCGGACTTAGCGAGCCACAGGGCCACGTCTGCCGTCGCCTCGCGTGTACTAGCGCGCCGCTGCACACACACGTTCGAGCGCAAAGGCGCCGAGCGCAGCGCGCCAAGTACACGGTACTGCTCTCGAGATCCGCAACACTTTATTGCCTGCGGCAACACCACAAAACGCAGTACAACGCCCACTCCCAAAGGCGGCGGGAGAAGCAAAACAGGCTTAACCACGCCACGGGCGAAAGTACAACACAAAGGGTGCCGCGAGCACGTCTCCGCGGGCAAAAGGCTCACGGCGACACGCCGCTGAGGGAAACGGTCCCTCGCAACTATGCTGCGTACTCTTACGATCTGCGACCACAGGGCCCGATCACTCGAGCGAGGGCAAACTCCACTCACGTTGGCTTCGATAGGTACGGTTTCGGCGTAGTATGACCACGCGCGAATGCACCGCACCGCTCTTCAGCCTAGCGTTCGGAAAGGACAACGTAAGGTAACCGCTCGCCACTGGTGCAAGGCACCATTAGCGAACTCCGTCCGAGTGAGCCCAAACAAAGGAGCTGACGGACGGGAAAGAAAATATATGCTTACCCTACGAGGTCCAGAGAGAGTCTCACTCTCCCGCCGCGCAAAACGTCTCGTGAGACTCGAATGCGGCGCCACCGTCGAGATCCGGCGCTGGGGTGAGGGGGGTTAACGTCACCCCCGATCGCCCAGCGCCGTAGGACGGCGGAGGAAGGGAGCGGCATGATCGGACATGAGGATGGCAGAAATAGGCGAAAAACCCGCGCAATGGCGACGGGCAAACCTCAATCCCCACAGGTGGTACGTCAAAGAATTTGGCAACGTGGAGTGCCACAAGGTCAATAATTGCATGAAATGGGTCTGGTTCTGGCAGAGGCACGAAAGAACCAGCAGCCACAGTGCATCACTTTTGCTTGCAAGTGAAACGCCACATTGTACACCGGAAGAGTGCAGCTGCACAAATATTTACACAATTTGACATAACCTTACTCCACGAGTTGTGGTTGTGATAGACAAGGTAATAACTGCATAGCAACAGTTGCATATTGAAAACTGTGTTGAGTAAGCATGCCAAGTCTATGACTACACTTGTGACATAGTTTCAACAGCACCGCTTGTCAGAATGACGAAGCAATTAATGCGACAGCAGCACACTGAAATACTATACAAAGTAAAAAGTACATGTACGAAGTTTTACAAAATAAGACTAGCAGCTTTAGTGATGATGTGCTTCTATTTTTGTGCTCAAGAACTACAAGATCCTGTCAACAAGCCTCCACCAATGAGCTGCAGCATGTCTCGCGCGCAGCTGCCTGTTGTTCCTGCTTGAGGACACGCATACGAGCGCACATTTTCTTCAGTGCAACTAGAGTTTCGCTGAAGCTCATTGGCCAGCTTTGCGACGAGACGTGATGCGTGCCTTCATGGCCCTACTGCGTGCTGCTCACGCGAACGGCGCAAAGATGACATGGACAAAGTAGACGCGCAGCTCGCACGCCTTTTGTATTTTTTTTTTTTCACTCGTGGTGCCACAAAGATGAGATAGACTCGCATGACCTTGGCCAAGCTTGAAGGTCAGATTCATGCAACGAGCAGTTTTCTGGTTTAGTACCTGGAGGAGTAGAACTATTACCTCATAGGGCCCCAATGTCTTCTGTAGCACTGCAGATGGCTGAAATTCCAAGAGTGGCTGCTGACGGTTCAACAATACCTGCGACAATAACAATCAACCCTTTTCTTGAAAATTCGTCCTCAAAACAACTACGGTCATAGAGCTAACGAGATTAGGAGACGGCGCCAGCAACAAAAATTTCACTGAACGACAACAGTGGGCAGCACAGGCGATCAAACATACCTGACGGAAGAGTGGGTTCAGTGGGGGCAGGCCGTGCTTTTCGGCTCGAATCGCTAATGACCCCGCCAAGGTTATTTCGCCGTGACGAAGGGCCTCGACAATGTGGCTCCACAGTTCCTCCGGTGGCTCCTGAAATCGAAATTTCGCGTGTTTAAACGTAAGTGGAGAGCCCTCCACACGGCTAAATATTAAATAATGAAAAAAAAAAAATGCTAGAAACCACAGGGGCCTAGCAAGCCTGAGTTTGCTGCAAATGACAAAAAGGAAAAAAAAAGGAGAAAAAAAGCTAGACTGCGTAGTGTGCTAACATAAATTCATAAATTTTAAGAAATGGAGGGAGGGATGCATTTAAAAAATGGCATTTATGCCATCCTGATGACCTGAGAATGTAGGCATATTTGCAGCATGAAGACACACACAAAAAAGAGACAGACAATCTTTTGGTTTACTTTAAGCAATGTTAACTATAAAATTGCAAAAACTTGGGGAAAGAAAACCGGCAAAAATGTTCGCATAGCAGCATACAAGTGTAAGGGAATGCAACACATGCATATTAATTGTGACTTGTTGCACCTGCAAGCTAATCTGCTGTTAAAAGTGATTGATCCACAACAACACAAAGACGTTCGAAAGACAAGAATACAGCACTTGGGCATATCCAAGTGCTACTGCTTCTTATTTCAGTGTCGAATGAGCCACCATTCCTTCGAGGTCCCATGAGAACTTGTGTGAGGGTTGCCTCCAGTAATTTTTAGAGAAGTCTTCACAGCATAACCCAAAAGAAAGATTATCACTATGACGCACTCTTCCCGTTTAGCACGACGCAGCAAAGGCACAGACAAGGCCTACCCACCTGCCCTGTAAGAAGCTGGTCCACGGTCTGAAACGAGACGCCGTGCTTGATGGCAAGCTGGACAGCACGCTTTCGATCGATCCCGTACTCTCGGACGTACTGGTCACTGTCCTGCAAATCCCCAATGACAAGAGACAAACACTTACAAATTTGCCCAATGTTTCTGGAAGGAATCAGAATGCAGTACAGTGGACTCTCAGTAACCGCATGTCTCTTAAATGGAATTGTTGCTTAACCGGAAGAACTGTCTCTAATATGATTGCAGAAGTTCAGGGAAAGATGGAAGCTTCAAGCGAAGAAAAATTCTTGAACACAGGGTGCCGCTCCAGCGACACCTCGGGGCTCCAGCAACAACTGGTGTTCGAGAATTTTTCATCTCCAATATGATTGGTTTTGTACTTGAATTCTACTCCCGTTCATCTCTCAGTAAATGAAACTCCTGCTAAAGAGAACACATTTTCCCGGTCCCTTCAGGTTCCATTTAACGAGTTGCACGAAATGTTGCACGAAAGAACAAAGGCCAAAACTAATTGGAGCGCCTGCGATTCAGCTACGTAGTTGCATGTTTCCTGTCTGTGAAGATAAGCCAGACAGCATATCAAGAGAGGCAGCCAACAATGCACCTGTATCTATTTGCCATAGTCACGTTGCGTTGTGTTGCACATCGGAGGCCGTGCAACAACCAGGCCGACATTACACACCCCTGCAATGAGGTGTGCAATGCCAGTGCTTATTCCACAGGTTTCCAACAACACAGTTGACATTTGGGATCTACACAGGAGATACCATATATACCATTTAGCAATTTTAATTTACAGTTAATGCTCTGCACACACACCTGTATGTTCAGTGCCCAACGGGAATGATCAGTTCGCAAACGAGTTGGCATACCAGCAGCAAGTTCTTGCAAACTCCACAAAGGCACTGTTAACAAGTGTAACATTAAGCGCTAACACAATTGCAAAGCCGAACTCGCAACTTACCAAGAGCAAGGCGCAGTTTCCATTTTTGGCCACTTCCGTTCTGACCAGCGGGATTTGCCAAGGTGCACCCGAATCGGCTGCCAACCATCTGCAAAAGATGTCAGGCATCAGGCATCACAGTAAAACTAGATTTCAGGACACATCCGAATCTCAAAAGTTGGAATTGAAGGAGAAATACTTTTTTTGTAAATGTAAAGCTGTTACATTTATTTCATCAAGTGCACAGGACACAAAGATACAGTAGAATCTGGGTAATTTGCGATCTCTTTCATTTGAACTGGTAGATGATTCAAACTGCATAGCTGGTCTTACAAAGTTGCATACATTTGAAGATGGAGAGCCTTCCTTGAACTCTAAGAAACTGCCCAACGAGTTATTTTGAATGAAATTTCTCACTTCTGCAATCTGCCTTTTTAAAAGAAAGGTCACCAAGCATTGCTTCTTGCTTTACGTGTGTCTTCAAAACTGAGATAATGCATCCACCAACACAAGGTGCATGAGAAGATGTCAAGAACAAGGTCACCAACCATCACGACTTGCACAGCCTTTGCACTGGGCGTATATCGCCTACAACATAGGGAACACCAGCTGCCTGTGCACTCAGCCACTACAACTATAGCTGCATGGGGCATGCACAGCCAAGCATACCGGAGAACTGCACCATTAGTTTCACACACACAACTGCGCAACAACTTGCTAAGGAAATATTGGCTTACAACTGCACAGGGAAGGGCAATACAACAGCTACAGTAGAACCTTGCTGATATGTTCCCGTTTTGTAGGATTTCCCAGTGCAAACGTTCGCGACATTGTTATCAAGTGAAATTGCGCAATGTTTTACCAAATTTGGATAGTGCGTTTTCCTGAATAGTACGTTCTTCTCGTCTTTTTTTTTTTAAAAAATAATGTATGAATGAGGTTCTACTGTGTTCACCGTGTGTGGCCTTGTCCCTTCAAACCGACCAAGTCACTGAAGTGTATGTGATCACCTGTAGCTGTCGGGTCCTTTCTCGCAGAGAAGGATATTTGTCGGGGGAGGAGCCAGCCGCTCCGGAGTGGCAGCCAGGAGGAGGCGCATGGAGTGGTAGTCCTCCCGGATCACGCTGTAGTCTAGAGCACTAAGCCTCACATCCACGCTGCGGACCAGCCCCAACTGCAACGCACAAAGAAAGCGAAAAGACGCTCACACAAACGAATTCGCCTCGGCCGAATGTCAAGCCCTTATTCTTCCCCACATCGCATGTTACATGCATCAAAGGTGCTCTGTGGCCAGCACCCCAGGGTGTCACACTTAGGGCTAGTGGTGAAAAATCTGCTGCTGCAATCGTTCAATAACTGATTATTCGTTCTGTTATTGTGATATGCTTATTTACTTTGTAGCTCTCTCAGTTCACAAAAAATCTCGCTCTCAAAATGGCAAATGGAATGTTTGATATTTCAAGGAACTATGCATATTGCACTAAAAAAATAACCATATATTTGTAATCAGCACAGGAATATATAGTTAAACCTGCTTATAACGAACCTCCATACAACGAATTCCTCGATATTACGTAGTTTTTCTATTCCCCGCCGTTTATTCCATAGACACACGTGTATTTGTGGCCTTTATGTAACAAAGTGGCAGCGGGAGACACCCTTGATATAATGAATTTTCGCCGCCAACAACCTAGGGATTTTGCCCCGAATTTTGTCATTTTGGCATGAGCAGGAGCTGCATGCATCTTCTGCAGTTGCCCCGCCAATGTGAGCACGAAGCGGCGGCGGCGCAGCGCGCTCAAAGTCTCGGCGACTGTGCGACGAGAGCGAGCGCTCGTTTGTGCGTGCGGGTGTGTGCGAGGCGAGCAGGCGAGGCCTGCGCCCCTCGAGCCGGCTTTCCTGCCGCCACGGGCGTGTGTGCAGGCGTGCCCCTCCCTTCAAACCTCATCCAGCCACCACACTAACCGCGCCGGCTTTAAAAAAGGAAAAAGGAAAGAAAGAGAATCGGCTTTTGTGTTGGCGGTGCCACTCTCCGGTTGTTGCAGTAGTCTCTGAACTGCACTTCGTTAACGTGACACCAAGTGACGCCACTAAAGAAAAAAAGCCTTGCTCCATGTCGCTACGCTTCGAGTTCGCGCCGCATATGTGGGGCCACACCACATATGGAGTTCGCTCTTTGTTTTTGATGGCGTGCGCGTGTGGTTTCACTGCATGCGCATGGAGCAGCCCCTGACGACGTACAGCTTTTGCAATATTTTTTAAATGCCAACAACTGTGTTGTCACTACCAAAGAGATGTCAGATTAGGCCCTGGTGGAAACTGTTTGCGACCACAGCGACAACGACGGATCTTCGGAGGTTGACTCGTACCTGTCGTCACGCGCTTTGCCGTCTTGCGCCGCAATGCGGGTTCGCGAGACCTTGGCCAGTACTCTGTGTAGTAATCACAACAAATGCAACTGATGCGCAGTTTAAGAGGTCTCGTCACTCACTGAACACATGCGGTCCTGGTCTGCCAAGAAACTCTTCAACAATGTGTGATCACCCAGCAGCACTGCACGGATGAGGAGCTTGCTGTCTGCCAGTGTGGACACCGTCACTGGATCGGGGCTGCAGCAAAGATTAAAGAAACCCAGATTCACGTTCGGATTGTCAATTCACTCTTACTGCAGCAGCCCAGCACAAATGGAGCTTTTCAACTGAACTTTTCAATGTCCGGAAGTAACATCAAGAGCGACGGTGGTCCGCCCTTACCTAGGTGACTCAAAGTATGGGTCCTTTTCGAGGAGGGCCACTTTGGGGTTTGGCCTCAGGGCTTCGACAGGTGCTGTACTTGAGCTCCACTTGGATGAAGAGGAAGGTTTCGATGCTAGTCGCAAGAGAGAAAAAGAAAAACACCCATATGAGCAACTGTACCCTCGAGTACGAACCACCACAGGGGTGTTCTCGAAGTGAACGCACCTTTTTTGCCTTTCAACTTGACGCGCGAGCCCACAGGACGGCCCTTGGCACCTTTCGAGCGCCTCCCGGTATCTGGGGAAAGATGAAAAAAGTCGGTTTTGTCGAAATGCAAGACACTGAATACAATGCCCGTAACAGCCATAACAATGTTAACAGTTTTATCAGCTCTATATACACTCAAACCTCATTTTAACAAAGTCACATCTGCCATGAAAATAACTTCGTTATATCCGAAAATTCGTTATAAACGTTTATTTGTAACACAGTATCTATGACAAGACTATTCCTCACTTACTTCGTTATAACAGATAATTCGTTATACCTGTTAATCCGTTATATCCATGTTCGTTATATCGAGGTTTGAGTTACTGCAGTAAACATTCGTATACTAACGAAGCTAACGAGCACGGAGTCTGTGCACAACGGAAAACACGAACTCATCCAACTAGGTGGCTGCGAACACTGGCATTCACAACACTGGCACAACAAACAGCACAAACAGAAGCAAGCAAACATGTTCAGTTCACACTTCTTTAAGATAGTGCAATCTGCAACATTGACACGCCGACAACCGGGCAGGCCGGCAGAGGCAGAAATAAGCAACCATCATCTCAGCTGGGTAAACCTTTGGAGTCACCATAGATTACTTGCAAGATAGGGTGCACAGCTGACAATGGGCCACTTTGGGCCCTGGTGTAGTAACGGCTCAACCACGCAAGGCCGGAGTGACTAGCAGAGAAGATGCAGGACTACACTAGAGTGCTTACAGTGATGTGATTGACTGAAGCTGTTTTGGAGCAGGTTTTTGGAGCAGCAAAAAGTGCGTTTTGGAGCAGGTAAAAGGGCTTTTGGAGCAGCCAAAAACGCGTTTGGGAGCAGGGAAAACAGCTTTTGGATCAGCTAAAAGCTCACTGCCAAGGGGAAAAATGAACCGTGTCAAGCAAAACAGGCAAATAAGGAGGAACTGTTTTGAAATAAAAAGTTCTGTCCAATAATGGCTGTTTGCATAACACCATTGGTTCACCTAACAGCCCCGTAAGCGTAAACATTGGACAAGGGTGTCAATGCAGGCTGCCATTGGCGTTGCGGTCTTATAATGGCTTAGAGTGGCCAAACTAACATTGCAGGTAGGGTTTCCCAACTACAGCAGAATCTCGGTGATACGAATCTGAAGGGGGAACGACAATATTCATATCGCCCAAAATTTGATATCATCAAAAGACTAGCAAGACCTGTTTTCAAACCACGATATACGCACAAAACATTAACTTCTGTCAAAAGAACTCGCGTATGCCTTTCTGGGACACACGTGAACGGACAAATAAGGGACGGTGCAGCTGGCTGCCGCGAAAGCACGCGTCAAAGCTTCGCATGAGGCCAACTGAAAACTAAGTGAAGTCCGCTCAACCATAGTGACAAGTGAAGATCGACACGAAAGCCGAAAGGCTTCGTGCCAGGAGCATAGGCAGAATTTTTTGTCTGGGGAGGGGGGGGGGGGGGGGGGCGGCACCTCCTTGATTTGAAGTGGGGGCCAGGTAGACAGATGTGGTCAAGTGTCATTTTGGGCTCTGTATGCCATAGCAAAAAACAACACGGCGGGGGGGGGGGGGGGGTCTTCGCCCCCCTGGCTACACCACTGCTTCGTGCCTTTTTCTACGACTATATAGCCTTTAATCTACCGCTGCGTTAGCCGCGTACCTTCGGAGCTCGTAGTCGCTATCAATGATCGCGTTGATAGCGACCGTGGTTTCGTGCGCGGCGGTTGCGGCAAACGGTAGTTCCGTTTTCAATCCGCCTGCGCAGGCTGCGCACGTGCCTTCAAAACTACGTTCTGCGTCGCCTGTACTGCTATCTATAATCGCATCTGCTGCTGTTTTATCCGCGGCGTTTGCGGGAAGCAGCGCCACTTGGACTGGGTGGGCGTTGGACGCACGTGCACTTTCGGAGTCCGTCAGTTTCGTTGTCGCCATACATGATAGTGTCAAGAGCGACTGCGGTTTCGCCCACAGCGGTTATGGCAAATGATAACCACAGTTCTGACAGTGTGCGCACTGGCCGCGCACGTACTTCCGAAGCTAACAGCATTCTGCTCTCGGCTGTCGCTAGACGGATTCGGTACCAAAGTTCGTATCACCCGCCGCGACGCGGAAAAGAGTTCGGAACATCCAAATTTCGGCCCATTCGACACAGTGGAATTCGGCTGGGAAATTTCACGAATTCGTATCAGCCGGTTACGTTTACATCAACGCCTCCTAAATTGGTTTACTTGGGTTCTCAAATAGCCTGGATCGGATTGGGTTGCAATTTTTGTCATGTCCAAATACGTCTGATATGCAGGTCTTTGGAGCTTTCAGTACACCTGCTGAATTCCGATGCGTCTTCGTGGCCTCAATGTGCCTCTTGTGTAGCATGTCGCTTTATCGCTGCAAAACCATGCTGTTATTTCTACTGTGTGGCTACCCCTATTGGGGTCAGCCGTAACCATAGTCAGCTTAACCACGGTTAAGGTTGTTTGTGTGACAGGGGTATAACACTCGTTCGAGTAGCGGAACTTAAAAAAGGGTGCAAAAATAAGACAGGCGTCGACGTCACTGTACTAACAACTGAAATTTTACTTCTATGTTGCTGCGGCGGTGCGGTCACACCAGCTCGCGGCGAGCCGCTCCTTCCAAGGTGCATTTTTGGGGGGTCACGCCAATTTGCAGCAGTCTGGAGAGGGTTATGTCGGTTATGGTTATGTCCCCAAAAAGCGCCGGGCAGTGTGCCGAGAAAAATGATGCACGAACACATTCCTCTCGCGGCACGAAAATTTTGCCGCGCGGCAGCTTTGGAGTGTCGCATTTTGCCGGCGGCGGCGCGCTGCGCACGTTTTTCCACTAGTGTGCTTATAGTTTGGCGCAGTTTTGGCGCAAAACAGCGGAGATGTAGCAGGATGTAGCAGCTTTCACGTCTTGGCGCAGTTTGGCGCAATTGGCGCAGCTATCACATCACTGTGCTTATTTGGGCTGCTTGGTACGTGTCCTTAGAAAATGAGAAACAGCATGAACCACAGGACAACAAGACTGTTGCCCTGTTACCCTGTTGTCCTGCGGTTTGTGCTCTTTCTCGTTTTTTATGAAGATGCAGGAACCACCGGCAACTCTTCGTGAGCGAAAAATTTTAATTAAGTGGAGGAGGGCTGAACTTTACTAAAGAACAGCCTCAGAATGATGGAATACGATTTCTACACATTTCCTTAACGTTTCAGAAGAACCACGTGTGCTGGCGGTATTCTCCTAGATCTTCAAAACCGCTGTTCTCGTCGAAGCATTCTAAGGTTGTAAAAAAATGGTATTGCCATGTGATGCCTTACATCTAGCCTCACCAAGTCGTGTGAGCACAAATGAAAGCCAGGTTCCGCGTCTTTTAGATGTAGGTTATCCTCACATTGCAGTGGCCACTGTCACTGAACATTTAAAAAAGTCTGTTTTGTTAAATCCGAACATGTTTGCAGATATCAATAGGAAAAAAAAAAAAAAACGCGTCATAGGTATTCCTTACAATCATTGCATATCCACAGGCTAAAGAAAGTGGGAAGTAAGTGCAGCGTTAATGTTGTTTTTACGGCTGGCCAATAAGCTAAGTGAGATATGCGCCGCGGTGCAGAGAAAGAATGAGCGAGTAACAGACAAGAAGCAGACTGACATTTGTTTCGCAAAACACGCCAACAAATTCATCGATTGCCGTACAGGTGTGGCGTATAAAGTTCTCTTTAGTTGTGGCCTCTTCTATGTAGGACAGACGGGCCACTGTGTAAACCAGAGATCATTGGAACAGAAGAGATTGCAAACCAGAGGCTCACTATCTAATCTGTCTTTACATTGTCGAGAGCGTAAATGTCCACCAAAATTCGATGAATGCGCAGTTTTGTACAGGCACAGGAACGGAGAAATGCGTCTAATGGTTGAGGCCTGGCATATCGATAATAGTGGTAGTGGATGTGTGAGTCAGCCATCAATTAACTTGCATAAAGAAGAATTCGAATGCCTTAGCAGTTATTTCTCATCTAAACTGGTTAAAATAGAGCTAGGGTAAGGCGACTATGTGTTTTAACACAATAAGCTTACAGCACACGCCCGAAGAAAACCCGTCTGTGTCAAAATTAGAATGAAATAACTGCAAATTTTACTCGTTCATCCCTGGAAAAACTGTGCTAAATTGGGTTTAAAGATGTGGTAGCTTTGTTAATATGAGTTGACTGAACCCTATGGGCACTGGCCAGGGAATGGCGATTTCTTCGTTAGATTGGGAAATTCGTAATCAGGTTTCGTTAGATTGAGTTAACTATATTCTTGCCCCGTTATTTGACTATGTCGGCACCAGCAAACCAGCGTTTGTCTTTCTTTAGCCATGCTAATGAGCTTATATTGCATGTGTCAGATCAGTACAGTAGACTCCCGTTAAGATGAACTCGAAGGGACCGCGGTCATCTGTTCGTCTTATCAGGAGTTCGTCTTATCAGAAGTGCCCCCAAAAAGAGACATGCTAACATGACACTGCATCCAAATATGTTACTTGAAAACACTGAATGGAGTAGTCTTACAATGGGGGCAAAAAGACAAGAACAAGCATTTATTTGGCTCACCTAAATAAAAACTATGCCTTTAAGCAGAGTATTTACACGAATCTTACGAGCACTCGATTTTGCGTGTTCAAAAATAAAAATGCTCACGAAGATATTTGCTACCACATTTTAATGATAAAACTGTAACAAGCTCCTTTGTTGACGATTAGAAAAAAAATTAAGAGACAAGCACAATTTTCCTTCAAAGAATGTAAAATTTATTGTCCTGGCAGTTTTTTTTCTTCTGTGAGCCTGTTTTGCTGGCTCAAAGATCACTTCTGGATACGTCGCGTGCTGTTGTCCTGACAAAGTCATTATACACCGACTTGCTTAAGAAAGTCTGCAAGATTTTCTTCGAGGTCCGCATATTTTCCGGTTTTCGGACCGTAGTCACTTTTCCTGATCGACGTGCAGCTGAAGATATCCCATCGCGCTACTCACGGTCACAAGCCTCGAGCACACGAAAAAGACACGACGTAGCTATATTCCCTGTTCAAAATAGCCTTCCTTTGACGTGCGCTTCCATAATCAAAATGGCTCATCACAATTTGCACCTTCACTGGGAACAGATACAACGCACACATGTCCTACGCGAATTGACCACAAAATACATGTGCTCGGCCGCCATTGTGTGATGGCGATGACAATGCACCTGACCCCTCTGACGGGAGTGCACCGCAATCGTGGTTTCGGTTTCGTACTCGTACTCGATTGTAATGTACCGACCATTTCTGTTCCTGTTGTCGCTTTTTTTTTTTTTCCCCACTCCCCTTGGGTTTGCCCGTTGACCACGGCGGAGGGGCCCCAAGATCTTGTGTTCTTCTGTTCTCCTTTGTACTCCAGCTGGGAAACGGAAGAAAGAACGGGGGGGGGGGGGGGGGGGGAATACAAAAGGACACAATGGCTTGGAGGTCGAACTTGTAAATCCCCTACTCTTTTTGTTGCTTTCTTTGCTGATAAAGCCCAGACCTCCCCCACCCACAGGCTGGGGGTGAGAGGGCATACCAGCGTTATCCGCTGACCGGTCTTCTTCGTTTATCTCGCGCTCTCCGCGTCGCGATTTGCTTCGCGTCTTTGCTCCAGGAAGCGTTTTTTAAAATCTTTTTTTGCTTTTTCTCAGTCGCCTGAATGCCCCACCAAGACTGCAGTGTTCGTTTCGCAGAATCGCTAGCGTTGTCGATCACCGCGAAAGTTCGTCTTAAAAGAAGAGTACAGTTGAGCGGTTCGTCTAAGCGATTTTTTTTGCACTGAGTCTATGGGAAACCAAACAAATGGTCCCGTGTTGTTCAGTATAAGCGAGAATTCATCTTAACTGAGTTCGTCTTAACGGGAGTTCACTGTATGTGTAGGAACTGACTAAGCACCTCCCGCAGACACATTCCTCTGCTTTTTTACTGGTGCCACTTCGTAACAAAATGTTTCAGCTGCAGCACGAACCAGAGTCTGAGTCTTCTTCGTCCTCCTCCATGTCGACATCCTCTTTCTGGCTTGTTCGGCGACGACCCCGAAAGTTTGTGGCCGGCGGTGAAGCTTCGGACAGTTCTTCTTCTTCCTCCTTGCCCACAAAGGACACATCCACTGCTCCGACGGCAAGAAAGAACAGGAAGAAACACAAGCACAGAATGGCACACAGCAGATGAGAAATATGACATCACAATCACTGAGCGGTAACGAAGCCACTTCACTAATATGCCTGCACTGCCCTATGATGTCGTCACTTCACAAGGACTCTTATATGGCTGCATTGCCTGGCAACACTGTCGCTTCACTTGGACTCTGATATGCCTGCACTGCCCGGTAACACTGCCACTTCACTAGGACCCTGACATGGCTGCTCTGCTTTGTAACACTGTCACTTCACAAGGACCCTGATATGCCTGCACTACCTGTTTCACATCGTCACTTCATTAGGACAGTGATATGCCTGCGCTGCCCTGTAACATCGTCACTTCACTAGGACACTGATATGCCTGCACTGTCCACTAACAGTCGCATCATTAGGAACCTGCCGTGCCTACATTGTCCAGTAACATCGACACTTCACTAGGACCCTGATATGCCTGCACTGCCCGGTAACACAGTCTCCTCATAAGGACCCTGATATGCCTGCACTGCCCAGTAACAATGTCACTTCACAAGGACCCTGATATGCCTGCACTGCCCGGTAACATTGTCACTTCACGACAAAGAGTGCTTAACAGCGCAAACGACCGGAGGGGATAGAAGAGACGAGACAGAGCGCTGAAATGCTAACAATTTATTTCTTGCGAAGCTCTTCGCTTTTATACAGTCACCATTTGCACTAGTCATGTGCGAAACACAATGATAATGCATAAGTACATCACACCGACAAGCGAAGGAACAACTTTTCTTTATCGGTGAGCGCGACAGAAGGGGTGCTAACACAAGCATCTTTCAATGCGCATATCTTTTCTGCCTCTATGATCTCGCGTGTGGTGCGATTCCTGCATGTAGCAACAATAGTACCGTATTTACTCGATTCTACCGCGCCCTCGATTGTAACGCGCATCCGTTTTCCGCGACCAAAAAAAAAAAAAGTAATACATCGATTGAAGTAGAGCACCAAGTCGAGCTAGTTGGTTAAGATTCATTATGACGACTAAAACTGCGCTAAAAACACAAAGACAAAGACGAGTCCTGTTTTCCTCGTCTTTGTCTTTGTGTTTTTAGCGCAGTTTTAGTCGTCATAATGAATACATCGATTGTAACGCGCACCCATTTTTAGTGAGAGAAAAGAACAAAAAAAGTCCGTAGGAGTCAAACTTCGCACATTCAGAAGAACAAGCATTTGGGTTTTAAAGAACTAAAGTTTCAAAAAAGTAAAACACAAAGTCAAAAAGCGGGCCTTGCCGCTAAAACTGTCACCGCGGCAATACGAGTCGCGTAATCGATCAGTCCTCGTCGCTGTCGGACAACTCCGTATCGCTGTCAACGCTCTTCGATTTCGGGAAACCAGCCCTGCTTTGGTCCACTGAAACCTTTTCGTGAAGCTCGCACGCACGTTTCGGGAACTCCGAACTATATCCGAACGACCGCGATGCGGCCCGATTTCCGTCCGTCTCTCTGCACATGTAATAACTATTCTTTTAAATGCGGCATCGTGGTACACTCGTCGAGTATTTGGAGTCGGCACTTCCATGCCGTCGATGCGAACACAGAACGGGATGACAATCTCCTCAGCACACGTACGAACTGAAAAAATGGCAGAAATCGTAGGAGGCGGCCATTTTGAAATGTCGATGGCAATACGATAACAGTTTCTTTTTTTTTTCGGTACTCGATTCTAACGCGCATGCGATTTTTGGACTCGTTTTTCCGGAAAAAAGGTGCGCGTTAGATTCGAGTAAATACGGTACACTCTGAAAATATTGGCCGGCAGCCACACGTGCTGCAGTGAACGGACAGCCATCCTTGTTTATAATGATTCACATTGTACATATGTTCCTTCAGCCTCTCATTTATACAACGACCTGTTTGACCGACGTAATATCTTCCACACGATAACTGCAGCTGATACACCACATTACAGATACAAACTCTAAATTTATTTGCATGTTTAGTAGTGCAACCGAGGGTGGGTCTGGATGGAGGAACGGACAGCTTGCACAGGCGACTCAATTTTTGGGGGGCCGTAAAGACCACCTTCACATTAACTCGCTGTGCCACTTTCTTAAGATTGTGCGCTATCTTGTGCTGCGTGAACTTCAGGCCAAAGGGAACGATAACGTAGTCCAACCTGTCACTGCTAGACAGGCTTTCGCCGTGGTTCCTTATATGCACAAGATAGCGCACAATCTTAAGAAAGTGGCACAGCGAGTTAATGTGAAGGTGGTCTTTACGGCCCCCCAAAAATTGAGTCGCCTGTGCAAGCTGTCCGTTCCTCCATCCAGACCCACCCTCGGTTGCACTACTAAACATGCAAATAAATTTAGAGTTTGTATCTGTAATGTGGTGTATCAGCTGCAGTTATCGTGTGGAAGATATTACGTCGGTCAAACAGGTCGTTGTATAAATGAGAGGCTGAAGGAACATATGTATAATGTGAATCATTATAAACAAGGATGGCTGTCCGTTCACTGCAGCACGTGTGGCTGCCGGCCGATATTTTCAGAGTGTACTATTGTTGCTACATGCAGGGATCGCACCACACGCGAGATCATAGAGGCAGAAAAGATATGCGCATTGAAAGATGCTTGTGTTAGCACCCCTTCTGTCGCGCTCACCGATAAAGAAAAGTTGTTCCTTCGCTTGTCGGTGTGATGTACTTATGCATTATCATTGTGTTTTGCGCATGACTAGTGCAAATGGTGACTGTATAAAAGCGAAGAGCTTCGCAAGAAATAAATTGTTGGCAGTTCAGCGCTCTGTCTTGTCTCTTCTATCCCCTCCGGTCGTTTGCGCTGTTAAGCACTCTTTGTCATGTTATACCAACACGCCCAATCCTACTGTCTCTTAAATTGTCACTTCACTAGTCCCCTGATGTGCCTACACAGCCCGGTAACAATGTCGCTTCACTAGGACTCTTATGTGCCTACACTGCCCGTTAACATTGACGCTACCAGTTCCCTGACATGCCTGCACTGCCTGGTAACCTCGACACTTCACAAGGACCCTGACATGCCGGCACTGCCTGGTAACATGTCACTTCACCATGACCCTGACATGCCTGCACTGCCTGGTAACGACAGTTCTCAAGGACTCTGATATGCCTGCACTGCCCTGTAACATCGGCACTTCACTAAGACCCTCATGTGCCTACACTGCCCATTAACAATGTCGCTTCACTAGGACCCTGACATACCAGCACTGCCCAGTAACATCGACACTTCACTAGGACCCTGATATGCATGCACTGCCCTGTAACATCGTCACTTCACTAGGTCCCTGATGTGCCTACAATGCTGTGTAAAATTGTCACTTCACTAGGAACATGACATGCCTGCACTGCCTGATTACATTGCCACTTCACAATGACATTCTATGCCTGCACTGCATGGTAATGTCGTCACTTCACAAGGACACTAATACGCCTGCACTGCCCGGTAACATTGTCACTTTACAAGGACCCTTATACGGCTGCACTGCCTGGTAACATTGAAACTTCACTGGGACCCTCATGCCTGGACTGCCCAGTAACATAGTCACATCACAAGGACCCTGACCGACATCGACAGTTTAATAGGACGCTGATGTGCCTACACTGCGTGGTAACATTGTCACTTCACTAGGACCCTGATGTGCCTATGCTGCCAGATAACATTGACACTTCACTAGGATCCTGATGTGCCTAAACTGCAAGGTAACATTGTCGCTTCATTAGGGCCCTGATGCGCCTGCACTGCCCAGTAACATCGACACTTCACTAGAACCCTCATATGCCTGCACTGCCCGGTAACATTGTTGCATCACTAGGGCCCTGATGTGCCTACACTTCACTAGGACCCTGATATGCCTACACTGCCTGGTAACCTTGTCACTTCACTAGTACGCTCATATGCCTGCCCTTACAGGTAACATTGTCACTTCACTAGGACCCTGATATGCCTGCTATGCCTAGTAACATCGCCACTTCACAAGGACATTGTATGTTTGCACTGCCTGGTAACATCACTTGAAAAGGGCATTGATATGCCTGCACTGCCCTGTAACGTTGCCATTTCACAAGGACCCTGATATGCCTGCACTGTCTGATAACATCACCACTTCTCTAGTACCCTCACATGCCTGGTAACATCGTCACTTCACTAGGACCCTGATATGCCTGTACTGCCCGGTAACATCATCACTTCACTAGGACCCTGATATGCCTGCACTGCCCGGTTGCATCATCTTCACGAGGTCATTGATACACTTGCACTGCCTGGTAACATTGCCACTTCACTAGGACCCTGATATGCCTGCACTGTCTGATAACATCACACCACTTCACTAGGGCCCTGATATGCCTGCATTGCCCTGTGTCTTGTGCATAAATGAAAGTTCTCAAGTGGGCAGGGGGCATAAGTAGTACAACTGGTAATTATGTTCCAAAAGCCAAGAGTACTTAAACTGCCAAACACATGGGTGGCAAAACATGAGTCTTGTTACTTGTTATGTTAAGAAAATGTGGAGAAGTGCAACTGGTGGTGTGCTGGAAACATGATGTGGACGTTGTTTGTTTGGCTTGTACTGGCGACAAGTAGTGTCTTCATCCTGTTTCATGACATAATTATTGCTCTTTAAAACTACAAGTATGCCTTCCAAGTTTTCTTCAGCCTCATTATCTGTTAGCTTCGTCATATGGCTGTGTCCAACAAAAACAGGCCCCTTGATTCATTCCCTTTATTTCGCTAATGCTACAGAAAATTATGTGACACATACCCACATTTCTGGTCTCATGTGATACATCACCTTTTGGTTCTAAGTGTACAAATATGAAAAACATATGCAGCATAGCCTGCTACTTGTAAAATGCAGCACAGCAAAGCCTCTTACGTAAAAGTAAAGGGCAGTTGGCCACTGGCTTTTGCTTTATTCTTTTGCAATATGCTGTAGAGCCATGGACGAATGAAACGTGAACGAGAGATTATCAAGTGGAATAGGTTTTGAGAGTGAAAACTTAAGAGCACTATCTCAGACCACTAATTACATGGATGTCAAAGATGGTTTAGGCCTCAACTTAAGTATGCAAACCGAAATCATGCCAACATTACACACACTGGCAGAAATGAGAATGGACGAACGGTTTTGGTTAACCCCAACTTGTTCCCGTTTGAATTGTCCATGACTGTACATTGTAACGTCCCCCTCTTTCACAGCTGGCACAAAGGCCTACAGCAATGGTGCTAAATATAAACAAACAAAAAAGAGGTCAATAGGGGTAGAAAAAAAATAATGCTAGAGGTGGCAGCACAGCAGTGCAGGAGGAAAAAAACTGCTAAGAAATGTGGGGCAGCAGCCTCCTTTAAGTGTCACTTTAAAGAGAACCGCAACAACTGCAGCCAACAGAGCCATGCACTACGACAGTAAGAGGAACAAAATGCAAAGGTGGGGAGGCTTCCACACAAGCTTGCTAGTAGTCATTCAAAAAGACACCAGCCCAATGATAACACACCAGCACACGTTTTGCAAATACTAATACCCTAGTTACCTGGACATGCTAAGCACAGTTTAGCACACACCTTAAAGAAGGCTTTACATCATGGCTCATGTTCCTTCCTCACTGCTTCTCGAGGTAATTGCCATTAAACTTGTGAGACGACATAAATTATGCGTAGAAACGTTGGGCTAAAAAGGAACTTCATGGAACTTTTTTTGCTGGAGATTCAAGGGTTCAAATGAAGTCATTGCTTTGCAAAGTGACACTTGTGTGCAAGTACGTAGTATTTAGTACAATGTGTTTAGGTATTCCTTGCAGTTAAGTGCAAAGGTGCGACTAAGGTTATGGTTATCAGCAGTTAGTGTGCACAGGTAACTAGGGTACAAGATTGGCTACTAAAGTCAATGTGGAAAAACACTGACAGGGCCGGAAAAACTACAGGCATGCAGTTACAACCAGCTCTGTACCACCAGTTTCAGCAGAGATGAAAGAACTTTTTTTTTTTTAATTACGCAAGGACAAAGGAGGCCATTTTATTTGGCAACATGTCATCTGCAGAGGTGGACATCGTGAAGTCATGTTGTGCGCACATTTCAGAACCTAACACTTTTTTAAAAAATAAACTTGGTAAGCGATTGATTATTAGGATGCCGTGTACCAAAACTAAACTTTGGATTAAGCATGGAAAACCACAACAAATAGTCTCCAGCTTAAAAAATCCATCTTTTTGTATGTGCACCGCACTGCAGTCTTACTGAAGTTTTGCACTGCACATAGTATTCTATCAAACAAGAAAGTTTGAAAAATTTGATATTGTGAGTGCATTCTGTGAAGCCACTTGGCGCCAGAACACCTGGTGCTGGTCTATAACCTATAGACCAACATTTCTATTCACATTCCAAGATGTGTGAAAACTCTTGGTAGGAACAAGCACGATGCAGATATATTTCCTTTTACAATTCTGCAAACAGATATTTCAAAAACTAGTGATCTTCAGGATCTCCACGAAGCAGATACTGTTTATGAAACCAAGCCAAGTGCATCAGAGCAGTTTGATTACTGTTTCATTTAACAGATTGCTATTCAGTGCATGTCACTCAAATCATCATGTCCACAACCACACATAATCAGTTGCCGGAAATATCATTGTGGCATGTCCATTCTTCAAAAGTAATCTTTCTACTTTTTCCAGCTTTGCTGAAACCATGGTACATATGCAACTACTTTTGTGACAAACATGAGTCACCTGGGTTGGCAGTTAAAGCAATTTTTTTAGAACAGATGAACAACAATAGCCCTAACTGATAAAAAGACAGAGCGGGCTGGGCTAATGCAGCTAACTTACGTGTTAGTACAAAACATTAGTGAAACAAAGATTATCATTTTTGTGACTTTTTGGAGTCTCGTATCTGGCAAGAGACTGCCAACCAGCCAAACCCAGCTCAGTAAACACTGTCCACCCAAACAGGAAGAGAAAATTGTGATCTCCGAAGAAGAAAAAAAAATAAAGAGAGAAAGAAGCCAGCGGACTTCCACAAAGCCTGACACAGAGGAGGCGAATACCAGACCAGCTCCCAGGACAACCAACTCCGACAGCACGATGCCCAAAACCAAAGACGAGGACCCGAAGAAATCTGGGAAGGAGTGGTGCCGAACCCTCCCGATGCACAAAACTAGCAAAATTTAGTTTTGACTATTGAACGTGCATCAACCAACCTTTGAAAAAATAGGAATGCATCACTCAACAGTAGTGCATATTACGTGAATTTAAGGAAACAGTAGGAAGTAAGGAAACAGTTGTCACATGCTCAATGAAGAAAACGAAACGTTGCCTTGCAAGTCGCCCCAACGACATGATCAGAACGAGAGTGGCGTTTACAGAGCCACCAAATTGAACCGTGGTGTTTAATGTTCAGAGACTGCCCAGTTGATTGCGAGACATGCTGCAAAGATAAGCCTTCCACTCAATTTGAGTTCCCTGAGGTTCCTTACTGAACTCAAGTACAGAGGCATTTATGAATTCCATCCACATTGAAGTGGGGATGATGAAGTCGTGGATCAAACCTGTCATCTCATGCTACCAGCCGCAGTGGCTGGCATGACAGACAACTGTGAGCAACAGCAAGAAAGAAAAATTGTGCCTTTGATAAGTGCCTTTAATGCTAGGAAAGCGGGGTTTTGCCGAGTTCAGCAACGTTTCACACATTTCAAAGACCTGACTGAGGTTTGAAATTGAGAGCAACATCTGTGCTATTCAGAGGGGGGCACTATGGGAGGCTTCGGATGGTTTATGTAACCCCTCCAGTTCTTCATGATTATTCCCAAGCTACATGCATACCGATACTGCTGGAGTACATCTACCACACGCGCGAATCTGAGTTGCAAAATTGTGTGCCAAATTAGAACACCACAGCAACTGAGACACATAAATATTATCAATTCAAGATGACTATGACACGAGATCCGCTGCACTGAATGCCTGTTCAAGCGTTCAAGAAAACGTGGCCAGAAAACAAAAGTGCACGGGGACTCCCTTTAGCTAGAGCGAGCAGTGAACATCTGAATACGAAAAGTCTGCTTGTGTTGAGTGGGATGGAGGCTGTGCCTAGAAAACTATTTCCCTTCCCAACGCACTGTTGCACATCTTTCAGAGCACAGGTCAGCTTGTAGCAATGTACTAACGTGTGACTGACCGTACTGTGCCTGCTATCAGATTGACAAATGCTTTTGCAACCAAAGCATAATCTCAAACTGCACGGACGTGGATGCACAGCTTAAACGCTGCATATACATTGCATAGGTCATGAGCCATATTTCCGATACGTGTGAGCACCAAGCAGACACCAACGATGCACACAATGTTAAACTGTTGCACCTGTAGAGTCTGGTCATAAGCACCAGCTCCCAGCACAAGGCCTGCCAGTGTACCTTCCAAGGCCTGCGTCTTGTATTTGATCTAAAAATCTGTTTTTGCCGACACGGACCTTTTTTGTCAAGGCTCGCATTTACGTCCACCGTAAGTCACGCAAGTGCAAGCCTTGATTAATCAATCACGTGCGTTCGCGAAGTAAACATAAATAAACCTGAACCAATCGCGTGCGACAAAAATGCTCATTCGTTTTTAGAACCTGAATAAGACACCAGAGGAGAGGTGACTGGCATTAAATATCTGTGCTCTGACCCACAGTACGAGTGGCCACTGGTAAATGGCCCAAATCGCAAAATACCAGCCAAAGACTCGCGTGTTGATACCAACAAGATCTGGCCTTGGCAGGATCCAGCACGCAGAGCACTTCACTGATTACCACAACAGTAACATTTTACGCATCTGACGAACCGGCAACGAAAAATCCACGTTATTTCACAACAGCCATTGGATAGACGACATGCACAGCATGCAAGAGACATTATCACTCTAGCTGTCTCCAGACTAAACACCAAGAAAACTCCAGGCACAAAGGAGGAAGTCAGGTTCTTCACACAAAGCACAAGGTCAACAAGACGGGAGGGGGAAGAGGCACAACATCTAACTAGCTTCAACGAGAAGTATGTGACGATGCGATCTACGAAGTTCAAGAGATTTCGGCCATTCACAACAAAGAGCACAGAGCGACCACAAGAGTGACAAGGGTATCCACACAATCCTGGACCACGCACACCGATATCATGCCACATTCATGCTGACACCTCATTCACAAGTTTGTTAGAATGCAGCCAATGGCAGGGGGCACGCATCTTAAGCCCTTTAGCAGAACTGCTCAGCGCCTTTCACAGGAGTAGCACACATTTGTATACCACTGGCGATTAACTGTTCCATGTTGCACCTATGTGCAACTAGAACGGGTCTTCCTGCCAATGGCAAAGAAGCTCTGGCTAAAACCTGCAGCATCATAACAGCGCCGCGCTGATGAAACGTGCCCTAGCTATGCCTTGGCTACATTCCAAAAGAAGCCATAGTACATGGTTAAAAGCTGCGTTCACCCAACGGACCGAATCGCCGAAGCGTTTCGACGGACTAAATGGGACTTGGCTCACTGGCACCTGGTGTGACCGAACAAAATGAGCACCGAGTCACCAAGTGACACTTGACACTTGAAGAGATGAAAAATTCTTCAACACGGGGTGTCGCTGGAGCCAACGTTTCGACAAGCGGTCTTGTCTTTAGTTGCAGCCTCGAAGAAGACAAGACCACTTGTCGAAAGGTCGGCTCAAGTGACCCCCCCATGTTCAAGAATTTCTCACCATTTGGCACCCAGTGTCACCTGGTGACGGAATTTGGTGGTCACTAAGCCTCCTCCTGATCCGTCCGCAGACCGGATCGGCCATTTGGTCCGTCGAGGCCAGCATACCTCGCACGACAATCGTGTTTGGGAGATCCACGCAGGCAGGGGACGCAAGCAGTGTGGGGGTAGCCGCAAGGGGCAGCGAGTAGCCAGGAGTGCACCCAACCACACACAGCGGCTAGCTAGGAAGAGTAGCAGCGAAAAAGGTGCCAGGAGTAGTCCAAACACCGACACACGTTACGTTGGGAGTACAGAGGAAAGAAAGGAAAAAAACACCTGACACGCACACGCATTACAGACTGGGGATGTAATGGAAGCAATGCGAAAAGATGAAGGAAGAATGACAGGGGGAATGAAAAAAAAAGAGCAGCGAGGAGAAAACGGGTGGACCAGTGTACCGAGAATACGAACCTCCGTCCATGGTTAGTTGCCGAGGATCTGGAATATCCATACCATTCTCCACGTTGAGGGCCCTTTGCAGGATATTGAGCGTGCGCTTGCGTTCCTCGTCCGGCAACAAGTAGCGACCCCGGTCCACGCGCCGCATCCGCAGGTTGGTCAGCACGCACTCAAAATCTGCGCACCAAGTTGCATAAGTTAGATGTGAGGATCCTGTTCCGCGAACGTTGCATTGTTGTAATGCGGAACAGAGAGTAAAATTAAGACACGTACTGCTAACACTTCTGGCTTGAAAACCTAGCTAAAAGAGAGGACCGTACAAGGCATGTTGTACAGTGCTCACGGATTGAAACACGACATCTTTTTTGTAGTACTATAATGACTACTATGAGCAACTGCTCGTGATAACCACGACATGTCGCCGCAAATCCAGCTGCTATGGTAATGTTGGCTCGGATGGTTGTGTTCGAGTGAAAACTATGCCGATAAGACACGAACTATAGACGCTGTTAACGAAAGTATGTGCACTACTTGGCAGCCCTAAATTTTCACGTTTCAATTCGTGAGTACTGTACACTGCCATCACACGAGAGCATCATCCGCATCAGCCTACTTTATAATAATAATTAACATTTCTTGGGGGTTTTACGTTCCAAAACCATGATATGATTATGAGGGACGCTGTAGTGAAGGGCTCCGGAAATTTTGACCACCTGGGGTTCTTTAACGTGCACCTAAATCTAAGTACACGGGCCTCAAATGTTTTGCCTCCATCGAAATGCAGCCACCGCTGCGGGGATTCGATCTTGGTCAGCCTATTTTTATGTCCATTGCAAGCTGAACACTTCTCCCAACAATCTCCAATTCGCCATGCTTGTGCAAGCTGATCCCAATTTAAGCCTGCAAACTCCATTTCATCACTCCATCGAACTCTTCGCCGCCCTCAACTACGTTTCCCCATCCCTTGGTATCCATTCAGTCACTCTAAATGACCATCAGTCCTTGGCATTACGTGAACTGTACAGGTAAACTTTTTCCCCTTACAGCTAGAACGACAGCTACCCCTGTTTGTTCTCGAATGCCCTCTGCTCTCTTCCAGTCTCTTAATGTAATACCTATCATATTTTGTTCCATGGCATGTTGCATGGTGCTCAACTTCTCAAGTTTCTGTACGGATGAAAGCGTACTCGTATGCAAATGCAGTTGGCTATGGTAAGACACATTGCAGTCTATTTGTCCTCCTGGATGCAGGAAAGTCTACATTTTAAAATGGCAAAAGACTGGGAATGTGTGAACCACTGTGACTCACCCGTGTTGTCGTAAAAGTCAGGAGCGTAAATATCTGGCTCGCTGTCATTGTTCAGCCACTGGATCTTGAAGCGCTTGCTGCTCTTGTACACATTCTGTGCGGTGCGGCACACGTAGAAGCTCCCTGCACCAGAACAAGCCGAACACGCCTTGGTACAAACGTCACCGGCACTAGGCACGTAACGAGCACACGAAGGAGCCCATTACCACACGTCCACTACCACAATGCCTCGCGAGCACACACGAAGCACCAGATCACCTTCTGGTTCTCTACAAAAAAACATACTATGAATGCAACCAACACCTTTGATGTGTGTACTGCCAATAGACATTGCACATGTGCTCACGACAGCTTACGGGACAAGGGATTCCCGAAAAAGCTTAATTTTCTACAAGTTCTTGATACACAGCCTTGAATTATAGGTTTCAATCTGTGGTGAATTTTGCAAATGCAGCCATCAATTACCCTTTTCCTGCCAAAACTTTTTCTTAAAGGACTCCTAAACCACCCAAATATCGAAATTTAGTTGTGGTGTTGCAGTTGTGCGCAAGTCTACAAGAATTATGTAGCCATGAGAATTTTTTAGAAACGGTGCCGTAATAGTGGAGTTACAGGCGTTAGATCGAAATGCAGGCCTTGCTCGTTTCGCTCTTTCCTTCGATACACTCCGTTCGTTGGCTTGTCTCTCCTCCTGGCTAAGTGTCGAGGAGGATAAGCAGAGAGCGCACGTAGCTGCAGGCAGACCAACAGGTTCTTTCTGCTGCTGACATGACCAGATTCTCCTGGTGACATCACGGATACTGAGAGCCCAGGAGAGGAGGACGGGATTGTTCTGTTATTCTGTGGCGCATCCGCCGTGTGTAGCGCTGCAGCATTTGGCACTGTCTATTGTGTCGGCACTCTGCGCGCACGCTTACTTGAAATGTTAAAGGGGCTTTGCAGCACTTTTCCAAGTCATCATCGAATGGCTTTACTAAAGGAGTTTATTGCCTCATGAATCAACCACCGCAAATATTTTTAGATCCGTTTACTACGAGTGGAGTTAGAGAGATTTGTCACACAGTGCAATTGCTTTCTTTCTTCTCTCGTCCCGACAAATGCGCTGGAAGCTAAGCAGAAAGGGATGGCACGGGGGAAGAAAGTACGTCACATGCGCCTCGTGACCTTGAGTACCTTTTCTTTTATTTTTTCTTTGAACGCATGGCTTACTTGCAGTGTTATTAAGAGCGTGCGAAAGCACGTGGCGGCTTCCCGCGGCAGCCGCAGTAACTATGCAGCCCACAATGCTCATATCAGCCAAGAATTTGGGTATATGGCAAAGTCATTTGTTTATATGGCATCATTTGTAAAAGGAAGAGGCAGGGATTTCTAGCTGACTTTGAGAATTAATTGTAAATTCCAGGCCGTGTGGTGCGCTGTAATGTTTGGCTCGCGTGTTCTCAGGAACCTCGACTACAGATCGGCAGCATTTTCTGACCATGCTGAAAAAGTGTTGCAGGGCCCCTTTAAGGCCAAATGCCGTACGCGTGAAAATCCAAGTGATGGTGACGCAGTAGGGTACGGATTTGGGCTGGTTGGTGCTGCTTGAAGATGGTGACGCGTTCGTGACTGTTTATCTCGAACGCACAAAGCATCTTCATTTAGTACTTCGGCTAAAGATGAAAGAAAAAATAAATAAATAAACCACATTATGGGCGGAAAAATCATTGAATTATTTCTCGGTGCAAACGCATCCACTGCAAGAAATCTCACTAGCTTCCATAGCGTTACACCTGATGTACGAAACGGAGTGCAGTTCCCTCTCACTCACCGGTCTCATTGCGCACGGCCAGGAACTCGCCCTTCTGGAAAACCACCACCTTGTCCTCCTGCTGGGGAGCCTTGGGGGCAGTGGTCCGCAGCACGAGCGTGGGAAGTGTCCCCGGCGACTGGAAGGGCTGGTACTGCAGCCGCATCCGCTTGCTCGCCCGCCCCGAACCCCCACCGCCCGCCGTGTCGGACGAGGAGCCCGGCGATCGCGGACTCTCGCGTTTGCGGGCTCTCCGAGCCGGCGGTGTGGTGTCTGCCTCCTTCGTTGCCCTGCGGTGATGAGATGTAAGTGACGAACCGACCAAAAGTACACTCTGACATTACAGTAGACTCTCATTAAACGGAACTAAAGTGAAACAATGAACCTGCTTAGATTGATAAATCGTACTCCTAGAACTCTAATGTCATTAATTTCACCGTCATAGGTCTATGAATAGGGGACAAAATCGAGGTGCAAGTTTCATTTCTAAATCTCGCGCCGAAATTGCTGCACATGACATCGCGGAATTGACATCGCAAAATTGACGCACGTGACAGAGCATATTTTTCGTCTTTTGGCGACATTGGCTTAACGAAATTTCCTGAAACTTGGTATGTAAAGTGTATGGCCCCATCGTCATAGGCACAAGGGACAATGTGCTTCATTTTTACCGATTAGGAACTACAAAGGACCTAGTAGATGACATCAAAATATATGGCATCACAGCGTTTGGTGCAGAAATTTCAAGGTGGTGTCGCCACCCACATTTTCTTTTTGTGTGCCTTCTTGCTTACCAAGCGTCTTCTCAGGGCAAATGTAGTGATTTTGGAATTGTGAAAGAGTAATTTTATAATATGAGAAAAACTGGTTTTCTCTTTAGTGTATCTTTAACGTATTTACTTGAATAGTGATCGCAACATGAATTCTGTACCCAAAATATGGTTTTCAAATTTTACAATCAAGCTTTGGATTTTGTTTAAGAATGCACTAGCCTGTTGTTAGCTTTCCTTTGCAAATGCAGATGGTGTGCTACGCAGCTAGCCAAGTGCGGTCCAATTAATGTGTCACTTGTTTCAATGTTATAGTTAAAAGATCCCTGCAACACTCTGTCAACTAATCGTCGAATGGCTTCATTAAAAGAGCCTATTGCCTCCCGAATCGACTGCCGCAAAAATTTTTAGATTCCGTCAAGTACGAGCGGAGCTACAGGGATTTGCCGCACACTTTAACGCTTTCTCTCTCCTTTCGTACCAGCGAGCGCGCTGAAAGCTACGCAGGGAGGGGAATGAGAAGGGGACAAGATGATGCGTCCCTTCGTCAGAGTGCATCATGACCTTGAGCACTTCCTTTTCATTTTTTCTTCAAACGCGCGGCTTACTTCCAGTGTGATCGCGAGCATGCGCATGGGCACCTGGCAGCATCCCACAGTGGCCAAGGTAAACTATGCAGCTCACGATGCTCAAATCAGCCAACGGCCGTGGACTTGGGTATATGGCACAGTAATTTGGGTACGTGGCATCATTTGTAGAGAGAAGAGGAAGTGATTTCTAGCTGACTTTGAGAATTAATTTCAAATTCTAGGTTGCGTGCTGTGCTATAATGTTTGGGCTCGCATGTCCTCAGGAGCCTCGACTACTGATTGGCAGCGTTTTCTGACCATGCTGAAAAACAGTTGCAGGGCCCCTTTAAGGGGAGACGTGGCACTTTTAAACTTTTTTTAAAATTCTTGATCGATTTTGATGGAACTTTCAGAATTTAAGAATGTTTGTGTGCTGATTTCAAATATGCAATTGTTTTTTTCCTATGATAAGTAGTTTCCAGAATATCACAAACACCTACTTTTTTGTTTAAGGCCTAATTAGCTAATTAACCACAACCTGCACACCAATGTACAATCCACAGAATACATTGAGAATGTTTGTAGTGTGTCGTAAAGTATAAATAATTGTTTTAGGACATTTCCAAGCAGAGTTGTGGGCTGTTGCACCTAGTTTAAAAAAATGCCCCAAATAATACTCAAAACAAAACCTTGATTTAGAACATTTTCTTAAGAAAGTACTGTAACAAAATTTGCCTTACGACACATCGCATCTATTTATCTTAGCAGCGAAAAAGAAATCATAATGATAACCCAGACAGAACAAAAGATATTGCTCCTCCATTACAGGAAGAGCATGAAAAATTGTTTGCTCTTTGTCCTCAATTTAAAGGGCAGGGTGCACGGTTTTGCTTTTTTATAGTAAGATCTGGATAGAAGGAGACAGTATGCAGCAATAAAAATTTGTAACTAGGGGCACAATGATGTCAGGAATGTGCAGAGATGGCCAGCGAAAACAAGATTTTTTGGCTGATTTTCATTCCCTAAGTGCCACGTCCCCCCTTAAGATCAGTGATGCCTCCGAACAGTAATTGCTTCGTAATGTGACTAACAGATTGAGTCAATGCAACAATACATTATTTATCGCATTCGTATTTCTTGCTGCCATCTGGCACACACTACATCTTTTGTGGTGAATGCTACAAGTGTGGAAAGCTTCTCTAGAAGCTGCTGTGTTGTCTTCTAAGTATGAAACGATGTCGAATCAAGTTCTAAGTATGAAATGAAGTCGAATCAAGTGAAGTGCACTTGCTGTGGCAAGTGTGGGTGCTTTACAACCTCACTTCCAGTGCTTTCTCACAAAAATTGACACGAACACAACTTGGCCGGCCAAGGGTGTTGGGTCGCGAAAGAACCGCTCATGGAACATCGGACATAGTACACACCGTAAAGTAACAAACACATAGACATTTATTAACAGCTTTTACACAACGGCAAGCCCTCCACAGCTGAATCTTACAAATAACTACAGCAACATGACAAATAACCCAATAGAATGCCAATATAACTCGCACAAAGAACATAACACACACTATACAGCGACTGCCGCATCACTGATGTTTGATTCACCACAGGAGTTTGCGGGACCGAGCCACGGAATCGTCCCCATGGACCTCTCAAAGAGGAAGAGATCCTCTCCTCAGGACACTGCGTAACCTCACTCTCGTGGTGGCCCAAAAGCGCAGCGCCACCTCTCGGTCGGCGGTGACTAAACTAACTATGCCGCAGGACGTGCGGGTGCCATGTGAGGAAAGATACTTTACAGGGGATGCAAGCACCCCCCCAAGGTTCAGCCAAGTGCTCAATTGCTAAAGTCACTTACGCTGGCGGAGGGCTGCTGGCGGGTGGCGCACTTTCCGCTGCTGTACTGGGTGCAGCCCCTCGCCGGCCGGAGGATTCACGAGGCGGTGGCTTTGCCGGTACCCGTCCCGCTGTGCCGGAAGCACTGGCGGTGGGACCAGGGGCGCAGTTACGTGGAGTTCGGCGACTTCCTGCCGAAGGTGTGGCGGCCTCGGAGTTGCCCACGGCGGCTGCGGCTGTAGCGGACGCAGCCTTGCTTCCCGTAGACGCTGTGGCGGATGCTGTGCTGCTTTTCGCAGACGCTTTGCTGCAGAGAATGGAAGGAAGAGAATTATTTTCAAGAGTAGCACGAAATGGGCTAGTTGGTGTGCTTCCATATTTGCTTGTGAGCTCACCCATTACTGCAAAAAAAGACAAAAAAATCAGCCGGCTCCGCCCCGTTGAAACCGACATCAAATTTGTGATGATGATGACTTTCGGTACAAGAATGTCATCATCATCAATTCGATTTATTTGAAGAAAAGCATCATCATCATAGCTTTATTTATTTCTTCATTCACTCCCCCTCTGGTCACGCGACCTGCTTGACTACTACTACTACTACTACTACTACAGTCAAATCTCGTTATAGCGAACCTCAGTTTAACGATTTTTTCAGGTTATCGACTATTTCAAAAATCCCCCCTCCAAATGTTCATTGGTTTAATGTAAAAATATTTCACTACTACGAATTTCAGAATACCAAATGTTTCAGAATAACGTATTGAATTTTATCGCCCTTGTATCTCCACAACACTTCAAAATAACAAATAGCGAATTTAAAAATTTAATCGCAGCAGTAGAAACAATGCCCAGCTTCGTACGTGCCACTATCATCACCATCAAAACGCCCACGTATTTCTCTATGTGCCTGCCTTATTCAAGTGTGACAGCCCTATCGCCACTGCCTGTACTTGTTTTCCGCATCAGGCTTCACCTCGTTGCCTTTGTTTCGTCGGGCAGCTCTGTCTGCATGCTTGCTACACGGCTGTTTTCTCGCCTTTAGCTTTACGTTCACAACGAGCTCCTGAAGCAGCACGAAAGGAATGCAGCGACAGTGAAAAATGTAACGCGAGTGACCTATTGGATGCAGTCGCCGAAGATTACTCGCGCATGCTTCACTAACATTTGAACACTGTGCACAGTGCAACGATGAAGTATGCACGTCGGCTGAAATGACGACCGATAAGTTCCATACCATTTGTCGGGATGAGAAAACGGCGACGAGGATGACGAGAGCAAAGACAATCTTGAAACAGTGTACATGAACCAACGCAAAGAATCGTTACCCAACGCCGATGCTATGAAGTGCACAAGGAGGATGCGCACTCTGAAGAGTTCGTTTTGCAGCAGTTAAGCTGCACCTATCAGGCAAAGACCACGCTCTTCCTCAAATAAACGTGCCCTCGTTCTGTAATATTTCGCGTTTGTTTTTTTGGTGCTTATTAGAAAATAACGCGATTGCGGATCTATACCCAGCCCAGGTAGGCGACTCATTTGGTTGCGCTTACAATTATTGCGTGAAGTTTAGATTTTTTCACTACAACTTTTCAAAATAACGAATGATTTTAGCAGTCCCTTTAGATTCGTTGTACCGAGATTTGACTGTACTACTACTACTAAAACTACTACTATACTACAACAGCACAGGGTAGACTAAAACAGCTTTGCCGTAAAAATGCAGACGACCAATGCACACAACACATGTGCACTTGTTTCTTGCGTGTTTTTTCAGTAATGTGCTAGAGTGTATGCATGAAAAAAATATGCTGTGGGCCATCCGGCATTCGAACTTCAAGCAAGTAAGAATGAAAGCTGTTCTAATGCACACCGAATGTAGTATGAAAAAAAAAAAAAAAAGCTATGGGCTATCCAACATTTGACCTTCGAGCAGGTGAGAACACAAAGCTGTTCCAATCCACACAGAATACCTGACCACTACACCTTATCAAAATACAGGACGATCGAAGTCGGACTTTTATCATATTTCGTAACAGACAAGTCGAATCTGTGAGTACCTGATGATCCTTATTTATCTGGCACGCATTACCAGTCTTTGAACGTAAGCTCTCGTCAGTGTAATAAAGCCGGAGGTCAGCGCTCATGTTATCTCAATCCCTGTCCTTTTCATTTCAAGCAGTTCATTCAAAGATGTTAAGCTGCCAACTCAACTGACTACATTTCGCCCTGAAGGTGGGCATCACTGCACAGCAGGTAAGTAGTGCCACATGACCCAATACAGTCAAATACTAACGGTTAAAACGTAGTTACGACGAATCCCCGACCGAGTCCCATAGAGCCCAATGCGTTTGCTGACCGCTTAAGCCGTAGTGGTTCGCCCTATGCCTACCGGTTAGTGCGTACCCTCGTACCGCGATAACTTTTTATGCCATAAAATTTTACTGTGCCGCTCAACTTCCCGACGCCAGAATGTGCCACCAAAGGTCTTCCGCCTTTTTGAGAAGTGCGCAGATCAGTCGATCCCCGATTCCGACTTACGTGCAATTGCGGCCACCGACGAACCCGCCGACAACCTTATCACAATAAGTATCTTCAGCTATCTGCTCGGGCACGCGTGCGGCGCAGCGCTACTTTTTAAGCCTACTGCACGCTTTTATTAGGCGACAACCTGAACGCACTGGGCCGCCGATCGCTGCCGCTTCGTTGTGCGCGGCCGTCTTCAAGGCTGAAGTTGAATTAATGGCATAAATGCTTGGGCAGGGTCGAAGAACTTCAGCCATGTACCAACTAGCCCGACAGCAAAAGCTACTAAGCCGTCATCAGGTGCGCACCGCTTTGTAGAAGCGAAAGCAGATCGCTGTTGCGTAGTTAGCGTTGCGGGTCGCTGGCGCTGAGAAACCTCGCTGCATTGACGTTATCACACTAACGCACGTGTACGATACAGCAAGCGTAGCGCGGTTGTAGCCATACTGCACGCTTTTTATTAGGCGACCACCCAACGCGCCTCTGTCCGCTGCCAGGACCGCTAGAGCATCGCGTAGTGCGCATCGCTTGCATGAAGCTCATCATCGATGCGTTAACCGAACAAGCTACTCGCCGCATCTGTGCACGATCTGGAGCGAAGTGGGTACGAACAACATTCCCACGATAAATGCGCGCGTGCGGCACGGCAAGCAGCCCGGTAGTGACGGCGCGAGCCGAGTAGGCGACGCGCTGCACGGAACTAGCCGGGAGACGATCGGCTCCCTGCGGCCATACCGCGTTTCACTGGAACTGTGTCAGTTTTCGTTTAGTGGCAGATCGCGGTTAGAGGCACACACATAAACCGCGGAAATCAGACACTGTCCGTTCTGTCGCTATGTCGGTCACTGCGTTGACCGCGTATCCCGGACCCTGCAATAGTTTCGAAATGCTCTTCGGCGTCGCCACTACGCGTTATCGGGCAGTCGTGCGAGTGTGCCAGGATCTTTTCTCCACTTTGGCAAAAAGAAAGAAAAGGCTTTGCGGTGGGTACTTTAGGCAATATTTGCTGTGGCACTCTATTTATTTGCTGGCGGCAATGGCGTACGCTAGGAGATGCAAATTTGTACTTGGTGTTTAATGCGTACTACCGTTTAGTGCGTAGTTATGCCGCGTTCCCGGCAGGTACGTATTAACGAGGTTTCACTGTAGTATGCAGTGTGAAATGTGCGTGACACTGCACACATTTTTTTACTGCAGGACGAAACGTGAATTCAACTTCAAGCAGGTGAGCGCAGAGGTGGTGTCGTACTAAATGTCTCAACATTGCATCTTAAGCTGAAGGTAGGCATCACTACGCAAGATGTGGGCACTTGCAGATGAATACATTTGGTTTTATAGAGTCAGTCATGTAACATCTTAACATCCTCACTTTTTGAACCTGTCCTCTGGGTTACCTTCCCTGTAGCATACAAGTTTACAGGAGCATAAAATAAAGCAACCAAAGGGCATTTCTCTCACATTTACAGCTAAATCAACTGACTTTTTTTATACTGTAACGTACTGTTCTACAAAACCATTCAACTGGTCTCTTGCCTTATTCAAGTGTTGCTCCAACGTATTTAATACGAAGTACAACAGGCAGCACTTAGTGAGTAAGTCACATGCGGTAAAAACGGGAAGCAGGAACAAAACGGAAATATAGTAGCGCTTTGAATTGAGACACTGCTTTTCTTTTTCTTTCTTCTGCTTTCTTCACCTTCTAAGAAATAAGACACCCTTCAAGGTTCTACCCTGACATTTCTGTGGATTGAATGCCTGACCAGCAAGCAAGGGAGGTGGATACAAAGGAATATTTTCCCCTTTATTGTTTGGTAATGACCTCTCCGCCATATTACACGGTACATTTAACGCCTGCACACTTTGGAGGCATTAACAAAAGAACCGTAACCTCAAAATGCAACCTGAACGTTCCTTTATTTCTTTTTTTTTTTTGATATGACTAATGTGCCTTTTCCAACGATACATTCATTTGTTACACCCAGAGAATATATCCCTTGCTACGGTAAGCAGCGAAAATTCTCCGTAGAACAAAAATTCTGTGCGAAGCAAATCTAAGATGATGACATTGCAGCATGGAACGCTAAAAGGAGTGACGTGTGCAAATGGCCAAAGCCGACAAACTAGAGAGTGAAAGAAGTACAAAAACATTTGTTGCTGAACTGACACTAACTACTGTTTTTAGATACACGCAATGTTTCAAGACCCATTTGGTCTTTTCTCGAGGGTTGACAGTATCGACGGTGGAAGTGGCATTGTTACAGCCAACCCCTGAGAAACTGAGGAACGGACTTAACGAATCTTAAAAAATCAAGTCCATCTGAAACAGATGATACCAGTTCAATATCTGGAATTCTGAACGCTGTAACTGTTTTGATATCTTGATGAGTTTACTCCTTTGAATGGTTACTTTCATTGAAGTTGGTATTTAATATTTATCTTCTAAAAAGAAAGTTGCTGCTGTTGAAAAAAAAATCGAAGTATATATGAGGTCAAGTTACCTTAACCCTTTGTGGTTTGAAACCTTTACCCACCTTCTGTACATCTTGGCCTAAAACTAAAGAAATCACAGGCGAAGGAAAAGAAGTTTGCTTACTCATTTAGAGATGGCGCATAATGCAATAAGGAAATGTATGCGGGAATCAACCACAAAAGAACTTGCCGAGCAGTGCCAGACCACGGGCCGCTGTGGCCGTGTTGCATTGTCGGTAGGGGACCAAAGGGTTAATGAAGTTTATTATTCGTTACTCATGGAAAGAAGGCCTGCTAATAATTAAAAATAAATAACAAAACAAGTACAAGAATGCTGCTAGAAATTTTAAGCATCCTGAGAATAGTTTCATCAATCTGACAATTTCGATCGTTCCAGCAGCAACAAAAAGCTTTTCCTCCAAGTGGACGAGAAAAACGGTTTCGGGACAGTTCGGCAAGGAAGATCTTATCTGCGCCAGTTCAATCAGCAATAGACATTGTTCCAGGACACAAATAGAAAAGCATGTTGCCAATACCACGTGATAAGATGGCCATGAGAGATCCTGGCATTCAACCTACTACAACAGAACGAGTGCACTGCAGCAATTCTAGCGGTGGCCCTCACACTGCCCAATACCTACAGAAGATTGCCAGACCGGCTTAGATTTGTACCTGCAGCTGGCTTTAGTGAAATGGTTTGTCTAAACATACTTTATTAACCTTATAACCAAACCACAGAACTTCAGAGGCAGAAGGGCGGATAACATAAATGCGACAAAACATGTAACATCTTTACAATAAAAGCTAGGGCGTGATGAAGCTGACCTGTTTGCATTAGCGTGACGAGCTGCCCTCGGAGTGACGGCAGGTGCATCCTGGGTCACTGCAGCCTTCGCGCTGTGCTTTTCAGGCGATTTCTTTTCCTGTAAAAGAAAAACAATAAATAAAAACAGCAGTCACAAAGATATATATGAAATCTAATTGTGGCGGTTAATGTCCCCAAGCAGCACAAAGGCTATGAGACATGCTGTAGTTGTGGGGGATAGGGCTCGTGATTGACTCCATCCACTTTAAATTATTTAAGCGGCAACCCCACTTCAGAAACACATTCCTTCGTCTTGAATTATAATTTTAGAAAGTTTTCACAGCTTACGTATTTTGATGAGCTGATTTCAAATGTACAATTATTTTTATAATACAGCACACAGCAAGACTTTCTATCCTAAACTGTTAAAGTTACAAAGCAAATCAGCATATCGCGATAACCTAAAACGAGAACTGTACACTCTGAAATGAGAATGGACGTTCTAAGCCCTTTTGAACAAAAGTTGCGGCATGTTGAACATTCACGAGTGAGTCGATGCCAGGCTGGGATTTTCGTTTATGAAAGTTAAACAAAACTATGAGCTGCACAGGTGTGTGACAAGACGTAGCACACACCACACTAGATGCAGAAGGGTGCACAAAGATTGTGTGGTTCAACATGAGCTTACATCTGCAAATTGAAGTTGTAACGTTGCAGGTCAAAAACAAGTGCATGGAAAAGCGTGCAGTGTTAAGGCTTTCATGATCACACTATATCTGCACAGCTCTTACAGCAATGTCTACTCAGTAAGAAACAGGGTATATTTGTCACGAGTGTAGTTAGCTTTAGCTAACCAACCTCTCCTTGGACAAGTGCACCACACGCTGCACAAAACGAAGCCACTACGGTGGTATCGTACAATCCAGCGGCACTGTGATTCACGGCAGGTATTACAGCGCAAGATAAAGCCATTGACACCACCAGCGTGCACCGTCTTGCAGGTATCGCGACACATCTAAGCACGAGCACTTCTTGCCGATTGTGGGCTGTAAAAAGATAAGCCACATCCCAACAGTGTGAACTGTATCCCAGGTTCTGAAACCCGACAACCTTAGGTAGAGCCAAACATGTGTCAGAATACACGAGCACGGAGCGTTATCCCCGTGAAGAAAATATCAATACAATTGCCGAAACTGGGTTATTATAACTAGCAGATTGCTGAATTCTGTTTACAGCAACTGCGCATACGGATAGTTTTCATTGATGCCATCGTAACCATAGCATACTAGTACGTCTTGAAGCTTGGCGTAAGCAAGTAATAGACTGATAACAGCAATAAACCGCGGAAACCCGGCCACTGTCAGGTGCAACACACACAGACGTCAATGTGACCACTTTGTTTGGGCGCTAGCACAATGAAAAGCTGCTTCCATGACGTCACATGGCAGGAAATGTAAAAATAGAGCATGTATTGAATATTATGTCCAAGACAATACACAGCAGACGTATTGTAATACCTACAGCGTAAACTATATTTTGGCTAATACTACATAAGTACACGGAACAGTGGTGGCTAAAGGTTGCCATGCTATCAAGTCAGAACTAGTTAAACGACGTACGGTAACCGTTAATGCAGTACTAGGCAACACAACAGTGTTACGTATTATGAGACCGTACGTATTATGAGACCGTTATTATGAGACCGTTACGTATTATGAGAAGGAGAGAGAAAGAGAGAAGAAGAGAGGGTCGTGGCCGAGTTAAGAAAGAACGGATACACGACAGCTTTCATCCGCCGTGTGGCATGCCGCATGCCGAGAGATCAGCTTCCCCACCGCGGAGACGCATCTGTGAACGACACACGTGACCCTCCTCCCACGCTGGCCACCCCACCAGATACAATGGTATCGAAGAAACCAGCCCAACGAGTCGTCATCCCGTATGTTCCGGGAACTAGCGAACAGCTCGCCAGGGTTCTCGGAAAAGCTGGGGTCACGGTGGTTCACAAGCCGGCCTCAACGCTCGCTCGCTTACTACCGCGGCCGAAAGATCGACCATCCCGGGAGCAACACCAGGGCGTGGTCTACAAAGTGTCATGTGCTGACTGTCCAGCGAGCTACATAGGCGAGAGTAAGTGCTTCCCGGAAAGAATGCGCCAACACAAAAACGACGTCAGAAAGATGGAAATACAACGCAGTGCCCTTGCAGAGCATTGCGAGAAGCACGACCACAAAATTGACTTCGAGGGCGCTTCCATCATAGAAACGGAAAGGAATCTGGGAAGGAGGCTCTTACTCGAGTCGTGGCACATCCAGAACACACCTGCAAATGTGAACCGGTCCCTCGGAACAATGCCTCCGATCTACGTGCACGGCCTCCGGAATGTGAGGGAAAGAGAAAGGCGGAGCCAAAAACAAGCTGCGACGAAGCCCCCCTGATCAGCACAGTCACCCCTGAAGAAGAGACCAAGCCGGTCTCGAAACGTCGGGTCTCCTCCAAGAATTTGTGGCTGGAGGTATTTCAAAATCCTCTTCTTAATTCTTCCACCCAGCCAGACAGACTTCTGTCGAAATGTTTACATTTAAGTATTATGAGACCGCAACTGATACCCTTCCGAGACCTGAAGGCAGAACAAAGACAATAAAAAATATGAAAGAAATTCATCATTATGCTTATAAAATATGGTTAGATAAAAGAAGCAGCAGCATTTTTATGCGTTTGAGCAATGAAAGCGCTGCCTTGTGTATGTTATGTCGAAGTCTCCGTTTCTCCGTAAAAACATACACAACAAGATGGAGCACTGTGTGATGGATTGCCAATGTAATGATACATTATGGATTTTTGTGTCCTCTTATAATATTCTTAACTTGCTTCCCAGCTGTTTGTCTATTACTGTAATTGTACAAGGGCACAGACTAAACCAAATTTCCTCAAAGAATGACAGCAAAGTTATGAGTGCACCCCCTTCACGAATTTCCACATAGGCTTTTTTAGTACAGGTTCTCAAACAAGTTGTGTAAGAAACCACTTCAAAATAGATACAAAGATGTCAATATATGTAAACATAGAGCATCTTCGCCACGACGTTGGAGAATCGACACAGTAAGAAGCTGAGCGAATCTCATACACTGTTCGATACGACTTTGTCACGATTTGACGCATGCCATCAGCATTCTAGACTAAGTTTCTACGACATTGTAGCGTGCTTTTGGTGGCAACGAATATGATTCAACGACAATCATTTTAGCTGCCCTGTTGTAGTACCAACGAAGTGACAAGCTGCACCAGTGACATTGCATGTAAGCCGGCGCTTCGCGAAACAGTGAGTGGACACAAATAGAAAGTCTGGAAACTGCTAGGCACTTTGCAAACATATGTAGGTTGGCTTTCCTGCAAGAATATTTCCAGACGAAACATCCCGTTCCCAGAATGCTTTCCTCACTCTAGAAGCGTTCACCCCTCCACAATCCAGCTAAGACACTGCAGGAATGTCACGCCTGATAGTAAGTTCACCCTTGTACAGAGAGAAAGGATGAAATGAAAGAAATCAAAGGCAGGGATTAGTGGTGAATGTAAAAAACTGTTTGTCTGCTAGTCTGTGGTTCAGGCTGCTTATAAGGAGATACACACCTATTTTGAAAGCTTCAATTTACGCAAGTTACCAACAGTTTGTGAAAGTTGGTTGGGGGTCACAGGTTACCACACAGTGCTGTAGCGCAGAGGCACCAGACTGTAGTTTGGGAGACAGACCTGCTGAGTTGTTCCTTCGGAATGGTTCTGCACCAGAAGTGGAGTCGGGCCATCTTTGCAGCCGTTCGTAGCCGGCTCCATGCTGTCTTCGTTTCACGTGTTGATCACTTCACCCTGCAAGCAATGCAGGTACATGTATTAATGCAGCAATGCAAGCATGTACCTGCAAGCAATGCAGGTACATGTATTAAGAATGAGAGGCATTCGTGACATATATATGTAATGGTTCAACAGGAGCTAAAGGAGTCGGAAGTGTACGAAGCTGCATGTTTATCAGACATTTTGTCTTCCTCCTTCACCACTACTGCACCACATCACTCTTGGGCGGTACACACACACACACACACACACACACACACACACACACACACACACACACACACACACACACACACACACACACAATTCCGGAGTTTTACGCGTCAAAACCCAGACGTGGTTCTGTGGCAAGCTGCAGTGGGAGACTGAATTTTGACCACCTGGGGTTCTTTAACGTGCACTTTTAAATCCAAGTATGCGCAGGCGTTTCGCGCATTTCGTCCCCATCAAAAAGCGGCCGGGAGTCGAACCCGCGTCTACGCGCTTAGCAGCGCGACACCTTTGCCACTACGCTACCGCGACGGGTACTTATGTCAGAAAAGCCGAGTGGTAGGTCTGAATCAAAAAGTTCTGACTTTGTTGAGTGGGGATTCTAAGCAGTCAATGCACGCGCTAACTATTTTTAAGATATCACAGGATAAAGGGTGCGTCCGTTAACTATGAGATGGTTTCGGGCAATAACTATACGGTCAATCCCGTTCATACGACCAAGCTGCGCTCGTTTTTTTTTTTTCTTTTCTTTCGCGCGCGCCTCAAATGAACTTTGACCTCGACCGGGCGACCACAAAACTGGAGGCTGCCGCACAATCCGGTCAAGCTACTGATGTATTAATGTGGCAGCTGCAGCATTTTCTTTAACCACTCTAGCGACGCACGTACACGAAAGATGTTTACAACGGGCTTGTTGCGCGCAGAACGGAAGCGAACGCTGCGACGTCGCAAACATAAAAAAATATATATAAACGCATACGGGGCGAGGAGACGAGCCACAGTGCTACTTTTTTTCGCGAATTCGTAGTAGTACTCCTCGTAGCATCATCGAAACGAGGGAGAGGGATAATCGCGCCACCGCAGCAAACCGCAGAGGACGCGCCTCAAGGTATCATCATGTTTACAAACCGATTACACAGGTCTGCGCTATGAGGAAACGCATCATATCTTACAAACGCCAACCCCGGCAAAGACGCCGAAGGCCTGCGAAGAATGTTAATGACTGCAGATTTATAAGGAACACGAGCACGCCCTCTCAAGCAGCCACAAACGATTCCCAGCGCGCGTCAGTTTTTGAAAAGCACCACACTGCAAGCAACAACGCTACCGTAGGGAAACACGGAAAAGAGGCGCTTGCGCGGTCATCTCGGCACCGTAAAATGCGGGGGGTCTCGATCCAACAGGGCAACGTTCTAACGGCACACACGATTAATTAACAGGAGTCGGCTTGTGGGAGTTGAACACATCCAAGGCGCGAACGCTGGGCTGTTGGATCTGGGCTTCGGCTGGACGCAAAGCGTTTGCCGCTATCGCTGGCTCGTCTCTCGGGTGAAGCGAAAAACCCTTCGGAAAGCTTCAAACATTGCCGCTAAGCCTAAGCGTTGGGCGCGCTTTGCGAAGCGGCGGCGTTTGACTGGCTCCACATCCGCTGCACTTTTATGTGTGTGCTTTTTTTTTTCTTCAGGGACCACAGAGAGTCGACGCGGCATAAGACCCGTTGGCAACACCACGGACACACCTGCATGCTCGTGCCGTAGTCGCGAGACCCGCAGGCGATGCGCTCATCTCAGCTCCTGGAAACGCGGCCGCGCGAAAGAAAACTGGCACGACTAGGGAGGGTAAACTACACAAGCGCTCCCTTCTTTCGATCACTTTGGCGCGGCCGGTGTGCGCCCGCCCGAAATCTCCACGCACGCGCGCGGGAGTGTAACCACACTAAAAAAAGTGCCCACTTACCGCACACTTTGTACGCGTAGACGGTAGCGAACTGACGTTTTCAGAGGCCAACCGGCAGCGCAGCCGGGTTGCAGAGCGCCGAAGCCCGGTTATCCGTCATGTCGGCCATGTTTAGGAGAGCGGCGGCGGCGGTGGCGGCTATGTTTGCGGGAGAAGCTCTTCATTCACCGCGTCGCTTGCGCCACGCCAGGGCGTGTAACGGTGTGGTGCCGATGGTCATGGACGAGACGATACTTCAGCGCTCGGCCCGTAACACGGGCTTTCATGAGGGGTTTTACGCTCACCGCCGAATATCACACACACCGGGGGCACGGAACACCAAACAAATGGGAGATGGCTTCGCAGTCATTGATTGGCTGGAGGAGTCGGAATCATCTTTTGTGACTAGCGACATCTACAGCACATCGTAGCATAGCCAGCCCCTGCGGTAGGCAACAGCAGCGAGATGGAGAAATATGCATAACGGGGCGTGTGCTTGATCTGTCTCAAAGAAGAACGGAACGAAAATGCCTGGACACCTCAGTTCATTCTTCCGTTCAACGCATTTTTGCGTCCGTGAACCTGAAAGCCGTGAACGCGGGAAATTCGTTTCGCCGTGCGGCGTTCTACGCGCTACGTTAGCTACGTGCGTTTTTGAGGCGTCAATTGCTCGGCGCAACTAAAAAAAGAAGGCACTCGATTATTTCGATTAGCTTGCCCAGACAACAGTGCCAACCACTCCAGAACGACTCGCTGAAATGGTATTGCGCGCTGTTCAAAACAAACCGCGCGCTTCTGGGCACCATAGCAACCCCGGTAGCGTTCACAACAAGCGCGCGCGCTGTGAATAAAACGCACCGCAGCTGAAAGAATGAGCTATGGAGAACTACAAGACACTCGGATGGATAGGCGAAGGAGCGCACGGAGTTGTCTTGAAGGCTCGCTGCTCTCTGACAGGTAGGATAGTGGCGGTGAAGAAAATTCCGCACAGAGGAGCCGCTGACAACAGCTTGCCATGCGCAACTTTGAGGTACGATTTGGGGTCTCATTGCATCCAGCTCTTAAGCGAGCGACAGTGCTCTACGCGAACTGCAATGCACTCTATTCTTTTACAGGGAAATTAAGGCCATACAACATTTGGAACACGAAAACGTAAGCACTGTTCACGTACGTACGTGTGTACCGAATATAGAGAACGCCGGCCCAAACAAAAGGACGATGGTTGAATTGTCAAAGCCGGCACAGTAATGTTAAAGTTCTTCCTCGTGGAACAAGACGTATAATAACAAGCGCTGCAGTACGCTGTCGTTTACAACCTAAGAAAAGATGTCAGCTCCGCCCAGTGCCATCGCTGCCCCGCCCACAGCGAATGTGCATAAATGCGCCATCCAATAGCGCTTCTTCATTTCTGTGACGTCAAGCCAACCCTGCGCACGCCTATGTTCAAGCCTATTTTGGGAACGCAGATACACGTGCGGTCCTGGACATTGTCAAACTCTGCCATCTTCTCCGTTCTGATGTGCCACGGCGGGCTCACCGATTGGCTAAGAACGCCGCCATTACAGAATATGACAACGTCGCGGAATTCGACATGATGTCTACAATAACAGCACAGCACGTACATGTAACCAAATAAGCTATGATCTCCGTCACCTGCTAGACAATCAAAAGCGACAGTCATACTTTGGTTCGTCAAATTATCTGCCACGGATTCTCAGTCCGCGTATTTCACGAATGGTGTGTGGTTATTAGCATGATGCGTTTCCCCAATGGCGTGCGTTTATAAGCATAAGGGTGAGGGGGTTCTGAAGACCCCCCCCCCCGAAGTTTTATCATGCTTTAACTTTTTGGGTGACACTAAAATATTTACACGCTTTCAAGCGACCACCAGTTGCCAAAGTTAGCCGTTCTACACACAACCCCTCTCCCCCTCCCCCCCCCCCCCCCCAAAAAAAAAATTCCTGGGCACGGCACTGGGGCAGACTTTGCGCCTTCCCCCGCCCCCCTCGTGCGCACGCCTATGGTAATCAGCGTGAGCAATCTTGATAGCAAAGTACCGAACGAGGGCGTAGCTTTCAAGATAGGAAATGCAAGCAAGCCAGATGACGATTATTGTTCTTTGGCAGAAAGACGCCCCAAAAACGTCCGCTTAAGACTGGGCGTGTTGATAACAGCGCACGAACATTAGAGAGGACAGAAGAAAGAATAGGGTGCTGACTTGCAACACTTTCAGCTGACTTCCACAAGTTCCAACAGCGATGAGTTATAAAAGTTCTAACTGTTGGCCATCGCTTTGTTCTTGCTTTTGTCCCCTCTGAGGTTCTTGCGTGGTACTAAATTGGCGTAGCAGTTGAGGGGAAAGAGCAGGGCTGGGGAGGAGGTTGTAACCTTAAAAGGGACAAAAAAGTGAAACACTGAATCGGTTTAGACAGATCAATTATTTTTTCAGAACTCTACTGTCATTAATTTCGCCATCATAGGATAATTATCAGAAGGGGTAATCAAGCTCAAATCTTTTGAATTTCGCGCCGAAACTTCAGCACCTGAACGTCAGTGTGACGTCACCGATTTCAATGTCTCTGCGTATTTTGGTCACATTGGTGCTATGAAATTTTCTGAAACTTGCCATTTGAAGACTTTGTGCCCCTCAGAGCACACTCTAAAGCATTTTTATTGGCCGACTCTCACGTAGGCTCCAGTAGACGCCGTCAAAATCTGTGACGTCACGGCGAGCTGGTGCGGGAACTTCAAGGGGGCGTCGCATCCTGTATTTTATTTTTGCACGGCTTCTCGCTTACCAAGCGTCTTCTGGAGGTAGGAGTAGTGCTCTCGGTATTGTGAAACTAAAATTTACTATTTCAAAAATGGTTTACCAGCTAAATGGTTTTTGAAATGGTTTACTAACTAGCCCAGCAACAGGTTCTTTTACTGTAATTTACTAATACGAGAAAAATCGTTTTCTCTTTAGTGTCCCTTTAATTGCTCGCAGCTCCCTTGATGCAAGGTGCTTCGATTTGAGTGTAATGCGAATGCTTTACTCTACACTCTAAGAAAAAAAGGGTGTCATTTGACTCTTCTTTTATATGTGAGAGTCACATGTGTAGCACTCTCTTTAGAGAGGCACGTTGACTCTCTTTAGAAGAGTCGTGGGATCTATAACTCTCTTTAGAGAGTCACATTGACTCTGTTTAGGAGAGCCATGGGACGTGCGACTTTCCAAAAGAGAGTCAATGTGGCTCTCTAAAGAGAGTGCTGCACATGTGACTCTCACGTGTATAAAAGAAGAGTCAAAGGACACCCTTGTTTCTTAGAGTGTGGCTAATGCCTGACCCCTTACATAATTTGAAAAACCGTTTCAGGGGCCCTTTCAGCACGTGCAGAAGACCGCTAATTAAAGGGGTCATCGAACCACCCCTCGAGTTTGGTAAGAAAACGGATCCTGCGAATAGCAGACACTGCTATGAACATCTCGCCAAATCTTGCGGTCATGCGCGGCAAAGAGACTTTAGAAGCGGAGCAAGAAATTGCCATTTTCTTAGGCACCCTC